>NC_137172.1:125826874-126426874 GCF_951804945.1 Podarcis cretensis | reverse complement strand
GACGAATAAGCTTTATTTCAATTCGCATGGGTTTTTTTGGGTGTGCACCAGAATAACCAACCAAAGCAAAAAGGTGTTTTGGGTTCCATCCACTTAAAAAGAGAGATAAAGCTCTGATTGGTTTTGTTGCAAATTAGTGTTTTTGGGGTTAGAATGCACATTCACTCAAAAATCTCAGTGAAATGTTTCTTAACAGCCCTAATCAAGCATAGGTGTTTTGGTTCCATCTCAATAGAAAGCGGACGAAAAAGTTTGCATTGTTCTTCCCATGCTTTCCACCCACAAATAGCAAAGCGGTGTAATGAGCCTAAACCCCAAACAGGTTGTTTTGCGTTCCAGCTACATAGAAAGAAGTATCTTGGATTTAGCTTATTTCAAGTTGTGTTCCGTGGTGTTAATGCACATTAACCCAGAAATCGCAAAGTGTGTGCACCAGAATCACCTCCAACCAAAGCAAAACGGTGTTTTGGGTTCCATGCACATTCACTCAAAAATAGAGAGCGGACGAAAAAGTTTGCATTGTTCTTTCCATGCTTTCCACCCACAAATAGCAAAGCGAAGTGTAATGAGCCTAAACGTCCCCAAACAGGTTGTTTTGCGTTGGATTTAGCTTATTTCAAGTTGTGTTTCGTGGTGTTAATGCACATTAACCCAGAAATCGCAGTGTGTAATGAGGCCAATATAACACAAAACCGTCTTTTCGCTCCCATATGCGTAGAAAGACGACGAATAAGCTTTATTTCAATTCGCATGGGTTTTTTTGGGTGTGCACCAGAATAACCTCCAACCAAAGCAAAAAGGTGTTTTCGGTTCCATCCACTTAAAAAGAGAGATAAAGCTCTGATTGGTTTTGTTGCAAATTAGTGTTTTTGGGGTTAGAATGCACATTCACTCAAAAATCTCAGAGTGAAATGTTTTTTAACAGCCTTAATCAAGCATAGGTGTTTTGGTTCCATCTCAATAGAAAGCGGACGAAAAAGTTTGCATTGTTCTTCCCATGCTTTCCACCCACAAATAGCAAAGCGGTGTAATGAGCCTAAACCCCAAACAGGTTGTTTTGCGTTCCAGCTACATAGAAAGAAGAATCTTGGATTTAGCTTATTTCAAGTTGTGTTCCGTGGTGTTAATGCACATTAACCCAGAAATCGCAAAGTGTGTGTAATGAGGCCAATATAACACAAAACCGTCTTTTCTTTCCCATATGCGTAGAAAGACGACGAATAAGCTTTATTTCAATTCGCATGGTGTTTTATGGGTGTGCACCAGAATCACCTCCAACCAAAGCAAAACGGTGTTTTGGGTTCCATCCACTTAAAAAGAAAGGAGATAAAACTCTGATTGGTTTTGTTGCAAATTGGTGTTTTTGGGGTTAGAATGCGCATTCACTCAAAAATCTCAGAGTGAAATGTTTCTTCACAGCCCTAATCAAGCATAGCTGTTTTGGTTCCATCTCAATAGAGAGCGGACGAAAAAGTTTGCATTGTTCTTTCCATGCTCTTTCCACCCACAAATAGCAAAGCGAAGTGTAATGAGCCTAAACGAGCCCCAAACAGGTTGTTTTGCGTTGGATTTAGCTTATTTCAAGTTGTGTTCCGTGCTGTTAATGCACATTAACCCAGAAATCACAAAGTGTGTAATGAGGCCACTATAACACAAAACCGTCTTTTCGCTCCTATACGCGTAGAAAGACGACGAATAAGCTTTATTTCAATTCGCATGGTTTTTTTTGGGTGTGCACCAGAATAACCAACCAAAGCAAAAAGGTGTTTTGGGTTCCATCCACTTAAAAAGATAAAGCTCTGATTGGTTTTGTTGCAAATTAGTGTTTTTGGGGTTAGAATGCACATTCACTCAAAAATCTCAGAGTGAAATGTTTCTTAACAGCCCTAATCAAGCATAGGTGTTTTGGTTCCCAATAGAAAGCGGACGAAAAAGTTTGCATTGTTCTTTCCATGCTCTTTCCACGAACAAATAGCAAAGCGAAGTGTAATGAGCCTAAACGTCCCCAAACAGGTTGTTTTGCGTTGGATTTAGCTTATTTCAAGTTGTGTTCCGTGGTGTTAATGCACATTAACCCAGAAATCGCAAAGTGTAATGAGGCCAATATAACACAAAACCGTCTTTTCGCTCCCATATGCGTAGAAAGGCGACGAATAACCTTTATTTCACTTCGCATGGTGTTTTATGGGTGTGCACCAGAATCACCTCCAACCAAAGCAAAACGGTGTTTTGGGTTCCATCCACTTAAAAAGAAAGACGATAAAGCTCTGATTGGTTTTGCTGCAAATTGGTGTTTTTGAGGTTAGAATGCACATTCACTCAAAAATCTCAGAGTGAAATGTTTCTTAACAGCCCTAATCAAGCATAGGTGTTTTGGTTCCATCTCTATAGAAAGCGGACGAAAAAGTTTGCATTGTTCTTCCCATGCTCTTTCCACCCACAATTGGAAAAGCGAAGTGTAATGAGCCTAAACCCCCCCAAACAGGTTGTTTTGCGTTCCAGCTACATAGAAAGAAGAATCTTGGATTTAGCTTATTTCAAGTTGTGTTCCGTGGTGTTAATGCACATTAACCCAGAAATCGCAAAGTGTAATGAGGCCAATATAACACAAAACCGTCTTTTCCCTCCCATATGCGTAGAAAGACGACGAATAACCTTTATTTCACTTCGCATGGTGTTTTATGGGTGTGCACCAGAATCACCTCCAACCAAAGCAAAACGGTGTTTTGGGTTCCATCCACTTAAAAAGAAAGACGATAAAGCTCTGTTTGGTTTTGCTGCAAATTGGTGTTTTTGAGGTTAGAATGCACATTCACTCAAAAATCTCAGAGTGAAATGTTTCTTAACAGCCCTAATCAAGCATAGCTGTTTTGGTTCCCAATAGAAAGCGGACGAAAAAGTTTGCATTGTTCTTTCCATGCTCTTTCCACGAACAAATAGCAAAGCGAAGTGTAATGAGCCTAAACGTCCCCAAACAGGTTGTTTTGCGTTGGATTTAGCTTATTTCAAGTTGTGTTCCGTGGTGTTAATGCACATTAACCCAGAAATCGCAAAGTGTAATGAGGCCAATATAACACAAAACCGTCTTTTCGCTCCCATATGCGTAGAAAGACGACGAATAAGCTTTATTTCACTTCGCATGGTGTTTTATGGGTGTGCACCAGAATCACCTCCAACCAAAGCAAAACGGTGTTTTGGGTTCCATCCACTTAAAAAGAAAGACGATAAAGCTCTGATTGGTTTTGCTGCAAATTGGTGTTTTTGAGGTTAGAATGCACATTCACTCAAAAATCTCAGAGTGAAATGTTTCTTAACAGCCCTAATCAAGCATAGGTGTTTTGGTTCCATCTCTATAGAAAGCGGACGAAAAAGTTTGCATTGTTCTTCCCATGCTCTTTCCACCCACAATTGGAAAAGCGAAGTGTAATGAGCCTAAACCCCCCCAAACAGGTTGTTTTGCGTTCCAGCTACATAGAAAGAAGAATCTTGGATTTAGCTTATTTCAAGTTGTGTTCCGTGGTGTTAATGCACATTAACCCAGAAATCGCAAAGTGTAATGAGGCCAATATAACACAAAACCGTCTTTTCCCTCCCATATGCGTAGAAAGACGACGAATAACCTTTATTTCACTTCGCATGGTGTTTTATGGGTTTGCACCAGAATCACCTCCAACCAAAGCAAAACGGTGTTTTGGGTTCCATCCACTTAAAAAGAAAGACGATAAAGCTCTGTTTGGTTTTGCTGCAAATTGGTGTTTTTGAGGTTAGAATGCACATTCACTCAAAAATCTCAGAGTGAAATGTTTCTTAACAGCCCTAATCAAGCATAGGTGTTTTGGTTCTATCTCTATAGAAAGCGGACGAAAAAGTTTGCATTGTTCTTCCCATGCTCTTTCCACCCACAATTGGCAAAGCGAAGTGTAATGAGCCTAAACCCCCCCAAACAGGTTGTTTTGCGTTCCAGCTACATAGAAAGAAGAATCTTGGATTTAGCTTATTTCAAGTTGTGTTCCGTGGTGTTAATGCACATTAACCCAGAAATCGCAAAGTGTGTGTAATGAGGCCAATATAACACAAAACCGTCTTTTCGCTCCCATATGCGTAGAAAGACGACGAATAAGCTTTATTTCAATTCGCATGGTGTTTTTTGGGTGTGCACCAGAATAACCTCCAACCAAAGCAAAACGGTGTTTTGGGTTCCATCCACTTAAAAAGAAAGATAAAGCTCTGATTGGTTTTGTTGTCAATTAATGTTTTTGGGGTTAGAATGCACATTCACTCAAAAATCTCAGAGTGAAATGTTTCTTCACAGCCCTAATCAAGCATAGCTGTTTTGGTTCCATCTCAATAGAGAGCGGACGAAAAAGTTTGCATTGTTCTTTCCATGCTCTTTCCACCCAAAAATAGCAAAGCGAAGTGTAATGAGCCTAAACGGCCCCAAACAGGTTGTTTTGCGTTGGATTTAGCTTATTTCAAGTTGTGTTCCGTGCTGTTAATGCACATTAACCCAGAAATCGCAATGTGTGTAATGAGGCCAATATAACACAAAACCGTCTTTTCTTTCCCATATGCGTAGAAAGACGACGAATAAGCTTTATTTCAATTCGCATGGTGTTTTATGGGTGTGCACCAGAATCACCTCCAACCAAAGCAAAACGGTGTTTTGGGTTCCATCCACTTAAAAAGAAAGAAGATATAACTCTGATTGGTTTTGTTGCAAATTGGTGTTTTGGGGGTTAGAATGCACATTCACTCAAAAATCTCAGAGTGAAATGTTTCTTCACAGCCCTAATCAAGCATAGCTGTTTTGGTTCCATCTCAATAGAGAGCGGACGAAAAAGTTTGCATTGTTCTTTCCATGCTCTTTCCACCCACAAATAGCAAAGCGAAGTGTAATGAGCCTAAACGTCCCCAAACAGGTTGTTTGGCGTTGGATTTAGCTTATTTCAAGTTGTGTTCCGTGCTGTTAATGCACATTAACCCAGAAATCACAAAGTGTGTAATGAGGCCAATATAACACAAAACCGTCTTTTCGCTCCCATATGCGTAGAAAGACGACGAATAAGCTTTATTTCAATTCGCATGGTTTTTTTTGGGTGTGCACCAGAATAACCAACCAAAGCAAAAAGGTGTTTTGGGTTCCATCCACTTAAAAAGAAAGACGATAAAGCTCTGATTGGTTTTGTTGCAAATTAGTGTTTTTGGGGTTAGAATGCACATTCACTCAAAAATCTCAGAGTGAAATGTTTTTTAACAGCCTTAATCAAGCATAGGTGTTTTGGTTCCATCTCAATAGAGAGCGGACGAAAAAGTTTGCATTGTTCTTCCCATGCTTTCCACCCACAAATAGCAAAGCGGTGTAATGAGCCTAAACCCCAAACAGGTTGTTTTGCGTTCCAGCTACATAGAAAGAAGAATCTTGGATTTAGCTTATTTCAAGTTGTGTTCCGTGGTGTTAATGCACATTAACCCAGAAATCGCAAAGTGTGTGTAATGAGGCCAATATAACACAAAACCGTCTTTTCTTTCCCATATGCGTAGAAAGACGACGAATAAGCTTTATTTCACTTCGCATGGTGTTTTATGGGTGTGCACCAGAATCACCTCCAACCAAAGCAAAACGGTGTTTTGGGTTCCATCCACTTAAAAAGAAAGACGATAAAGCTCTGATTGGTTTTGCTGCAAATTGGTGTTTTTGAGGTTAGAATGCGCATTCACTCAAAAATCTCAGAGTGAAATGTTTCTTAACAGCCCTAATCAAGCATAGGTGTTTTGGTTCTATCTCAATAGAAAGCGGACGAAAAAGTTTGCATTGTTCTTTCCATGCTCTTTCCACGCACAAATAGCAAAGCGAAGTGTAATGAGCCTAAAGGTCCCCAAACAGGTTGTTTGGCTTTGGATTTAGCTTATTTCAAGTTGTGTTCCGTGGTGTTAATGCACATTAACCCAGAAATCGCAAAGTGTGTAATGAGGCCAATATAACACAAAACCGTCCTTTCGCTCCCATATGCGTAGAAAGACGACAAGCTTTATTTCAATTCGCATGGTGTTTTTTGGGAGTGCACCAGAATAACCTCCAACCAATGCAAAATGGTTTTTTGGGTTCCATCCACTTAAAAAGAGAGATAAAGCTCTGATTGGTTTTGTTGCAAATTAGTGTTTTTGGGGTTAGAATGCACATTCACTCAAAAATCTCAGAGTGAAATGTTTCTTCACAGCCCTAATCAAGCATAGGTGTTTTGGTTCCCAATAGAGCGGGCGAAAAAGTTTGCATTGTTCTTTCCATGCTCTTTCCACGCACAAATAGCAAAGCGAAGTGTAATGAGCCTAAACGTCCCCAAACAGGTTGTTTGGCGTTGGATTTAGCTTATTTCAAGTTGTGTTCCGTGGTGTTAATGCACATTAACCCAGAAATCGCAAAGTGTGTGTAATGAGGCCAATATAACACAAAACCGTCTTTTCGCTCCCATATGCGTAGAAAGACGACGAATAAGCTTTATTTCAATTCGCATGGTGTTTTTTGGGTGTGCACCAGAATAACCTCCAACCAAAGCAAAACGGTGTTTTGGGTTCCATCCACTAAAAAAGAAAGATAAAGCTCTGATTGGTTTTGTTGCCAATTAATGTTTTTGGGGTTAGAATGCACATTCACTCAAAAATCTCAGAGTGAAATGTTTCTTAACAGCCCTAATCAAGCATATGTGTTTTGGTTCCATCTCAATAGAAAGCGGACGAAAAAGTTTGCATTGTTCTTCCCATGCTTTCCACCCACAAATAGCAAAGCGGTGTAATGAGCCTAAACCCCAAACAGGTTGTTTTGCGTTCCAGCTACATAGAAAGAAGAATCTTGGATTTAGCTTATTTCAAGTTGTGTTCCGTGGTGTTAATGCACATTAACCCAGAAATCGCAAAGTGTGTGTAATGAGGCCAATATAACACAAAACCGTCTTTTCGCTCCCATATGCGTAGAAAGACGACGAATAAGCTTTATTTCAATTCGCATGGTGTTTTTTGGGTGTGCACCAGAATAACCTCCAACCAAAGCAAAACGGTGTTTTGGGTTCCATCCACTAAAAAAGAAAGATAAAGCTCTGATTGGTTTTGTTGCCAATTAATGTTTTTGGGGTTAGAATGCACATTCACTCAAAAATCTCAGAGTGAAATGTTTCTTAACAGCCCTAATCAAGCATATGTGTTTTGGTTCCATCTCAATAGAAAGCGGACGAAAAAGTTTGCATTGTTCTTCCCATGCTTTCCACCCACAAATAGCAAAGCGGTGTAATGAGCCTAAACCCCAAACAGGTTGTTTTGCGTTCCAGCTACATAGAAAGAAGAATCTTGGATTTAGCTTATTTCAAGTTGTGTTCCGTGGTGTTAATGCACATTAACCCAGAAATCGCAAAGTGTGTAATGAGGCCAATATAACACAAAACCGTCTTTTCGCTCCCATATGCGTAGAAAGACGACGAATAAGCTTTATTTCAATTCGCATGGTGTTTTATGGGTGTGCACCAGAATCACCTCCAACCAAAGCAAAACGGTGTTTTGGGTTCCATCCACTTAAAAAGAAAGAAGATAAAACTCTGATTGGTTTTGTTGCAAATTGGTGTTTTTGGGGTTAGAATGCACATTCACTCAAAAATCTCAGTGAAATGTTTCTTAACAGCCCTAATCCAGCATAGGTGTTTTGGTTCCCAATAGAAAGCGGACGAAAAAGTTTGCATTGTTCTTTCCACCGACAAATAGCAAAGCGACGTGTAATGAGCCTAACCTCCCAAAACAGGTTGTTTTGCGTTCCAGCTACATAGAAAGAAGAATCTTGGATTTAGCTTATTTCAAGTTGTGTTCCGTGGTGTTAATGCACATTAACCCAGAAATCGCAAAGTGTAATGAGGCCAATATAACACAAAACCGTCTTTTCGCTCCCATATGCGTAGAAAGACGACGAATAACCTTTATTTCACTTCGCATGGTGTTTTATGGGTTTGCACCAGAATCACCTCCAACCAAAGCAAAACGGTGTTTTGGGTTCCATCCACTTAAAAAGAAAGACGATAAAGCTCTGTTTGGTTTTGCTGCAAATTGGTGTTTTTGAGGTTAGAATGCACATTCACTCAAAAATCTCAGAGTGAAATGTTTCTTAACAGCCCTAATCAAGCATAGGTGTTTTGGTTCTATCTCTATAGAAAGCGGACGAAAAAGTTTGCATTGTTCTTCCCATGCTCTTTCCACCCACAATTGGAAAAGCGAAGTGTAATGAGCCTAAACCCCCCCAAACAGGTTGTTTTGCGTTCCAGCTACATAGAAAGAAGAATCTTGGATTTAGCTTATTTCAAGTTGTGTTCCGTGGTGTTAATGCACATTAACCCAGAAATCGCAAAGTGTGTGTAATGAGGCCAATATAACACAAAACCGTCTTTTCGCTCCCATATGCGTAGAAAGACGACGAATAAGCTTTATTTCAATTCGCATGGTGTTTTTTGGGTGTGCACCAGAATAACCTCCAACCAAAGCAAAACGGTGTTTTGGGTTCCATCCACTTAAAAAGAAAGATAAAGCTCTGATTGGTTTTGTTGTCAATTAATGTTTTTGGGGTTAGAATGCACATTCACTCAAAAATCTCAGAGTGAAATGTTTCTTAACAGCCCTAATCAAGCATAGGTGTTTTGGTTCCATCTCAATAGAAAGCGGACGAAAAAGTTTGCATTGTTCTTCCCATGCTTTCCACCCACAAATAGCAAAGCGGTGTAATGAGCCTAAACCCCAAACAGGTTGTTTTGCGTTCCAGCTACATAGAAAGAAGAATCTTGGATTTAGCTTATTTCAAGTTGTGTTCCGTGCTGTTAATGCACATTAACCCAGAAATCGCAAAGTGTGTGTAATGAGGCCAATATAACACAAAACCGTCTTTTCCTTCCCATATGCGTAGAAAGACGACGAATAAGCTTTATTTCAATTCGCATGGTGTTTTATGGGTGTGCACCAGAATCACCTCCAACCAAAGCAAAACGGTGTTTTGGGTTCCATCCACTTAAAAAGAAAGGAGATAAAACTCTGATTGGTTTTGTTGCAAATTGGTGTTTTTGGGGTTAGAATGCGCATTCACTCAAAAATCTCAGAGTGAAATGTTTCTTCACAGCCCTAATCAAGCATAGCTGTTTTGGTTCCATCTCAATAGAGAGCGGACGAAAAAGTTTGCATTGTTCTTTCCATGCTCTTTCCACCCACAAATAGCAAAGCGAAGTGTAATGAGCCTAAACGGCCCCAAACAGGTTGTTTTTCGTTGGATTTAGCTTATTTCAAGTTGTGTTCCGTGCTGTTAATGCACATTAACCCAGAAATCGCAATGTGTGTAATGAGGCCAATATAACACAAAACCGTCTTTTCTTTCCCATATGCGTAGAAAGACGACGAATAAGCTTTATTTCAATTCGCATGGTGTTTTATGGGTGTGCACCAGAATCACCTCCAACCAAAGCAAAACGGTGTTTTGGGTTCCATCCACTTAAAAAGAAAGAAGATAAAACTCTGATTGGTTTTGTTGCAAATTGGTGTTTTGGGGGTTAGAATGCACATTCACTCAAAAATCTCAGAGTGAAATGTTTCTTCACAGCCCTAATCAAGCATAGCTGTTTTGGTTCCATCTCAATAGAGAGCGGACGAAAAAGTTTGCATTGTTCTTTCCATGCTCTTTCCACCCACAAATAGCAAAGCGAAGTGTAATGAGCCTAAACGGCCCCAAACAGGTTGTTTTTCGTTGGATTTAGCTTATTTCAAGTTGTGTTCCGTGCTGTTAATGCACATTAACCCAGAAATCACAAAGTGTGTAATGAGGCCAATATAACACAAAACCGTCTTTTCGCTCCCATATGCGTAGAAAGACGACGAATAAGCTTTATTTCAATTCGCATGGGTTTTTTTGGGTGTGCACCAGAATAACCAACCAAAGCAAAAAGGTGTTTTGGGTTCCATCCACTTAAAAAGAGAGATAAAGCTCTGATTGGTTTTGTTGCAAATTAGTGTTTTTGGGGTTAGAATGCACATTCACTCAAAAATCTCAGTGAAATGTTTCTTAACAGCCCTAATCAAGCATAGGTGTTTTGGTTCCATCTCAATAGAAAGCGGACGAAAAAGTTTGCATTGTTCTTCCCATGCTTTCCACCCACAAATAGCAAAGCGGTGTAATGAGCCTAAACCCCAAACAGGTTGTTTTGCGTTCCAGCTACATAGAAAGAAGTATCTTGGATTTAGCTTATTTCAAGTTGTGTTCCGTGGTGTTAATGCACATTAACCCAGAAATCGCAAAGTGTGTGCACCAGAATCACCTCCAACCAAAGCAAAACGGTGTTTTGGGTTCCATGCACATTCACTCAAAAATAGAGAGCGGACGAAAAAGTTTGCATTGTTCTTTCCATGCTTTCCACCCACAAATAGCAAAGCGAAGTGTAATGAGCCTAAACGTCCCCAAACAGGTTGTTTTGCGTTGGATTTAGCTTATTTCAAGTTGTGTTTCGTGGTGTTAATGCACATTAACCCAGAAATCGCAGTGTGTAATGAGGCCAATATAACACAAAACCGTCTTTTCGCTCCCATATGCGTAGAAAGACGACGAATAAGCTTTATTTCAATTCGCATGGGTTTTTTTGGGTGTGCACCAGAATAACCTCCAACCAAAGCAAAAAGGTGTTTTCGGTTCCATCCACTTAAAAAGAGAGATAAAGCTCTGATTGGTTTTGTTGCAAATTAGTGTTTTTGGGGTTAGAATGCACATTCACTCAAAAATCTCAGAGTGAAATGTTTTTTAACAGCCTTAATCAAGCATAGGTGTTTTGGTTCCATCTCAATAGAAAGCGGACGAAAAAGTTTGCATTGTTCTTCCCATGCTTTCCACCCACAAATAGCAAAGCGGTGTAATGAGCCTAAACCCCAAACAGGTTGTTTTGCGTTCCAGCTACATAGAAAGAAGAATCTTGGATTTAGCTTATTTCAAGTTGTGTTCCGTGGTGTTAATGCACATTAACCCAGAAATCGCAAAGTGTGTGTAATGAGGCCAATATAACACAAAACCGTCTTTTCTTTCCCATATGCGTAGAAAGACGACGAATAAGCTTTATTTCAATTCGCATGGTGTTTTATGGGTGTGCACCAGAATCACCTCCAACCAAAGCAAAACGGTGTTTTGGGTTCCATCAACTTAAAAAGAAAAAAGATAAAACTCTGATTGGTTTTGTTGCAAATTGGTGTTTTTGGGGTTAGAATGCACATTCACTCAAAAATCTCAGAGTGAAATGTTTCTTAACAGCCCTAATCAAGCATAGCTGTTTTGGTTCCATCTCAATAGAGAGCGGACGAAAAAGTTTGCATTGTTCTTTCCATGCTCTTTCCACCCACAAATAGCAAAGCGAAGTGTAATTAGCCTAAACGTCCCCAAACAGGTTGTTTTGCGTTGGATTTAGCTTATTTCAAGTTGTGTTCCGTGCTGTTAATGCACATTAACCCAGAAATCACAAAGTGTGTAATGAGGCCAATATAACACAAAACCGTCTTTTCGCTCCCATATGCGTAGAAAGACGACGAATAAGCTTTATTTCAATTCGCATGGGTTTTTTTGGGTGTGCACCAGAATAACCAACCAAAGCAAAAAGGTGTTTTGGGTTCCATCCACTTAAAAAGAGAGATAAAGCTCTGATTGGTTTTGTTGCAAATTAGTGTTTTTGGGGTTAGAATGCACATTCACTCAAAAATCTCAGTGAAATGTTTCTTAACAGCCCTAATCAAGCATAGGTGTTTTGGTTCCATCTCAATAGAAAGCGGACGAAAAAGTTTGCATTGTTCTTCCCATGCTTTCCACCCACAAATAGCAAAGCGAAGTGTAATGAGCCTAAACGGCCCCAAACAGGTTGTTTTGCGTTGGATTTAGCTTATTTCAAGTTGTGTTCCGTGCTGTTAATGCACATTAACCCAGAAATCGCAATGTGTGTAATGAGGCCAATATAACACAAAACCGTCTTTTCTTTCCCATATGCGTAGAAAGACGACGAATAAGCTTTATTTCAATTCGCATGGTGTTTTATGGGTGTGCACCAGAATCACCTCCAACCAAAGCAAAACGGTGTTTTGGGTTCCATCCACTTAAAAAGAAAGAAGATAAAACTCTGATTGGTTTTGTTGCAAATTGGTGTTTTTGGGGTTAGAATGCACATTCACTCAAAAATCTCAGAGTGAAATGTTTCTTAACAGCCCTAATCAAGCATAGGTGTTTTGGTTCCATCTCAATAGAGAGCGGACGAAAAAGTTTGCATTGTTCTTTCCATGCTCTTTCCACCCACAAATAGCAAAGCGAAGTGTAATTAGCCTAAACGTCCCCAAACAGGTTGTTTTGCGTTGGATTTAGCTTATTTCAAGTTGTGTTCCGTGCTGTTAATGCACATTAACCCAGAAATCACAAAGTGTGTAATGAGGCCAATATAACACAAAACCGTCTTTTCGCTCCCATATGCGTAGAAAGACGACGAATAAGCTTTATTTCAATTCGCATGGTTTTTTTTGGGTGTGCACCAGAATAACCAACCAAAGCAAAAAGGTGTTTTGGGTTCCATCCACTTAAAAAGAGAGATAAAGCTCTGATTGGTTTTGTTGCAAATTAGTGTTTTTGGGGTTAGAATGCACATTCACTCAAAAATCTCAGTGAAATGTTTCTTAACAGCCCTAATCAAGCATAGGTGTTTTGGTTCCATCTCAATAGAAAGCGGACGAAAAAGTTTGCATTGTTCTTTCCATGCTCTTTCCACCCACAAATAGCAAAGCGAAGTGTAATGAGCCTAAACGGCCCCAAACAGGTTGTTTTGCGTTGGATTTAGCTTATTTCAAGTTGTGTTCCGTGCTGTTAATGCACATTAACCCAGAAATCGCAATGTGTGTAATGAGGCCAATATAACACAAAACCGTCTTTTCTTTCCCATATGCGTAGAAAGACGACGAATAAGCTTTATTTCAATTCGCATGGTGTTTTATGGGTGTGCACCAGAATCACCTCCAACCAAAGCAAAACGGTGTTTTGGGTTCCATCCACTTAAAAAGAAAGAAGATAAAACTCTGATTGGTTTTGTTGCAAATTGGTGTTTTGGGGGTTAGAATGCACATTCACTCAAAAATCTCAGAGTGAAATGTTTCTTCACAGCCCTAATCAAGCATAGCTGTTTTGGTTCCATCTCAATAGAGAGCGGACGAAAAAGTTTGCATTGTTCTTTCCATGCTCTTTCCACCCACAAATAGCAAAGCGAAGTGTAATTAGCCTAAACGTCCCCAAACAGGTTGTTTTGCGTTGGATTTAGCTTATTTCAAGTTGTGTTCCGTGCTGTTAATGCACATTAACCCAGAAATCACAAAGTGTGTAATGAGGCCAATATAACACAAAACCGTCTTTTCGCTCCCATATGCGTAGAAAGACGACGAATAAGCTTTATTTCAATTCGCATGGTTTTTTTTGGGTGTGCACCAGAATAACCAACCAAAGCAAAAAGGTGTTTTGGGTTCCATCCACTTAAAAAGAGAGATAAAGCTCTGATTGGTTTTGTTGCAAATTAGTGTTTTTGGGGTTAGAATGCACATTCACTCAAAAATCTCAGTGAAATGTTTCTTAACAGCCCTAATCAAGCATAGGTGTTTTGGTTCCATCTCAATAGAAAGCGGACGAAAAAGTTTGCATTGTTCTTTCCATGCTCTTTCCACCCACAAATAGCAAAGCGAAGTGTAATGAGCCTAAACGGCCCCAAACAGGTTGTTTTGCGTTGGATTTAGCTTATTTCAAGTTGTGTTCCGTGCTGTTAATGCACATTAACCCAGAAATCGCAATGTGTGTAATGAGGCCAATATAACACAAAACCGTCTTTTCTTTCCCATATGCGTAGAAAGACGACGAATAAGCTTTATTTCAATTCGCATGGTGTTTTATGGGTGTGCACCAGAATCACCTCCAACCAAAGCAAAACGGTGTTTTGGGTTCCATCCACTTAAAAAGAAAGAAGATAAAACTCTGATTGGTTTTGTTGCAAATTGG
Source organism: Podarcis cretensis (assembly GCF_951804945.1). Lineage (NCBI taxonomy): Eukaryota > Metazoa > Chordata > Lepidosauria > Squamata > Lacertidae > Podarcis > Podarcis cretensis. The sequence goes on along the minus strand of NC_137172.1, from coordinate 126,412,815 downwards.
TGTTTTGGGGGTTAGAATGCACATTCACTCAAAAATCTCAGAGTGAAATGTTTCTTCACAGCCCTAATCAAGCATAGCTGTTTTGGTTCCATCTCAATAGAGAGCGGACGAAAAAGTTTGCATTGTTCTTTCCATGCTCTTTCCACCCACAAATAGCAAAGCGAAGTGTAATTAGCCTAAACGTCCCCAAACAGGTTGTTTTGCGTTGGATTTAGCTTATTTCAAGTTGTGTTCCGTGCTGTTAATGCACATTAACCCAGAAATCGCAAAGTGTGTGTAATGAGGCCAATATAACACAAAACCGTCTTTTCGCTCCCATATGCGTAGAAAGACGACGAATAAGCTTTATTTCAATTCGCATGGTTTTTTTTGGGTGTGCACCAGAATAACCAACCAAAGCAAAAAGGTGTTTTGGGTTCCATCCACTTAAAAAGAGAGATAAAGCTCTGATTGGTTTTGTTGCAAATTAGTGTTTTTGGGGTTAGAATGCACATTCACTCAAAAATCTCAGTGAAATGTTTCTTAACAGCCCTAATCAAGCATAGGTGTTTTGGTTCCATCTCAATAGAAAGCGGACGAAAAAGTTTGCATTGTTCTTCCCATGCTTTCCACCCACAAATAGCAAAGCGAAGTGTAATGAGCCTAAACGTCCCCAAACAGGTTGTTTTGCGTTGGATTTAGCTTATTTCAAGTTGTGTTTCGTGGTGTTAATGCACATTAACCCAGAAATCGCAGTGTGTAATGAGGCCAATATAACACAAAACCGTCTTTTCGCTCCCATATGCGTAGAAAGACGACGAATAAGCTTTATTTCAATTCGCATGGGTTTTTTTGGGTGTGCACCAGAATAACCTCCAACCAAAGCAAAAAGGTGTTTTCGGTTCCATCCACTTAAAAGGAAAGAAGATAAAACTCTGATTGGTTTTGTTGCAAATTGGTGTTTTGGGGGTTAGAATGCACATTCACTCAAAAATCTCAGAGTGAAATGTTTCTTCACAGCCCTAATCAAGCATAGAGAGCGGACGAAAAAGTTTGCATTGTTCTTTCCATGCTCTTTCCACCCACAAATAGCAAAGCGAAGTGTAATGAGCCTAAACGTCCCCAAACAGGTTGTTTTGCGTTGGATTTAGCTTATTTCAAGTTGTGTTCCGTGCTGTTAATGCACATTAACCCAGAAATCACAAAGTGTGTAATGAGGCCAATATAACACAAAACCGTCTTTTCGCTCCCATATGCGTAGAAAGACGACGAATAAGCTTTATTTCAATTCGCATGGTGTTTTTTGGGTGTGCACCAGAATAACCAACCAAAGCAAAAAGGTGTTTTGGGTTCCATCCACTTAAAAAGATAAAGCTCTGATTGGTTTTGTTGCAAATTAGTGTTTTTGGGGTTAGAATGCACATTCACTCAAAAATCTCAGAGTGAAATGTTTCTTCACAGCCCTAATCAAGCATAGGTGTTTTGGTTCCCAATAGAAAGCGGACGAAAAAGTTTGCATTGTTCTTTCCATGCTCTTTCCACGAACAAATAGCAAAGCGAAGTGTAATGAGCCTAAACGTCCCCAAACAGGTTGTTTTGCGTTGGATTTAGCTTATTTCAAGTTGTGTTCCGTGGTGTTAATGCACATTAACCCAGAAATCGCAAAGTGTAATGAGGCCAATATAACACAAAACCGTCTTTTCGCTCCCATATGCGTAGAAAGGCGACGAATAACCTTTATTTCACTTCGCATGGTGTTTTATGGGTGTGCACCAGAATCACCTCCAACCAAAGCAAAACGGTGTTTTGGGTTCCATCCACTTAAAAAGAAAGACGATAAAGCTCTGATTGGTTTTGCTGCAAATTGGTGTTTTTGAGGTTAGAATGCACATTCACTCAAAAATCTCAGAGTGAAATGTTTCTTAACAGCCCTAATCAAGCATAGGTGTTTTGGTTCCATCTCTATAGAAAGCGGACGAAAAAGTTTGCATTGTTCTTCCCATGCTCTTTCCACCCACAATTGGAAAAGCGAAGTGTAATGAGCCTAAACCCCCCCAAACAGGTTGTTTTGCGTTCCAGCTACATAGAAAGAAGAATCTTGGATTTAGCTTATTTCAAGTTGTGTTCCGTGGTGTTAATGCACATTAACCCAGAAATCGCAAAGTGTAATGAGGCCAATATAACACAAAACCGTCTTTTCGCTCCCATATGCGTAGAAAGACGACGAATAACCTTTATTTCACTTCGCATGGTGTTTTATGGGTGTGCACCAGAATCACCTCCAACCAAAGCAAAACGGTGTTTTGGGTTCCATCCACTTAAAAAGAAAGACGATAAAGCTCTGTTTGGTTTTGCTGCAAATTGGTGTTTTTGAGGTTAGAATGCACATTCACTCAAAAATCTCAGAGTGAAATGTTTCTTAACAGCCCTAATCAAGCATAGCTGTTTTGGTTCCCAATAGAAAGCGGACGAAAAAGTTTGCATTGTTCTTTCCATGCTCTTTCCACGAACAAATAGCAAAGCGAAGTGTAATGAGCCTAAACGTCCCCAAACAGGTTGTTTTGCGTTGGATTTAGCTTATTTCAAGTTGTGTTCCGTGGTGTTAATGCACATTAACCCAGAAATCGCAAAGTGTAATGAGGCCAATATAACACAAAACCGTCTTTTCGCTCCCATATGCGTAGAAAGACGACGAATAACCTTTATTTCACTTCGCATGGTGTTTTATGGGTTTGCACCAGAATCACCTCCAACCAAAGCAAAACGGTGTTTTGGGTTCCATCCACTTAAAAAGAAAGACGATAAAGCTCTGTTTGGTTTTGCTGCAAATTGGTGTTTTTGAGGTTAGAATGCACATTCACTCAAAAATCTCAGAGTGAAATGTTTCTTAACAGCCCTAATCAAGCATAGGTGTTTTGGTTCTATCTCTATAGAAAGCGGACGAAAAAGTTTGCATTGTTCTTCCCATGCTCTTTCCACCCACAATTGGCAAAGCGAAGTGTAATGAGCCTAAACCCCCCCAAACAGGTTGTTTTGCGTTCCAGCTACATAGAAAGAAGAATCTTGGATTTAGCTTATTTCAAGTTGTGTTCCGTGGTGTTAATGCACATTAACCCAGAAATCGCAAAGTGTGTGTAATGAGGCCAATATAACACAAAACCGTCTTTTCGCTCCCATATGCGTAGAAAGACGACGAATAAGCTTTATTTCAATTCGCATGGTGTTTTTTGGGTGTGCACCAGAATAACCTCCAACCAAAGCAAAACGGTGTTTTGGGTTCCATCCACTTAAAAAGAAAGATAAAGCTCTGATTGGTTTTGTTGTCAATTAATGTTTTTGGGGTTAGAATGCACATTCACTCAAAAATCTCAGAGTGAAATGTTTCTTAACAGCCCTAATCAAGCATAGGTGTTTTGGTTCCATCTCAATAGAAAGCAGACGAAAAAGTTTACATTGTTCTTCCCATGCTTTCCACCCACAAATAGCAAAGCGGTGTAATGAGCCTAAACCCCAAACAGGTTGTTTTGCGTTCCAGCTACATAGAAAGAAGAATCTTGGATTTAGCTTATTTCAAGTTGTGTTCCGTGGTGTTAATGCACATTAACCCAGAAATCGCAAAGTGTGTGTAATGAGGCCAATATAACACAAAACCGTCTTTTCCTTCCCATATGCGTAGAAAGACGACGAATAAGCTTTATTTCAATTCGCATGGTGTTTTATGGGTGTGCACCAGAATCACCTCCAACCAAAGCAAAACGGTGTTTTGGGTTCCATCCACTTAAAAAGAAAGGAGATAAAACTCGGATTGGTTTTGTTGCAAATTGGTGTTTTTGGGGTTAGAATGCGCATTCACTCAAAAATCTCAGAGTGAAATGTTTCTTCACAGCCCTAATCAAGCATAGCTGTTTTGGTTCCATCTCAATAGAGAGCGGACGAAAAAGTTTGCATTGTTCTTTCCATGCTCTTTCCACCCACAAATAGCAAAGCGAAGTGTAATGAGCCTAAACGGCCCCAAACAGGTTGTTTTGCGTTGGATTTAGCTTATTTCAAGTTGTGTTCCGTGCTGTTAATGCACATTAACCCAGAAATCGCAATGTGTGTAATGAGGCCAATATAACACAAAACCGTCTTTTCTTTCCCATATGCGTAGAAAGACGACGAATAAGCTTTATTTCAATTCGCATGGTGTTTTATGGGTGTGCACCAGAATCACCTCCAACCAAAGCAAAACGGTGTTTTGGGTTCCATCCACTTAAAAAGAAAGAAGATAAAACTCTGATTGGTTTTGTTGCAAATTGGTGTTTTTGGGGTTAGAATGCACATTCACTCAAAAATCTCAGAGTGAAATGTTTCTTAACAGCCCTAATCAAGCATAGGTGTTTTGGTTCCATCTCAATAGAGAGCGGACGAAAAAGTTTGCATTGTTCTTTCCATGCTCTTTCCACCCACAAATAGCAAAGCGAAGTGTAATTAGCCTAAACGTCCCCAAACAGGTTGTTTTGCGTTGGATTTAGCTTATTTCAAGTTGTGTTCCGTGCTGTTAATGCACATTAACCCAGAAATCACAAAGTGTGTAATGAGGCCAATATAACACAAAACCGTCTTTTCGCTCCCATATGCGTAGAAAGACGACGAATAAGCTTTATTTCAATTCGCATGGGTTTTTTTGGGTGTGCACCAGAATAACCAACCAAAGCAAAAAGGTGTTTTGGGTTCCATCCACTTAAAAAGAGAGATAAAGCTCTGATTGGTTTTGTTGAAAATTAGTGTTTTTGGGGTTAGAATGCACATTCACTCAAAAATCTCAGTGAAATGTTTCTTAACAGCCCTAATCAAGCATAGGTGTTTTGGTTCCATCTCAATAGAAAGCGGACGAAAAAGTTTGCATTGTTCTTCCCATGCTTTCCACCCACAAATAGCAAAGCGGTGTAATGAGCCTAAACCCCAAACAGGTTGTTTTGCGTTCCAGCTACATAGAAAGAAGTATCTTGGATTTAGCTTATTTCAAGTTGTGTTCCGTGGTGTTAATGCACATTAACCCAGAAATCGCAAAGTGTGTGCACCAGAATCACCTCCAACCAAAGCAAAACGGTGTTTTGGGTTCCATGCACATTCACTCAAAAATAGAGAGCGGACGAAAAAGTTTGCATTGTTCTTTCCATGCTTTCCACCCACAAATAGCAAAGCGAAGTGTAATGAGCCTAAACGTCCCCAAACAGGTTGTTTTGCGTTGGATTTAGCTTATTTCAAGTTGTGTTTCGTGGTGTTAATGCACATTAACCCAGAAATCGCAGTGTGTAATGAGGCCAATATAACACAAAACCGTCTTTTCGCTCCCATATGCGTAGAAAGACGACGAATAAGCTTTATTTCAATTCGCATGGGTTTTTTTGGGTGTGCACCAGAATAACCTCCAACCAAAGCAAAAAGGTGTTTTCGGTTCCATCCACTTAAAAAGAGAGATAAAGCTCTGATTGGTTTTGTTGCAAATTAGTGTTTTTGGGGTTAGAATGCACATTCACTCAAAAATCTCAGAGTGAAATGTTTTTTAACAGCCTTAATCAAGCATAGGTGTTTTGGTTCCATCTCAATAGAAAGCGGACGAAAAAGTTTGCATTGTTCTTCCCATGCTTTCCACCCACAAATAGCAAAGCGGTGTAATGAGCCTAAACCCCAAACAGGTTGTTTTGCGTTCCAGCTACATAGAAAGAAGAATCTTGGATTTAGCTTATTTCAAGTTGTGTTCCGTGGTGTTAATGCACATTAACCCAGAAATCGCAAAGTGTGTGTAATGAGGCCAATATAACACAAAACCGTCTTTTCTTTCCCATATGCGTAGAAAGACGACGAATAAGCTTTATTTCAATTCGCATGGTGTTTTATGGGTGTGCACCAGAATCACCTCCAACCAAAGCAAAACGGTGTTTTGGGTTCCATCAACTTAAAAAGAAAAAAGATAAAACTCTGATTGGTTTTGTTGCAAATTGGTGTTTTTGGGGTTAGAATGCACATTCACTCAAAAATCTCAGAGTGAAATGTTTCTTAACAGCCCTAATCAAGCATAGCTGTTTTGGTTCCATCTCAATAGAGAGCGGACGAAAAAGTTTGCATTGTTCTTTCCATGCTCTTTCCACCCACAAATAGCAAAGCGAAGTGTAATTAGCCTAAACGTCCCCAAACAGGTTGTTTTGCGTTGGATTTAGCTTATTTCAAGTTGTGTTCCGTGCTGTTAATGCACATTAACCCAGAAATCACAAAGTGTGTAATGAGGCCAATATAACACAAAACCGTCTTTTCGCTCCCATATGCGTAGAAAGACGACGAATAAGCTTTATTTCAATTCGCATGGGTTTTTTTGGGTGTGCACCAGAATAACCAACCAAAGCAAAAAGGTGTTTTGGGTTCCATCCACTTAAAAAGAGAGATAAAGCTCTGATTGGTTTTGTTGCAAATTAGTGTTTTTGGGGTTAGAATGCACATTCACTCAAAAATCTCAGTGAAATGTTTCTTAACAGCCCTAATCAAGCATAGGTGTTTTGGTTCCATCTCAATAGAAAGCGGACGAAAAAGTTTGCATTGTTCTTCCCATGCTTTCCACCCACAAATAGCAAAGCGAAGTGTAATGAGCCTAAACGGCCCCAAACAGGTTGTTTTGCGTTGGATTTAGCTTATTTCAAGTTGTGTTCCGTGCTGTTAATGCACATTAACCCAGAAATCGCAATGTGTGTAATGAGGCCAATATAACACAAAACCGTCTTTTCTTTCCCATATGCGTAGAAAGACGACGAATAAGCTTTATTTCAATTCGCATGGTGTTTTATGGGTGTGCACCAGAATCACCTCCAACCAAAGCAAAACGGTGTTTTGGGTTCCATCCACTTAAAAAGAAAGAAGATAAAACTCTGATTGGTTTTGTTGCAAATTGGTGTTTTGGGGGTTAGAATGCACATTCACTCAAAAATCTCAGAGTGAAATGTTTCTTCACAGCCCTAATCAAGCATAGCTGTTTTGGTTCCATCTCAATAGAGAGCGGACGAAAAAGTTTGCATTGTTCTTTCCATGCTCTTTCCACCCACAAATAGCAAAGCGAAGTGTAATTAGCCTAAACGTCCCCAAACAGGTTGTTTTGCGTTGGATTTAGCTTATTTCAAGTTGTGTTCCGTGCTGTTAATGCACATTAACCCAGAAATCACAAAGTGTGTAATGAGGCCAATATAACACAAAACCGTCTTTTCGCTCCCATATGCGTAGAAAGACGACGAATAAGCTTTATTTCAATTCGCATGGTTTTTTTTGGGTGTGCACCAGAATAACCAACCAAAGCAAAAAGGTGTTTTGGGTTCCATCCACTTAAAAAGAGAGATAAAGCTCTGATTGGTTTTGTTGCAAATTAGTGTTTTTGGGGTTAGAATGCACATTCACTCAAAAATCTCAGTGAAATGTTTCTTAACAGCCCTAATCAAGCATAGGTGTTTTGGTTCCATCTCAATAGAAAGCGGACGAAAAAGTTTGCATTGTTCTTTCCATGCTCTTTCCACCCACAAATAGCAAAGCGAAGTGTAATGAGCCTAAACGGCCCCAAACAGGTTGTTTTGCGTTGGATTTAGCTTATTTCAAGTTGTGTTCCGTGCTGTTAATGCACATTAACCCAGAAATCGCAATGTGTGTAATGAGGCCAATATAACACAAAACCGTCTTTTCTTTCCCATATGCGTAGAAAGACGACGAATAAGCTTTATTTCAATTCGCATGGTGTTTTATGGGTGTGCACCAGAATCACCTCCAACCAAAGCAAAACGGTGTTTTGGGTTCCATCCACTTAAAAAGAAAGAAGATAAAACTCTGATTGGTTTTGTTGCAAATTGGTGTTTTGGGGGTTAGAATGCACATTCACTCAAAAATCTCAGAGTGAAATGTTTCTTCACAGCCCTAATCAAGCATAGCTGTTTTGGTTCCATCTCAATAGAGAGCGGACGAAAAAGTTTGCATTGTTCTTTCCATGCTCTTTCCACCCACAAATAGCAAAGCGAAGTGTAATTAGCCTAAACGTCCCCAAACAGGTTGTTTTGCGTTGGATTTAGCTTATTTCAAGTTGTGTTCCGTGCTGTTAATGCACATTAACCCAGAAATCGCAAAGTGTGTGTAATGAGGCCAATATAACACAAAACCGTCTTTTCGCTCCCATATGCGTAGAAAGACGACGAATAAGCTTTATTTCAATTCGCATGGTTTTTTTTGGGTGTGCACCAGAATAACCAACCAAAGCAAAAAGGTGTTTTGGGTTCCATCCACTTAAAAAGAGAGATAAAGCTCTGATTGGTTTTGTTGCAAATTAGTGTTTTTGGGGTTAGAATGCACATTCACTCAAAAATCTCAGTGAAATGTTTCTTAACAGCCCTAATCAAGCATAGGTGTTTTGGTTCCATCTCAATAGAAAGCGGACGAAAAAGTTTGCATTGTTCTTCCCATGCTTTCCACCCACAAATAGCAAAGCGGTGTAATGAGCCTAAACCCCAAACAGGTTGTTTTGCGTTCCAGCTACATAGAAAGAAGTATCTTGGATTTAGCTTATTTCAAGTTGTGTTCCGTGGTGTTAATGCACATTAACCCAGAAATCGCAGTGTGTGTAATGAGGCCAATATAACACAAAACCGTCTTTTCGCTCCCATATGCGTAGAAAGACGACGAATAAGCTTTATTTCAATTCGCATGGTGTTTTTTGGGTGTGCACCAGAATAACATCCAACCAACGCAAAACGGTGTTTTGGGTTCCATCCACTTAAAAAGAAAGACGATAAAGCTCTGATTGGTTTTGTTGCAAATTAGTGTTTTTGGGGTTAGAATGCACATTCACTCAAAAATCTCAGAGTGAAATGTTTTTTAACAGCCTTAATCAAGCATAGGTGTTTTGGTTCCATCTCAATAGAAAGCGGACGAAAAAGTTTGCATTGTTCTTCCCATGCTTTCCACCCACAAATAGCAAAGCGGTGTAATGAGCCTAAACCCCAAACAGGTTGTTTTGCGTTCCAGCTACATAGAAAGAAGAATCTTGGATTTAGCTTATTTCAAGTTGTGTTCCGTGGTGTTAATGCACATTAACCCAGAAATCGCAAAGTGTGTGTAATGAGGCCAATATAACACAAAACCGTCTTTTCGCTCCCATATGCGTAGAAAGAAGACGAATAAGCTTTATTTCAATTCGCATGGTGTTTTATGGGTGTGCACCAGAATCACCTCCAACCAAAGCAAAACGGTGTTTTGGGTTCCATCAACTTAAAAAGAAAAAAGATAAAACTGATTGGTTTTCTTGCAAATTGGTGTTTTTGGGGTTAGAATGCACATTCACTCAAAAATCTCAGAGTGAAATGTTTCTTCACAGCCCTAATCAAGCATAGCTGTTATGGTTCCATCTCAATAGAGAGCGGACGAAAAAGTTTGCATTGTTCTTTCCATGCTCTTTCCACCCACAAATAGCAAAGCGAAGTGTAATGAGCCTAAACGTCCCCAAACAGGTTGTTTTGCGTTGGATTTAGCTTATTTCAAGTTGTGTTTCGTGGTGTTAATGCACATTAACCCAGAAATCGCAGTGTGTAATGAGGCCAATATAACACAAAACCGTCTTTTCGCTCCCATATGCGTAGAAAGACGACGAATAAGCTTTATTTCAATTCGCATGGGTTTTTTTGGGTGTGCACCAGAATAACCTCCAACCAAAGCAAAAAGGTGTTTTCGGTTCCATCCACTTAAAAAGAGAGATAAAGCTCTGATTGGTTTTGTTGCAAATTAGTGTTTTTGGGGTTAGAATGCACATTCACTCAAAAATCTCAGAGTGAAATGTTTTTTAACAGCCTTAATCAAGCATAGGTGTTTTGGTTCCATCTCAATAGAAAGCGGACGAAAAAGTTTGCATTGTTCTTCCCATGCTTTCCACCCACAAATAGCAAAGCGGTGTAATGAGCCTAAACCCCAAACAGGTTGTTTTGCGTTCCAGCTACATAGAAAGAAGAATCTTGGATTTAGCTTATTTCAAGTTGTGTTCCGTGGTGTTAATGCACATTAACCCAGAAATCGCAAAGTGTGTGTAATGAGGCCAATATAAGACAAAACCGTCTTTTCTTTCCCATATGCGTAGAAAGACGACGAATAAGCTTTATTTCAATTCGCATGGTGTTTTATGGGTGTGCACCAGAATCACCTCCAACCAAAGCAAAACGGTGTTTTGGGTTCCATCAACTTAAAAAGAAAAAAGATAAAACTCTGATTGGTTTTGTTGCAAATTGGTGTTTTTGGGGTTAGAATGCACATTCACTCAAAAATCTCAGAGTGAAATGTTTCTTAACAGCCCTAATCAAGCATAGCTGTTATGGTTCCATCTCAATAGAGAGCGGACGAAAAAGTTTGCATTGTTCTTTCCATGCTCTTTCCACCCACAAATAGCAAAGCGAAGTGTAATGAGCCTAAACGTCCCCAAACAGGTTGTTTTGCGTTGGATTTAGCTTATTTCAAGTTGTGTTTCGTGGTGTTAATGCACATTAACCCAGAAATCGCAGTGTGTAATGAGGCCAATATAACACAAAACCGTCTTTTCGCTCCCATATGCGTAGAAAGACGACGAATAAGCTTTATTTCACTTCGCATGGTGTTTTATGGGTGTGCACCAGAATCACCTCCAACCAAAGCAAAAAGGTGTTTTGGGTTCCATCCACTTAAAAAGAAAGACGATAAAGCTCTGATTGGTTTTGCTGCAAATTGGTGTTTTTGAGGTTAGAATGCACATTCACTCAAAAATCTCAGAGTGAAATGTTTCTTAACAGCCCTAATCAAGCATAGCTGTTTTGGTTCCATCTCAATAGAGAGCGGACGAAAAAGTTTGCATTGTTCTTTCCATGCTCTTTCCACGCACAAATAGCAAAGCGAAGTGTAATGAGCCTAAACGTCCCCAAACAGGTTGTTTGGCTTTGGATTTAGCTTATTTCAAGTTGTGTTCCGTGGTGTTAATGCACATTAACCCAGAAATCGCAGTGTGTGTAATGAGGCCAATATAACACAAAACCGTCTTTTCGCTCCCATATGCGTAGAAAGACGACGAATAAGCTTTATTTCAATTCGCATGGTGTTTTTTGGGTGTGCACCAGAATAACCTCCAACCAAAGCAAAACGGTGTTTTGGGTTCCATCCACTAAAAAAGAAAGATAAAGCTCTGATTGGTTTTGTTGCCAATTAGTGTTTTTGGGGTTAGAATGCACATTCACTCAAAAATCTCAGAGTGAAATGTTTCTTCACAGCCCTAATCAAGCATAGGTGTTTTGGTTCCATCTCAATAGAAAGCGGACGAAAAAGTTTGCATTGTTCTTCCCATGCTTTCCACCCACAAATAGCAAAGCGGTGTAATGAGCCTAAACCCCAAACAGGTTGTTTTGCGTTCCAGCTACATAGAAAGAAGAATCTTGGATTTAGCTTATTTCAAGTTGTGTTCCGTGGTGTTAATGCACATTAACCCAGAAATCGCAAAGTGTGTGTAATGAGGCCAATATAACACAAAACCGTCTTTTCCTTCCCATATGCGTAGAAAGACGACGAATAAGCTTTATTTCAATTCGCATGGTGTTTTATGGGTGTGCACCAGAATCACCTCCAACCAAAGCAAAACGGTGTTTTGGGTTCCATGCACTTAAAAAGAAAGGAGATAAAACTCGGATTGGTTTTGTTGCAAATTGGTGTTTTTGGGGTTAGAATGCGCATTCACTCAAAAATCTCAGAGTGAAATGTTTCTTCACAGCCCTAATCAAGCATAGCTGTTTTGGTTCCATCTCAATAGAGAGCGGACGAAAAAGTTTGCATTGTTCTTTCCATGCTCTTTCCACCCACAAATAGCAAAGCGAAGTGTAATGAGCCTAAACGGCCCCAAACAGGTTGTTTTGCGTTGGATTTAGCTTATTTCAAGTTGTGTTCCGTGCTGTTAATGCACATTAACCCAGAAATCGCAATGTGTGTAATGAGGCCAATATAACACAAAACCGTCTTTTCTTTCCCATATGCGTAGAAAGACGACGAATAAGCTTTATTTCAATTCGCATGGTGTTTTATGGGTGTGCACCAGAATCACCTCCAACCAAAGCAAAACGGTGTTTTGGGTTCCATCCACTTAAAAAGAAAGAAGATAAAACTCTGATTGGTTTTGTTGCAAATTGGTGTTTTGGGGGTTAGAATGCACATTCACTCAAAAATCTCAGAGTGAAATGTTTCTTCACAGCCCTAATCAAGCATAGCTGTTTTGGTTCCATCTCAATAGAGAGCGGACGAAAAAGTTTGCATTGTTCTTTCCATGCTCTTTGCACCCACAAATAGCAAAGCGAAGTGTAATTAGCCTAAACGTCCCCAAACAGGTTGTTTTGCGTTGGATTTAGCTTATTTCAAGTTGTGTTCCGTGGTGTTAATGCACATTAACCCAGAAATCGCAAAGTGTGTGTAATGAGGCCAATATAACACAAAACCATCTTTTCGCTCCCATATGCGTAGAAAGACGACGAATAAGCTTTATTTCAATTCGCATGGGTTTTTTTGGGTGTGCACCAGAATAACCAACCAAAGCAAAAAGGTGTTTTGGGTTCCATCCACTTAAAAAGAGAGATAAAGCTCTGATTGGTTTTGTTGCAAATTAGTGTTTTTGGGGTTAGAATGCACATTCACTCAAAAATCTCAGTGAAATGTTTCTTAACAGCCCTAATCAAGCATAGGTGTTTTGGTTCCATCTCAATAGAAAGCGGACGAAAAAGTTTGCATTGTTCTTCCCATGCTTTCCACCCACAAATAGCAAAGCGGTGTAATGAGCCTAAACCCCAAACAGGTTGTTTTGCGTTCCAGCTACATAGAAAGAAGTATCTTGGATTTAGCTTATTTCAAGTTGTGTTCCGTGGTGTTAATGCACATTAACCCAGAAATCGCAAAGTGTGTGCACCAGAATCACCTCCAACCAAAGCAAAACGGTGTTTTGGGTTCCATGCACATTCACTCAAAAATAGAGAGCGGACGAAAAAGTTTGCATTGTTCTTTCCATGCTTTCCACCCACAAATAGCAAAGCGAAGTGTAATGAGCCTAAACGTCCCCAAACAGGTTGTTTTGCGTTGGGTTTAGCGTATTTCAAGTTGTGTTTCGTGGTGTTAATGCACATTAACCCAGAAATCGCAGTGTGTAATGAGGCCAATATAACACAAAACCGTCTTTTCGCTCCCATATGCGTAGAAAGACGACGAATAAGCTTTATTTCAATTCGCATGGGTTTTTTTGGGTGTGCACCAGAATAACCTCCAACCAAAGCAAAAAGGTGTTTTCGGTTCCATGCACTTAAAAAGAGAGATAAAGCTCTGATTGGTTTTGTTGCAAATTAGTGTTTTTGGGGTTAGAATGCACATTCACTCAAAAATCTCAGAGTGAAATGTTTTTTAACAGCCTTAATCAAGCATAGGTGTTTTGGTTCCATCTCAATAGAAAGCGGACGAAAAAGTTTGCATTGTTCTTCCCATGCTTTCCACCCACAAATAGCAAAGCGGTGTAATGAGCCTAAACCCCAAACAGGTTGTTTTGCGTTCCAGCTACATAGAAAGAAGAATCTTGGATTTAGCTTATTTCAAGTTGTGTTCCGTGGTGTTAATGCACATTAACCCAGAAATCGCAAAGTGTGTGTAATGAGGCCAATATAACACAAAACCGTCTTTTCTTTCCCATATGCGTAGAAAGACGACGAATAAGCTTTATTTCAATTCGCATGGTGTTTTATGGGTGTGCACCAGAATCACCTCCAACCAAAGCAAAACGGTGTTTTGGGTTCCATCAACTTAAAAAGAAAAAAGATAAAACTCTGATTGGTTTTGTTGCAAATTGGTGTTTTTGGGGTTAGAATGCACATTCACTCAAAAATCTCAGAGTGAAATGTTTCTTCACAGCCCTAATCAAGCATAGCTGTTATGGTTCCATCTCAATAGAGAGCGGACGAAAAAGTTTGCATTGTTCTTTCCATGCTCTTTCCACCCACAAATAGCAAAGCGAAGTGTAATGAGCCTAAACGTCCCCAAACAGGTTGTTTTGCGTTGGATTTAGCTTATTTCAAGTTGTGTTTCGTGGTGTTAATGCACATTAACCCAGAAATCGCAGTGTGTAATGAGGCCAATATAACACAAAACCGTCTTTTCGCTCCCATATGCGTAGAAAGACGACGAATAAGCTTTATTTCACTTCGCATGGTGTTTTATGGGTGTGCACCAGAATCACCTCCAACCAAAGCAAAAAGGTGTTTTGGGTTCCATCCACTTAAAAAGAAAGACGATAAAGCTCTGATTGGTTTTGCTGCAAATTGGTGTTTTTGAGGTTAGAATGCACATTCACTCAAAAATCTCAGAGTGAAATGTTTCTTAACAGCCCTAATCAAGCATAGCTGTTTTGGTTCCATCTCAATAGAGAGCGGACGAAAAAGTTTGCATTGTTCTTTCCATGCTCTTTCCACGCACAAATAGCAAAGCGAAGTGTAATGAGCCTAAACGTCCCCAAACAGGTTGTTTGGCTTTGGATTTAGCTTATTTCAAGTTGTGTTCCGTGGTGTTAATGCACATTAACCCAGAAATCGCAGTGTGTGTAATGAGGCCAATATAACACAAAACCGTCTTTTCGCTCCCATATGCGTAGAAAGACGACGAATAAGCTTTATTTCAATTCGCATGGTGTTTTTTGGGTGTGCACCAGAATAACCTCCAACCAAAGCAAAACGGTGTTTTGGGTTCCATCCACTAAAAAAGAAAGATAAAGCTCTGATTGGTTTTGTTGCCAATTAGTGTTTTTGGGGTTAGAATGCACATTCACTCAAAAATCTCAGAGTGAAATGTTTCTTCACAGCCCTAATCAAGCATAGGTGTTTTAGTTCCATCTCAATAGAAAGCGGACGAAAAAGTTTGCATTGTTCTTCCCATGCTTTCCACCCACAAATAGCAAAGCGGTGTAATGAGCCTAAACCCCAAACAGGTTGTTTTGCGTTCCAGCTACATAGAAAGAAGAATCTTGGATTTAGCTTATTTCAAGTTGTGTTCCGTGGTGTTAATGCACATTAACCCAGAAATCGCAAAGTGTGTGTAATGAGGCCAATATAACACAAAACCGTCTTTTCCTTCCCATATGCGTAGAAAGACGACGAATAAGCTTTATTTCAATTCGCATGGTGTTTTATGGGTGTGCACCAGAATCACCTCCAACCAAAGCAAAACGGTGTTTTGGGTTCCATCCACTTAAAAAGAAAGGAGATAAAACTCGGATTGGTTTTGTTGCAAATTGGTGTTTTTGGGGTTAGAATGCGCATTCACTCAAAAATCTCAGAGTGAAATGTTTCTTCACAGCCCTAATCAAGCATAGCTGTTTTGGTTCCATCTCAATAGAGAGCGGACGAAAAAGTTTGCATTGTTCTTTCCATGCTCTTTCCACCCACAAATAGCAAAGCGAAGTGTAATGAGCCTAAACGGCCCCAAACAGGTTGTTTTGCGTTGGATTTAGCTTATTTCAAGTTGTGTTCCGTGCTGTTAATGCACATTAACCCAGAAATCGCAATGTGTGTAATGAGGCCAATATAACACAAAACCGTCTTTTCTTTCCCATATGCGTAGAAAGACGACGAATAAGCTTTATTTCAATTCGCATGGTGTTTTATGGGTGTGCACCAGAATCACCTCCAACCAAAGCAAAACGGTGTTTTGGGTTCCATCCACTTAAAAAGAAAGAAGATAAAACTCTGATTGGTTTTGTTGCAAATTGGTGTTTTGGGGGTTAGAATGCACATTCACTCAAAAATCTCAGAGTGAAATGTTTCTTCACAGCCCTAATCAAGCATAGCTGTTTTGGTTCCATCTCAATAGAGAGCGGACGAAAAAGTTTGCATTGTTCTTTCCATGCTCTTTGCACCCACAAATAGCAAAGCGAAGTGTAATTAGCCTAAACGTCCCCAAACAGGTTGTTTTGCGTTGGATTTAGCTTATTTCAAGTTGTGTTCCATGGTGTTAATGCACATTAACCCAGAAATCGCAAAGTGTGTGTAATGAGGCCAATATAACACAAAACCATCTTTTCGCTCCCATATGCGTAGAAAGACGACGAATAAGCTTTATTTCAATTCGCATGGGTTTTTTTGGGTGTGCACCAGAATAACCAACCAAAGCAAAAAGGTGTTTTGGGTTCCATCCACTTAAAAAGAGAGATAAAGCTCTGATTGGTTTTGTTGCAAATTAGTGTTTTTGGGGTTAGAATGCACATTCACTCAAAAATCTCAGTGAAATGTTTCTTAACAGCCCTAATCAAGCATAGGTGTTTTGGTTCCATCTCAATAGAAAGCGGACGAAAAAGTTTGCATTGTTCTTCCCATGCTTTCCACCCACAAATAGCAAAGCGGTGTAATGAGCCTAAACCCCAAACAGGTTGTTTTGCGTTCCAGCTACATAGAAAGAAGTATCTTGGATTTAGCTTATTTCAAGTTGTGTTCCGTGGTGTTAATGCACATTAACCCAGAAATCGCAAAGTGTGTGCACCAGAATCACCTCCAACCAAAGCAAAACGGTGTTTTGGGTTCCATGCACATTCACTCAAAAATAGAGAGCGGACGAAAAAGTTTGCATTGTTCTTTCCATGCTTTCCACCCACAAATAGCAAAGCGAAGTGTAATGAGCCTAAACGTCCCCAAACAGGTTGTTTTGCGTTGGGTTTAGCTTATTTCAAGTTGTGTTTCGTGGTGTTAATGCACATTAACCCAGAAATCGCAGTGTGTAATGAGGCCAATATAACACAAAACCGTCTTTTCGCTCCCATATGCGTAGAAAGACGACGAATAAGCTTTATTTCAATTCGCATGGGTTTTTTTGGGTGTGCACCAGAATCACCTCCAACCAAAGCAAAACGGTGTTTTGGGTTCCATCCACTTAAAAAGAGAGATAAAGCTCTGATTGGTTTTGTTGCAAATTAGTGTTTTTGGGGTTAGAATGCACATTCACTCAAAAATCTCAGAGTGAAATGTTTTTTAACAGCCTTAATCAAGCATAGGTGTTTTGGTTCCATCTCAATAGAAAGCGGACGAAAAAGTTTGCATTGTTCTTCCCATGCTTTCCACCCACAAATAGCAAAGCGGTGTAATGAGCCTAAACCCCAAACAGGTTGTTTTGCGTTCCAGCTACATAGAAAGAAGAATCTTGGATTTAGCTTATTTCAAGTTGTGTTCCGTGGTGTTAATGCACATTAACCCAGAAATCGCAAAGTGTGTGTAATGAGGCCAATATAACACAAAACCGTCTTTTCTTTCCCATATGCGTAGAAAGACGACGAATAAGCTTTATTTCAATTCGCATGGTGTTTTATGGGTGTGCAAGAGAATCACCTCCAACCAAAGCAAAACGGTGTTTTGGGTTCCATCAACTTAAAAAGAAAAAAGATAAAACTGATTGGTTTTCTTGCAAATTGGTGTTTTTGGGGTTAGAATGCACATTCACTCAAAAATCTCAGAGTGAAATGTTTCTTCACAGCCCTAATCAAGCATAGCTGTTATGGTTCCATCTCAATAGAGAGCGGACGAAAAAGTTTGCATTGTTCTTTCCATGCTCTTTCCACCCACAAATAGCAAAGCGAAGTGTAATGAGCCTAAACGTCCCCAAACAGGTTGTTTTGCGTTGGATTTAGCTTATTTCAAGTTGTGTTTCGTGGTGTTAATGCACATTAACCCAGAAATCGCAGTGTGTAATGAGGCCAATATAACACAAAACCGTCTTTTCGCTCCCATATGCGTAGAAAGACGACGAATAAGCTTTATTTCACTTCGCATGGTGTTTTATGGGTGTGCACCAGAATCACCTCCAACCAAAGCAAAAAGGTGTTTTGGGTTCCATCCACTTAAAAAGAAAGACGATAAAGCTCTGATTGGTTTTGCTGCAAATTGGTGTTTTTGAGGTTAGAATGCACAT
This sequence comes from Podarcis cretensis, assembly GCF_951804945.1. NCBI lineage: Eukaryota > Metazoa > Chordata > Lepidosauria > Squamata > Lacertidae > Podarcis > Podarcis cretensis. Next base: position 126,394,857 of record NC_137172.1, on the reverse strand, counting down.
TCACTCAAAAATCTCAGAGTGAAATGTTTCTTCACAGCCCTAATCAAGCATAGCTGTTATGGTTCCATCTCAATAGAGAGCGGACGAAAAAGTTTGCATTGTTCTTTCCATGCTCTTTCCACCCACAAATAGCAAAGCGAAGTGTAATGAGCCTAAACGTCCCCAAACAGGTTGTTTTGCGTTGGATTTAGCTTATTTCAAGTTGTGTTTCGTGGTGTTAATGCACATTAACCCAGAAATCGCAGTGTGTAATGAGGCCAATATAACACAAAACCGTCTTTTCGCTCCCATATGCGTAGAAAGACGACGAATAAGCTTTATTTCAATTCGCATGGGTTTTTTTGGGTGTGCACCAGAATAACCTCCAACCAAAGCAAAAAGGTGTTTTCGGTTCCATCCACTTAAAAAGAGAGATAAAGCTCTGATTGGTTTTGTTGCAAATTAGTGTTTTTGGGGTTAGAATGCACATTCACTCAAAAATCTCAGAGTGAAATGTTTCTTAACAGCCCTAATCAAGCATAGGTGTTTTGGTTCCCAATAGAAAGCGGACGAAAAAGTTTGCATTGTTCTTTCCATGCTCTTTCCACGCACAAATAGCAAAGCGAAGTGTAATGAGCCTAAACGTCCCCAAACAGGTTGTTTGGCGTTGGATTTAGCTTATTTCAAGTTGTGTTCCGTGGTGTTAATGCACATTAACCCAGAAATCGCAAAGTGTGTGTAATGAGGCCAATATAACACAAAACCGTCTTTTCGCTCCCATATGCGTAGAAAGACGACGAATAAGCTTTATTTCAATTCGCATGGTGTTTTTTGGGTGTGCACCAGAATAACCTCCAACCAAAGCAAAACGGTGTTTTGGGTTCCATCCACTAAAAAAGAAAGATAAAGCTCTGATTGGTTTTGTTGCCAATTAATGTTTTTGGGGTTAGAATGCACATTCACTCAAAAATCTCAGAGTGAGATGTTTCTTAACAGCCCTAATCAAGCATATGTGTTTTGGTTCCATCTCAATAGAAAGCGGACGAAAAAGTTTGCATTGTTCTTCCCATGCTTTCCACCCACAAATAGCAAAGCGGTGTAATGAGCCTAAACCCCAAACAGGTTGTTTTGCGTTCCAGCTACATAGAAAGAAGAATCTTGGATTTAGCTTATTTCAAGTTGTGTTCCGTGGTGTTAATGCACATTAACCCAGAAATCGCAAAGTGTGTGTAATGAGGCCAATATAACACAAAACCGTCTTTTCGCTCCCATAAGCGTAGAAAGACGACGAATAAGCTTTATTTCAATTCGCATGGTGTTTTTTGGGTGTGCACCAGAATCACCTCCAACCAAAGCAAAACGGTGTTTTGGGTTCCATTCACTTAAAAAGAAAGATAAAGCTCTGATTGGTTTTGTTGCAAATTGGTGTTTTGGGGGTTAGAATGCACTTTCACTCAAAAATCTCAGAGTGAAATGTCTCTTAACAGCCGTAATCAAGCATAGGTGTTTTGGTTCCTTCTCAATAGAAAGCAGACGAAAAGGTTTGCATTGTTCTTTCCATGTTCTTTCCACCCACAAATAGCAAAGAGAAGTGTAATGAGCCTAAACAAACCCAAACAGGTTGTTTTGCGTTCCAGCTACATAGAAAGAAGAATCTTGGATTTCGCTTATTTCGTGTTCTTAGGTGTTAATGCACAGAAATCGCAAAGTGTGTGTAATGAGGCCAAAATAACACAAAACCGTCCTTTCGCCGCCATATGCCTAGAAAGACGAGGAATAAGCTTTATTTCAATTCGCATGGTGTTTTATGGGTGTGCACCAGAATCACCTCCAACCAAAGCAAAACGGTTTTTTGGGTTCCTTCCACTTAAAAAGACAGAAGATAAAGCTCTGGTTTTGATGCAAATTGTTGTTTTCGGGGTTAGAATGCACATTCACCCAAAAATCTTAGAGTGAAATGTTTCTAAACAGCCCTAATCATGCATAGGTGTTTTGGTTCCTTCTCAATAGAAAGCAGACGAAAATGTTTGCATTGTTCTTTCCATGTTCTTTCACCCACAAATAGCAAAGAGAAGTGTAATGAGCCTAAACAAACCCAAACAGGTTGTTTTGCGTTCCAGCTACATAGATAGAAGAAGAATCTTGGATTTCGCTTATTTCAAGTCGTGTTCTTAGGTGTTAATGCACATTAATCCAGAAATCGCAAAGTGTGTTTAATGAGGGCAAAATGACATAAAACCGTCTTTTTGCTTCCATATACGTAGAAAGAAGACGAATGAGCTTTGATTGGGCTTATTTCAATTCGCATGGTGTTTTTTGGGTGTGCACCAGAATCACCTCCAACCAAAGCAAAAAGGTGCTTTGGGTTCCATCCACTTAAAAAGAGAGAAGATAAAGCTCTGGTTTTGTTGCAAATTGTTGTTTTCGGGGTTAGAATGCACATTCACCCAAAAATCTTAGAGTGAAATGTTTCTAAACAGCCATAATCATGCATAGGTGTTTTGGTTCCTTCTCAATAGAAAGCAGACGAAAATGTTTGCATTGTTCTTTCCATGTTCTTTCCACCCACAAATAGCAAAGAGAAGTGTAATGAGCCTAAACAAAACCAAACAGGTTGTTTTGCGTTCCAGCTACATAGATAGAAGAAGAATCTTGGATTTCGCTTATTTCCAGTTGTGTTCCTTGGTGCTACTGCACATTAACCCAGAAATCGCAAAGTGTGTGTAATGAGGGCAAAATAACATAAAACCGTCTTTTTGCTTCCATATACGTAGAAAGAATACCAGCTTTGATTGGGCTTACTTCAATTCGCATGGTGTTTTATGGGTGTGCACCAGAATCACCTCCAACCAAAGCAAAACGGTGTTTTGGGTTCCATTCACTTAAAAAGAAAGATAAAGCTCTGATTGGTTTTGTTGCAAATTGGTGTTTTTGGGGTTAGAATGCACATTCACTCAAAAATCTCAGAGTGAAATGTCTTAACAGCCGTAATCAAGCATAGGTGTTTTGGTTCCTTCTCAATAGAAAGCAGACGAAAAGGTTTGCATTGTTCTTTCCATGTTCTTTCCACCCACAAATAGCAAAGAGAAGTGTAATGAGCCTAAACAAACCCAGGTTGTTTTGCGTTCCAGCTACATAGAAAGAAGAATCTTGGATTTCGCTTATTTCGTGTTCTTAGGTGTTAATGCACAGAAATCGCAAAGTGTGTGTAATGAGGCCAAAGTAACACAAAACCGTCTTTTCGCCGCCATATGCCTAGAAAGACGAGGAATAAGCTTTATTTCAATTCGCATGGTGTTTTATGGGTGTGCACCAGAATCACCTCCAACCAAAGCAAAACGGTTTTTTGGGTTCCTTCCACTTAAAAAGACAGAAGATAAAGCTCTGGTTTTGATGCAAATTGTTGTTTTCGGGGTTAGAATGCACATTCACCCAAAAATCTTAGAGTGAAATGTTTCTAAACAGCCCTAATCAAGCATAGGTGTCTTAGTTCCTTCTCAATAGAAAGCAGACGAAAAAGTTTGCATTGTTCTTTCCATGTTCTCTGATTGGTTTTGTTGCAAATTGGTGTTTTTGGGGTTAGAATGCACATTCACTCAAAAATCTCAGAGTGAAATGTCTCTTAACAGCCGTAATCAAGCATAGCTGTTTTGGTTCCATCTCAATAGAGAGCGGACGAAAAAGTTTGCATTGTTCTTTCCATGCTCTTTCCACGCACAAATAGCAAAGCGAAGTGTAATGAGCCTAAACGTCCCCAAACAGGTTGTTTGGCTTTGGATTTAGCTTATTTCAAGTTGTGTTCCGTGGTGTTAATGCACATTAACCCAGAAATCGCAGTGTGTGTAATGAGGCCAATATAACACAAAACCGTCTTTTCGCTCCCATATGCGTAGAAAGACGACGAATAAGCTTTATTTCAATTCGCATGGTGTTTTTTGGGTGTGCACCAGAATAACCTCCAACCAAAGCAAAACGGTGTTTTGGGTTCCATCCACTAAAAAAGAAAGATAAAGCTCTGATTGGTTTTGTTGCCAATTAGTGTTTTTGGGGTTAGAATGCACATTCACTCAAAAATCTCAGAGTGAAATGTTTCTTCACAGCCCTAATCAAGCATAGGTGTTTTGGTTCCATCTCAATAGAAAGCGGACGAAAAAGTTTGCATTGTTCTTCCCATGCTTTCCACCCACAAATAGCAAAGCGGTGTAATGAGCCTAAACCCCAAACAGGTTGTTTTGCGTTCCAGCTACATAGAAAGAAGAATCTTGGATTTAGCTTATTTCAAGTTGTGTTCCGTGGTGTTAATGCACATTAACCCAGAAATCGCAAAGTGTGTGTAATGAGGCCAATATAACACAAAACCGTCTTTTCCTTCCCATATGCGTAGAAAGACGACGAATAAGCTTTATTTCAATTCGCATGGTGTTTTATGGGTGTGCACCAGAATCACCTCCAACCAAAGCAAAACGGTGTTTTGGGTTCCATCCACTTAAAAAGAAAGGAGATAAAACTCGGATTGGTTTTGTTGCAAATTGGTGTTTTTGGGGTTAGAATGCGCATTCACTCAAAAATCTCAGAGTGAAATGTTTCTTCACAGCCCTAATCAAGCATAGCTGTTTTGGTTCCATCTCAATAGAGAGCGGACGAAAAAGTTTGCATTGTTCTTTCCATGCTCTTTCCACCCACAAATAGCAAAGCGAAGTGTAATGAGCCTAAACGGCCCCAAACAGGTTGTTTTGCGTTGGATTTAGCTTATTTCAAGTTGTGTTCCGTGCTGTTAATGCACATTAACCCAGAAATCGCAATGTGTGTAATGAGGCCAATATAACACAAAACCGTCTTTTCTTTCCCATATGCGTAGAAAGACGACGAATAAGCTTTATTTCAATTCGCATGGTGTTTTATGGGTGTGCACCAGAATCACCTCCAACCAAAGCAAAACGGTGTTTTGGGTTCCATCCACTTAAAAAGAAAGAAGATAAAACTCTGATTGGTTTTGTTGCAAATTGGTGTTTTGGGGGTTAGAATGCACATTCACTCAAAAATCTCAGAGTGAAATGTTTCTTCACAGCCCTAATCAAGCATAGCTGTTTTGGTTCCATCTCAATAGAGAGCGGACGAAAAAGTTTGCATTGTTCTTTCCATGCTCTTTCCACCCACAAATAGCAAAGCGAAGTGTAATTAGCCTAAACGTCCCCAAACAGGTTGTTTTGCGTTGGATTTAGCTTATTTCAAGTTGTGTTCCGTGCTGTTAATGCACATTAACCCAGAAATCACAAAGTGTGTAATGAGGCCAATATAACACAAAACCATCTTTTCGCTCCCATATGCGTAGAAAGACGACGAATAAGCTTTATTTCAATTCGCATGGGTTTTTTTGGGTGTGCACCAGAATAACCAACCAAAGCAAAAAGGTGTTTTGGGTTCCATCCACTTAAAAAGAGAGATAAAGCTCTGATTGGTTTTGTTGCAAATTAGTGTTTTTGGGGTTAGAATGCACATTCACTCAAAAATCTCAGTGAAATGTTTCTTAACAGCCCTAATCAAGCATAGGTGTTTTGGTTCCATCTCAATAGAAAGCGGACGAAAAAGTTTGCATTGTTCTTCCCATGCTTTCCACCCACAAATAGCAAAGCGGTGTAATGAGCCTAAACCCCAAACAGGTTGTTTTGCGTTCCAGCTACATAGAAAGAAGTATCTTGGATTTAGCTTATTTCAAGTTGTGTTCCGTGGTGTTAATGCACATTAACCCAGAAATCGCAAAGTGTGTGCACCAGAATCACCTCCAACCAAAGCAAAACGGTGTTTTGGGTTCCATGCACATTCACTCAAAAATAGAGAGCGGACGAAAAAGTTTGCATTGTTCTTTCCATGCTTTCCACCCACAAATAGCAAAGCGAAGTGTAATGAGCCTAAACGTCCCCAAACAGGTTGTTTTGCGTTGGGTTTAGCGTATTTCAAGTTGTGTTTCGTGGTGTTAATGCACATTAACCCAGAAATCGCAGTGTGTAATGAGGCCAATATAACACAAAACCGTCTTTTCGCTCCCATATGCGTAGAAAGACGACGAATAAGCTTTATTTCAATTCGCATGGGTTTTTTTGGGTGTGCACCAGAATAACCTCCAACCAAAGCAAAAAGGTGTTTTCGGTTCCATCCACTTAAAAAGAGAGATAAAGCTCTGATTGGTTTTGTTGCAAATTAGTGTTTTTGGGGTTAGAATGCACATTCACTCAAAAATCTCAGAGTGAAATGTTTTTTAACAGCCTTAATCAAGCATAGGTGTTTTGGTTCCATCTCAATAGAAAGCGGACGAAAAAGTTTGCATTGTTCTTCCCATGCTTTCCACCCACAAATAGCAAAGCGGTGTAATGAGCCTAAACCCCAAACAGGTTGTTTTGCGTTCCAGCTACATAGAAAGAAGAATCTTGGATTTAGCTTATTTCAAGTTGTGTTCCGTGGTGTTAATGCACATTAACCCAGAAATCGCAAAGTGTGTGTAATGAGGCCAATATAACACAAAACCGTCTTTTCTTTCCCATATGCGTAGAAAGACGACGAATAAGCTTTATTTCAATTCGCATGGTGTTTTATGGGTGTGCACCAGAATCACCTCCAACCAAAGCAAAACGGTGTTTTGGGTTCCATCAACTTAAAAAGAAAAAAGATAAAACTCTGATTGGTTTTGTTGCAAATTGGTGTTTTTGGGGTTAGAATGCACATTCACTCAAAAATCTCAGAGTGAAATGTTTCTTCACAGCCCTAATCAAGCATAGCTGTTATGGTTCCATCTCAATAGAGAGCGGACGAAAAAGTTTGCATTGTTCTTTCCATGCTCTTTCCACCCACAAATAGCAAAGCGAAGTGTAATGAGCCTAAACGTCCCCAAACAGGTTGTTTTGCGTTGGATTTAGCTTATTTCAAGTTGTGTTTCGTGGTGTTAATGCACATTAACCCAGAAATCGCAGTGTGTAATGAGGCCAATATAACACAAAACCGTCTTTTCGCTCCCATATGCGTAGAAAGACGACGAATAAGCTTTATTTCACTTCGCATGGTGTTTTATGGGTGTGCACCAGAATCACCTCCAACCAAAGCAAAAAGGTGTTTTGGGTTCCATCCACTTAAAAAGAAAGACGATAAAGCTCTGATTGGTTTTGCTGCAAATTGGTGTTTTTGAGGTTAGAATGCACATTCACTCAAAAATCTCAGAGTGAAATGTTTCTTAACAGCCCTAATCAAGCATAGCTGTTTTGGTTCCATCTCAATAGAGAGCGGACGAAAAAGTTTGCATTGTTCTTTCCATGCTCTTTCCACGCACAAATAGCAAAGCGAAGTGTAATGAGCCTAAACGTCCCCAAACAGGTTGTTTGGCTTTGGATTTAGCTTATTTCAAGTTGTGTTCCGTGGTGTTAATGCACATTAACCCAGAAATCGCAGTGTGTGTAATGAGGCCAATATAACACAAAACCGTCTTTTCGCTCCCATATGCGTAGAAAGACGACGAATAAGCTTTATTTCAATTCGCATGGTGTTTTTTGGGTGTGCACCAGAATAACCTCCAACCAAAGCAAAACGGTGTTTTGGGTTCCATCCACTAAAAAAGAAAGATAAAGCTCTGATTGGTTTTGTTGCCAATTAGTGTTTTTGGGGTTAGAATGCACATTCACTCAAAAATCTCAGAGTGAAATGTTTCTTCACAGCCCTAATCAAGCATAGGTGTTTTGGTTCCATCTCAATAGAAAGCGGACGAAAAAGTTTGCATTGTTCTTCCCATGCTTTCCACCCACAAATAGCAAAGCGGTGTAATGAGCCTAAACCCCAAACAGGTTGTTTTGCGTTCCAGCTACATAGAAAGAAGAATCTTGGATTTAGCTTATTTCAAGTTGTGTTCCGTGGTGTTAATGCACATTAACCCAGAAATCGCAAAGTGTGTGTAATGAGGCCAATATAACACAAAACCGTCTTTTCCTTCCCATATGCGTAGAAAGACGACGAATAAGCTTTATTTCAATTCGCATGGTGTTTTTTGGGTGTGCACCAGAATCACCTCCAACCAAAGCAAAACGGTGTTTTGGGTTCCATCCACTTAAAAAGAAAGGAGATAAAACTCGGATTGGTTTTGTTGCAAATTGGTGTTTTTGGGGTTAGAATGCGCATTCACTCAAAAATCTCAGAGTGAAATGTTTCTTCACAGCCCTAATCAAGCATAGCTGTTTTGGTTCCATCTCAATAGAGAGCGGACGAAAAAGTTTGCATTGTTCTTTCCATGCTCTTTCCACCCACAAATAGCAAAGCGAAGTGTAATGAGCCTAAACGGCCCCAAACAGGTTGTTTTGCGTTGGATTTAGCTTATTTCAAGTTGTGTTCCGTGCTGTTAATGCACATTAACCCAGAAATCGCAATGTGTGTAATGAGGCCAATATAACACAAAACCGTCTTTTCTTTCCCATATGCGTAGAAAGACGACGAATAAGCTTTATTTCAATTCGCATGGTGTTTTATGGGTGTGCACCAGAATCACCTCCAACCAAAGCAAAACGGTGTTTTGGGTTCCATCCACTTAAAAAGAAAGAAGATAAAACTCTGATTGGTTTTGTTGCAAATTGGTGTTTTGGGGGTTAGAATGCACATTCACTCAAAAATCTCAGAGTGAAATGTTTCTTCACAGCCCTAATCAAGCATAGCTCTTTTGGTTCCATCTCAATAGAGAGCGGACGAAAAAGTTTGCATTGTTCTTTCCATGCTCTTTCCACCCACAAATAGCAAAGCGAAGTGTAATTAGCCTAAACGTCCCCAAACAGGTTGTTTTGCGTTGGATTTAGCTTATTTCAAGTTGTGTTCCGTGGTGTTAATGCACATTAACCCAGAAATCGCAAAGTGTGTGTAATGAGGCCAATATAACACAAAACCATCTTTTCGCTCCCATATGCGTAGAAAGACGACAAATAAGCTTTATTTCAATTCGCATGGGTTTTTTTGGGTGTGCACCAGAATAACCAACCAAAGCAAAAAGGTGTTTTGGGTTCCATCCACTTAAAAAGAGAGATAAAGCTCTGATTGGTTTTGTTGCAAATTAGTGTTTTTGGGGTTAGAATGCACATTCACTCAAAAATCTCAGTGAAATGTTTCTTAACAGCCCTAATCAAGCATAGGTGTTTTGGTTCCATCTCAATAGAAAGCGGACGAAAAAGTTTGCATTGTTCTTCCCATGCTTTCCACCCACAAATAGCAAAGCGGTGTAATGAGCCTAAACCCCAAACAGGTTGTTTTGCGTTCCAGCTACATAGAAAGAAGTATCTTGGATTTAGCTTATTTCAAGTTGTGTTCCGTGGTGTTAATGCACATTAACCCAGAAATCGCAAAGTGTGTGCACCAGAATCACCTCCAACCAAAGCAAAACGGTGTTTTGGGTTCCATGCACATTCACTCAAAAATAGAGAGCGGACGAAAAAGTTTGCATTGTTCTTTCCATGCTTTCCACCCACAAATAGCAAAGCGAAGTGTAATGAGCCTAAACGTCCCCAAACAGGTTGTTTTGCGTTGGGTTTAGCTTATTTCAAGTTGTGTTTCGTGGTGTTAATGCACATTAACCCAGAAATCGCAGTGTGTAATGAGGCCAATATAACACAAAACCGTCTTTTCGCTCCCATATGCGTAGAAAGACGACGAATAAGCTTTATTTCAATTCGCATGGGTTTTTTTGGGTGTGCACCAGAATAACCTCCAACCAAAGCAAAAAGGTGTTTTCGGTTCCATCCACTTAAAAAGAGAGATAAAGCTCTGATTGGTTTTGTTGCAAATTAGTGTTTTTGGGGTTAGAATGCACATTCACTCAAAAATCTCAGAGTGAAATGTTTTTTAACAGCCTTAATCAAGCATAGGTGTTTTGGTTCCATCTCAATAGAAAGCGGACGAAAAAGTTTGCATTGTTCTTCCCATGCTTTCCACCCACAAATAGCAAAGCGGTGTAATGAGCCTAAACCCCAAACAGGTTGTTTTGCGTTCCAGCTACATAGAAAGAAGAATCTTGGATTTAGCTTATTTCAAGTTGTGTTCCGTGGTGTTAATGCACATTAACCCAGAAATCGCAAAGTGTGTGTAATGAGGCCAATATAACACAAAACCGTCTTTTCTTTCCCATATGCGTAGAAAGACGACGAATAAGCTTTATTTCAATTCGCATGGTGTTTTATGGGTGTGCACCAGAATCACCTCCAACCAAAGCAAAACGGTGTTTTGGGTTCCATCAACTTAAAAAGAAAAAAGATAAAACTGATTGGTTTTCTTGCAAATTGGTGTTTTTGGGGTTAGAATGCACATTCACTCAAAAATCTCAGAGTGAAATGTTTCTTCACAGCCCTAATCAAGCATAGCTGTTACGGTTCCATCTCAATAGAGAGCGGACGAAAAAGTTTGCATTGTTCTTTCCATGCTCTTTCCACCCACAAATAGCAAAGCGAAGTGTAATGAGCCTAAACGTCCCCAAACAGGTTGTTTTGCGTTGGATTTAGCTTATTTCAAGTTGTGTTTCGTGGTGTTAATGCACATTAACCCAGAAATCGCAGTGTGTAATGAGGCCAATATAACACAAAACCGTCTTTTCGCTCCCATATGCGTAGAAAGACGACGAATAAGCTTTATTTCACTTCGCATGGTGTTTTATGGGTGTGCACCAGAATCACCTCCAACCAAAGCAAAAAGGTGTTTTGGGTTCCATCCACTTAAAAAGAAAGACGATAAAGCTCTGATTGGTTTTGCTGCAAATTGGTGTTTTTGAGGTTAGAATGCACATTCACTCAAAAATCTCAGAGTGAAATGTTTCTTCACAGCCCTAATCAAGCATAGCTGTTATGGTTCCATCTCAATAGAGAGCGGACGAAAAAGTTTGCATTGTTCTTTCCATGCTCTTTCCACCCACAAATAGCAAAGCGAAGTGTAATGAGCCTAAACGTCCCCAAACAGGTTGTTTTGCGTTGGATTTAGCTTATTTCAAGTTGTGTTTCGTGGTGTTAATGCACATTAACCCAGAAATCGCAGTGTGTAATGAGGCCAATATAACACAAAACCGTCTTTTCGCTCCCATATGCGTAGAAAGACGACGAATAAGCTTTATTTCAATTCGCATGGGTTTTTTTGGGTGTGCACCAGAATAACCTCCAACCAAAGCAAAAAGGTGTTTTCGGTTCCATCCACTTAAAAAGAGAGATAAAGCTCTGATTGGTTTTGTTGCAAATTAGTGTTTTTGGGGTTAGAATGCACATTCACTCAAAAATCTCAGAGTGAAATGTTTCTTAACAGCCCTAATCAAGCATAGGTGTTTTGGTTCCCAATAGAAAGCGGACGAAAAAGTTTGCATTGTTCTTTCCATGCTCTTTCCACGCACAAATAGCAAAGCGAAGTGTAATGAGCCTAAACGTCCCCAAACAGGTTGTTTGGCGTTGGATTTAGCTTATTTCAAGTTGTGTTCCGTGGTGTTAATGCACATTAACCCAGAAATCGCAAAGTGTGTGTAATGAGGCCAATATAACACAAAACCGTCTTTTCGCTCCCATATGCGTAGAAAGACGACGAATAAGCTTTATTTCAATTCGCATGGTGTTTTTTGGGTGTGCACCAGAATAACCTCCAACCAAAGCAAAACGGTGTTTTGGGTTCCATCCACTAAAAAAGAAAGATAAAGCTCTGATTGGTTTTGTTGCCAATTAATGTTTTTGGGGTTAGAATGCACATTCACTCAAAAATCTCAGAGTGAGATGTTTCTTAACAGCCCTAATCAAGCATATGTGTTTTGGTTCCATCTCAATAGAAAGCGGACGAAAAAGTTTGCATTGTTCTTCCCATGCTTTCCACCCACAAATAGCAAAGCGGTGTAATGAGCCTAAACCCCAAACAGGTTGTTTTGCGTTCCAGCTACATAGAAAGAAGAATCTTGGATTTAGCTTATTTCAAGTTGTGTTCCGTGGTGTTAATGCACATTAACCCAGAAATCGCAAAGTGTGTGTAATGAGGCCAATATAACACAAAACCGTCTTTTCGCTCCCATATGCGTAGAAAGACGACGAATAAGCTTTATTTCAATTCGCATGGTGTTTTTTGGGTGTGCACCAGAATCACCTCCAACCAAAGCAAAACGGTGTTTTGGGTTCCATTCACTTAAAAAGAAAGATAAAGCTCTGATTGGTTTTGTTGCAAATTGGTGTTTTGGGGGTTAGAATGCACTTTCACTCAAAAATCTCAGAGTGAAATGTCTCTTAACAGCCGTAATCAAGCATAGGTGTTTTGGTTCCTTCTCAATAGAAAGCAGACGAAAAGGTTTGCATTGTTCTTTCCATGTTCTTTCCACCCACAAATAGCAAAGAGAAGTGTAATGAGCCTAAACAAACCCAAACAGGTTGTTTTGCGTTCCAGCTACATAGAAAGAAGAATCTTGGATTTCGCTTATTTCGTGTTCTTAGGTGTTAATGCACAGAAATCGCAAAGTGTGTGTAATGAGGCCAAAATAACACAAAACCGTCCTTTCGCCGCCATATGCCTAGAAAGACGAGGAATAAGCTTTATTTCAATTCGCATGGTGTTTTATGGGTGTGCACCAGAATCACCTCCAACCAAAGCAAAACGGTTTTTTGGGTTCCTTCCACTTAAAAAGACAGAAGATAAAGCTCTGGTTTTGATGCAAATTGTTGTTTTCGGGGTTAGAATGCACATTCACCCAAAAATCTTAGAGTGAAATGTTTCTAAACAGCCCTAATCATGCATAGGTGTTTTGGTTCCTTCTCAATAGAAAGCAGACGAAAATGTTTGCATTGTTCTTTCCATGTTCTTTCACCCACAAATAGCAAAGAGAAGTGTAATGAGCCTAAACAAACCCAAACAGGTTGTTTTGCGTTCCAGCTACATAGATAGAAGAAGAATCTTGGATTTCGCTTATTTCAAGTCGTGTTCTTAGGTGTTAATGCACATTAATCCAGAAATCGCAAAGTGTGTTTAATGAGGGCAAAATGACATAAAACCGTCTTTTTGCTTCCATATACGTAGAAAGAAGACGAATGAGCTTTGATTGGGCTTATTTCAATTCGCATGGTGTTTTTTGGGTGTGCACCAGAATCACCTCCAACCAAAGCAAAAAGGTGCTTTGGGTTCCATCCACTTAAAAAGAGAGAAGATAAAGCTCTGGTTTTGTTGCAAATTGTTGTTTTCGGGGTTAGAATGCACATTCACCCAAAAATCTTAGAGTGAAATGTTTCTAAACAGCCATAATCATGCATAGGTGTTTTGGTTCCTTCTCAATAGAAAGCAGACGAAAATGTTTGCATTGTTCTTTCCATGTTCTTTCCACCCACAAATAGCAAAGAGAAGTGTAATGAGCCTAAACAAAACCAAACAGGTTGTTTTGCGTTCCAGCTACATAGATAGAAGAAGAATCTTGGATTTCGCTTATTTCCAGTTGTGTTCCTTGGTGCTACTGCACATTAACCCAGAAATCGCAAAGTGTGTGTAATGAGGGCAAAATAACATAAAACCGTCTTTTTGCTTCCATATACGTAGAAAGAATACCAGCTTTGATTGGGCTTACTTCAATTCGCATGGTGTTTTATGGGTGTGCACCAGAATCACCTCCAACCAAAGCAAAACGGTGTTTTGGGTTCCATTCACTTAAAAAGAAAGATAAAGCTCTGATTGGTTTTGTTGCAAATTGGTGTTTTTGGGGTTAGAATGCACATTCACTCAAAAATCTCAGAGTGAAATGTCTTAACAGCCGTAATCAAGCATAGGTGTTTTGGTTCCTTCTCAATAGAAAGCAGACGAAAAGGTTTGCATTGTTCTTTCCATGTTCTTTCCACCCACAAATAGCAAAGAGAAGTGTAATGAGCCTAAACAAACCCAGGTTGTTTTGCGTTCCAGCTACATAGAAAGAAGAATCTTGGATTTCGCTTATTTCGTGTTCTTAGGTGTTAATGCACAGAAATCGCAAAGTGTGTGTAATGAGGCCAAAATAACACAAAACCGTCTTTTCGCCGCCATATGCCTAGAAAGACGAGGAATAAGCTTTATTTCAATTCGCATGGTGTTTTATGGGTGTGCACCAGAATCACCTCCAACCAAAGCAAAACGGTTTTTTGGGTTCCTTCCACTTAAAAAGACAGAAGATAAAGCTCTGGTTTTGATGCAAATTGTTGTTTTCGGGGTTAGAATGCACATTCACCCAAAAATCTTAGAGTGAAATGTTTCTAAACAGCCCTAATCAAGCATAGGTGTCTTAGTTCCTTCTCAATAGAAAGCAGACGAAAAAGTTTGCATTGTTCTTTCCATGTTCTCTGATTGGTTTTGTTGCAAATTGGTGTTTTTGGGGTTAGAATGCACATTCACTCAAAAATCTCAGAGTGAAATGTCTCTTAACAGCCGTAATCAAGCATAGGTGTTTTGGTTCCTTCTCAATAGAAAGCAGACCAAAAAGTTTGGATTCTTCTTTCCATGTTCTTTCCACACACAAATTGCAAAGAGAAGTGTAGAGCGTAAGCAAACCCAAAAAGGGTGTTTTGTGTTCCAGCTACATAGAAAGAAGAATCTTGGATTTCGTTTATTTCAAGTCGTGTTCTTAGATGTTAATGCACACTAACCCAGAAATCGCAAAGTGTGTGTAATGAGGCCAAAATAACACAAAAACGTCTTTTCGCTTCCATATGCGTAGAAAGACGAATAAGCTTTATTTCAATTCTCATGGTGTTTTATGGGTGTGCACCAGAATCACCTCCAACCAAAGCAAAACGGTGTTTTGGGTTCCATTCACTTAAAAAGAAAGACGATAAAGCCCTGATTGGTTTTGTTGCAAATTGTTGTTTTCGGGGTTAGAATTCCCCTTCCCCCCAAAATCTCAGAGAAATGTCTTTAAATAGCCCTAATCAAGCATAGGTGTTTTGGTTCCATCTCAATAGAAAGCAGACGAAAAAGTTTGGATTGTTCTTTCCATGTACTTTCCACCCACAAATAGCAAAGCGGTGTAATGAGCCTACACCTCGCGAAACAGGTTGTTTTGCGTTCCAGCTATAGAAAGAATCTTGGATTTCGCTTATTTCAAATCGTGTTCCTTGGTGTTAATGCACATTAACCCAGAAATCGCAGTGTGTGTAATGAGGCCAAAATAACATAAAACCGTCTTTTCGCTTCCATATACGAAGAAGGAAGACCAATCAGCTTTGATTGGGCTTACTTCAATTCGCATGGTGTTTTATGAGTGTGCACCAGAATCACCTCCAACCAAAGCAAAAAGGTGTTTTGGTTTCCATCCACTTAAAAAGAAAGAAAATAAAGCTCTTATTGGTTTTGTTGCAAATTGTTGTTTTCGGGGTTAGAATGCACATTCACCCAAAAATCTCAGAGTGAAATGTCTCTTAACAGCCGTTATCAACATAGTGTTTTGGTTGCTCAATAGAAAGCAGACGAAAAAGTTTATTGTTCTTTCCATGTTCTTTCCACCCACAAATTGCAAAGAGATGTGTAATGATCCTAAGCAAACCCAAACAGGTTGTTTTGCGTTCTAGCTACATAGAAAGACGAATCTTGGATTTCGATTATTTCAAGTCGTGTTCTTAGGTGTTAATACTCATTAACCCAGAAATCGCAAAGTGTGTGTAATGAGGCCAAAATAACATAAAATCGTCTTTTCGCTTCCATATGCTTATTTCGTGTTCTTAGGTGTTAATGCACAGAAATCGCAAAGTGTGTGTAATGAGGCCAAAATAACACAAAACCGTCTTTTCGCCGCCATATGCCTAGAAAGACGACGAATAAGCTTTATTTCAATTCGCATGGTGTTTTATGGGTGTGCACCAGAATCACCTCCAACCAAAGCAAAACGGTTTTTTGGGTTCCATCCACTTAAAAAGAGAGAAGATAAAGCTCTGGTTTTGATGCAAATTGTTGTTTTCGGGGTTAGAATGCACATTCACCCAAAAATCTTAGAGTGAAATGTTTCTAAACAGCCCTAATCATGCATAGGTGTTTTGGTTCCTTCTCAATAGAAAGCAGACGAAAATGTTTCTTTCCATGTTCTTTCCACCCACAAATAGCAAAGAGAAGTGTAATGAGTCTAAACAAACCCAAACAGGTTGTTTTGCGTTCCAGCTACATAGAAGAAGAATCTTGGATTTCGCTTATTTCCAGTTTTGTTCCTTGGTGCTACTGCACATTAACCCAGAAATCGCAAAGTGTGTGTAATGAGGCCAAAATAACATAAAACCGTCTTTTTGCTTCCATATACGTAGAAAGAAAACCAGCTTTGATTGGGCTTACTTCAATTCGCATGGTGTTTTTTTTATGGGTGTGCACCAGAATCACCTCCAACCAAAGCAAAACGGTGTTTTGGGTTCCATTCACTTAAAAAGAAAGACGATAAAGCTCTGATTGGTTTTGTTGCCAATTGGTGTTTTTGGGGTTAGAATGCACATTCACTCAAAAATCTCAGAGTGAAATGTCTCTTAACAGCCGTAATCAAGCATAGGTGTTTTGGTTCCTTCTCAATAGAAAGCAGACCAAAAAGTTTGGATTCTTCTTTCCATGTTCTTTCCACACACAAATTGCAAAGAGAAGTGTAGAGCCTAAGCAAACCCAAAAAGGTTGTTTTGCGTTCCAGCTACATAGAAAGAAGAATCTTGGATTTCGTTTATTTCAAGTCGTGTTCTTAGATGTTAATGCACACTAACCCAGAAATCGCAAAGTGTGTGTAATGAGGCCAAAATAACACAAAACCGTCTTTTCGCTTCCATATGCGTAGAAAGACGAATAAGCTTTATTTCAATTCTCATGGTGTTTTATGGGTGTGCACCAGAATCACCTCCAACCAAAGCAAAACGGTGTTTTGGGTTCCATTCACTTAAAAAGAAAGACGATAAAGCTCTGATTGGTTTTGTTGCAAATTGTTGTTTTCGGGGTTAGAATTCCCCTTCCCCCCCAAAATCTCAGAGAAATGTCTTTAAATAGCCCTAATCAAGCATAGGTGTTTTGGTTCCATCTCAATAGAAAGCAGACGAAAAAGTTTGGATTGTTCTTTCCATGTACTTTCCACCCACAAATAGCAAAGCGGTGTAATGAGCCTACACCTCGCGAAACAGGTTGTTTTGCGTTCCAGCTATAGAAAGAATCTTGGATTTCGCTTATTTCAAATCGTGTTCCTTGGTGTTAATGCACATTAACCCAGAAATCGCAGTGTGTGTAATGAGGCCAAAATAACATAAAACCGTCTTTTCGCTTCCATATACGTAGAAAGAAGACCAATCAGCTTTGATTGGGCTTACTTCAATTCGCATGGTGTTTTATGGGTGTGCACCAGAATCACCTCCAACCAAAGCTAAACGGTGTTTTGGGTTCCATTCACTTAAAAAGAAAGAAGATAAAGCTCTGATTGGTTTTGTTGCAAATTGGTGTTTTTGGGGTTAGAATGCACATTCACTCAAAAATCTCAGAGTGAAATGTCTCTTAGCCGTAATCAAGCATAGGTGTTTTGGTTCCTTCTCAATAGAAAGCAGACGAAAATGTTTGCATTGTTCTTTCCATGTTCTTTCCACCCACAAATAGCAAAGCCGTGTAATGAGCCTAAACCTCGGCAAACAGGTTGTTTTGCGTTCCAGCTATAGAAAGAATCTTGGATTTCGCTTGTTTCAAATCGTGTTCCTTGGTGTTAATGCACATTAACCCAGAAATCGCAGTGTGTGTAATGAGGCCAAAATAACATAAAACCGTCTTTTCGCTTCCATATACGTAGAAAGAAGACCAATCAGCTTTGATTGGGCTAACTTCAATTCGCATGGTGTTTTATGGGTGTGCACCAGAATCACCTCCAACCAAAGCAAAACGGTGTTTTGGGTTCCATTCACTTAAAAAGAAAGATAAAGCTCTGATTGGTTTTGTTGCAAATTGGTGTTTTTGGGGTTAGAATGCACATTCACTCAAAAATCTCAGAGTGAAATGTCTCTTAACAGCCGTAATCAAGCATAGGTGTTTTGGTTCCTTCTCAATAGAAAGCAGACGAAAAGGTTTGCATTGTTCTTTCCATGTTCTTTCCACCCACAAATAGCAAAGAGAAGTGTAATGAGCCTAAACAAACCCAGGTTGTTTTGCGTTCTAGCTACATAGAAAGAAGAATCTTGGATTTCGCTTATTTCGTGTTCTTAGGTGTTAATGCACAGAAATCGCAAAGTGTGTGTAATGAGGCCAAAATAACACAAAACCGTCTTTTCGCCGCCATATGCCTAGAAAGACGACGAATAAGCTTTATTTCAATTCGCATGGTGTTTTTTGGGTGTGCACCAGAATAACCTCCAACCAAAGCAAAACGGTGTTTTGGGTTCCATCCACTAAAAAAGAAAGATAAAGCTCTGATTGGTTTTGTTGCCAATTAATGTTTTTGGGGTTAGAATGCACATTCACTCAAAAATCTCAGAGTGAGATGTTTCTTAACAGCCCTAATCAAGCATATGTGTTTTGGTTCCATCTCAATAGAAAGCGGACGAAAAAGTTTGCATTGTTCTTCCCATGCTTTCCACCCACAAATAGCAAAGCGGTGTAATGAGCCTAAACCCCAAACAGGTTGTTTTGCGTTCCAGCTACATAGAAAGAAGAATCTTGGATTTAGCTTATTTCAAGTTGTGTTCCGTGGTGTTAATGCACATTAACCCAGAAATCGCAAAGTGTGTGTAATGAGGCCAATATAACACAAAACCGTCTTTTCGCTCCCATATGCGTAGAAAGACGACGAATAAGCTTTATTTCAATTCGCATGGTGTTTTTTGGGTGTGCACCAGAATCACCTCCAACCAAAGCAAAACGGTGTTTTGGGTTCCATTCACTTAAAAAGAAAGATAAAGCTCTGATTGGTTTTGTTGCAAATTGGTGTTTTGGGGGTTAGAATGCACTTTCACTCAAAAATCTCAGAGTGAAATGTCTCTTAACAGCCGTAATCAAGCATAGGTGTTTTGGTTCCTTCTCAATAGAAAGCAGACGAAAAGGTTTGCATTGTTCTTTCCATGTTCTTTCCACCCACAAATAGCAAAGAGAAGTGTAATGAGCCTAAACAAACCCAAACAGGTTGTTTTGCGTTCCAGCTACATAGAAAGAAGAATCTTGGATTTCGCTTATTTCGTGTTCTTAGGTGTTAATGCACAGAAATCGCAAAGTGTGTGTAATGAGGCCAAAATAACACAAAACCGTCCTTTCGCCGCCATATGCCTAGAAAGACGAGGAATAAGCTTTATTTCAATTCGCATGGTGTTTTATGGGTGTGCACCAGAATCACCTCCAACCAAAGCAAAACGGTTTTTTGGGTTCCTTCCACTTAAAAAGACAGAAGATAAAGCTCTGGTTTTGATGCAAATTGTTGTTTTCGGGGTTAGAATGCACATTCACCCAAAAATCTTAGAGTGAAATGTTTCTAAACAGCCCTAATCATGCATAGGTGTTTTGGTTCCTTCTCAATAGAAAGCAGACGAAAATGTTTGCATTGTTCTTTCCATGTTCTTTCACCCACAAATAGCAAAGAGAAGTGTAATGAGCCTAAACAAACCCAAACAGGTTGTTTTGCGTTCCAGCTACATAGATAGAAGAAGAATCTTGGATTTCGCTTATTTCAAGTCGTGTTCTTAGGTGTTAATGCACATTAATCCAGAAATCGCAAAGTGTGTTTAATGAGGGCAAAATGACATAAAACCGTCTTTTTGCTTCCATATACGTAGAAAGAAGACGAATGAGCTTTGATTGGGCTTATTTCAATTCGCATGGTGTTTTTTGGGTGTGCACCAGAATCACCTCCAACCAAAGCAAAAAGGTGCTTTGGGTTCCATCCACTTAAAAAGAGAGAAGATAAAGCTCTGGTTTTGTTGCAAATTGTTGTTTTCGGGGTTAGAATGCACATTCACCCAAAAATCTTAGAGTGAAATGTTTCTAAACAGCCATAATCATGCATAGGTGTTTTGGTTCCTTCTCAATAGAAAGCAGACGAAAATGTTTGCATTGTTCTTTCCATGTTCTTTCCACCCACAAATAGCAAAGAGAAGTGTAATGAGCCTAAACAAAACCAAACAGGTTGTTTTGCGTTCCAGCTACATAGATAGAAGAAGAATCTTGGATTTCGCTTATTTCCAGTTGTGTTCCTTGGTGCTACTGCACATTAACCCAGAAATCGCAAAGTGTGTGTAATGAGGGCAAAATAACATAAAACCGTCTTTTTGCTTCCATATACGTAGAAAGAATACCAGCTTTGATTGGGCTTACTTCAATTCGCATGGTGTTTTATGGGTGTGCACCAGAATCACCTCCAACCAAAGCAAAACGGTGTTTTGGGTTCCATTCACTTAAAAAGAAAGATAAAGCTCTGATTGGTTTTGTTGCAAATTGGTGTTTTTGGGGTTAGAATGCACATTCACTCAAAAATCTCAGAGTGAAATGTCTTAACAGCCGTAATCAAGCATAGGTGTTTTGGTTCCTTCTCAATAGAAAGCAGACGAAAAGGTTTGCATTGTTCTTTCCATGTTCTTTCCACCCACAAATAGCAAAGAGAAGTGTAATGAGCCTAAACAAACCCAGGTTGTTTTGCGTTCCAGCTACATAGAAAGAAGAATCTTGGATTTCGCTTATTTCGTGTTCTTAGGTGTTAATGCACAGAAATCGCAAAGTGTGTGTAATGAGGCCAAAATAACACAAAACCGTCTTTTCGCCGCCATATGCCTAGAAAGACGACGAATAAGCTTTATTTCAATTCGCATGGTGTTTTATGGGTGTGCACCAGAATCACCTCCAACCAAAGCAAAACGGTTTTTTGGGTTCCTTCCACTTAAAAAGACAGAAGATAAAGCTCTGGTTTTGATGCAAATTGTTGTTTTCGGGGTTAGAATGCACATTCACCCAAAAATCTTAGAGTGAAATGTTTCTAAACAGCCCTAATCAAGCATAGGTGTCTTAGTTCCTTCTCAATAGAAAGCAGACGAAAAAGTTTGCATTGTTCTTTCCATGTTCTCTGATTGGTTTTGTTGCAAATTGGTGTTTTTGGGGTTAGAATGCACATTCACTCAAAAATCTCAGAGTGAAATGTCTCTTAACAGCCGTAATCAAGCATAGGTGTTTTGGTTCCTTCTCAATAGAAAGCAGACCAAAAAGTTTGGATTCTTCTTTCCATGTTCTTTCCACACACAAATTGCAAAGAGAAGTGTAGAGCGTAAGCAAACCCAAAAAGGGTGTTTTGTGTTCCAGCTACATAGAAAGAAGAATCTTGGATTTCGTTTATTTCAAGTCGTGTTCTTAGATGTTAATGCACACTAACCCAGAAATCGCAAAGTGTGTGTAATGAGGCCAAAATAACACAAAAACGTCTTTTCGCTTCCATATGCGTAGAAAGACGAATAAGCTTTATTTCAATTCTCCATTCACTTAAAAAGAAAGACGATAAAGCCCTGATTGGTTTTGTTGCAAATTGTTGTTTTCGGGGTTAGAATTCCCCTTCCCCCCAAAATCTCAGAGAAATGTCTTTAAATAGCCCTAATCAAGCATAGGTGTTTTGGTTCCATCTTAATAGAAAGCAGACGAAAAAGTTTGGATTGTTCTTTCCATGTACTTTCCACCCACAAATAGCAAAGCGGTGTAATGAGCCTACACCTCGCGAAACAGGTTGTTTTGCGTTCCAGCTATAGAAAGAATCTTGGATTTCGCTTATTTCAAATCGTGTTCCTTGGTGTTAATGCACATTAACCCAGAAATCGCAGTGTGTGTAATGAGGCCAAAATAACATAAAACCGTCTTTTCGCTTCCATATACGTAGAAGGAAGACCAATCAGCTTTGATTGGGCTTACTTCAATTCGCATGGTGTTTTATGAGTGTGCACCAGAATCACCTCCAACCAAAGCAAAAAGGTGTTTTGGTTTCCATCCACTTAAAAAGAAAGAAAATAAAGCTCTTATTGGTTTTGTTGCAAATTGTTGTTTTCGGGGTTAGAATGCACATTCACCCAAAAATCTCAGAGTGAAATGTCTCTTAACAGCCGTTATCAACATAGTGTTTTGGTTGCTCAATAGAAAGCAGACGAAAAAGTTTATTGTTCTTTCCATGTTCTTTCCACCCACAAATTGCAAAGAGATGTGTAATGATCCTAAGCAAACCCAAACAGGTTGTTTTGCGTTCTAGCTACATAGAAAGACGAATCTTGGATTTCGATTATTTCAAGTCGTGTTCTTAGGTGTTAATACTCATTAACCCAGAAATCGCAAAGTGTGTGTAATGAGGCCAAAATAACATAAAATCGTCTTTTCGCTTCCATATGCTTATTTCGTGTTCTTAGGTGTTAATGCACAGAAATCGCAAAGTGTGTGTAATGAGGCCAAAATAACACAAAACCGTCTTTTCGCCGCCATATGCCTAGAAAGACGACGAATAAGCTTTATTTCAATTCGCATGGTGTTTTATGGGTGTGCACCAGAATCACCTCCAACCAAAGCAAAACGGTTTTTTGGGTTCCATCCACTTAAAAAGAGAGAAGATAAAGCTCTGGTTTTGATGCAAATTGTTGTTTTCGGGGTTAGAATGCACATTCACCCAAAAATCTTAGAGTGAAATGTTTCTAAACAGCCCTAATCATGCATAGGTGTTTTGGTTCCTTCTCAATAGAAAGCAGACGAAAATGTTTCTTTCCATGTTCTTTCCACCCACAAATAGCAAAGAGAAGTGTAATGAGTCTAAACAAACCCAAACAGGTTGTTTTGCGTTCCAGCTACATAGAAGAAGAATCTTGGATTTCGCTTATTTCCAGTTTTGTTCCTTGGTGCTACTGCACATTAACCCAGAAATCGCAAAGTGTGTGTAATGAGGCCAAAATAACATAAAACCGTCTTTTTGCTTCCATATACGTAGAAAGAAAACCAGCTTTGATTGGGCTTACTTCAATTCGCATGGTGTTTTATGGGTGTGCACCAGAATCACCTCCAACCAAAGCAAAACGGTGTTTTGGGTTCCATTCACTTAAAAAGAAAGACGATAAAGCTCTGATTGGTTTTGTTGCCAATTGGTGTTTTTGGGGTTAGAATGCACATTCACTCAAAAATCTCAGGGAAATGTCTTAACAGCCGTAATCAAGCATAGGTGTCTTGGTTCCTTCTCAATAGAAAGCAGACGAAAAAGTTTGCATTGTTCTTTCCATGTTCTCTGATTGGTTTTGTTGCAAATTGGTGTTTTTGGGGTTAGAATGCACATTCACTCAAAAATCTCAGAGTGAAATGTCTCTTAACAGCCGTAATCAAGCATAGGTGTTTTGGTTCCTTCTCAATAGAAAGCAGACCAAAAAGTTTGGATTCTTCTTTCCATGTTCTTTCCACACACAAATTGCAAAGAGAAGTGTAGAGCCTAAGCAAACCCAAAAAGGTTGTTTTGCGTTCCAGCTACATAGAAAGAAGAATCTTGGATTTCGTTTATTTCAAGTCGTGTTCTTAGATGTTAATGCACACTAACCCAGAAATCGCAAAGTGTGTGTAATGAGGCCAAAATAACACAAAACCGTCTTTTCGCTTCCATATGCGTAGAAAGACGAATAAGCTTTATTTCAATTCTCATGGTGTTTTATGGGTGTGCACCAGAATCACCTCCAACCAAAGCAAAACGGTGTTTTGGGTTCCATTCACTTAAAAAGAAAGACGATAAAGCTCTGATTGGTTTTGTTGCAAATTGTTGTTTTCGGGGTTAGAATTCCCCTTCCATGTACTTCTTTCCATGTACTTTCCACCCACAAATAGCAAAGCGGTGTAATGAGCCTACACCTCGCGAAACAGGTTGTTTTGCGTTCCAGCTATAGAAAGAATCTTGGATTTCGCTTATTTCAAATCGTGTTCCTTGGTGTTAATGCACATTAACCCAGAAATCGCAGTGTGTGTAATGAGGCCAAAATAACATAAAACCGTCTTTTCGCTTCCATATACGTAGAAAGAAGACCAATCAGCTTTGATTGGGCTTACTTCAATTCGCATGGTGTTTTATGGGTGTGCACCAGAATCACCTCCAACCAAAGCTAAACGGTGTTTTGGGTTCCATTCACTTAAAAAGAAAGAAGATAAAGCTCTGATTGGTTTTGTTGCAAATTGGTGTTTTTGGGGTTAGAATGCACATTCACTCAAAAATCTCAGAGTGAAATGTCTCTTAGCCGTAATCAAGCATAGGTGTTTTGGTTCCTTCTCAATAGAAAGCAGACGAAAATGTTTGCATTGTTCTTTCCATGTTCTTTCCACCCACAAATAGCAAAGCCGTGTAATGAGCCTAAACCTCGGCAAACAGGTTGTTTTGCGTTCCAGCTATAGAAAGAATCTTGGATTTCGCTTGTTTCAAATCGTGTTCCTTGGTGTTAATGCACATTAACCCAGAAATCGCAGTGTGTGTAATGAGGCCAAAATAACATAAAACCGTCTTTTCGCTTCCATATACGTAGAAAGAAGACCAATCAGCTTTGATTGGGCTAACTTCAATTCGCATGGTGTTTTATGGGTGTGCACCAGAATCACCTCCAACCAAAGCAAAACGGTGTTTTGGGTTCCATTCACTTAAAAAGAAAGATAAAGCTCTGATTGGTTTTGTTGCAAATTGGTGTTTTTGGGGTTAGAATGCACATTCACTCAAAAATCTCAGAGTGAAATGTCTCTTAACAGCCGTAATCAAGCATAGGTGTTTTGGTTCCTTCTCAATAGAAAGCAGACGAAAAGGTTTGCATTGTTCTTTCCATGTTCTTTCCACCCACAAATAGCAAAGAGAAGTGTAATGAGCCTAAACAAACCCAGGTTGTTTTGCGTTCTAGCTACATAGAAAGAAGAATCTTGGATTTCGCTTATTTCGTGTTCTTAGGTGTTAATGCACAGAAATCGCAAAGTGTGTGTAATGAGGCCAAAATAACACAAAACCGTCTTTTCGCCGCCATATGCCTAGAAAGACGACGAATAAGCTTTATTTCAATTCGCATGGTGTTTTATGGGTGTGCACCAGAATCACCTCCAACCAAAGCAAAACGGTTTTTTGGGTTCCATCCACTTAAAAAGAGAGAAGATAAAGCTCTGGTTTTGATGCAAATTGTTGTTTTCGGGGTTAGAATGCACATTCACCCAAAAATCTTAGAGTGAAATGTTTCTAAACAGCCCTAATCATGCATAGGTGTTTTGGAACCTTCTCAATAGAAAGCAGACGAAAATGTTTCTTTCCATGTTCTTTCCACCCACAAATAGCAAAGAGAAGTGTAATGAGCCTAAACAAACCCAAACAGGTTGTTTTGCGTTCCAGCTACATAGAAGAAGAATCTTGGATATCGCTTATTTCCAGTTTTGTTCCTTGGTGCTACTGCACATTAACCCAGAAATCGCAAAGTGTGTGTAATGAGGCCAAAATAACATAAAACCGTCTTTTTGCTTCCATATACGTAGAAAGAAAACCAGCTTTGATTGGGCTTACTTCAATTCGCATGGTGTTTTATGGGTGTGCACCAGAATCACCTCCAACCAAAGCAAAACGGTGTTTTGGGTTCCATTCACTTAAAAAGAAAGACGATAAAGCTCTGATTGGTTTTGTTGCCAATTGGTGTTTTTGGGGTTAGAATGCACATTCACTCAAAAATCTCAGTGAAATGTCTTAACAGCCGTAATCAAGCATAGGTGTCTTGGTTCCTTCTCAATAGAAAGCAGACGAAAAAGTTTGCATTGTTCTTTCCATGTTCTTTCCACCCACAAATAGCAAAGCCGTGTAATGAGCCTAAACCTCGGCAAACAGGTTGTTTTGCGTTCCAGCTATAGAAAGAATCTTGGATTTCGCTTGTTTCAAATCGTGTTCCTTGGTGTTAATGCACATTAACCCAGAAATCGCAGTGTGTGTAATGAGGCCAAAATAACATAAAACCGTCTTTTCGCTTCCATATACGTAGAAAGAAGACCAATCAGCTTTGATTGGGCTAACTTCAATTCGCATGGTGTTTTATGGGTGTGCACCAGAATCACCTCCAACCAAAGCAAAACGGTGTTTTGGGTTCCATTCACTTAAAAAGAAAGATAAAGCTCTGATTGGTTTTGTTGCAAATTGGTGTTTTTGGGGTTAGAATGCACATTCACTCAAAAATCTCAGAGTGAAATGTCTCTTAACAGCCGTAATCAAGCATAGGTGTTTTGGTTCCTTCTCAATAGAAAGCAGACGAAAAGGTTTGCATTGTTCTTTCCATGTTCTTTCCACCCACAAATAGCAAAGAGAAGTGTAATGAGCCTAAACAAACCCAGGTTGTTTTGCGTTCTAGCTACATAGAAAGAAGAATCTTGGATTTCGCTTATTTCGTGTTCTTAGGTGTTAATGCACAGAAATCGCAAAGTGTGTGTAATGAGGCCAAAATAACACAAAACCGTCTTTTCGCCGCCATATGCCTAGAAAGACGACGAATAAGCTTTATTTCAATTCGCATGGTGTTTTATGGGTGTGCACCAGAATCACCTCCAACCAAAGCAAAACGGTTTTTTGGGTTCCATCCACTTAAAAAGAGAGAAGATAAAGCTCTGGTTTTGATGCAAATTGTTGTTTTCGGGGTTAGAATGCACATTCACCCAAAAATCTTAGAGTGAAATGTTTCTAAACAGCCCTAATCATGCATAGGTGTTTTGGTTCCTTCTCAATAGAAAGCAGACGAAAATGTTTCTTTCCATGTTCTTTCCACCCACAAATAGCAAAGAGAAGTGTAATGAGCCTAAACAAACCCAAACAGGTTGTTTTGCGTTCCAGCTACATAGAAGAAGAATCTTGGATATCGCTTATTTCCAGTTTTGTTCCTTGGTGCTACTGCACATTAACCCAGAAATCGCAAAGTGTGTGTAATGAGGCCAAAATAACATAAAACCGTCTTTTTGCTTCCATATACGTAGAAAGAAAACCAGCTTTGATTGGGCTTACTTCAATTCGCATGGTGTTTTATGGGTGTGCACCAGAATCACCTCCAACCAAAGCAAAACGGTGTTTTGGGTTCCATTCACTTAAAAAGAAAGACGATAAAGCTCTGATTGGTTTTGTTGCCAATTGGTGTTTTTGGGGTTAGAATGCACATTCACTCAAAAATCTCAGTGAAATGTCTTAACAGCCGTAATCAAGCATAGGTGTCTTGGTTCCTTCTCAATAGAAAGCAGACGAAAAAGTTTGCATTGTTCTTTCCATGTTCTCTGATTGGTTTTGTTGCAAATTGGTGTTTTTGGGGTTAGAATGCACATTCACTCAAAAATCTCAGAGTGAAATGTCTCTTAACAGCCGTAATCAAGCATAGGTGTTTTGGTTCCTTCTCAATAGAAAGCAGACCAAAAAGTTTGGATTCTTCTTTCCATGTTCTTTCCACACACAAATTGCAAAGAGAAGTGTAGAGCCTAAGCAAACCCAAACAGGTTGTTTTTCGTTCCAGCTACATAGAAAGAAGAATCTTGGATTTCGTTTATTTCGTCGTGTTCTTAGATGTTAATGCACACTAACCCAGAAATCGCAAAGTGTGTGTAATGAGGCCAAAATAACACAAAAACGTCTTTTCGCTTCCATATGCGTAGAAAGACGAATAAGCTTTATTTCAATTCTCATGGTGTTTTATGGGTGTGCACCAGAATCACCTCCAACCAAAGCAAAACGGTGTTTTGGGTTCCATTCACTTAAAAATAAGGCCGATAAAGCTCTGATTGGTTTTGTTGCAAATTGTTGTTTTCGGGGTTAGAATTCCCCTTCCCCCCAAAATCTCAGAGAAATGTCTTTAAATAGCCCTAATCAAGCATAGGTGTTTTGGTTCCATCTCAATAGAAAGCAGACGAAAAAGTTTGGATTGTTCTTTCCATGTACTTTCCACCCACAAATAGCAAAGCGGTGTAATGAGCCTACACCTCGCGAAACAGGTTGTTTTGCGTTCCAGCTATAGAAAGAATCTTGGATTTCGCTTATTTCAAATCGTGTTCCTTGGTGTTAATGCACATTAACCCAGAAATCGCAGTGTGTGTAATGAGGCCAAAATAACATAAAACCGTCTTTTCGCTTCCATATACGTAGAAAGAAGACCAATCAGCTTTGATTGGGCTTACTTCAATTCGCATGGTGTTTTATGGGTGTGCACCAGAATCACCTCCAACCAAAGCAAAACGGTGTTTTGGGTTCCATTCACTTAAAAAGAAAGACGATAAAGCTCTGATTGGTTTTGTTGCAAATTGGTGTTTTTGGGGTTAGAATGCACATTCACTCAAAAATCTCAGAGTGAAATGTCTCTTAGCCGTAATCAAGCATAGGTGTTTTGGTTCCTTCTCAATAGAAAGCAGACGAAAATGTTTGCATTGTTCTTTCCATGTTCTTTCCACCCACAAATAGCAAAGCCGTGTAATGAGCCTAAACCTCGGCAAACAGGTTGTTTTGCGTTCCAGCTATAGAAAGAATCTTGGATTTCGCTTGTTTCAAATCGTGTTCCTTGGTGTTAATGCACATTAACCCAGAAATCGCAGTGTGTGTAATGAGGCCAAAATAACATAAAACCGTCTTTTCGCTTCCATATACGTAGAAAGAAGACCAATCAGCTTTGATTGGGCTAACTTCAATTCGCATGGTGTTTTATGGGTGTGCACCAGAATCACCTCCAACCAAAGCAAAACGGTGTTTTGGGTTCCATTCACTTAAAAAGAAAGATAAAGCTCTGATTGGTTTTGTTGCAAATTGGTGTTTTTGGGGTTAGAATGCACATTCACTCAAAAATCTCAGAGTGAAATGTCTCTTAACAGCCGTAATCAAGCATAGGTGTTTTGGTTCCTTCTCAGTAGAAAGCAGACCAAAAAGTTTGAATTCTTCTTTCCATGTTCTTTCCACCCACAAATAGCAAAGAGAAGTGTAATGAGCCTAAACAAACCCAGGTTGTTTTGCGTTCTAGCTACATAGAAAGAAGAATCTTGGATTTCGCTTATTTCGTGTTCTTAGGTGTTAATGCACAGAAATCGCAAAGTGTGTGTAATGAGGCCAAAATAACACAAAACCGTCTTTTCGCCGCCATATGCCTAGAAAGACGACGAATAAGCTTTATTTCAATTCGCATGGTGTTTTATGGGTGTGCACCAGAATCACCTCCAACCAAAGCAAAACGGTTTTTTGGGTTCCATCCACTTAAAAAGAGAGAAGATAAAGCTCTGGTTTTGATGCAAATTGTTGTTTTCGGGGTTAGAATGCACATTCACCCAAAAATCTCAGAGTGAAATGTTTCTAAACAGCCCTAATCATGCATAGGTGTTTTGGTTCCTTCTCAATAGAAAGCAGACGAAAATGTTTCTTTCCATGTTCTTTCCACCCACAAATTGCAAAGAGAAGTGTAATGAGCCTAAGCAAACCCAAACAGGTTGTTTTGCGTTCCAGCTACATAGAAAGAAGAATCTTGGATTTCGTTTATTTCAAGTCGTGTTCTTAGATGTTAATGCACATTAACCCAGAAATCGCAAAGTGTGTGTAATGAGGCCAAAATAACACAAAAACGTCTTTTCGCTTCCATATGCGTAGAAAGACGAATAAGCTTTATTTCAATTCTCATGGTGTTTTATGGGTGTGCACCAGAATCACCTCCAACCAAAGCAAAACGGTGTTTTGGGTTCCATCCACTTAAAAAGAAAGAAGATAAAACTCTGATTGGTTTTGTTGCAAATTGGTGTTTTGGGGGTTAGAATGCACATTCACTCAAAAATCTCAGAGTGAAATGTTTCTTCACAGCCCTAATCAAGCATAGCTGTTTTGGTTCCATCTCAATAGAGAGCGGACGAAAAAGTTTGCATTGTTCTTTCCATGCTCTTTCCACCCACAAATAGCAAAGCGAAGTGTAATTAGCCTAAACGTCCCCAAACAGGTTGTTTTGCGTTGGATTTAGCTTATTTCAAGTTGTGTTCCGTGCTGTTAATGCACATTAACCCAGAAATCACAAAGTGTGTAATGAGGCCAATATAACACAAAACCATCTTTTCGCTCCCATATGCGTAGAAAGACGACGAATAAGCTTTATTTCAATTCGCATGGGTTTTTTTGGGTGTGCACCAAAATAACCAACCAAAGCAAAAAGGTGTTTTGGGTTCCATCCACTTAAAAAGAGAGATAAAGCTCTGATTGGTTTTGTTGCAAATTAGTGTTTTTGGGGTTAGAATGCACATTCACTCAAAAATCTCAGTGAAATGTTTCTTAACAGCCCTAATCAAGCATAGGTGTTTTGGTTCCATCTCAATAGAAAGCGGACGAAAAAGTTTGCATTGTTCTTCCCATGCTTTCCACCCACAAATAGCAAAGCGGTGTAATGAGCCTAAACCCCAAACAGGTTGTTTTGCGTTCCAGCTACATAGAAAGAAGTATCTTGGATTTAGCTTATTTCAAGTTGTGTTCCGTGGTGTTAATGCACATTAACCCAGAAATCGCAAAGTGTGTGCACCAGAATCACCTCCAACCAAAGCAAAACGGTGTTTTGGGTTCCATGCACATTCACTCAAAAATAGAGAGCGGACGAAAAAGTTTGCATTGTTCTTTCCATGCTTTCCACCCACAAATAGCAAAGCGAAGTGTAATGAGCCTAAACGTCCCCAAACAGGTTGTTTTGCGTTGGGTTTAGCGTATTTCAAGTTGTGTTTCGTGGTGTTAATGCACATTAACCCAGAAATCGCAGTGTGTAATGAGGCCAATATAACACAAAACCGTCTTTTCGCTCCCATATGCGTAGAAAGACGACGAATAAGCTTTATTTCAATTCGCATGGGTTTTTTTGGGTGTGCACCAGAATAACCTCCAACCAAAGCAAAAAGGTGTTTTCGGTTCCATCCACTTAAAAAGAGAGATAAAGCTCTGATTGGTTTTGTTGCAAATTAGTGTTTTTGGGGTTAGAATGCACATTCACTCAAAAATCTCAGAGTGAAATGTTTTTTAACAGCCTTAATCAAGCATAGGTGTTTTGGTTCCATCTCAATAGAAAGCGGACGAAAAAGTTTGCATTGTTCTTCCCATGCTTTCCACCCACAAATAGCAAAGCGGTGTAATGAGCCTAAACCCCAAACAGGTTGTTTTGCGTTCCAGCTACATAGAAAGAAGAATCTTGGATTTAGCTTATTTCAAGTTGTGTTCCGTGGTGTTAATGCACATTAACCCAGAAATCGCAAAGTGTGTGTAATGAGGCCAATATAACACAAAACCGTCTTTTCTTTCCCATATGCGTAGAAAGACGACGAATAAGCTTTATTTCAATTCGCATGGTGTTTTATGGGTGTGCACCAGAATCACCTCCAACCAAAGCAAAACGGTGTTTTGGGTTCCATCCACTTAAAAAGAAAGGAGATAAAACTCGGATTGGTTTTGTTGCAAATTGGTGTTTTTGGGGTTAGAATGCACATTCACTCAAAAATCTCAGAGTGAAATGTTTCTTCACAGCCCTAATCAAGCATAGCTGTTATGGTTCCATCTCAATAGAGAGCGGACGAAAAAGTTTGCATTGTTCTTTCCATGCTCTTTCCACCCACAAATAGCAAAGCGAAGTGTAATGAGCCTAAACGTCCCCAAACAGGTTGTTTTGCGTTGGATTTAGCTTATTTCAAGTTGTGTTTCGTGGTGTTAATGCACATTAACCCAGAAATCGCAGTGTGTAATGAGGCCAATATAACACAAAACCGTCTTTTCGCTCCCATATGCGTAGAAAGACGACGAATAAGCTTTATTTCACTTCGCATGGTGTTTTATGGGTGTGCACCAGAATCACCTCCAACCAAAGCAAAAAGGTGTTTTGGGTTCCATCCACTTAAAAAGAAAGACGATAAAGCTCTGATTGGTTTTGCTGCAAATTGGTGTTTTTGAGGTTAGAATGCACATTCACTCAAAAATCTCAGAGTGAAATGTTTCTTAACAGCCCTAATCAAGCATAGCTGTTTTGGTTCCATCTCAATAGAGAGCGGACGAAAAAGTTTGCATTGTTCTTTCCATGCTCTTTCCACGCACAAATAGCAAAGCGAAGTGTAATGAGCCTAAACGTCCCCAAACAGGTTGTTTGGCTTTGGATTTAGCTTATTTCAAGTTGTGTTCCGTGGTGTTAATGCACATTAACCCAGAAATCGCAGTGTGTGTAATGAGGCCAATATAACACAAAACCGTCTTTTCGCTCCCATATGCGTAGAAAGACGACGAATAAGCTTTATTTCAATTCGCATGGTGTTTTTTGGGTGTGCACCAGAATAACCTCCAACCAAAGCAAAACGGTGTTTTGGGTTCCATCCACTAAAAAAGAAAGATAAAGCTCTGATTGGTTTTGTTGCCAATTAGTGTTTTTGGGGTTAGAATGCACATTCACTCAAAAATCTCAGAGTGAAATGTTTCTTCACAGCCCTAATCAAGCATAGGTGTTTTGGTTCCATCTCAATAGAAAGCGGACGAAAAAGTTTGCATTGTTCTTCCCATGCTTTCCACCCACAAATAGCAAAGCGGTGTAATGAGCCTAAACCCCAAACAGGTTGTTTTGCGTTCCAGCTACATAGAAAGAAGAATCTTGGATTTAGCTTATTTCAAGTTGTGTTCCGTGGTGTTAATGCACATTAACCCAGAAATCGCAAAGTGTGTGTAATGAGGCCAATATAACACAAAACCGTCTTTTCCTTCCCATATGCGTAGAAAGACGACGAATAAGCTTTATTTCAATTCGCATGGTGTTTTATGGGTGTGCACCAGAATCACCTCCAACCAAAGCAAAACGGTGTTTTGGGTTCCATCCACTTAAAAAGAAAGGAGATAAAACTCGGATTGGTTTTGTTGCAAATTGGTGTTTTTGGGGTTAGAATGCGCATTCACTCAAAAATCTCAGAGTGAAATGTTTCTTCACAGCCCTAATCAAGCATAGCTGTTTTGGTTCCATCTCAATAGAGAGCGGACGAAAAAGTTTGCATTGTTCTTTCCATGCTCTTTCCACCCACAAATAGCAAAGCGAAGTGTAATGAGCCTAAACGGCCCCAAACAGGTTGTTTTGCGTTGGATTTAGCTTATTTCAAGTTGTGTTCCGTGCTGTTAATGCACATTAACCCAGAAATCGCAATGTGTGTAATGAGGCCAATATAACACAAAACCGTCTTTTCTTTCCCATATGCGTAGAAAGACGACGAATAAGCTTTATTTCAATTCGCATGGTGTTTTATGGGTGTGCACCAGAATCACCTCCAACCAAAGCAAAACGGTGTTTTGGGTTCCATCCACTTAAAAAGAAAGAAGATAAAACTCTGATTGGTTTTGTTGCAAATTGGTGTTTTGGGGGTTAGAATGCACATTCACTCAAAAATCTCAGAGTGAAATGTTTCTTCACAGCCCTAATCAAGCATAGCTGTTTTGGTTCCATCTCAATAGAGAGCGGACGAAAAAGTTTGCATTGTTCTTTCCATGCTCTTTCCACCCACAAATAGCAAAGCGAAGTGTAATTAGCCTAAACGTCCCCAAACAGGTTGTTTTGCGTTGGATTTAGCTTATTTCAAGTTGTGTTCCGTGGTGTTAATGCACATTAACCCAGAAATCGCAAAGTGTGTGTAATGAGGCCAATATAACACAAAACCATCTTTTCGCTCCCATATGCGTAGAAAGACGACGAATAAGCTTTATTTCAATTCGCATGGGTTTTTTTGGGTGTGCACCAGAATAACCAACCAAAGCAAAAAGGTGTTTTGGGTTCCATCCACTTAAAAAGAGAGATAAAGCTCTGATTGGTTTTGTTGCAAATTAGTGTTTTTGGGGTTAGAATGCACATTCACTCAAAAATCTCAGTGAAATGTTTCTTAACAGCCCTAATCAAGCATAGGTGTTTTGGTTCCATCTCAATAGAAAGCGGACGAAAAAGTTTGCATTGTTCTTCCCATGCTTTCCACCCACAAATAGCAAAGCGGTGTAATGAGCCTAAACCCCAAACAGGTTGTTTTGCGTTCCAGCTACATAGAAAGAAGTATCTTGGATTTAGCTTATTTCAAGTTGTGTTCCGTGGTGTTAATGCACATTAACCCAGAAATCGCAAAGTGTGTGCACCAGAATCACCTCCAACCAAAGCAAAACGGTGTTTTGGGTTCCATGCACATTCACTCAAAAATAGAGAGCGGACGAAAAAGTTTGCATTGTTCTTTCCATGCTTTCCACCCACAAATAGCAAAGCGAAGTGTAATGAGCCTAAACGTCCCCAAACAGGTTGTTTTGCGTTGGGTTTAGCTTATTTCAAGTTGTGTTTCGTGGTGTTAATGCACATTAACCCAGAAATCGCAGTGTGTAATGAGGCCAATATAACACAAAACCGTCTTTTCGCTCCCATATGCGTAGAAAGACGACGAATAAGCTTTATTTCAATTCGCATGGGTTTTTTTGGGTGTGCACCAGAATAACCTCCAACCAAAACAAAAAGGTGTTTTCGGTTCCATCCACTTAAAAAGAGAGATAAAGCTCTGATTGGTTTTGTTGCAAATTAGTGTTTTTGGGGTTAGAATGCACATTCACTCAAAAATCTCAGAGTGAAATGTTTTTTAACAGCCTTAATCAAGCATAGGTGTTTTGGTTCCATCTCAATAGAAAGCGGACGAAAAAGTTTGCATTGTTCTTCCCATGCTTTCCACCCACAAATAGCAAAGTGGTGTAATGAGCCTAAACCCCAAACAGGTTGTTTTGCGTTCCAGCTACATAGAAAGAAGAATCTTGGATTTAGCTTATTTCAAGTTGTGTTCCGTGGTGTTAATGCACATTAACCCAGAAATCGCAAAGTGTGTGTAATGAGGCCAATATAACACAAAACCGTCTTTTCTTTCCCATATGCGTAGAAAGACGACGAATAAGCTTTATTTCAATTCGCATGGTGTTTTATGGGTGTGCACCAGAATCACCTCCAACCAAAGCAAAACGGTGTTTTGGGTTCCATCAACTTAAAAAGAAAAAAGATAAAACTGATTGGTTTTCTTGCAAATTGGTGTTTTTGGGGTTAGAATGCACATTCACTCAAAAATCTCAGAGTGAAATGTTTCTTCACAGCCCTAATCAAGCATAGCTGTTATGGTTCCATCTCAATAGAGAGCGGACGAAAAAGTTTGCATTGTTCTTTCCATGCTCTTTCCACCCACAAATAGCAAAGCGAAGTGTAATGAGCCTAAACGTCCCCAAACAGGTTGTTTTGCGTTGGATTTAGCTTATTTCAAGTTGTGTTTCGTGGTGTTAATGCACATTAACCCAGAAATCGCAGTGTGTAATGAGGCCAATATAACACAAAACCGTCTTTTCGCTCCCATATGCGTAGAAAGACGACGAATAAGCTTTATTTCACTTCGCATGGTGTTTTATGGGTGTGCACCAGAATCACCTCCAACCAAAGCAAAAAGGTGTTTTGGGTTCCATCCACTTAAAAAGAAAGACGATAAAGCTCTGATTGGTTTTGCTGCAAATTGGTGTTTTTGAGGTTAGAATGCACATTCACTCAAAAATCTCAGAGTGAAATGTTTCTTCACAGCCCTAATCAAGCATAGCTGTTATGGTTCCATCTCAATAGAGAGCGGACGAAAAAGTTTGCATTGTTCTTTCCATGCTCTTTCCACCCACAAATAGCAAAGCGAAGTGTAATGAGCCTAAACGTCCCCAAACAGGTTGTTTTGCGTTGGATTTAGCTTATTTCAAGTTGTGTTTCGTGGTGTTAATGCACATTAACCCAGAAATCGCAGTGTGTAATGAGGCCAATATAACACAAAACCGTCTTTTCGCTCCCATATGCGTAGAAAGACGACGAATAAGCTTTATTTCAATTCGCATGGGTTTTTTTGGGTGTGCACCAGAATAACCTCCAACCAAAGCAAAAAGGTGTTTTCGGTTCCATCCACTTAAAAAGAAAGATAAAGCTCTGATTGGTTTTGTTGCAAATTAGTGTTTTTGGGGTTAGAATGCACATTCACTCAAAAATCTCAGAGTGAAATGTTTCTTAACAGCCCTAATCAAGCATAGGTGTTTTGGTTCCCAATAGAAAGCGGACGAAAAAGTTTGCATTGTTCTTTCCATGCTCTTTCCACGCACAAATAGCAAAGCGAAGTGTAATGAGCCTAAACGTCCCCAAACAGGTTGTTTGGCGTTGGATTTAGCTTATTTCAAGTTGTGTTCCGTGGTGTTAATGCACATTAACCCAGAAATCGCAAAGTGTGTGTAATGAGGCCAATATAACACAAAACCGTCTTTTCGCTCCCATATGCGTAGAAAGACGACGAATAAGCTTTATTTCAATTCGCATGGTGTTTTTTGGGTGTGCACCAGAATAACCTCCAACCAAAGCAAAACGGTGTTTTGGGTTCCATCCACTAAAAAAGAAAGATAAAGCTCTGATTGGTTTTGTTGCCAATTAATGTTTTTGGGGTTAGAATGCACATTCACTCAAAAATCTCAGAGTGAGATGTTTCTTAACAGCCCTAATCAAGCATATGTGTTTTGGTTCCATCTCAATAGAAAGCGGACGAAAAAGTTTGCATTGTTCTTCCCATGCTTTCCACCCACAAATAGCAAAGCGGTGTAATGAGCCTAAACCCCAAACAGGTTGTTTTGCGTTCCAGCTACATAGAAAGAAGAATCTTGGATTTAGCTTATTTCAAGTTGTGTTCCGTGGTGTTAATGCACATTAACCCAGAAATCGCAAAGTGTGTGTAATGAGGCCAATATAACACAAAACCGTCTTTTCGCTCCCATATGCGTAGAAAGACGACGAATAAGCTTTATTTCAATTCGCATGGTGTTTTTTGGGTGTGCACCAGAATCACCTCCAACCAAAGCAAAACGGTGTTTTGGGTTCCATTCACTTAAAAAGAAAGATAAAGCTCTGATTGGTTTTGTTGCAAATTGGTGTTTTGGGGGTTAGAATGCACTTTCACTCAAAAATCTCAGAGTGAAATGTCTCTTAACAGCCGTAATCAAGCATAGGTGTTTTGGTTCCTTCTCAATAGAAAGCAGACGAAAAGGTTTGCATTGTTCTTTCCATGTTCTTTCCACCCACAAATAGCAAAGAGAAGTGTAATGAGCCTAAACAAACCCAAACAGGTTGTTTTGCGTTCCAGCTACATAGAAAGAAGAATCTTGGATTTCGCTTATTTCGTGTTCTTAGGTGTTAATGCACAGAAATCGCAAAGTGTGTGTAATGAGGCCAAAATAACACAAAACCGTCCTTTCGCCGCCATATGCCTAGAAAGACGAGGAATAAGCTTTATTTCAATTCGCATGGTGTTTTATGGGTGTGCACCAGAATCACCTCCAACCAAAGCAAAACGGTTTTTTGGGTTCCTTCCACTTAAAAAGACAGAAGATAAAGCTCTGGTTTTGATGCAAATTGTTGTTTTCGGGGTTAGAATGCACATTCACCCAAAAATCTTAGAGTGAAATGTTTCTAAACAGCCCTAATCATGCATAGGTGTTTTGGTTCCTTCTCAATAGAAAGCAGACGAAAATGTTTGCATTGTTCTTTCCATGTTCTTTCACCCACAAATAGCAAAGAGAAGTGTAATGAGCCTAAACAAACCCAAACAGGTTGTTTTGCGTTCCAGCTACATAGATAGAAGAAGAATCTTGGATTTCGCTTATTTCAAGTCGTGTTCTTAGGTGTTAATGCACATTAATCCAGAAATCGCAAAGTGTGTTTAATGAGGGCAAAATGACATAAAACCGTCTTTTTGCTTCCATATACGTAGAAAGAAGACGAATGAGCTTTGATTGGGCTTATTTCAATTCGCATGGTGTTTTTTGGGTGTGCACCAGAATCACCTCCAACCAAAGCAAAAAGGTGCTTTGGGTTCCATCCACTTAAAAAGAGAGAAGATAAAGCTCTGGTTTTGTTGCAAATTGTTGTTTTCGGGGTTAGAATGCACATTCACCCAAAAATCTTAGAGTGAAATGTTTCTAAACAGCCATAATCATGCATAGGTGTTTTGGTTCCTTCTCAATAGAAAGCAGACGAAAATGTTTGCATTGTTCTTTCCATGTTCTTTCCACCCACAAATAGCAAAGAGAAGTGTAATGAGCCTAAACAAAACCAAACAGGTTGTTTTGCGTTCCAGCTACATAGATAGAAGAAGAATCTTGGATTTCGCTTATTTCCAGTTGTGTTCCTTGGTGCTACTGCACATTAACCCAGAAATCGCAAAGTGTGTGTAATGAGGGCAAAATAACATAAAACCGTCTTTTTGCTTCCATATACGTAGAAAGAATACCAGCTTTGATTGGGCTTACTTCAATTCGCATGGTGTTTTATGGGTGTGCACCAGAATCACCTCCAACCAAAGCAAAACGGTGTTTTGGGTTCCATTCACTTAAAAAGAAAGATAAAGCTCTGATTGGTTTTGTTGCAAATTGGTGTTTTTGGGGTTAGAATGCACATTCACTCAAAAATCTCAGAGTGAAATGTCTTAACAGCCGTAATCAAGCATAGGTGTTTTGGTTCCTTCTCAATAGAAAGCAGACGAAAAGGTTTGCATTGTTCTTTCCATGTTCTTTCCACCCACAAATAGCAAAGAGAAGTGTAATGAGCCTAAACAAACCCAGGTTGTTTTGCGTTCCAGCTACATAGAAAGAAGAATCTTGGATTTCGCTTATTTCGTGTTCTTAGGTGTTAATGCACAGAAATCGCAAAGTGTGTGTAATGAGGCCAAAATAACACAAAACCGTCTTTTCGCCGCCATATGCCTAGAAAGACGAGGAATAAGCTTTATTTCAATTCGCATGGTGTTTTATGGGTGTGCACCAGAATCACCTCCAACCAAAGCAAAACGGTTTTTTGGGTTCCTTCCACTTAAAAAGACAGAAGATAAAGCTCTGGTTTTGATGCAAATTGTTGTTTTCGGGGTTAGAATGCACATTCACCCAAAAATCTTAGAGTGAAATGTTTCTAAACAGCCCTAATCAAGCATAGGTGTCTTAGTTCCTTCTCAATAGAAAGCAGACGAAAAAGTTTGCATTGTTCTTTCCATGTTCTCTGATTGGTTTTGTTGCAAATTGGTGTTTTTGGGGTTAGAATGCACATTCACTCAAAAATCTCAGAGTGAAATGTCTCTTAACAGCCGTAATCAAGCATAGGTGTTTTGGTTCCTTCTCAATAGAAAGCAGACCAAAAAGTTTGGATTCTTCTTTCCATGTTCTTTCCACACACAAATTGCAAAGAGAAGTGTAGAGCGTAAGCAAACCCAAAAAGGGTGTTTTGTGTTCCAGCTACATAGAAAGAAGAATCTTGGATTTCGTTTATTTCAAGTCGTGTTCTTAGATGTTAATGCACACTAACCCAGAAATCGCAAAGTGTGTGTAATGAGGCCAAAATAACACAAAAACGTCTTTTCGCTTCCATATGCGTAGAAAGACGAATAAGCTTTATTTCAATTCTCATGGTGTTTTATGGGTGTGCACCAGAATCACCTCCAACCAAAGCAAAACGGTGTTTTGGGTTCCATTCACTTAAAAAGAAAGACGATAAAGCCCTGATTGGTTTTGTTGCAAATTGTTGTTTTCGGGGTTAGAATTCCCCTTCCCCCCAAAATCTCAGAGAAATGTCTTTAAATAGCCCTAATCAAGCATAGGTGTTTTGGTTCCATCTCAATAGAAAGCAGACGAAAAAGTTTGGATTGTTCTTTCCATGTACTTTCCACCCACAAATAGCAAAGCGGTGTAATGAGCCTACACCTCGCGAAACAGGTTGTTTTGCGTTCCAGCTATAGAAAGAATCTTGGATTTCGCTTATTTCAAATCGTGTTCCTTGGTGTTAATGCACATTAACCCAGAAATCGCAGTGTGTGTAATGAGGCCAAAATAACATAAAACCGTCTTTTCGCTTCCATATACGTAGAAGGAAGACCAATCAGCTTTGATTGGGCTTACTTCAATTCGCATGGTGTTTTATGAGTGTGCACCAGAATCACCTCCAACCAAAGCAAAAAGGTGTTTTGGTTTCCATCCACTTAAAAAGAAAGAAAATAAAGCTCTTATTGGTTTTGTTGCAAATTGTTGTTTTCGGGGTTAGAATGCACATTCACCCAAAAATCTCAGAGTGAAATGTCTCTTAACAGCCGTTATCAACATAGTGTTTTGGTTGCTCAATAGAAAGCAGACGAAAAAGTTTATTGTTCTTTCCATGTTCTTTCCACCCACAAATTGCAAAGAGATGTGTAATGATCCTAAGCAAACCCAAACAGGTTGTTTTGCGTTCTAGCTACATAGAAAGACGAATCTTGGATTTCGATTATTTCAAGTCGTGTTCTTAGGTGTTAATACTCATTAACCCAGAAATCGCAAAGTGTGTGTAATGAGGCCAAAATAACATAAAATCGTCTTTTCGCTTCCATATGCTTATTTCGTGTTCTTAGGTGTTAATGCACAGAAATCGCAAAGTGTGTGTAATGAGGCCAAAATAACACAAAACCGTCTTTTCGCCGCCATATGCCTAGAAAGACGACGAATAAGCTTTATTTCAATTCGCATGGTGTTTTATGGGTGTGCACCAGAATCACCTCCAACCAAAGCAAAACGGTTTTTTGGGTTCCATCCACTTAAAAAGAGAGAAGATAAAGCTCTGGTTTTGATGCAAATTGTTGTTTTCGGGGTTAGAATGCACATTCACCCAAAAATCTTAGAGTGAAATGTTTCTAAACAGCCCTAATCATGCATAGGTGTTTTGGTTCCTTCTCAATAGAAAGCAGACGAAAATGTTTCTTTCCATGTTCTTTCCACCCACAAATAGCAAAGAGAAGTGTAATGAGTCTAAACAAACCCAAACAGGTTGTTTTGCGTTCCAGCTACATAGAAGAAGAATCTTGGATTTCGCTTATTTCCAGTTTTGTTCCTTGGTGCTACTGCACATTAACCCAGAAATCGCAAAGTGTGTGTAATGAGGCCAAAATAACATAAAACCGTCTTTTTGCTTCCATATACGTAGAAAGAAAACCAGCTTTGATTGGGCTTACTTCAATTCGCATGGTGTTTTATGGGTGTGCACCAGAATCACCTCCAACCAAAGCAAAACGGTGTTTTGGGTTCCATTCACTTAAAAAGAAAGACGATAAAGCTCTGATTGGTTTTGTTGCCAATTGGTGTTTTTGGGGTTAGAATGCACATTCACTCAAAAATCTCAGGGAAATGTCTTAACAGCCGTAATCAAGCATAGGTGTCTTGGTTCCTTCTCAATAGAAAGCAGACGAAAAAGTTTGCATTGTTCTTTCCATGTTCTCTGATTGGTTTTGTTGCAAATTGGTGTTTTTGGGGTTAGAATGCACATTCACTCAAAAATCTCAGAGTGAAATGTCTCTTAACAGCCGTAATCAAGCATAGGTGTTTTGGTTCCTTCTCAATAGAAAGCAGACCAAAAAGTTTGGATTCTTCTTTCCATGTTCTTTCCACACACAAATTGCAAAGAGAAGTGTAGAGCCTAAGCAAACCCAAAAAGGTTGTTTTGCGTTCCAGCTACATAGAAAGAAGAATCTTGGATTTCGTTTATTTCAAGTCGTGTTCTTAGATGTTAATGCACACTAACCCAGAAATCGCAAAGTGTGTGTAATGAGGCCAAAATAACACAAAACCGTCTTTTCGCTTCCATATGCGTAGAAAGACGAATAAGCTTTATTTCAATTCTCATGGTGTTTTATGGGTGTGCACCAGAATCACCTCCAACCAAAGCAAAACGGTGTTTTGGGTTCCATTCACTTAAAAAGAAAGACGATAAAGCTCTGATTGGTTTTGTTGCAAATTGTTGTTTTCGGGGTTAGAATTCCCCTTCCCCCCCAAAATCTCAGAGAAATGTCTTTAAATAGCCCTAATCAAGCATAGGTGTTTTGGTTCCATCTCAATAGAAAGCAGACGAAAAAGTTTGGATTGTTCTTTCCATGTACTTTCCACCCACAAATAGCAAAGCGGTGTAATGAGCCTACACCTCGCGAAACAGGTTGTTTTGCGTTCCAGCTATAGAAAGAATCTTGGATTTCGCTTATTTCAAATCGTGTTCCTTGGTGTTAATGCACATTAACCCAGAAATCGCAGTGTGTGTAATGAGGCCAAAATAACATAAAACCGTCTTTTCGCTTCCATATACGTAGAAAGAAGACCAATCAGCTTTGATTGGGCTTACTTCAATTCGCATGGTGTTTTATGGGTGTGCACCAGAATCACCTCCAACCAAAGCTAAACGGTGTTTTGGGTTCCATTCACTTAAAAAGAAAGAAGATAAAGCTCTGATTGGTTTTGTTGCAAATTGGTGTTTTTGGGGTTAGAATGCACATTCACTCAAAAATCTCAGAGTGAAATGTCTCTTAGCCGTAATCAAGCATAGGTGTTTTGGTTCCTTCTCAATAGAAAGCAGACGAAAAAGTTTGCATTGTTCTTTCCATGTTCTTTCCACCCACAAATAGCAAAGCCGTGTAATGAGCCTAAACCTCGGCAAACAGGTTGTTTTGCGTTCCAGCTATAGAAAGAATCTTGGATTTCGCTTGTTTCAAATCGTGTTCCTTGGTGTTAATGCACATTAACCCAGAAATCGCAGTGTGTGTAATGAGGCCAAAATAACATAAAACCGTCTTTTCGCTTCCATATACGTAGAAAGAAGACCAATCAGCTTTGATTGGGCTAACTTCAATTCGCATGGTGTTTTATGGGTGTGCACCAGAATCACCTCCAACCAAAGCAAAACGGTGTTTTGGGTTCCATTCACTTAAAAAGAAAGATAAAGCTCTGATTGGTTTTGTTGCAAATTGGTGTTTTTGGGGTTAGAATGCACATTCACTCAAAAATCTCAGAGTGAAATGTCTCTTAACAGCCGTAATCAAGCATAGGTGTTTTGGTTCCTTCTCAATAGAAAGCAGACGAAAAGGTTTGCATTGTTCTTTCCATGTTCTTTCCACCCACAAATAGCAAAGAGAAGTGTAATGAGCCTAAACAAACCCAGGTTGTTTTGCGTTCTAGCTACATAGAAAGAAGAATCTTGGATTTCGCTTATTTCGTGTTCTTAGGTGTTAATGCACAGAAATCGCAAAGTGTGTGTAATGAGGCCAAAATAACACAAAACCGTCTTTTCGCCGCCATATGCCTAGAAAGACGACGAATAAGCTTTATTTCAATTCGCATGGTGTTTTATGGGTGTGCACCAGAATCACCTCCAACCAAAGCAAAACGGTTTTTTGGGTTCCATCCACTTAAAAAGAGAGAAGATAAAGCTCTGGTTTTGATGCAAATTGTTGTTTTCGGGGTTAGAATGCACATTCACCCAAAAATCTTAGAGTGAAATGTTTCTAAACAGCCCTAATCATGCATAGGTGTTTTGGAACCTTCTCAATAGAAAGCAGACGAAAATGTTTCTTTCCATGTTCTTTCCACCCACAAATAGCAAAGAGAAGTGTAATGAGCCTAAACAAACCCAAACAGGTTGTTTTGCGTTCCAGCTACATAGAAGAAGAATCTTGGATATCGCTTATTTCCAGTTTTGTTCCTTGGTGCTACTGCACATTAACCCAGAAATCGCAAAGTGTGT
Source organism: Podarcis cretensis (assembly GCF_951804945.1). NCBI lineage: Eukaryota > Metazoa > Chordata > Lepidosauria > Squamata > Lacertidae > Podarcis > Podarcis cretensis. The sequence continues at coordinate 126,351,367 of NC_137172.1, read as the reverse complement.
GTAATGAGGCCAAAATAACATAAAACCGTCTTTTTGCTTCCATATACGTAGAAAGAAAACCAGCTTTGATTGGGCTTACTTCAATTCGCATGGTGTTTTATGGGTGTGCACCAGAATCACCTCCAACCAAAGCAAAACGGTGTTTTGGGTTCCATTCACTTAAAAAGAAAGACGATAAAGCTCTGATTGGTTTTGTTGCCAATTGGTGTTTTTGGGGTTAGAATGCACATTCACTCAAAAATCTCAGTGAAATGTCTTAACAGCCGTAATCAAGCATAGGTGTCTTGGTTCCTTCTCAATAGAAAGCAGACGAAAAAGTTTGCATTGTTCTTTCCATGTTCTTTCCACCCACAAATAGCAAAGCCGTGTAATGAGCCTAAACCTCGGCAAACAGGTTGTTTTGCGTTCCAGCTATAGAAAGAATCTTGGATTTCGCTTGTTTCAAATCGTGTTCCTTGGTGTTAATGCACATTAACCCAGAAATCGCAGTGTGTGTAATGAGGCCAAAATAACATAAAACCGTCTTTTCGCTTCCATATACGTAGAAAGAAGACCAATCAGCTTTGATTGGGCTAACTTCAATTCGCATGGTGTTTTATGGGTGTGCACCAGAATCACCTCCAACCAAAGCAAAACGGTGTTTTGGGTTCCATTCACTTAAAAAGAAAGATAAAGCTCTGATTGGTTTTGTTGCAAATTGGTGTTTTTGGGGTTAGAATGCACATTCACTCAAAAATCTCAGAGTGAAATGTCTCTTAACAGCCGTAATCAAGCATAGGTGTTTTGGTTCCTTCTCAATAGAAAGCAGACGAAAAGGTTTGCATTGTTCTTTCCATGTTCTTTCCACCCACAAATAGCAAAGAGAAGTGTAATGAGCCTAAACAAACCCAGGTTGTTTTGCGTTCTAGCTACATAGAAAGAAGAATCTTGGATTTCGCTTATTTCGTGTTCTTAGGTGTTAATGCACAGAAATCGCAAAGTGTGTGTAATGAGGCCAAAATAACACAAAACCGTCTTTTCGCCGCCATATGCCTAGAAAGACGACGAATAAGCTTTATTTCAATTCGCATGGTGTTTTATGGGTGTGCACCAGAATCACCTCCAACCAAAGCAAAACGGTTTTTTGGGTTCCATCCACTTAAAAAGAGAGAAGATAAAGCTCTGGTTTTGATGCAAATTGTTGTTTTCGGGGTTAGAATGCACATTCACCCAAAAATCTTAGAGTGAAATGTTTCTAAACAGCCCTAATCATGCATAGGTGTTTTGGTTCCTTCTCAATAGAAAGCAGACGAAAATGTTTCTTTCCATGTTCTTTCCACCCACAAATAGCAAAGAGAAGTGTAATGAGCCTAAACAAACCCAAACAGGTTGTTTTGCGTTCCAGCTACATAGAAGAAGAATCTTGGATATCGCTTATTTCCAGTTTTGTTCCTTGGTGCTACTGCACATTAACCCAGAAATCGCAAAGTGTGTGTAATGAGGCCAAAATAACATAAAACCGTCTTTTTGCTTCCATATACGTAGAAAGAAAACCAGCTTTGATTGGGCTTACTTCAATTCGCATGGTGTTTTATGGGTGTGCACCAGAATCACCTCCAACCAAAGCAAAACGGTGTTTTGGGTTCCATTCACTTAAAAAGAAAGACGATAAAGCTCTGATTGGTTTTGTTGCCAATTGGTGTTTTTGGGGTTAGAATGCACATTCACTCAAAAATCTCAGTGAAATGTCTTAACAGCCGTAATCAAGCATAGGTGTCTTGGTTCCTTCTCAATAGAAAGCAGACGAAAAAGTTTGCATTGTTCTTTCCATGTTCTCTGATTGGTTTTGTTGCAAATTGGTGTTTTTGGGGTTAGAATGCACATTCACTCAAAAATCTCAGAGTGAAATGTCTCTTAACAGCCGTAATCAAGCATAGGTGTTTTGGTTCCTTCTCAATAGAAAGCAGACCAAAAAGTTTGGATTCTTCTTTCCATGTTCTTTCCACACACAAATTGCAAAGAGAAGTGTAGAGCCTAAGCAAACCCAAACAGGTTGTTTTGCGTTCCAGCTACATAGAAAGAAGAATCTTGGATTTCGTTTATTTCAAGTCGTGTTCTTAGATGTTAATGCACACTAACCCAGAAATCGCAAAGTGTGTGTAATGAGGCCAAAATAACACAAAACCGTCTTTTCGCTTCCATATGCGTAGAAAGACGAATAAGCTTTATTTCAATTCTCATGGTGTTTTATGGGTGTGCACCAGAATCACCTCCAACCAAAGCAAAACGGTGTTTTGGGTTCCATTCACTTAAAAATAAGGCCGATAAAGCTCTGATTGGTTTTGTTGCAAATTGTTGTTTTCGGGGTTAGAATTCCCCTTCCCCCCAAAATCTCAGAGAAATGTCTTTAAATAGCCCTAATCAAGCATAGGTGTTTTGGTTCCATCTCAATAGAAAGCAGACGAAAAAGTTTGGATTGTTCTTTCCATGTACTTTCCACCCACAAATAGCAAAGCGGTGTAATGAGCCTACACCTCGCGAAACAGGTTGTTTTGCGTTCCAGCTATAGAAAGAATCTTGGATTTCGCTTATTTCAAATCGTGTTCCTTGGTGTTAATGCACATTAACCCAGAAATCGCAGTGTGTGTAATGAGGCCAAAATAACATAAAACCGTCTTTTCGCTTCCATATACGTAGAAGGAAGACCAATCAGCTTTGATTGGGCTTACTTCAATTCGCATGGTGTTTTATGAGTGTGCACCAGAATCACCTCCAACCAAAGCAAAAAGGTGTTTTGGTTTCCATCCACTTAAAAAGAAAGAAAATAAAGCTCTTATTGGTTTTGTTGCAAATTGTTGTTTTCGGGGTTAGAATGCACATTCACCCAAAAATCTCAGAGTGAAATGTCTCTTAACAGCCGTTATCAACATAGTGTTTTGGTTGCTCAATAGAAAGCAGACGAAAAAGTTTATTGTTCTTTCAATGTTCTTTCCACCCACAAATTGCAAAGAGAAGTGTAATGATCCTAAGCAAACCCAAACAGGTTGTTTTGCGTTCTAGCTACATAGAAAGAAGAATCTTGGATTTCGCTTATTTCAAGTCGTGTTCTTAGGTGTTAATACTCATTAACCCAGAAATCGCAAAGTGTGTGTAATGAGGCCAAAATAACATAAAATCGTCTTTTCGCTTCCATATGCTTATTTCGTGTTCTTAGGTGTTAATGCACAGAAATCGCAAAGTGTGTGTAATGAGGCCAAAATAACACAAAACCGTCTTTTCGCCGCCATATGCCTAGAAAGACGACGAATAAGCTTTATTTCAATTCGCATGGTGTTTTATGGGTGTGCACCAGAATCACCTCCAACCAAAGCAAAACGGTTTTTTGGGTTCCATCCACTTAAAAAGAGAGAAGATAAAGCTCTGGTTTTGATGCAAATTGTTGTTTTCGGGGTTAGAATGCACATTCACCCAAAAATCTTAGAGTGAAATGTTTCTAAACAGCCCTAATCATGCATAGGTGTTTTGGTTCCTTCTCAATAGAAAGCAGACGAAAATGTTTCTTTCCATGTTCTTTCCACCCACAAATAGCAAAGAGAAGTGCAATGAGCCTAAACAAACCCAAACAGGTTGTTTTGCGTTCCAGCTACATAGAAGAAGAATCTTGGATTTCGCTTATTTCCAGTTTTGTTCCTTGGTGCTACTGCACATTAACCCAGAAATTGCAAAGTGTGTGTAATGAGGCCAAAATAACATAAAACCGTCTTTTTGCTTCCATATACGTAGAAAGAAAACCAGCTTTGATTGGGCTTACTTCAATTCGCATGGTGTTTTATGGGTGTGCACCAGAATCACCTCCAACCAAAGCAAAACGGTGTTTTGGGTTCCATTCACTTAAAAAGAAAGACGATAAAGCTCTGATTGGTTTTGTTGCCAATTGGTGTTTTTGGGGTTAGAATGCACATTCACTCAAAAATCTCAGAGTGAAATGTCTTAACAGCCGTAATCAAGCATAGGTGTCTTGGTTCCTTCTCAATAGAAAGCAGACGAAAAAGTTTGCATTGTTCTTTCCATGTTCTCTGATTGGTTTTGTTGCAAATTGGTGTTTTTGGGGTTAGAATGCACATTCACTCAAAAATCTCAGAGTGAAATGTCTCTTAACAGCCGTAATCAAGCATAGGTGTTTTGGTTCCTTCTCAATAGAAAGCAGACGAAAAAGTTTGGATTGTTCTTTCCATGTACTTTCCACCCACAAATAGCAAAGCGGTGTAATGAGCCTACACCTCGCGAAACAGGTTGTTTTGCGTTCCAGCTATAGAAAGAATCTTGGATTTCGCTTATTTCAAATCGTGTTCCTTGGTGTTAATGCACATTAACCCAGAAATCGCAGTGTGTGTAATGAGGCCAAAATAACATAAAACCGTCTTTTCGCTTCCATATACGTAGAAGGAAGACCAATCAGCTTTGATTGGGCTTACTTCAATTCGCATGGTGTTTTATGAGTGTGCACCAGAATCACCTCCAACCAAAGCAAAAAGGTGTTTTGGTTTCCATCCACTTAAAAAGAAAGAAAATAAAGCTCTTATTGGTTTTGTTGCAAATTGTTGTTTTCGGGGTTAGAATGCACATTCACCCAAAAATCTCAGAGTGAAATGTCTCTTAACAGCCGTTATCAACATAGTGTTTTGGTTGCTCAATAGAAAGCAGACGAAAAAGTTTATTGTTCTTTCCATGTTCTTTCCACCCACAAATTGCAAAGAGAAGTGTAATGATCCTAAGCAAACCCAAACAGGTTGTTTTGCGTTCTAGCTACATAGAAAGAAGAATCTTGGATTTCGCTTATTTCAAGTCGTGTTCTTAGGTGTTAATACTCATTAACCCAGAAATCGCAAAGTGTGTGTAATGAGGCCAAAATAACATAAAATCGTCTTTTCGCTTCCATATGCTTATTTCGTGTTCTTAGGTGTTAATGCACAGAAATCGCAAAGTGTGTGTAATGAGGCCAAAATAACACAAAACCGTCTTTTCGCCGCCATATGCCTAGAAAGACGACGAATAAGCTTTATTTCAATTCGCATGGTGTTTTATGGGTGTGCACCAGAATCACCTCCAACCAAAGCAAAACGGTTTTTTGGGTTCCATCCACTTAAAAAGAGAGAAGATAAAGCTCTGGTTTTGATGCAAATTGTTGTTTTCGGGGTTAGAATGCACATTCACCCAAAAATCTTAGAGTGAAATGTCTCTTAGCCGTAATCAAGCATAGGTGTTTTGGTTCCTTCTCAATAGAAAGCAGACGAAAATGTTTGCATTGTTCTTTCCATGTTCTTTCCACCCACAAATAGCAAAGCCGTGTAATGAGCCTAAACCTCGGCAAACAGGTTGTTTTGCGTTCCAGCTATAGAAAGAATCTTGGATTTCGCTTGTTTCAAATCGTGTTCCTTGGTGTTAATGCACATTAACCCAGAAATCGCAGTGTGTGTAATGAGGCCAAAATAACATAAAACCGTCTTTTCGCTTCCATATACGTAGAAAGAAGACCAATCAGCTTTGATTGGGCTAACTTCAATTCGCATGGTGTTTTATGGGTGTGCACCAGAATCACCTCCAACCAAAGCAAAACGGTGTTTTGGGTTCCATTCACTTAAAAAGAAAGATAAAGCTCTGATTGGTTTTGTTGCAAATTGGTGTTTTTGGGGTTAGAATGCACATTCACTCAAAAATCTCAGAGTGAAATGTCTCTTAACAGCCGTAATCAAGCATAGGTGTTTTGGTTCCTTCTCAATAGAAAGCAGACGAAAAGGTTTGCATTGTTCTTTCCATGTTCTTTCCACCCACAAATAGCAAAGAGAAGTGTAATGAGCCTAAACAAACCCAGGTTGTTTTGCGTTCTAGCTACATAGAAAGAAGAATCTTGGATTTCGCTTATTTCGTGTTCTTAGGTGTTAATGCACAGAAATCGCAAAGTGTGTGTAATGAGGCCAAAATAACACAAAACCGTCTTTTCGCCGCCATATGCCTAGAAAGACGACGAATAAGCTTTATTTCAATTCGCATGGTGTTTTATGGGTGTGCACCAGAATCACCTCCAACCAAAGCAAAACGGTTTTTTGGGTTCCATCCACTTAAAAAGAGAGACGATAAAGCTCTGGTTTTGATGCAAATTGTTGTTTTCGGGGTTAGAATGCACATTCACTCAAAAATCTCAGTGAAATGTCTTAACAGCCGTAATCAAGCATAGGTGTCTTGGTTCCTTCTCAATAGAAAGCAGACGAAAAAGTTTGCATTGTTCTTTCCATGTTCTCTGATTGGTTTTGTTGCAAATTGGTGTTTTCGAGGTTAGAATGCACATTCACTCAAAAATCTCAGAGTGAAATGTCTCTTAGCCGTAATCAAGCATAGGTGTTTTGGTTCCTTCTCAATAGAAAGCAGACGAAAATGTTTGCATTCTTCTTTCCATGTTCTTTAAACACACAAATTGCAAAGAGAAGTGTAATGAGCCTAAGCAAACCCAAACAGGTTGTTTTGCGTTCCAGCTACATAGAAAGAAGAATCTTGGATTTCGTTTATTTCAAGTCGTGTTCTTAGATGTTAATGCACATTAACCCAGAAATCGCAAAGTGTGTGTAATGAGGCCAAAATAACACAAAAACGTCTTTTCGCTTCCATATGCGTAGAAAGACGAATAAGCTTTATTTCAATTCTCATGGTGTTTTATGGGTGTGCACCAGAATCACCTCCAACCAAAGCAAAACGGTGTTTTGGGTTCCATTCACTTAAAAAGAAAGACGATAAAGCTCTGATTGGTTTTGTTGCAAATTGTTGTTTTCGGGGTTAGAATTCCCCTTCCCCCCAAAATCTCAGAGAAATGTCTTTAAATAGCCCTAATCAAGCATAGGTGTTTTGGTTCCATCTCAATAGAAAGCAGACGAAAAAGTTTGGATTGTTCTTTCCATGTACTTTCCACCCACAAATAGCAAAGCGGTGTAATGAGCCTACACCTCGCGAAACAGGTTGTTTTGCGTTCCAGCTATAGAAAGAATCTTGGATTTCGCTTATTTCAAATCGTGTTCCTTGGTGTTAATGCACATTAACCCAGAAATCGCAGTGTGTGTAATGAGGCCAAAATAACATAAAACCGTCTTTTCGCTTCCATATACGTAGAAGGAAGACCAATCAGCTTTGATTGGGCTTACTTCAATTCGCATGGTGTTTTATGAGTGTGCACCAGAATCACCTCCAACCAAAGCAAAAAGGTGTTTTGGTTTCCATCCACTTAAAAAGAAAGAAAATAAAGCTCTTATTGGTTTTGTTGCAAATTGTTGTTTTCGGGGTTAGAATGCACATTCACCCAAAAATCTCAGAGTGAAATGTCTCTTAACAGCCGTTATCAACATAGTGTTTTGGTTGCTCAATAGAAAGCAGACGAAAAAGTTTATTGTTCTTTCCATGTTCTTTCCACCCACAAATTGCAAAGAGAAGTGTAATGATCCTAAGCAAACCCAAACAGGTTGTTTTGCGTTCTAGCTACATAGAAAGAAGAATCTTGGATTTCGCTTATTTCAAGTCGTGTTCTTAGGTGTTAATACTCATTAACCCAGAAATCGCAAAGTGTGTGTAATGAGGCCAAAATAACATAAAATCGTCTTTTCGCTTCCATATGCTTATTTCGTGTTCTTAGGTGTTAATGCACAGAAATCGCAAAGTGTGTGTAATGAGGCCAAAATAACACAAAACCGTCTTTTCGCCGCCATATGCCTAGAAAGACGACGAATAAGCTTTATTTCAATTCGCATGGTGTTTTATGGGTGTGCACCAGAATCACCTCCAACCAAAGCAAAACGGTTTTTTGGGTTCCATCCACTTAAAAAGAGAGAAGATAAAGCTCTGGTTTTGATGCAAATTGTTGTTTTCGGGGTTAGAATGCACATTCACCCAAAAATCTTAGAGTGAAATGTTTCTAAACAGCCCTAATCATGCATAGGTGTTTTGGTTCCTTCTCAATAGAAAGCAGACGAAAATGTTTCTTTCCATGTTCTTTCCACCCACAAATAGCAAAGAGAAGTGTAATGAGCCTAAACAAACCCAAACAGGTTGTTTTGCGTTCCAGCTACATAGAAGAAGAATCTTGGATTTCGCTTATTTCCAGTTTTGTTCCTTGGTGCTACTGCACATTAACCCAGAAATCGCAAAGTGTGTGTAATGAGGCCAAAATAACATAAAACCGTCTTTTTGCTTCCATATACGTAGAAAGAAAACCAGCTTTGATTGGGCTTACTTCAATTCGCATGGTGTTTTATGGGTGTGCACCAGAATCACCTCCAACCAAAGCAAAACGGTGTTTTGGGTTCCATTCACTTAAAAAGAAAGACGATAAAGCTCTGATTGGTTTTGTTGCCAATTGGTGTTTTTGGGGTTAGAATGCACATTCACTCAAAAATCTCAGAGTGAAATGTCTTAACAGCCGTAATCAAGCATAGGTGTCTTGGTTCCTTCTCAATAGAAAGCAGACGAAAAAGTTTGCATTGTTCTTTCCATGTTCTCTGATTGGTTTTGTTGCAAATTGGTGTTTTTGGGGTTAGAATGCACATTCACTCAAAAATCTCAGAGTGAAATGTCTCTTAACAGCCGTAATCAAGCATAGGTGTTTTGGTTCCTTCTCAATAGAAAGCAGACCAAAAAGTTTGGATTCTTCTTTCCATGTTCTTTCCACACACAAATTGCAAAGAGAAGTGTAGAGCCTAAGCAAACCCAAACAGGTTGTTTTGCGTTCCAGCTACATAGAAAGAAGAATCTTGGATTTCGTTTATTTCAAGTCGTGTTCTTAGATGTTAATGCACACTAACCCAGAAATCGCAAAGTGTGTGTAATGAGGCCAAAATAACACAAAACCGTCTTTTCGCTTCCATATGCGTAGAAAGACGAATAAGCTTTATTTCAATTCTCATGGTGTTTTATGGGTGTGCACCAGAATCACCTCCAACCAAAGCAAAACGGTGTTTTGGGTTCCATTCACTTAAAAAGAAAGACGATAAAGCTCTGATTGGTTTTGTTGCAAATTGTTGTTTTCGGGGTTAGAATTCCCCTTCCCCCCAAAATCTCAGAGAAATGTCTTTAAATAGCCCTAATCAAGCATAGGTGTTTTGGTTCCATCTCAATAGAAAGCAGACGAAAAAGTTTGGATTGTTCTTTCCATGTACTTTCCACCCACAAATAGCAAAGCGGTGTAATGAGCCTACACCTCGCGAAACAGGTTGTTTTGCGTTCCAGCTATAGAAAGAATCTTGGATTTCGCTTATTTCAAATCGTGTTCCTTGGTGTTAATGCACATTAACCCAGAAATCGCAGTGTGTGTAATGAGGCCAAAATAACATAAAACCGTCTTTTCGCTTCCATATACGTAGAAAGAAGACCAATCAGCTTTGATTGGGCTTACTTCAATTCGCATGGTGTTTTATGGGTGTGCACCAGAATCACCTCCAACCAAAGCAAAACGGTGTTTTGGGTTCCATTCACTTAAAAAGAAAGACGATAAAGCTCTGATTGGTTTTGTTGCAAATTGGTGTTTTTGGGGTTAGAATGCACATTCACTCAAAAATCTCAGAGTGAAATGTCTCTTAGCCGTAATCAAGCATAGGTGTTTTGGTTCCTTCTCAATAGAAAGCAGACGAAAATGTTTGCATTGTTCTTTCCATGTTCTTTCCACCCACAAATAGCAAAGCCGTGTAATGAGCCTAAACCTCGGCAAACAGGTTGTTTTGCGTTCCAGCTATAGAAAGAATCTTGGATTTCGCTTGTTTCAAATCGTGTTCCTTGGTGTTAATGCACATTAACCCAGAAATCGCAGTGTGTGTAATGAGGCCAAAATAACATAAAACCGTCTTTTCGCTTCCATATACGTAGAAAGAAGACCAATCAGCTTTGATTGGGCTAACTTCAATTCGCATGGTGTTTTATGGGTGTGCACCAGAATCACCTCCAACCAAAGCAAAACGGTGTTTTGGGTTCCATTCACTTAAAAAGAAAGATAAAGCTCTGATTGGTTTTGTTGCAAATTGGTGTTTTTGGGGTTAGAATGCACATTCACTCAAAAATCTCAGAGTGAAATGTCTCTTAACAGCCGTAATCAAGCATAGGTGTTTTGGTTCCTTCTCAGTAGAAAGCAGACCAAAAAGTTTGAATTCTTCTTTCCATGTTCTTTCCACCCACAAATAGCAAAGAGAAGTGTAATGAGCCTAAACAAACCCAGGTTGTTTTGCGTTCTAGCTACATAGAAAGAAGAATCTTGGATTTCGCTTATTTCGTGTTCTTAGGTGTTAATGCACAGAAATCGCAAAGTGTGTGTAATGAGGCCAAAATAACATAAAACCGTCTTTTCGCTTCCATATACGTAGAAAGAAGACCAATCAGCTTTGATTGGGCTAACTTCAATTCGCATGGTGTTTTATGGGTGTGCACCAGAATCACCTCCAACCAAAGCAAAACGGTGTTTTGGGTTCCATTCACTTAAAAAGAAAGATAAAGCTCTGATTGGTTTTGTTGCAAATTGGTGTTTTTGGGGTTAGAATGCACATTCACTCAAAAATCTCAGAGTGAAATGTCTCTTAACAGCCGTAATCAAGCATAGGTGTTTTGGTTCCTTCTCAATAGAAAGCAGACGAAAAGGTTTGCATTGTTCTTTCCATGTTCTTTCCACCCACAAATAGCAAAGAGAAGTGTAATGAGCCTAAACAAACCCAGGTTGTTTTGCGTTCTAGCTACATAGAAAGAAGAATCTTGGATTTCGCTTATTTCGTGTTCTTAGGTGTTAATGCACAGAAATCGCAAAGTGTGTGTAATGAGGCCAAAATAACACAAAACCGTCTTTTCGCCGCCATATGCCTAGAAAGACGACGAATAAGCTTTATTTCAATTCGCATGGTGTTTTATGGGTGTGCACCAGAATCACCTCCAACCAAAGCAAAACGGTTTTTTGGGTTCCATCCACTTAAAAAGAGAGACGATAAAGCTCTGGTTTTGATGCAAATTGTTGTTTTCGGGGTTAGAATGCACATTCACTCAAAAATCTCAGTGAAATGTCTTAACAGCCGTAATCAAGCATAGGTGTCTTGGTTCCTTCTCAATAGAAAGCAGACGAAAAAGTTTGCATTGTTCTTTCCATGTTCTCTGATTGGTTTTGTTGCAAATTGGTGTTTTCGAGGTTAGAATGCACATTCACTCAAAAATCTCAGAGTGAAATGTCTCTTAGCCGTAATCAAGCATAGGTGTTTTGGTTCCTTCTCAATAGAAAGCAGACGAAAATGTTTGCATTCTTCTTTCCATGTTCTTTAAACACACAAATTGCAAAGAGAAGTGTAATGAGCCTAAGCAAACCCAAACAGGTTGTTTTGCGTTCCAGCTACATAGAAAGAAGAATCTTGGATTTCGTTTATTTCAAGTCGTGTTCTTAGATGTTAATGCACATTAACCCAGAAATCGCAAAGTGTGTGTAATGAGGCCAAAATAACACAAAAACGTCTTTTCGCTTCCATATGCGTAGAAAGACGAATAAGCTTTATTTCAATTCTCATGGTGTTTTATGGGTGTGCACCAGAATCACCTCCAACCAAAGCAAAACGGTGTTTTGGGTTCCATTCACTTAAAAAGAAAGACGATAAAGCTCTGATTGGTTTTGTTGCAAATTGTTGTTTTCGGGGTTAGAATTCCCCTTCCCCCCAAAATCTCAGAGAAATGTCTTTAAATAGCCCTAATCAAGCATAGGTGTTTTGGTTCCATCTCAATAGAAAGCAGACGAAAAAGTTTGGATTGTTCTTTCCATGTACTTTCCACCCACAAATAGCAAAGCGGTGTAATGAGCCTACACCTCGCGAAACAGGTTGTTTTGCGTTCCAGCTATAGAAAGAATCTTGGATTTCGCTTATTTCAAATCGTGTTCCTTGGTGTTAATGCACATTAACCCAGAAATCGCAGTGTGTGTAATGAGGCCAAAATAACATAAAACCGTCTTTTCGCTTCCATATACGTAGAAGGAAGACCAATCAGCTTTGATTGGGCTTACTTCAATTCGCATGGTGTTTTATGAGTGTGCACCAGAATCACCTCCAACCAAAGCAAAAAGGTGTTTTGGTTTCCATCCACTTAAAAAGAAAGAAAATAAAGCTCTTATTGGTTTTGTTGCAAATTGTTGTTTTCGGGGTTAGAATGCACATTCACCCAAAAATCTCAGAGTGAAATGTCTCTTAACAGCCGTTATCAACATAGTGTTTTGGTTGCTCAATAGAAAGCAGACGAAAAAGTTTATTGTTCTTTCCATGTTCTTTCCACCCACAAATTGCAAAGAGAAGTGTAATGATCCTAAGCAAACCCAAACAGGTTGTTTTGCGTTCTAGCTACATAGAAAGAAGAATCTTGGATTTCGCTTATTTCAAGTCATGTTCTTAGGTGTTAATACTCATTAACCCAGAAATCGCAAAGTGTGTGTAATGAGGCCAAAATAACATAAAATCGTCTTTTTGCTTCCATATGCTTATTTCGTGTTCTTAGGTGTTAATGCACAGAAATCGCAAAGTGTGTGTAATGAGGCCAAAATAACACAAAACCGTCTTTTCGCCGCCATATGCCTAGAAAGACGACGAATAAGCTTTATTTCAATTCGCATGGTGTTTTATGGGTGTGCACCAGAATCACCTCCAACCAAAGCAAAACGGTTTTTTGGGTTCCATCCACTTAAAAAGAGAGAAGATAAAGCTCTGGTTTTGATGCAAATTGTTGTTTTCGGGGTTAGAATGCACATTCACCCAAAAATCTTAGAGTGAAATGTTTCTAAACAGCCCTAATCATGCATAGGTGTTTTGGTTACTTCTCAATAGAAAGCAGACGAAAATGTTTCTTTCCATGTTCTTTCCACCCACAAATAGCAAAGAGAAGTGTAATGAGCCTAAACAAACCCAAACAGGTTGTTTTGCGTTCCAGCTACATAGAAGAAGAATCTTGGATTTCGCTTATTTCCAGTTTTGTTCCTTGGTGCTACTGCACATTAACCCAGAAATCGCAAAGTGTGTGTAATGAGGCCAAAATAACATAAAACCGTCTTTTTGCTTCCATATACGTAGAAAGAAAACCAGCTTTGATTGGGCTTACTTCAATTCGCATGGTGTTTTATGGGTGTGCACCAGAATCACCTCCAACCAAAGCAAAACGGTGTTTTGGGTTCCATTCACTTAAAAAGAAAGACGATAAAGCTCTGATTGGTTTTGTTGCCAATTGGTGTTTTTGGGGTTAGAATGCACATTCACTCAAAAATCTCAGTGAAATGTCTTAACAGCCGTAATCAAGCATAGGTGTCTTGGTTCCTTCTCAATAGAAAGCAGACGAAAAAGTTTGCATTGTTCTTTCCATGTTCTCTGATTGGTTTTGTTGCAAATTGGTGTTTTTGGGGTTAGAATGCACATTCACTCAAAAATCTCAGAGTGAAATGTCTCTTAACAGCCGTAATCAAGCATAGGTGTTTTGGTTCCTTCTCAATAGAAAGCAGACCAAAAAGTTTGGATTCTTCTTTCCATGTTCTTTCCACACACAAATTGCAAAGAGAAGTGTAGAGCCTAAGCAAACCCAAACAGGTTGTTTTGCGTTCCAGCTACATAGAAAGAAGAATCTTGGATTTCGTTTATTTCAAGTCGTGTTCTTAGATGTTAATGCACACTAACCCAGAAATCGCAAAGTGTGTGTAATGAGGCCAAAATAACACAAAACCGTCTTTTCGCTTCCATATGCGTAGAAAGACGAATAAGCTTTATTTCAATTCTCATGGTGTTTTATGGGTGTGCACCAGAATCACCTCCAACCAAAGCAAAACGGTGTTTTGGGTTCCATTCACTTAAAAAGAAAGACGATAAAGCTCTGATTGGTTTTGTTGCAAATTGTTGTTTTCGGGGTTAGAATTCCCCTTCCCCCCAAAATCTCAGAGAAATGTCTTTAAATAGCCCTAATCAAGCATAGGTGTTTTGGTTCCATCTCAATAGAAAGCAGACGAAAAAGTTTGGATTGTTCTTTCCATGTACTTTCCACCCACAAATAGCAAAGCGGTGTAATGAGCCTACACCTCGCGAAACAGGTTGTTTTGCGTTCCAGCTATAGAAAGAATCTTGGATTTCGCTTATTTCAAATCGTGTTCCTTGGTGTTAATGCACATTAACCCAGAAATCGCAGTGTGTGTAATGAGGCCAAAATAACATAAAACCGTCTTTTCGCTTCCATATACGTAGAAAGAAGACCAATCAGCTTTGATTGGGCTTACTTCAATTCGCATGGTGTTTTATGGGTGTGCACCAGAATCACCTCCAACCAAAGCAAAACGGTGTTTTGGGTTCCATTCACTTAAAAAGAAAGACGATAAAGCTCTGATTGGTTTTGTTGCAAATTGGTGTTTTTGGGGTTAGAATGCACATTCACTCAAAAATCTCAGAGTGAAATGTCTCTTAGCCGTAATCAAGCATAGGTGTTTTGGTTCCTTCTCAATAGAAAGCAGACGAAAATGTTTGCATTGTTCTTTCCATGTTCTTTCCACCCACAAATAGCAAAGCCGTGTAATGAGCCTAAACCTCGGCAAACAGGTTGTTTTGCGTTCCAGCTATAGAAAGAATCTTGGATTTCGCTTGTTTCAAATCGTGTTCCTTGGTGTTAATGCACATTAACCCAGAAATCGCAGTGTGTGTAATGAGGCCAAAATAACATAAAACCGTCTTTTCGCTTCCATATACGTAGAAAGAAGACCAATCAGCTTTGATTGGGCTAACTTCAATTCGCATGGTGTTTTATGGGTGTGCACCAGAATCACCTCCAACCAAAGCAAAACGGTGTTTTGGGTTCCATTCACTTAAAAAGAAAGATAAAGCTCTGATTGGTTTTGTTGCAAATTGGTGTTTTTGGGGTTAGAATGCACATTCACTCAAAAATCTCAGAGTGAAATGTCTCTTAACAGCCGTAATCAAGCATAGGTGTTTTGGTTCCTTCTCAGTAGAAAGCAGACCAAAAAGTTTGAATTCTTCTTTCCATGTTCTTTCCACCCACAAATAGCAAAGAGAAGTGTAATGAGCCTAAACAAACCCAGGTTGTTTTGCGTTCTAGCTACATAGAAAGAAGAATCTTGGATTTCGCTTATTTCGTGTTCTTAGGTGTTAATGCACAGAAATCGCAAAGTGTGTGTAATGAGGCCAAAATAACACAAAACCGTCTTTTCGCCGCCATATGCCTAGAAAGACGACGAATAAGCTTTATTTCAATTCGCATGGTGTTTTATGGGTGTGCACCAGAATCACCTCCAACCAAAGCAAAACGGTTTTTTGGGTTCCATCCACTTAAAAAGAGAGAAGATAAAGCTCTGGTTTTGATGCAAATTGTTGTTTTCGGGGTTAGAATGCACATTCACCCAAAAATCTCAGAGTGAAATGTTTCTAAACAGCCCTAATCATGCATAGGTGTTTTGGTTCCTTCTCAATAGAAAGCAGACGAAAATGTTTCTTTCCATGTTCTTTCCACCCACAAATAGCAAAGAGAAGTGTAATGAGCCTAAACAAACCCAAACAGGTTGTTTTGCGTTCCAGCTACATAGAAGAAGAATCTTGGATTTCGCTTATTTCCAGTTTTGTTCCTTGGTGCTACTGCACATTAACCCAGAAATCGCAAAGTGTGTGTAATGAGGCCAAAATAACATAAAACCGTCTTTTTGCTTCCATATACGTAGAAAGAAAACCAGCTTTGATTGGGCTTACTTCAATTCGCATGGTGTTTTATGGGTGTGCACCAGAATCACCTCCAACCAAAGCAAAAAGGTGTTTTGGGTTCCATCCACTTAAAAAGAAAGACGATAAAGCTCTGAATGGTTTTGTTGCAAAATGTTGTTTTCGGGGTTAGAATGCACATACACCCAAACATCTCAGAGTGAAATTTTTCTAAACAGCCGTTGTCAGAGCTGCCTCCAGGTCCCAGCTCACAGACCAACGCTAGGCTGTAGTTATGTACAAAAGTCTTTATTGAGATTCAGTTTCCATTTTAAAGCCGCAGCGTGCAGCTCTACGTCTCGACCTTAGACCGGCGAAGTCCCGTCTGAGTCTCCTCCCCTTCCGCACCAGTTTAAGACTCTCGCCTTGCTCCACCTCTTCCTAAGTTCCTGGGCCGCTAACCAGACCCAGGAAAAATGAGACCCTAGCGGGCAGGAGGGCCCAGAGGAGAAAGGAACTTAGGAAGAGGTGGAGCAAGGCGAGGGTCTTAAACTGGTGTGGAAGGGGAGGAGACTCAGACGGGACTTCGCCGGTCTAAGGTCGGGACGTAGAGCTGCACGCTGCGGCTTTAAAATGGAAACTGAATTTCAATAAAGACTTTTGTACATAACTACAGCCTAGCGTTGGTCCTCTGTGAGCTGGGACCTGGAGGCAGCTCTGACAGTACCCGTCACGGACTGGCAGCATGCCAGGGGGGAAGAACTGTATCCGGCATGCACCCCCACAGCATTGGAGCACCCGGAACCCACGCCAGAAGAGGGGGAGGGGGAAGGGGGGGCTTCGAGGGGGGATGGATGTCAGGGCCTCAGCGGGAGCGCAGGGAGGAGAGGAGATGGAGAGCGAGGGGGAGCAATCCAAGGGCAGCGTAGGAGAAGATGACAGCAGCCCGATAGATTCAATGAGCCTCTCCAGCGAATCGGAAGATTCACAGAAGGGGGCGCCGATGGGCAGGGCAAGGGGGGACCCAAGGGGGACACCCCAGAAGCAAGGGGCCAGCGGGGACTCCCAGAGCAGCAGTTGGAAATCAGGACCAGCTTCCCCACCAGAGCGTAGTGGGGGGGAGGAGTCCCAGGTATCAGAGCCCACATATGCACCACCAGCGAGAGAAGATGAGTCAGGGTTGGCCACGCCTCCATCGGAGAGCGAGGGAACGGTCAAGAGGAAAGTTGCAGGCTGGGCGCGCGCGCCAAGTTCAAATGTACAGGCGAGCGGCACAGAAGGTAGCCCGGATAGGGAACCAGGTCCTAAAGCCCGCCGGAAGGAGGGGGAAGAATCATCAGGGTCAGCATCAGAGGAGTCCAGAAAGGATGAAACCCTAGCGGGCAGGAGGGCCCAGAGGAGAAAGGAACTTAGGAAGAGGTGGAGCAAAGCGAGAGTGTTAAACTGGTGTGGAAGGGGCGGAGACTCAGACGGGACTTCGCCGGTCTAAGGTCGAGACGTAGAGCTGCGCGCTGCGGCTTTAAAATGGAAACTGAACCTCAATAAAGACTTTTGTACATAACTACAGCCTAGCGTTGGTCCTCTGTGAGCTGGGACCTGGAGGCAGCTCTGACAACATGGAATACAGTTTTCCTCCTCTCCCCCTCCCAGTGGAGGCGTGGATTGAGCGCGCGCTGAGTCTCTGGGAACGAAAGGAGGTGCTCTTGCTGGCGTGCGTCCCCAACGCCCTTCGTCTTTGCTCCAGGGACGTTCTTCCAGCCGCACACCAATCGTCAGCGCTTTCTGGACCACTTCTTGAGTGCTCCGTGGTCTCTCTCCCCTTGCGATTTCGTCTTTCACAGCCCCGTTCAGCCCCTCCCAGAAAAGGTCCCTGACGGCCGCTGAATCTTTTTCCCATCCCAGCGCGTTGATCAATGCAAAAAAGCGGGAATGATATTGCCTTACAGTGGCTCTGCCTTGTTTCAAACCGTGAATCTCTTTTCTAGCGACATCCACATCTATCTCCGATAAAAAACAATCGTCCATTGCCTTAATGAAGGCTTTTGCGTTTTGGAGGGCTGGATCATTATCTCTCCACAGATTGCGCAACCACGCTTTAGCTTCTCCATGGAGATGCGTTAGTATG
The DNA here is from genome assembly GCF_951804945.1 of Podarcis cretensis. Taxonomy (NCBI): domain Eukaryota; kingdom Metazoa; phylum Chordata; class Lepidosauria; order Squamata; family Lacertidae; genus Podarcis; species Podarcis cretensis. The sequence continues at coordinate 126,333,550 of NC_137172.1, read as the reverse complement.
AAGCCTACTTTCTCCTGCTCATCTCTAAAGTCCTTCTCCAGCAACTTTAGCGCAAAAACTACGTCTGCACTGAAGTTAGGATATTGCTGCAGACTCCCATCAAAATGAGACACAAGGCTCCCTCCTCTCTTCCCGAGCCCAATCCCCTCTGATTTGGCTCCCAGTAGCCCCTGTTTAGTCAACATTTCCAACCTGACTTGCAGATCCTTGCAGACAGCATCTGATTCCTCTTCTCTCCTCCTGGCCGCTAGTATTTCTGCGTTAAGTTGTGTCACGGCGTTTTGCAGAGCTGCCGGTTGTTCTTCGGTAGTCATCTTGTGCTGCTTTTGTGAGCTCGCGAAGCACCAATCTTCACCCCTCGCTGCGTCCTCTCACGTTGCGAGGTTCTTTGAAGAGACGGGACTTACTGTCAGAGCTGCCTCTAGGTCCCAGCTCACAGAGGACCAACGCTAGGCTGTGGTTATGTACAAAAGTCTTTATTGAGGTTCAGTTTCCATTTTAAAGCCGCAGCGCGCAGCTCTACGTCTCAACCCTAGACCGGCGAAGTCCCGTCTGAGTCTCCGCCCCTTCCACACCAGTTTAACACTCTCACTTTGCTCCACCTCTTCCTAAGTTCCTTTCTCCTCTGGGCCCTCCTGCCCGCTAGGGTTTCATCCTTTCTGGACTCCTCTGACGCTGACCCTGATGATTCTTCCCCCTCCTTCCGGCGGGCTTTAGGACCTGGTTCCCTATCTGGGCTACCTTCTGTCCCCCCGACTACGCTCTGGTGGGGAAGCTGGTCCTGATTTCCAACTGCTGCTCTGGGAGTCCCCGCTGGCCCCTTGTTTCTGGGGTGTCCCCCTTGGGTCCCCCCTTGCCCTGCCCATCGGCGCCCCCTTCTGTGAATCTTCCGATTCGCTGGAGAGGCTCACGGAATCTATCGGGCTGCTGTCATCCTCTCCTACGCTGCCCTCGGATTGCTCCCCCTCGCTCTCCATCTCCTCTCCTCCCTGCGCTCCCGCTGAGTCCCTGACACTATGCTTTATTTGGGCTGATAACATATATTTTACTTTGTGATTTTTGGGTGAATGTGCATTCTAACTCCAAAAACAGCAATTTGAAATAAGCCCAATCAGAATTTTATCATATACTTTTTAAGCAGATGGAACCCACAACGCCTTTTTGCTTTGGTTGGGGGCGATTTTGGTGCACACCCAAAAAACACCATGAGAATTGAAATAAGCCCAATCATAGCTTAATCGTCTTCTTTCTACACATATGGAAGCGAAAAGACGGTGTTTTGTTATTTTGGTCTCATTACATACACTTTGCGATTTCAGGGTCAATGTGCATTTACACCAAGGAAGACGACATCCAAGCGACATCCAAGATTCTTATTTCTATGTAGATGGAACCCAAAACAACCTGTTTTGCTTGTTTTGGCTTATTACACTTTGCTTTGCTATTTGTGGGTGAAAGACCACTGAAAGCTTTTTATGCAGATGGAAACCAAAACACGTTTTTGCTTTGCTTGGGGGTGATTCTGGTGCACACCCAAAAAACACCATGCGAATTGAAATAAGCCCAATCAAAGCATTCATCGTGTTTCTACGCATATGGAAGCCAGAAGACGGTGTTTTGTTATTTTGATCTCATTACATAAATTTTGCGATTTCTGGGTCAATGTGCGTTTTCACCAAATAACGACTTGAAATAAGCGAAAGCCAAGATTCTTCTTTCTATGTAGTTGGAACCCAAAACAACCTGTTTTGGCGTATTCCACTTCCCTTTGCTATTTGTGGGTGAATGAACAACGAAAGAAAAATCAAAGCTTATTCGCCCTCTTTCTATTGAGATGGAACCAAAATACCTATGCTTGATTTGGGCTGATAACATATATTTCACTGTTATTTTTGGTTGAATGCGCATTCTAACCCCAAAAACAACAATTGGAATAAGAATGTTTTGTTATTTTGGTCTCATTACATACACTTTGCGATTTCTGGGACAATGTGCATTTACACGAAAGAAGATGACGAAATAAGCGATATCCAAGATTCTTCTATGTAGATGGAACCCAAAACAACCTCTTTTCCCTTCGCTTTGCTATGTGTGCGTGAATGAACAACGAAAGAAAAATCAAAGCTTATTCGTCCTCTTTCTATTGGATTGGAACCAAAATACCTATGTGTCAGGGGCTCAGGAGCAGAGGCACAGGGGAGAGAGGAAATGGAGAGCAAAGGGGAGGAATCTGAGGGCAGCGTAGGGGAGTATGAGAGTGGCCCGAGAGATTCCATGAGTTTCTCCAGTGAATCAGAAGATTCCCAGGGGGGACACACCAGAAGCAAGGGGCCAGTGGGGACTCCCAGAGCAGCAGTGAGAGATCAGGACCAGCTCCTCCACCAGAGCGTAGTGGGGGGGAAGAGTCCCATGTATCAGGACCAGCTTCTCCTCCAGCAGGGAGAGAAGATGAATCAGGGCTGGCCACGCCTCCATTGCAGTGAGGGAACGGAGGGGAGGTCAGGTCCAGCTGGCCTCTCCGAGGGGGGAAGCAGTGACAGGAGCAGTGTAACGGTCAGGAGGAAGGTTGCCGGCTGGGTGTGCGCGCCAAGTTCAAATGTACAGGCGCGCGGGACAGCAGAAGACACGAATGGGGTACCAGGTCCTAAAGCCCGCCGGAGGCAGGGGGAAGACTCAGGGGACTCAGCGTCAGAAGAGTCTAGAAAGGGCAAGACCCCAGTGGACAGGCGGACCCAGAGGAGGAAAGAGCAAAGGAAGAGGTGGAGCAAGGCTAGAGTCTTAAACTGGTGTTTGGGGGGAGGAGATTCAGACGGAGCTTCAGCGGTCTAGACTCCAAAACGTAGAGCTGCGCGCCGCGGCTTTGAAATCGAAACTGATCTTCAATAAAGACTTTTGTATATAACAAGAACTGGCGTTGGTCCTTTGTGAGCTGGGACCTCGGGCAGCTCTGACAGTAAGCTCCGTTTCCATTGAACCCTCGCAGCGTGAGTTGGCGCAGCGAGGTGCAAAACTTGGTGTTTTGCGAGCTCACGAAAATCGGCAAGGATGACTACAGAGGACAAGGTGAAGCAGCTGCAAGAAGCAGTCTCGGCGCTTTACACAGAAGTAGCAGCTTCCAGAAAGAGAGAGGAAGAAGCAACAGCGCTCTGCCAGGATCTGCAAACCAGGTTGGAACGTTTGGGCAAAGAGGGGATGCCAGGACCCAAGCCGGAGGGAGTTGGCCTCGGGAAGAGGGGAGGGAGCATCGTAGCCCATTTCGACGGGAACCTGCAGCAGTATCCAAACTTCAGAGCAGACATAGTTTTCGCGCTCAATTTGCTTCAGAAAGACTTTAGAGATGAGGAGGAGAAAGTAGGCTTCATAATAACGCATCTGCATGGGGAAGCTAAATCGTGGCTGCGCAATTTATGGCGCGAAAATGACCCCGCCCTCCAAGATTCTAAAGCCTTTATCAAGGCTATGGATGATTGTTTTAAATCAACGGTAGATGTGGATGTGGCCAGGAGGGAAATGCATGGGCTGAAGCAGGGCAAAGCCACTGTGAGACAATATCACTCCCGCTTTTTTGCGTTAGTAAATGTGCTGGGCTGGGAGAAGGACTCCACTGCCGTCCGGGATCTGTTCTGGGAGGGGCTGAATGGGGCCGTGAAAGATGAGCTGGCGAGGGGGGAAAGACCCAACAGCACCGCAGAAGTCATCCAAAGAGCCCTGGCGATAGGGGTGCGCCTGGAAGAACACCCTTGGAGCAGGGATGAGGGACGTATGGGACGCACACCAGCCAGAACAACTCCTTTCCTACCCAGAGAGACAGCACGCGCGCAATCCACGCCTCCACTGGGGGGGGGGGGAGAAGAGCCGATGGAGATAGGTGGTGCCAGGGCGCAGACAGCAACCAGAGCCCAAACACCAGGAGCAGTCAAGACGAAGGTTCCTAGAGGGAACAGGAAGTGTTATATCTGCACAGCACATGGCCAAAGAGTGTCCCCAGAGGCTCCAGAGGCACCCTGCAGCCTCAGCAACAGTAAAGGGAGCAGTTCAGCAGGGGGAACAGCAGCAGGGAAACGACGAAGCCTGGTTGGAGGCAGAGGCACTGGGGCCCAGCCAGGCGAGTCAGTGAAGCAGCCCCCAGAGATTTTACAGCCCACAGACCCCCTCCCGCCCAAACCAGTGGTGCAACTCACCGCATCACTCCAGCTGCCCAATGGACTCACCCTGGAAGTCCCTATTACCATTGACTGTGGTAGTAATGCAGACTTTGTAGGAGTGGATTTCATCAAGCAACATCGCATAGCGCTCCTACCAGCCACGATGCCCCTAAACGTCGTCACGGTCGATGGCAGAGAGCTACTGGGAGGACAGGTGGTACAGCAAACACCGCCAATGGTGATGCAAATTGGAAATCACCGCGAGGTCATTAGCTTCAACGTCACCCACCTGTCGGACACGCCCATAGTGTTGGGCATGAGTTGGCTGGATAGGCACAGCCCGGCATTAGCGTGGTACCAGCGTCAATTGACCTTCTGCTCCTCCTACTGCGCAGAACACTGCATCCTAACCAGCCAGGAAGATGATGGGCAAGAGGATGAACTACGGTTACACTTAGGCATAGTGCAAGCAGTACCCAACAAGTACAAGGCGTTTTTGGAAGTCTTCTGCGAGAAGGAAGCGGACAAGCTGCCTCCCCACAGGCCCTACGACTGCAAAATTTACCTCCTGCCGGGGGCGACGCTGCCGACTGGAAAACTGTATTCCATGTCTGAAGATGAACTGCAATAACTCAGGGAGTTCATAGATCACAATCTGAAGCGGGGATTCATCCAAGAATCCAAAGCAGTGGGGGGCAGTCCCGTGTTTTTCGTGAAGAAAAAAGACACGCCCCAACGGAGGTTGGTAGTTGATTATAGAATCATCAATTCCAGGACAAAGCCCACAGCATTCCCCATGCCCAAGATCGACGACCTGCTCGCGACGGTGCGGAAAGGACACATCTTTACCAAGTTGGATCTTCGAGGGGCGTACAACCTTATACGCATGCGAGAGGGCGATGAGTGGAAGACGGCCATGTTCATGCCCTTGGGCACCTATGAGTATAGGGTTATGCCCTTCGGTTTACAAAATGGCTCCCATTGTTTCCAAGCCTTCATGCACCACGTGTTAGCGGGACTCCTCTACAATAATAATAATAATAATAAATTTTATTTATATCCCGCCCTCCCCAGCCGAAGCCGGGCTCAGGGCGGCTAACAACATTAAAACAGTGTGACATTATAAAACATTATAAAAATGAATTAAAATCAAAATTGATGGCAACCATAAACTAAAGCTTTGTAAAGATTGCCAGAGGAGGGGGTCAGGCTGCGCCCTGACCAAATGCCAGGTGGAACAGCTCTGTCTTGCAGGCCCTGCGGAAAGATGTCAAGTCCTGCAGGGCCCTTGTCTCTTGTGACAGAGCGTTCCACCAGGTTGGAGCCGCAGCCGAAAAAGCCCTGGCTCTAGTTGAGGCCAGCCTAACCTCTCTGAGGCCTGGGACCCTCAAGGTGTTTTTATTTGAAGATCGTAAGTTCCTCTGTGGGGCATACCAGGAGAGGCGGTCCCGTAGGTACGAGGGCCCTAGGCCGTATAGGGCTTTGAAGGTTAAAACCAGCACCTTAAACCTGATCCTGTACTCCACCGGGAGCCAGTGCAGCTGGTATAGCACCGGATGAATGTGATCTCTAAGCGAGGACCCCGTAAGGAGTCTCGCTGCGGCATTCTGCACCCGCTGGAGTTTCTGGGTCAGTCTCAAGGGCAGCCCCACGTAGAGCGAGTTACAATAATCCAGTCTGGAGGTGACCGTCGCGTGGATCACAGTGGCTAGGTCAGGGCGAGAGAGGTAAGGAGCCAACTGCTTAGCTTGGCGGAGATGAAAAAATGCCGCCTTTGTTGTAGCTGCAATCTGCGCCTCCATGGAGAGGGAGGTATCGAAGATTACACCCAAACTCTTAACGGACGGTGCTGGCACTAATTGCACCCCCGCAAGAGATGGGAGTTGCCCCCTCAGTCCCATGTCGTCCCGTCCCAGCCAGAGGACCTCTGTCTTCGAAGGATTTAACTTCAGCCGGCTCCCACGTAACCATCCAGCCACAGCCTCCAAGCATCTGATCAGTGTGTCTGGGGCCGAGTCCGGGTGGCCGTCCATCAACAAATAGAGTTGGGTGTCATCAGCATACTGATGGCAGCCCAGCCCAAAACTCCGGACAAGCTGGGCGAGGGGGCGCATAAAGATGTTAAAAAGCATCGGGGAGAGTATTGCACCCTGAGGCACACCACACACCAAGGAGTGGCGGGATGACAATTCCCCCCCAAGCGCCACCCTCTGTCCCCGACCAGAGAGAAACGAGCGCAGCCATTGAAGGACTGTGCCCTGGATCCCCACGTCGGCAAGGCGGTGGTCCAGGAGTTCGTGATCGACCATGTCGAAGGCTGCTGACAGGTCTAGAAGAATCAGCAGCCCCGACCCGCCTCGATCCAGCTGCCTGCGGAGATCATCTGTTAGGGCGACCAGAGCCGTCTCGGTCCCATGACCAGCGCGGAAGCCGGACTGGAATGGATCCAGAGCTGATGTTTCATCCAGAAACCTACCAAGCTGTTCAGCAACCGCTCTCTCAATCACCTTACCCAGGAATGGAAGATTCGAAACCGGGCGGTAATTGGATAGATCTAAGGGATCTAATGATGTTTTCTTTAAGAGCGGGCGCACCACTGCCTCCTTCAGTTCCCCTGGGAATGTCCCGGTGCCAAGGGACAGATTGATGATATCCCCCAGGGGGGCCCGCACCTCTTCTGGACACGCTCTAATCAGCCAGGACGGGCACGGGTCGAGAGGACAGGTGGTGGGCTTTCCAGCTCGGAGGAATCTGTCTACATCAGCTGGGGATATCCAGTCAAAGTGGTCCAATACTGAACCCGAGGACAGTCGAGGGGCCTCCAGTTCCTTTATTGTATCCAAATTGGCAGGGAGGTCATGGCGGAGCAACAAGACCTTCTCCGCGAAAAAGCTCGCAAATGCCTCACAGCTGTGTGTCAAATTGTTATTTAAATTTGGCTGTCCTTCGAGGGACGTTAAAGACCGAATTATACTAAATAATTGTGCCGGGCGAGAGCTAGCGGATGCAATGGAGGCCGAGAAGTAGGACTTTTTAGCGGCCTTCACTGCCATCTCATAGGTTTTCATAAAAACCCTATAAGATGTTCTTGAGGCTCCGTCACGGGCACCCCGCCATACTCGCTCTAGCCGTCTGAGGTCCCGCTTCATTTTCCGGAGCTCCTCGGTAAACCAGGGAGCCCGGTTTCTGCGGGGTCGCAGAGGGCGCTTAGGTGCGATCTCATTGATGGCTGCCAGGAGCTGGGTATTCCAGGCCTCAACACGCTCAGTCAATGAGTCGCCAGGGGGAGAAAGGTCCCGCAAGGCTTGACGGAATCTATCAGGGTCCATCAGCCTCTGCGGGCGAGCCCAAATTGGCTCGCCACCCAAGCAGGGTGGGGGTGGAACGTCAATCCTGGCTTTCAGAGCATAGTGATCAGACCATGGCACCTTCATCGAAGGAAACATGATCACATCTATACCGACGCCAAAGATCAAATCCAGCGTGTGGCCTGCTTGATGTGTGGGGCCCGAAACAAACTGGGAGAGCCAGTCTGCTTTCTAGACGACATCCTGATCTCGGAATTGCAGGAGGCTCACGAGAGAGACGTCAAGGAGGTCCTGCAGAGACTGCGGGAGCACAGACTTTACGCCAAACTGGAGAAGTGCCAGTTCGACATGACGGAGGTGGATTTCCTGGGCTACAAGCTGTCTGACAAGGGACTCGCCATGGACAGCGCCAAGGTCCATTCGGTGTTGGACTGGAAGAACCCGCACAATCGGAAGGAGGTCCAGAAGTTCGTCGGTTTCGCCAACGTTTATCGCAAGTTCATCAAGGGGTTCGCGATGGAGACGGCGCCCATCACGGACACCCTCAGCTCCAAGAAGAAGAAATTCACCTGGACGGACCAGGCGGAGCAGTCCTTTCAGAGACTCAAGCAAACCCCAGCAAACCAATGAGGGTGGAAACGGACGCCTCGGACAGAGCACTGGGGACGATCCTGTTGCAGCAAGATCCGCAAGGGGACTGGAGGCCGTGCGCATTCTACTCCAGGAAACTCAGCAAGTCGGAACAGAACTACACCATCTGGGACAGAGAGTTGCTGGCCATCCATGCAGCCTTCAAGGCGTGGCGGCACTTCCTCATCGGAGCCAAGCACACAGTGCAAGTCCGCACGGACCATAAGAACCTGGAGTACTGGCGCACAGCGCGGTTCCTGAACCAGAGACACATCCGCTGGGCGGAGTTCTTTGCGGATTTCGATTTCCGGATAGAATACATCCCGGGAGACAACAACGTCATGGTGGATGCGCTATCCAGGAAGCCGCAGTATCTCGAGGAAGCGGCACCGGTGGCGGCCAAACACATTTTCGCACCGAAAGCGTGGGCGTGCGCTTCAGCCACCGTGGACCTGGACGCGGTACGTCGCGCGCTGCAGACGGATTCGTTCGCACAATCCAAGATGGAGGAGGTGCGAAGAGGCACAGCGAAGGACGACGAGTTCCAGATACGCGATGGACTGCTCATCCGCAAAGGGGCCCTCTACGTGCCGGGAGACGAACTCCACGCGAAAGTACTGCAGCAGTTACACGACGCGCCCAGCGCCGGGCACTTCGGCAAGGACAAGACGGCGGAATTAGTGGCCAGAGACTTTTGGTGGCCCAAGATGAGGGGAGAAGTCGCGGATTACGTCACTAGGTGTGACACATGCCAAAGGTCCAAACCAGTACACAGACCGCCGGCGGGACTGCTGGAACCGCTACAGACGCTGCTCGAGCCGTGGGAGAAAGTGGCTCTGGACTTTGTCACAGATCTGCCCAGCTCGCGGGGCAAAACAGCGGTACTCGTGGTCGAAGACCTATTCACCAAGATGGCGCACTTCATTCCTTGCGCGAAGGTGGCCACAGCGGAACAGACAGCCAAGCTGTTCATAGACCACGTGTTCAAGGTTCAATGGTCCGACCGGGGTCGCCAATTCATCTCGAGCTTCTGGCAGAAGCTGCTGGGCATCCTGAACGTCAAGATCAACTTAGCGTCGGCACGACACCCGCAGACCAACGGACAAGCGGAGAGGGTCAACGCCATCATGCAGCAGTACCTGAGATGCTACGCGAATCAACAGCCCTCGACCTGGGTGGACTACCTACCGCTGGCCGAGTTTGCCTACAACAACACGAAGCACGTGTCCACGGGGGTGACACCGTTCTTCGCCAACAGTGGACGGCATCCCAGAACCTTCCCGGGCTTAGAGAAAGTGGGGGAGGGGGAGGCACAGGGAGCAGAGGCTTGGGCAGCGGAATTACGGGAGGTTCACGAGCAACTCCGAAGGCACTTAGAACTAGCAAAAGACGCATACAAAGTGCAGGCAGACAGGCACAGGAGAGTCGGGGAAGACATCCAGGTGGGGGACTGGGTCTGGTTAGCAGCCCAGGCAGTGCCGGCTAGGACGTTAGCTAAGAAGAAGCTCAGACACAAGCAGCTAGGTCCTTACCAGGTCGAGGCACAAATCAATCCGGTAGCCTTCCGGTTGACACTCCCGGAGGGCTCCAGAATGCACCCGGTCTTTCATAGATCGGTGCTCACACCCTACAAGGAACCCCACAGGTTTCAGGCGCCAGGGAACGCACCAGACCCACCCCGCAAATCGCCGACAGGGGTGGGGTCGCCGAGAGCGGCGCCACTCAACGAGGTCACGGAGATTTTGGACTCGAGATGGGGGGAAGAGGGGGTTGAATATCTCCTCGCCAGGGAAGGTACCCCGGCCAGCGCCAACAGGTGGGTACCGTACTATGCAGTGGAGGAGCACTACCTCAAAGACGAGTTCCATGCACTCTTCCCACACAGACCCATGCCGGCAGATTATTTCGACGAATATCTTTTCACACCCACACTTTCAACCAGCACGTTCCAGGGGTTCTCATCAGCTGAGGAAAAGGCGCCAGAAACAAGCTCCCCAGAGGGATCGCTGTCGGGGTCTGTCACAGACCGCTCTTATTGGTGGGACGATCAACCGGAGGTGGGGTGGAGCAGGGAACTGCGGAGGGGGCCCTTACATGCAGCGTCACCCGAGGCAACAGGGGGAGAGACGGACATGGACGTGTTGGGGGAGGATCCTGGGTTCGAGCACAGCTGCAGAAAGATGGATGCAGAGGAGATCGACGTCGACGAGCCCATTGCGGACTGGCCGGATCCAGACGGTCAGCTGCACACGAAGGGGGAAGAACTATATCCCGCACTCACCCCCACAGCACTGGAGCACCCGGAACCCGCACCTAAAGAGGGGGAGGGGGAAGGGGGGCTTCTAGGGGGGGATGGATGTCAGGGGCTCAGGAGCAGAGGCACAGGGGAGAGAGGAAACGGAGAGCGAAGGGGAAGAATCTGAGGGCAGCGTAGGGGAGTATGACAGTGAGCCGAGAGATTCCATGAGCCTCTCCAGCGATTCAGAAGATTCCCAGAAGGGGGCGCCGATGGCCAGGGCAAGGGGGGTCCCAGGAGGGACGCACCAGAAGCAAGGGGCCAGCGGGGACTCCCAAAGCAGCAGCTGGAGATCAGGACCAGTTTCCCCACCAGAGCGTAGCGGGGGGGAGGAGTCCCATGTATCAGGGCCAGCGTCTCCTCCAGTAGGGAGAGAGGATGAGTCAGGGCTGACCACGCCTCCATTGCTGAGTGAGGGAACGGAGGGGAAGTCAGATCCAGCTGGCCCCCCCGAAGGGGGAAGCAGTGACAGGAGCAGTGTAACGGTCAGGAGGAAGGTTGCCGGCTGGGCGCGCGCGCCAAGTTCAGATGTACAGGCACGCGGGACAGCAGAAGACCCGAATGAGGAACCAGGTCCTAAAGCCCGCCGGAGGCAGGGGGAAGACTCAGGGGACTCAGCGTCAGAAGAGTCTAGAAAGGGCAAGACCCCAGTGGACAGGCGGACCCAGAGGAGGAAAGAGCAAAGGAAGAGGTGGAGCAAGGCTAGAGTCTTAAACTGGTGTTTGGGGGGAGGAGATTCAGACGGAGCTTCAGCGGTCTAGACTCCAAGACGTAGAGCTGCGCGCCGCGGCTTTGAAATCGAAACTGATCTTCAATAAAGACTTTTGTATATAACAAGAACTGGCGTTGGTCCTTTGTGAGCTGGGACCTCGGGCAGCTCTGACAACACGGAAATGCTGTTTACCTTCCCGCTGGAGCGGTACCTATTTATCTACTTGCACTTTGACGTGCTTTCGAACTGCTAGGTTGGCAGGAGCAGGGACCAAGCAACGGGAGCTCACCCTGTCGCGGGGATTCAAACCGCTGACCTTCTGATCCACAAGTCCTAGGCTCTGTGGTTTAACCCACAGCGCCACCCTGTGGGATGTGAAACACAAGAGCAGTCAAGTACAACATTCCTAGAGTGTACATGTTTAGACATGTGGAGGAATGTTTGTCCAGCCAGCAGATAAACTTCCTGTTTCCCTCTGGGCTGGTACAGACTTCCTCTACATGTGACTAGAGGTGGGTGTGGCCTCACCTGTGCGGGTAATGACAAAAGCACAGGACAGGGCAGCCCTCTTTCACCACATGCATCGGAGGAACAACATCTACTGAGTGAAAGATGCCGTCTTGGCTCCCAGCCAAGAGAGGACAAAGGGGCTGCCTTCTTAAGAGATAGACTCCAAATGTATATTACTTCACTAAGCTTAAGTCTGCCTTCTGGGATCTGATTGTGAACAGAATGTGAGTAAACTCTTTTTTATACTTTTGTAAAAGACTGTGTTGTCTCTTCTATTTTATGAGGGAATAAGGGGAAATTACCAGAATAGTTATTATAGAGGCTTAAGCGAGCCTGAGCAAACGCTGCTGTGGCAAACTTAAAATAACTCTGCTGAATTTGGGGAACTTGTTAACACAAGTTGGATAAGGATATAATCAGACAATATATCCTCTCCTGCATCCGTGAACATTCCCACACACCCGCATCCCTTATTCGACCTTACACCACGTTTTTCCAATTGTCCAGCACCCAAAAACCCCCAAACAAAACAAACAAACAAACAAAAACAATGAAAAGAAGAAATAGCATACTCGTCATCTTTCTCTGCAAGATGACCAAAACAACGGCTTTTGCTTTGTCTGGACATTTCACTTCCTTTTGGATTTTTCGACGGATATGCGTGCACAGCCAAAAAACACGAAACCAATCAAAATAAAGCTTATTCGTATTTTTCTATACAAATAGAAGCAAAATCAACGAGTTTTCATTTATTTGGGATTCTTTATGAAACAAAAGAACTCTGTTTAAAACCCTCCTTTGTTTCGTTTGGGCTTCTTTCACCGCTTTGTGTTTTTTGGGTGAATATGCATTCACACCTAAAGAACCAGAAACCGTGAAATACACGGTTGTTCTTTCTATGCTTGTTCTTTCTATGCAGATGGAATAAAACATAACCAGTTTTCCTTTGCTTGGGATTCTCCCTTCGCTTTGCGATTTTTGGGTGCACAGCAAAAGAACCTGAAACCAAGGGAAAGATACCCAAAGAAAGCTTATTCCTCTTTCAGCTATGCATATGGAAGCAAAAACAACGAGTTTTCCTTTCTTAGGGATTCTTTCACTTCACTTTGCTGTTTTTGTGTGCAAGGCCAGAGAACCTGAAACCATGTCAAAGCCCAATCAAAGCTTATTCATTATTTTCTTTGCAAGGTGACCAAAGAACAATGGCTTTTGCTTTGTTTGGACTTTTCGTTTTGCGATTTTTGGGTGAATATGCGTACACAATCAGAACCCAAGTTAAATAAACGTCTTAAAATGCATATGGTGTGCATATTGAAACAAAGTGAACCTGTTTTGCTTTATTTGGCCTTCTTTGTTTTGCCATGTGTCAGAGCTGCCTCCAGGTCCCAGCTCACAGAGGACCAACGCTAGGCTGTAGTTATGTACAAAAGTCTTTATTGAGATTCAGTCTCCATTTTAAAGCCGCAGCGTGCAGCTCTACGTCTCGACCTTAGACCGGCGAAGTCCTGTCTGAGTCTCCTCCCCCTCCACACCAGTTTAAGACTCTCGCTTTGCTCCACCTCTTCCTAAATTCCTTTCTCCTCTGGGCCCTCCTGCCCGCTAGGGTCTCATCCTTCCTGGACTCCTCTGACGCTGACCCTGACGATTCTTGCCCCTCCTTCCGGCGGGCTTTAGGACCTGGTTCCCTATCCGGGCTACCTTCTGTGCCGCTCGCCTGTACCTTTGAACTTGGCGCGCGCGCCCAGCCTGCAACTTTCCTCTTAACCGTTAACTCGCTCTCCGATGGAGGCGTGGTCCACCCTGACTCATCTTCTCTCGCTGGTGGTGCATATGTGGGCTCTGACACCTGGGACTCCTCCCCCCCACTACGCTCTGGTGGGGAAGCTGGTCCTGATTTGCAACTGCTGCTCTGGGAGTCCCCGCTGGCCCCTTGCTTCTGGGGTGTCCCCCTTGGGTCGCCCCTTGTCCTGCCCATCGGCGCCCCCTTCTGTGAATCTTCCGATTCGCTGGAGAGGCTCATGGAATCTATCGAGCTGCTGTCATATTCTCCTACGCTGCCCTCGGATTGCTCCCCCTCGCTTTCCATCTCCTCTCCTCCCTGCGCTCCCGCTGAGTCCCTGACATCCATCCCCCCCTCGAAGCCCCCCCCTTCCCCCCTCCCCCTCTTCTGGCGTGGGTTCCGGGTGCTCCAATGCTATGGGGGTGCCTGCCGGATACCGGTCTTCCCCCCTGGCATGCTGCCAGTCCGTGACGGGTACATCGACGTCGCTCTCCTCCGCTTCCATCTCGTTGCCGGCGTGCTCGAAACCAGGATCCTCCCCCAACCCGTCCATGCCCCCTTGTTCCCCCATTTCCTCTGGGTAGTCTGCGTGCCAGGGCCCTCTGAGCAGTCTCCTGCGCCACTCCTCCTCGGGTTGAGTGTCCCACCAATAAGAGCGCTCCGCACCCAAGTCTGAGACCGACCCCTCCGGCGAGGTAGTCTCTGGAACCGTCTCCTCATCCGAGGAGAACCCCTGAAACGTACTGGCTGAGAGTGTGGGGGTGAAAAGATATTCATCAAAATAATCCTCCGGCATGGGCCTGTGTGGGAAGAGTGCGTGGAACTCGTCTTTGAGGTAGTGCTCCTCCACCGCATAGTACGGCACCCAGCTGTTGGCGCTGGCCGGGGCACCTTCCCTTGCGATGAGATATTCGACGCCCTCTTCCCCCCATCTCGAGTCCAAAATCTCCGTCACCTCGTTGAGTGGCCCCGCCCTCGGCGACCCCCCTGTCATGGGTGCATCTCTAAGCGGACTGGGAGCTGTTCCTGGCTCCTGAAACCTGTGAGGTGCCTTGTAGGGCGTTAGCACCGATCTATGAAAGACCGGGTGCATTCTGGAACCCTCCGGTAGTGTCAAACGGAAAGCCACTGGGTTGATCTGTGCCTCGACTAGGTAAGGGCCCAACTGCTTGTGTCCTAGCTTCTTCTTAGCTAAGGATCTGGCCGGCACTGCCTGGGCCGCTAACCAGACCCAGTCCCCTACCCGTATGTCCTCCCCCACTCTTCTGTGTTTGTCTGCTTGCATCTTGTATACGTGTTTTGCTAGGTCTAACTGTCTACGGAGCTGTTCATGGACCTCCTGTAACTCCTCTGCCAATGCCTCTGCTCCCTGTGGCTCCCCCTCCCCCTCTTTCTCTAAGCCCGGGAAGGTCCTGGGATGTCGCCCGTGGTTGGCAAAAAACGGTGTCACCCCCGTGGACACGTGTTGTGTGTTGTTGTAGGCAAACTCGGCCAGGGGCAGATAGTCCACCCAGGTCGAGGGCTGCTGGTTGGCGTAACATCTCAGGTACTGCTGCATGACGGCGTTGACCCTCTCCGCTTGTCCGTTGGTCTGCGGGTGTCTTGCCGACGCTAGGTTGACCTTGACGTTCAGGATTCCCATCAGCTTCCGCCAGAAACTCGAGATGAACTGGCGCCCCCTGTCGGACAGGATAGACCGTGGCAGGCCGTGCACCTTGAACACGTGGTCTATGAACAGCTTGGCTGTCTGTTCCGCTGTGGCCACCTTCGCGCAAGGAATGAAGTGCGCCATCTTGGTGAACATGTCGACTACCACGAGTACTGCTGTTTTGCCCCTCGAGCTGGGCAGGTCAGTGACAAAGTCCAAGGCTACCCTCTCCCACGGTTCGGACGGGGTCTGTAGCGGTTCTAACAGTCCCGCCGGCGGTCTGTGTACTGGCTTGGCCCTTTGGCAGGTGTCGCACCTCGTGACGTAATCCGCGACTTCTCCCCGCATCTTGGGCCACCAAAAGTCTCTGGCTACTAATTCCACTGTCTTTTCCTTGCCGAAATGTCCGGCGCTGGGTGCGTCGTGTAGCTGTTGCAGTACTGTCGCGCGGAGTTCATCTCCCGGTACGTAGATGGCCCCCTTGCGGAGGAGCAGTCCGTCGCGTATCTGGAACTCGTCGTCCTTTGCCGTGCCGCTGCGCACCTCCTCCATCTTGGAGCGCGCGAAGGAATCTGTTCGCAGCTCGCGCCGTATCGCTTCCAGGTCTACTGTGGCAGAAGCGCATGCCCACGCCTTGGGTGCGAAAATGTGTTTGGCCGCTACCGGTGCTGCTTCCTCCAGATACTGCGGCTTCCTGGATAGCGCATCAGCCATGACGTTGTTGTCTCCGGGGATATATTCTATCCTGAAGTCGAAATCCGCAAAGAACTCCGCCCAGCGGATGTGTCTCTGGTTCAGGAACCGCGCCGTGCGCCAGTACTCCAGGTTCTTATGGTCCGTGCGAACTTGCACCGTGTGTTTGGCTCCGATGAGGAAGTGCCGCCACGCCTTGAATGCTGCATGAATGGCCAGCAACTCTCTGTCCCAGATGGTGTAGTTCTGCTCCGACTTGCTGAGTTTCCTGGAGTAGAAAGCACACGGCCTCCAATCCCCTTGCGGGTCTCGCTGCAACAGGACTGCCCCCACGGCCCTGTCGGAGGCATCCGTCTCCACCCTCATGGGCTTGCTGGGGTTCACATGCAGCAGTTGTTCCTCGGAAGCAAAAAGACGCTTGAGTTTCTGAAAGGACTGCTCCGCCTGCTCCGTCCAGATGAACTTCTTCTTCTTGGAGCTGAGGGTGTCCGTGATGGCCGCCGTCTGCATAGCGAAACCCTTGATGAACTTGCGATAAAAGTTAGCAAAGCCGACAAACCTCTGGACCTCCTTCCGATTGCGCGGGCTCTTCCAGTCCAGTACTGATCGTACCTTGGCACTGTCCATGGCGATTCCCTTGTCGGACAGCTTGTAGCCCAGGAAATCCACCTCCGTCATGTCGAACTGGCATTTCTCCAGCTTGGCGTAAAGCCTGTGCTCCCGTAGTCTTTGCAGGACTTCCTTGACATCTCCCTCGTGAGCCTCCTGCGATTCCGAGAAGATCAGAATGTCGTCCAGGAAGCAGACACACTTCTTGTAGAGGAGCCCCGCTAACACGTGATGCATGAATGCTTGGAAGCAGTGGGAGCCATTTTGTAAACCGAAGGGCATAACCCTATACTCATAGGTGCCCAAGGGCGTGAACATGGCCGTCTTCCACTCGTCGCCCTCCCGCATGCGTATAAGATTGTACGCCCCTCGTAGATCCAGCTTGGTGAAGATGCGTCCCTTCCTCACCGTCGCGAGCAAGTCGTCGATCTTGGGCATCGGGAAAGCCGTGGGCTTGGTTTTCGAATTTAAAATTCTGAAATCAACTACAAGCCTCTTCTGGGGCGTGTCCTTCTTCTTCACAAAGAACACAGGACTGCCCCCCACTGCTTTGGATTCTCGGATGAATCCCCGCTTCAAATTGTGATCTATGAACTCCCTGAGCTCTTGCAGTTCGTCTTCAGACATGGAGTACAGTTTTCCGGTCGGCAGCGTTGCCCCCGGCAGGAGGTCAATCTTGCAGTCGTAGGGTCTGTGGGGAGGCAGCTTGTCCGCTTCCTTCTCGCAGAAGACCTCCAAAAACGCCTTGTACTTGTCGGGTACCGCTTGCAGCATGCCCAGTTGTAGCTGTGGGTCATCCTCTTGCCCCTCGTCCTCCTGGTTAGTCATGATGCAATGTTCTGCGCAGTAGGAGGAGCAGAAGGTCAATTTACGCTGGTACCATGCCAATGCCGGGCTGTGCCTGTCCAACCAGCTCATGCCCAACACTATGGGCGTGTCTGACAGTTGGGTGACGTTGAAGCTGATGACTTCGCGGTGATTTCCAATGCGCATCACCATTGGCGGCGTTTGCTGTACCACCTGTCCCCCCAGCAATTCTCTGCCATCGACTGTCACTACTTTCAGGGGCATCGTGGCAGGCAGGAGCGCTATGCTATGTTGCTTGATGAAATCCACCCCCATAAAGTCTGCATTGCTACCAGAGTCAATGGTAATAGGCACTTCCATGGTGAGCCCATTGGGAAGCTGGAGTGTTGCGGTGAGCTGCACCACTGGTTTGGGCGGGAGGGGGTCTGTGGGCTGTAAGATTCCTGGGGACTGCTTTACTGATTCGTCTGGCTGGGCCCCAGCGGCTCTGCTTCCAGCCAGACTTCGTCGTTTCCCTGCTGCGGTTCCCTCTGCTGAGCTGCTTCTGTTACTTTTGCTGAGGCTGCATTGTGCTTGTGGAGCCTCTGGGGGCACTCTTTTGCCATATGCTGAGCACTTTCGCAGATGTAACACTTCCTGTTCCCTCTAGGAGGCTTCACCTTGGCTGCTCCTGGTGTGAGGGCTCTGGTCGCTGACTGAGCCTTGGCACCACCTATCTCCATCGGCTCCTCTCCCCCTCCCAGTGGAGGCGTGGATTGAGCGCGCGCTGAGTCTCTGGGAAAGAAAGGAGGTGCCCTTGCTGGCGTGCGTCCCCAACGCCCTTCATCTTTGCTCCAGGGACGTTCTTCCAGCCGCACCCCAATCGTCAGCGCCTTCTGGACCACTTCTTGAGTGCTCCGTGGCCTCTCCCCCCTTGCGATTTCGTCTTTCACAGCCCCGTTGAGCCCCTCCCAGAACAGGTCCCTGACGGACGCTGAGTCCTTTTCCCATCCCAGCGCGTTGACCAATGCAAAAAAGCGGGAATGATATTGCCTTACAGTGGCTCTGCCTTGTTTCAGACCGTGAATCTCTCTTCTAGCGACATCCACATCTATCTCTGATAAAAAACAAGCGTCCATCGCCTTAATGAAGGCTTTTGCGTTTTGGAGGGCTGGATCATTATCTCTCCACAGATTGCGCAACCACGCTTTAGCTTCTCCATGGAGATGCGTTAGTATGAAGCCTACTTTCTCCTGCTCATCTCTAAAGTCCTTCTCCAGCAACTTTAGCGCAAAAACTACGTCTGCTCTGAAGTTAGGATATTGCTGCAGACTCCCATCGAAATGCGACACCAGGCTCCCCCCTCTCTTCCCGAGCCCGATCCCTTCGGATTTGGCTGCCGGTGGCCCCTGTTTAGTCAACATTTCCAACCTGTTTTGCAGATCCTTGCAGACAGCATCTGATTCCTCTTCTCTCCTCCTTGCCGCTCGTATTTCTGCGTTAAGTTGTACCACTGCTTCTTGCAAAGCTGCCAGTCGTTCTTCTGTAGTCATCTTGTGCTGCTTTTGTGAGCTCGCGAAGCACCAATCTTCGCCCCTCGCTGCGTCCTCTCACGTTGCGAGGTTCTTTGAAATCTGAGACAGGACTTACTGTCAGAGCTGCCTCCAGGTCCCAGCTCACAGAGGACCAACGCTAGGCTGTAGTTATGTACAAAAGTCTTTATTGAGATTCAGTCTCCATTTTAAAGCCGCAGCGTGCAGCTCTACGTCTCGACCTTAGACCGGCGAAGTCCTGTCTGAGTCTCCTCCCCCTCCACACCAGTTTAAGACTCTCGCTTTGCTCCACCTCTTCCTAAATTCCTTTCTCCTCTGGGCCCTCCTGCCCGCTAGGGTCTCATCCTTCCTGGACTCCTCTGACGCTGACCCTGACGATTCTTGCCCCTCCTTCCGGCGGGCTTTAGGACCTGGTTCCCTATCCGGGCTACCTTCTGTGCCGCTCGCCTGTACCTTTGAACTTGGCGCGCGCGCCCAGCCTGCAACTTTCCTCTTAACCGTTAACTCGCTCTCCGATGGAGGCGTGGTCCACCCTGACTCATCTTCTCTCGCTGGTGGTGCATATGTGGGCTCTGACACCTGGGACTCCTCCCCCCCACTACGCTCTGGTGGGGAAGCTGGTCCTGATTTGCAACTGCTGCTCTGGGAGTCCCCGCTGGCCCCTTGCTTCTGGGGTGTCCCCCTTGGGTCGCCCCTTGTCCTGCCCATCGGCGCCCCCTTCTGTGAATCTTCCGATTCGCTGGAGAGGCTCATGGAATCTATCGAGCTGCTGTCATATTCTCCTACGCTGCCCTCGGATTGCTCCCCCTCGCTTTCCATCTCCTCTCCTCCCTGCGCTCCCGCTGAGTCCCTGACACCATGTTTGGGTGAATATGCGTGCACACCCAAAAAAACCCGAAACCAAGATAAGCCCAAACAAAACTTATTCGTCTTCTTTTTTAGATTAGATTAGATTAGATAAATTTATTGTCATTGTCCGTATATACACAGTATACACAACAACGAAAATCAGACACCCAAGACCGGATTCACATACACATTTGCACGTATCTCCAACACTCTCATCCTATTCAGACATAATCTATTAAAACATACATAATCCAGAATATAACACAACCTATTAGAAGCATAGCATAACCTAAAACCTATCTCATTCCTTACTACTCACTGCTTGCTATTTCTTACAACTGGCCCTGAGATCATTGTTTAGTGCAATCAGAGCTCTTGGATACAATGCATATGCAACAAAAAACAGCGTCTCTCTCTCTCTCTCTCTCTCATTCTCTCTCTTTTCCCCTTCTCTCTCTTCCTTCCCTCTCTCTCTCCCCTCTTCCTCTCTCTCTCTCTGTCCTTCCTTCCTTGCTTCGTCCTTCCTCCCTTCTCTCTCTCTCTTTCCTTCCTTCGTCCTTCCTCTTCTCTTTCTCTCCTCTTTCTCTCTCTTCCCTTCAATCTTTCTCTCCCTATCGCGTTCTCTCTCTCTCTCTCTCTCCCTCTTCCTTCCATTTCTCTATCCCCATCCTTCCATCTCTCTTCTCTCTTTCCTTCCTTCTCTTTCTTTCTTTCCTCTTCCTTCCTTCCATCTCTCTCTCCCCCCTTCCTTCCATCTCTCTCTCTCTCCCCTTCCTTCCACCCTCTCTTTCTCTCTTTCCCTTTCTCCCTTTCCTCTTCCTTCCTTCTCTCTCTTTCCTTCCTTCCTCTCTTTTCCCCTTTCTCTCCCCTTCCTCTTGCTCTCTCCTTTCTTTCTCCCTCCAATTCTCCCTTTCTCTCCCTCTCTCTTTCCTTTTTCTCTTTCTCTCACCCCTTCCTTCCTTCCTTCGCTCATTCCTTCCCTCTCTCACCCCTTCCTTCCTTCTCCTGAGCTGTTGAAGGCTTTCTCCATTAGAAGTAGCCCTTGGAATTGGGTGCAGCTGGTGCTGTCAAGGTAGGATCTGTGTCAGATGCTGAATCCATCTTGCCCCGTTAGCAACCTGGCTGCCAACTTCTGCACTGGCTTAAATGTCCGAAGCGTCTTTTGGAGGCTGTCCAGCTGTCACTGCTTTCCCTGTCCGGGGGGGGGGGGGCAGCTGGGTCTCCAGTCAAAGTGGAGGGAAGGCCACAGAGGCCCCCCGGCCTCAAGCAAGGATTCTGAAGCAAAGGACCACCCTCTTTCCGACAAAGGGTCAGCCGAGGAAGAGCTGCCCACTGGGGTTGCCTTATGATGGGCAAGAGAGCGAAATCATTCAAGGATGAGGCACAGAGAATTTCCGTTAGACTTCTTTCTAGTTTTGCCAAGCCTGCTCCTGTCCCTCTAATAGGAGACTGATCTTCAGATATCAGAAAGTCAAGCTTTGGCTGGCTATAAATTATTGGGTTGTCTTTGTTTTTATTATGTATTTTGTGTTTTTTTTTATTTTGTTTATTTGATGCTGTGAACTGCCCTGAGATTTATGGGTAAGAGGTACAATTATTATCATTATTATTATTATTATTATTATTATTTTGTAAACTTCAAAAAAAGAAGCCAGGGCCGTTTGATAATAAACTGCCAAAATAAAGGTTAGCAACCAGAGGCAGCTAGTTTTAATGGTCTTATCGGATCTTCTTCTCCATCTTTTTCAAATATTTCTAATCTTTCAACTCTTTCCAATCCTCTGTGGGAAAAGAAAATGAAAGCTCACCTCACCAGTGTTTCTAGGGGACCCAAGCACCTGGAGGTCACAGCATTATGGGTGAAAGGATGTCAGTGGCAAGGAGGCCTGGGACAATGGGCCAGGTGTTTGCATGTGCCCTCCCCCCAGTTCAACTACGGCCTCCACTGGGTTTTTCAGAAGCCATGAGAGATTTTTCAGCCAAGCAGGTCAAGGCAATGTTATTATTACATTGATTAAACTAATTTTATTAAATTTCTATGGGGATCCTCATTGGGGGATCATATGCTTGTTTCACCTCTGCACTCTAAGTTATGGGTGGCCTTTCTCTCTTGCCAGCATTTGAAAACAAAAAATGCCCAGTTTGAAATTATTATTATAATTGTTATACGTTTATTTGTACCCTGCCTTTTTCCCTGATGGGGACCCAAGGCAGTTTACGGATGAAAAGAAGACAAGCTAAAACCTGGGTGGGGGATCTACAATTAAAAAGCAATTAAACACTGATAGAATTAAAACTGTGTGTGTATACATATAAAAATCTTGTAAAACCAAATAATGGCAATAAAAACAGCACAGCAGAAGCCCTTTCATTAAAAGCACATTTTTATTTTTGATGTTGTCAGGGACTCAGCGGGAGCGCAGGGAGGAGAGGAGATGGAAAGTGAGGGGGAGCAATCCGAGGGCAGCGTAGGAGAATATGACAGCAGCCCGATAGATTCCATGAGCCTCTCCAGCGAATCGGAAGATTCACAGAAGGGGGCGCCGATGGGCAGGGCAAGGGGCGACCCAAGGGGGACACCCCAGAAGCAAGGGGCCAGCGGGGACTCCCAGAGCAGCGGTTGGAAGTCAGGACCAGCTTCCCCACCGGAGCGTAGTGGGGGGGAGGAGTCCCAGGTGTCAGAGCCCACATATGCACCACCAGCGAGAGAAGATGAGTCAGGGTTGACCACGCCTCCATCGGAGAGCGAGTTAACGGTTAAGAGGAAAGTTGCAGGCTGGGCGCGCGCGCCAAGTTCAAAGGTACAGGCGAGCGGCACAGAAGGTAGCCCGGATAGGGAACCAGGTCCTAAAGCCCGCCGGAAGGAGGGGCAAGAATCGTCAGAGTCAGCGTCAGAGGAGTCCAGGAAGGATGAGACCCTAGAGGGCAGGAGGGCCCAGAGGAGAAAGGAACTTAGGAAGAGGTGGAGCAAAGCGAGAGTCTTAAACTGGTGTGGAGGGGGAGGAGACTCAGACAGGACTTCGCCGGTCTAAGGTCGGGACGTAGAGCTGCACGCTGCGGCTTTAAAATGGAGACTGAATCTCAATAAAGACTTTTGTACATAACTACAGCCTAGCGTTGGTCCTCTGTGAGCTGGGACCTGGAGGCAGCTCTGACAGTAAGTCCTGTCTCACATTTCAAAGAACCTCGCAACGTGAGAGGACGCAGCGAGGGGCGAAGATTGGTGCTTCGCGAGCTCACAAAAGCAGCACAAGATGACTACAGAAGAACGACTGGCAGCTTTGCAAGATGCCGTGGTACAACTTAACGCAGAAATACGAGCGGCAAGGAGGAGAGAAGAGGAATCAGATGCTGTCTGCAAGGATCTGCAAAACAGGTTGGAAATGTTGACTAAACAGGGGCCACCGGCAGCCAAATCAGAAGGGATCGGGCTCGGGAAGAGAGGGGGGAGCCTGGTGTCGCATTTCGATGGGAGTCTGCAGCAATATCCTAACTTCAGAGCAGACGTAGTTTTTGCGCTAAAGTTGCTGGAGAAGGACTTTAGAGATGAGCAGGAGAAAGTAGGCTTCATACTAACGCATCTCCATGGAGAAGCTAAAGCGTGGTTGCGCAATCTGTGGAGAGATAATGATCCAGTCCTCCAAAACGCAAAAGCCTTCATTAAGGCGATGGACGATTGTTTTTTATCGGAGATAGATGTGGATGTCGCTAGAAAAGAGGTTCACGGTTTGAAACAAGGCAGAGCCACTGTAAGGCAATATCATTCCCGCTTTTTTGCATTGGTCAACGCGCTGGGATGGGAAAAAGACTCAGCGTCCGTCAGGGACCTGTTCTGGGAGGGGCTCAACGGGGCTGTGAAAGACGAAATAGCAAGGGGGGAGAGGCCACGGAGCACTCAAGAAGTGGTCCAGAAGGCGTTGACGATTGGTGTGCGGCTAGAAGAACGTCCCTGGAGCAAGGATGAAGGGCGTTGGGGACGCACGCCAGCAAGGGCACCTCCTTTCTTTCCCAGAGACTCAGCGCGCGCTCAATCCACGCCTCCACTGGGAGGGGGAGAGGAGCCGATGGAGATAGGTGGTGCCAAGGCTCACTCAGCAACCAGAGCCCTCACACCAGGAGCAGCCAAGGTGAAGTCTCCTAGAGGGAACAGGAAGTGTTACATCTGCGAAAGTGCTCAGCATATGGCAAAAGAGTGCCCCCAGAGGCTCTGCAAGCACAATGCAGCCTCAGCAAAAGTAACAGAAGCAGCTCAGCAGAGGGAACCGCAGCAGGGAAACGACGAAGTCTGGCTGGAAGCAGAGCCGCTGGGGCCCAGCCAGACGAATCAGTGAAGCAGTCCCCAGGAATCTTACAGCCCACAGACCCCCTCCCGCCCAAACCAGTGGTGCAGCTCACCGCAACACTCCAGCTTCCCAATGGGCTCACCATGGAAGTGCCTATTACCATTGACTCTGGTAGCAATGCAGACTTTATAGGAGTGGATTTCATCAAGCAACATAGCATAGCGCTCCTGCCTGCCACGATGCCCCTGAAAGTAGTGACAGTCGATGGAAGAGAATTGCTGGGGGGACAGGTGGTACAGCAAACGCCGCCAATGGTGATGCGCATTGGAAATCACCGCGAAGTCATCAGCTTCAACGTCACCCAACTGTCAGACACGCCCATAGTGTTGGGCATGAGCTGGTTGGACAGGCACAGCCCGGCATTGGCATGGTACCAGCGTAAATTGACCTTCTGCTCCTCCTACTGCGCAGAACATTGCATCATGACTAACCAGGAGGACGAGGGGCAAGAGGATGACCCACAGCTACAACTGGGCATGCTGCAAGCGGTACCCGACAAGTACAAGGCGTTTTTGGAGGTCTTCTGCGAGAAGGAAGCGGACAAGCTGCCTCCCCACAGACCCTACGACTGCAAAATTGACCTCCTGCCGGGGGCAACGCTGCCGACCGGAAAACTGTACTCCATGTCTGAAGACGAACTGCAAGAGCTCAGGGAGTTCATAGATCACAATTTGAAGCGGGGATTCATCCGAGAATCCAAAGCAGTGGGGGGCAGTCCTGTGTTCTTTGTGAAGAAAAAAGACACGCCCCAGAAGAGGCTAGTAGTTGATTTCAGAATTTTAAATTCGAAAACCAAGCCCACGGCTTTCCCGATGCCCAAGATCAACGACTTGCTCGCGACGGTGAGGAAGGGACGCATCTTCACCAAGCTGGATCTACGAGGGGCGTACAATCTTATACGCATGCGGGAGGGTGACGAGTGGAAGACGGCCATGTTCACGCCCTTGGGCACCTATGAGTATAGGGTTATGCCCTTCGGTTTACAAAATGGCTCCCACTGCTTCCAAGCCTTCATGCATCACGTGTTAGCGGGGCTCCTCTACAAGAAGTGCGTCTGCTTCCTGGACGACATTCTGATCTTCTCAGAATTGCAGGAGGCTCACGAGGGAGATGTCAAGGAAGTCCTGCAAAGACTACGGGAGCACAGGCTTTACGCCAAGCTGGAGAAATGCCAGTTCGACATGACGGAGGTGGATTTCTTGGGCTACAAGCTGTCCGACAAGGGAATCGCCATGGACAGCGCCAAGGTACGATCAGTACTGGACTGGAAGAGCCCGCGCAATCGGAAGGAGGTCCAGAGGTTTGTCGGCTTTGCTAACTTTTATCGCAAGTTCATCAAGGGTTTCGCTATGCAGACGGCGGCCATCACGGACACCCTCAGCTCCAAGAAGAAGAAGTTCATCTGGACGGAGCAGGCGGCGCAGTCCTTTCAGAAACTCAAGCGTCTTTTCGCTTCCGAGGAACAACTGCTGCATGTGAACCCCAGCAAGCCCATGAGGGTGGAGACGGATGCCTCCGACAGAGCCGTGGGGGCAGTCCTGTTGCAGCGAGACCCGCAAGGGGATTGGAGGCCGTGTGCTTTCTACTCCAGGAAACTCAGCAAGTCGGAGCAGAACTACACCATCTGGGACAGAGAGTTGCTGGCCATTCATGCAGCATTCAAGGCGTGGCGGCACTTCCTCATCGGAGCCAAACACACGGTGCAAGTTCGCACGGACCATAAGAACCTGGAGTACTGGCGCACGGCGCGGTTCCTGAACCAGAGACACATCCGCTGGGCGGAGTTCTTTGCGGATTTCGACTTCAGGATAGAATATATCCCCGGAGACAACAACATCATGGCTGATGCGCTATCCAGGAAGCCGCAGTATCTGGAGGAAGCAGCACCGGTAGCGGCCAAACACATTTTCGCACCCAAGGCGTGGGCATGCGCTTCTGCCACAGTAGACCTGGAAGCGATACGGCGCGAGCTGCGAACAGATTCCTTCGCGCGCTCCAAGATGGAGGAGGTGCGCAGCGGCACGGCAAAGGACGACGAGTTCCAGATACGCGACGGACTGCTCCTCCGCAAGGGGGCCATCTACGTACCGGGAGATGAACTCCGCGCGACAGTACTGCAACAGCTACACGACGCACCCAGCGCCGGACATTTCGGCAAGGAAAAGACGGTGGAATTAGTAGCCAGAGACTTTTGGTGGCCCAAGATGCGGGGAGAAGTCGCGGATTACGTCACGAGGTGCGACACCTGCCAAAGGGCCAAGCCAGTACACAGACCGCCGGCGGGACTGTTAGAACCGCTACAGACCCCGTCCGAACCGTGGGAGAGGGTAGCCTTGGACTTTGTCACTGACCTGCCCAGCTCGAGGGGCAAAACAGCAGTACTCGTGGTAGTCGACATGTTCACCAAGATGGCACACTTCATTCCTTGCGCGAAGGTGGCCACAGCGGAACAGACAGCCAAGCTGTTCATAGACCACGTGTTCAAGGTACACGGCCTGCCACGGTCTATCCTGTCCGACAGGGGGCGCCAGTTCATCTCGAGTTTCTGGCAGAAGCTGATGGGGATCCTGAACGTCAAGGTCAACCTAGCGTCGGCAAGACACCCGCAGACCAACGGACAAGCGGAGAGGGTCAACGCCGTCATGCAGCAGTACCTGAGATGTTACGCCAACCAGCAGCCCTCGACCTGGGTGGACTACCTGCCCCTGGCCGAGTTTGCCTACAACAACACACAACACGTGTCCACGGGGGTGACACCGTTTTTCGCCAACAACGGGCGACATCCCAGGACCTTCCCGGGCTTAGAGAAAGAGGGGGAGGGGAGCCGCAGGGAGCAGAGGCATTGGCAGAGGAGTTACAGGAGGTCCATGAACAGCTCCGTAGACAGTTAGACCTAGCAAAACACGCATACAAGGTGCAAGCAGACAAACACAGAAGAGTGGGGGAGGACATACGGGTAGGGGACTGGGTCTGGTTAGCGGCCCAGGCAGTGCCGGCCAGATCCTTAGCTAAGAAGAAGCTAGGACACAAGCAGCTGGGCCCTTACCTAGTCGAGGCACAGATCAACCCAGTGGCTTTCCGTTTGACACTACCGGAGGGTTCCAGAATGCACCCGGTCTTTCATAGATCGGTGCTAACGCCCTACAAGGCACCTCACAGGTTTCAGGAGCCAGGGACAGCTCCCAGTCCGCTTAGAGATGCACCCATGACAGGGGGGTCGCCGAGGGCGGGGCCACTCAACGAGGTGACGGAGATTTTGGACTCGAGATGGGGGGAAGAGGGAGTCGAATATCTCATCGCAAGGGAAGGTGCCCCGGCCAGCGCCAACAGCTGGGTGCCGTACTATGCGGTGGAGGAGCACTACCTCAAAGACGAGTTCCACGCACTCTTCCCACACAGGCCCATGCCGGAGGATTATTTTGACGAATATCTTTTCACCCCCACACTCTCAGCCAGTACGTTTCAGGGGTTCTCCTCGGCTGAGGAGACGGTTCCAGAGACTACCTCGCCGGAGGGGTCGGTCTCAGACTTGGGTGCAGAACGCTCTTATTGGTGGGACACTCAACCCGAGGAGGAGTGGCGCAGGAGACTGCTCAGAGGGCCCTGGCACGCAGACTACCCAGAGGAAATGGGGGAACAAGGGGGCATGGACGGGTTGGGGGAGGATCCTGGTTTCGAGCACGCCGGCAACGAGATGGAAGCGGAGAGCGACGTCGATGTACCCGTCACGGACTGGCAGCATGCCAGGGGGGAAGACTGGTATCCGGCATGCACCCCCACAGCATTGGAGCACCCGGAACCCACGCCAGAAGAGGGGGAGGGGGGAAGGGGGGCTTCGAGGGGGGGATGGATGTCAGGGACTCAGCGGGAGCGCAGGGAGGAGAGGAGATGGAAAGCGAGGGGGAGCAATCCGAGGGCAGCGTAGGAGAATATGACAGCAGCCCGATAGATTCCATGAGCCTCTCCAGCGAATCGGAAGATTCACAGAAGGGGGCGCCGATGGGCAGGGCAAGGGGCAACCCAAGGGGGACACCCCAGAAGCAAGGGGCCAGCGGGGACTCCCAGAGCAGCGGTTGGAAGTCAGGACCAGCTTCCCCACCGGAGCGTAGTGGGGGGGAGGAGTCCCAGGTGTCAGAGCCCACATATGCACCACCAGCGAGAGAAGATGAGTCAGGGTTGACCACGCCTCCATCGGAGAGCGAGTTAACGGTTAAGAAGAAAGTTGCAGGCTGGGCGCGCGCGCCAAGTTCAAAGGTACAGGCGAGCGGCACAGAAGGTAGCCCGGATAGGGAACCAGGTCCTAAAGCCCGCCGGAAGGAGGGGCAAGAATCGTCAGAGTCAGCGTCAGAGGAGTCCAGGAAGGATGAGACCCTAGAGGGCAGGAGGGCCCAGAGGAGAAAGGAACTTAGGAAGAGGTGGAGCAAAGCGAGAGTCTTAAACTGGTGTGGAGGGGGAGGAGACTCAGACAGGACTTCGCCGGTCTAAGGTCGGGACGTAGAGCTGCACGCTGCGGCTTTAAAATGGAGACTGAATCTCAATAAAGACTTTTGTACATAACTACAGCCTAGCGTTGGTCCTCTGTGAGCTGGGACCTGGAGGCAGCTCTGACAGATGTATACTTCGCTAATTGTAGAGTTGGAAGGGACCCCATGCAGGAATCTTTCGCGCAACATGGGACTCAAACCCATGAGTCTTGGTCAAACTTTTAGGCCCTTATAGTGCAATCCTATACACATTCTCTCAGAAGTTCTTTGAAGTTCAGTGAGTTTGATTCCCAGGTAAGTGCATAGCCCCGCAGCCTTCCAGCAAAGGCGTGTGTTGGAATTTATTGTTACAATATGAGCTCATCGCAGCTGCAGACAGCCAGTTTGTTGACATCATGTGATATGGCTAGCTGTGGGAAAGAAGCTTCCCGGAAGTTCACAGGCTGGAAAAGTCTTTGTGAAGAGTGTAATATGAGACCTTCCTCTTGCATATGTACTCTTGTTTGCTGGATTTTGAAGTGAACGGACATGTTTTCTGTAGTGCTGCAAAGTCAGAAATAAAGGATGTAAATAGACGTTTCTGACTATCTCTTTTCCCTGCCAGGGAAGCAGGAGGGAGGGGGTGTGCATTTCTCGCCTATTGAGACCTAGCCTGGATCCTGCGGGGATTGCAGCCAGGGAGGTCACCGGAGACCAAGCCGGGAGCCTGGGAGAGTTGCCAGCTTCTCCCAAAGAAGGAGGCTTGTTTCCAACATTTATATATATATATATAGTTGTAAAGTATTTTGTACTTCTTTGATTTTACCACCTGAGGGATTGATATAGGCACAAAAGGCCTTATGATCTTCAGATGGACGGCAACTCCGTTGAACCTGTGAGTGGTGGAATCTAAAAAATGAAAACACTTTTTCAAAAAAAAGGTGTTTTGAAGAATATATTGAATTTGCCATAACCTCACAATTGCCATCTAGTGTCACAATTGTATAATGCACCTTAAACACTTCAAACGTTATATTTGCAGCCGTAGAGCTGAGTTTGGTGTCCTGGGCAAGGGTGGTTGGGATCCCAGGGTAAATATAAGGCGCAAGATCTTCTAGCACCACAAGTTTTTGCATGCAGTGGTCTCAGTCATGTGTTGTGCTGAGACTTATAGTTTAGGGGCAAACTACAGTTCCCATGATTCTTGGGGGGTGGAGTCATGTGATGGAATGTTATGCCATGTCCACAGCCACTAACCGCAACAAAGAGGAATACATTCTGGTGAATTTTCCTTAAATTGTCTCGTCTCAATTATATTTTTAGCATTTCTCTTGAATTTTTTTTATTGATTTGACATTTGTTTTAAATACAGAACGTAATCTGCATTTCATCCAGTGTTTAATCCAGAATCCAGTTTGGTGGAAAGATTAGCAGAGCAAATATTAGCACTGCTCAATCCAAGGAATACTTGGAGCTCAAGCTCATCTTGTTTATTTCCCATGCTTTGCGCATTAGTGTACAGACATTGAAGTCCATTAATCATTCCCCCGTGTCTCTTATTTAAGGATTTTTTCCTCCCACCACTAGGTCTGCGTGCTGTTTGCTCCATTTGGTCTATGACATTTGGATGATCATCTTCATCAATTTATAGACTCCTACCTTCAGGAGCATCCTGAAGCCCTCATACATCCGATGTATGGTTGAATTTATTCTATGTATTCTAGAATTCTATGTATTCTATGAATTTATAACAGAAGTGTAGCGTACGTAGTGTGTGACTGTGAGTGTGTGTGAAGTTTGTACAAACTGAATGATTGGGGGGGGGTTCCTGCAACACTGGTAACCCCCTCCCTTCTGGTGGTGCCAATGTTCCCCTGGCCTCGAATGCCCCCTTGACCGCTCACCGCAACCCCGTTCATCTCCACCGTCGCCACAGTCCTCGGTGTGGGCAGGGGCTACGCAGCCGCTTGGCAGGCATGGCTCACCTGGGGCGCAGCTCTGGGGACCTGGAAATGTTGGGACGATTAATGGGTTGCCTCCAAGCAATCTATCTGGTTGGCCAGGTTTTGGGGAGGCGGAAAATAAAGCTTTACTTTGGGGGCGACAGTTCCTGAACTACACATTGTCCAGTGCCACACTCATCACCGAGGTCACCTGCGCTCTTGACATGCTCCAGATAAGGAGCGTCCGGGGAGGGTGAGGAGCCCAAGATCCACCTGGAAAGCACTGCAGATTCTTCCGGTGTAGGCCAGCAGGGGGCGCCGGGCGCCTGAGGGTGACGCAGGGCTTCACCACAGGGGACAATCTGGCTTCCATGGCTCAGCTCCACTGGGTTAAATACTATCTGCGAGGGGAATTGAAGCACATCTCCCTGATTCCTTTGGTGACGCCAAAACTGGTGTCAATGGATCTTGTCAGAGCAATCCCAGCGGTCTTTGGTGACGCCAAAACTTACCACAATGGATCTCGTTAGAGCAATGCCAGCAGGTGAAGTTGCAGGTGCCACCACTTGGGTTCCCGGAGGTGGCCCAGCTAAGAAATGGGAGGCCCAGCTAGGAAAAAAACGGGGGAAGTGTCATTAAAAGGAGAGGAAGAGAGACAGGGAGCATGTGAGACATGAAAGGGGCATGAAGGGGCATCTAGCCCAACCCACTGCAAGGAAGCTCATATGTATTTTATGGCACTGTTTTGTGAAGCTCTTGCTTTCCCCCCATGCTTTTTGAAACTCTTTGTCTAGTGTGATCTCTAATTGCCTCTGTTAATCTAGCCAGTTCAATATACTCTAATAGTTTGTCTTGCCATTCCATTTTTGTTGGCACAGTTTCTTTTTTCCAGTTTTTAGCAATTAGGATCCTTGCCACTCCTGTGGCATAGAGGAATATTTTCCGGTCTTCTCTTGCTATACCTGTGTCCGTTATCCCTAGTAGAAAAGCTTCTGTATTTTTCATAAAGTTATACCAAAACATTTTTTTAAGCTTGTCATAGTGTTTCCACTTTTTTGGAGCAGGAATTCAGCAGAGCCCATACAGACCTGAGAAATATCAGTGGGACAGGTTTCTTTCAGAAAAACTGAAAGAGGGGGTCCATGTAAAAACAGGCATCAAACAAGCTCAAATTGCAGTGCAGTACCGTATTTTTCGCCCTATAGGATGCACCTTTTCCCCTCCAAAAATGAAGGGAAAATGTGTGTGCATCCTATGGGGCAAATGCAGGCTTCAGGAAGCTATCTGCAGACTTGGGAGCCCGCGGGAGTTCCCGCCGGGCTCCCTAGGCTTGTGTACATCAGCCTGCAGCTTGAAATCTGGGGAGCGCAGCAGAGTGCACCCCGGGCTTCAGGCAGCTCTCTGCAAGCCTTGGGAGACCGGCGCGACTTCCCACCCTAGGCTTCTGGATAGCAGCCTGCATCCCGAAGCCTGGGGCGCGCTGAGCAGTGCGTCCCGGGCTTTGGGCAGATATCCGCAAGCCTGGGGAGACTGGCGCGACTTCCTGCCGGGCTCCCAAGGCTTGTGGACAGCAGCCTGCATCCCGAAACCCGGGGAGCGCAGCCTGGGGAAAAAATAACCCCCCCTTTATTCCCCCCCAAAAAAACTAGGTGCGCCCTATGGGGTGAAAAATACGGTAGTTTACAGGGAAGTGAGACTACTGTGCCATCATACGACTAACTTAAATGAATGCTATTTCTGTTTATTATTTCTGAAGCACTTTCCAAAGAATCCTGTGATGGTCATCAAGTCCAGCTCGCTGCAACCCAGGAATATGCAGGTGTCACAACCTTTTGTTCAAAGGTTATTGAATTTAATTGCTAGATGTTGCAGTTTTAAATTACACTTTCAGGGATATTTAGGTATAGGATCCACATCTTCTCCTGCAGCTGCAAGTTATGCCATGAAGGACACCTTGCAATCACAGATAGGTAGCCGTGTTGGTCTGCCATAGTCAGAACAAAATAAAAAAATTCCTTCCAGTAGCACCTTAAAGACCAACTAAGTTAGTTCTTGGTATGAGCTTTCGTGTGCATGCACACTTCTTCAAATACACAGATTACACCTTGCAATCAGTTTACTGACTGGAAGCAGAGGCTCCTGCCATAGCCGCGCGTCACCTCTCCAGCCGGGAGAGGGTCGCAGGGGGCTGCTTTAGCCCCCCGCGCGCTCTCCCAGCTGGAGAGGTGACGCGCGGCTATAGAGGCTCCTGCCATAGCCGCGCGTCACCTCTCCAGCCGGGAGAGGGTCGCAGGGGGCTGCTTTAGCCCCGCGCGCGTTCTCCCAGCTGGAGAGGTGACGCGCGACTATAGAGGCTCCTGCCATAGCCGCGCGTCACCTCTCCAGCTGGTGTTCAAAGGTTATGACACCTGCAGGAGCCTCTATAGCCGCGCGTCACCTCTCCAGCTGGGAGAGCGCACCCGGGGCTAAAGCAGCGCCCCCCCCCCCCGCGACCCTCTCCTGGCTATGGCAGGAGCCTCTTTAGCCGCGCGCCACCTCTCTAGCTGGGAGAGCCGCGTGGGGCTAAAGAAGCCCCACTTACTCTCTCCCAGCTGGAGAAGTGACGTGCAACTATGGCAGCAGCCTCTCCGCTGCTCCCTGACGGGGGAAGCCCACCACCAGCCCCAAAGAGCAGATCGAAAGGAACCTGAAGCCTGGAGAGTGAGAGGGGTCGCGGGAAAACAAGAGGGGGAAAATTCTCCCCCTCTCTGCGCAGCACCTCCTGCCGCTTCGCTGAAGGGGCGCTGGGCAGAGAGGGGGAGATTTTTTTTTCTTGTTCTCCCTCCTCTAAAACAAGGTGCGTCCTATTGTCCGGTGCGTCCTATGGTGCGAAAAATACGGTACCTAGTTCCAAAACCACTGATGGAAGCAATGGTTCATCTGAGCAAATTAAATTTTCAGCATATTGCTTGATTAGGTTCACAAAAGCTGTCTAAGGGTTAAATGCAAAAGCTATCTAAGGGTTAAATGCAAGGCAATTACTTGGGAGTTGCTGAGAAATGGGGAAAGGAGACAGGGCCAGGGGGTGTTTCTCCCCAAAATAGAATAAATTAAAAAACCTCTACTGTTAAGGGTTAGGGGGGACGAGACCAAGTCCCAAATGTTCTTTTTAGGCATTTTAAAAGGGCTAATTAATATCAACTGCTGGGTGACCTTGGGCCAGTCACACTTCTCTGAAGTCTCTCAGCCCCACTCACCTCACAGAGTGTTTGTTGTGGGGGAGGAAGGGAAAGGAGAATGTTAGCCGCCTTAAAGGGAGCGAAAGGCGGGATATCAAATCCAAACTCCTCCTCCTCTACTTCTACTACAGCCTTTAAACGCTTCTGGGAGGGAAGGTTATTGGTGTTTTTAAAAACTATTTGCAGATATTTCTACCCCGTCTTTTTATCCTGTGAACCACACTATATTAAATAACAATACTGTAAAAGACAACACCCTGCGTGTTGTTAATTCGGTTCTGCCCCCCCCCCCAGCCCTTAAACTGAATTTTGACCAAGGGTTCCCCGACCGCGCATGAAGGCCACACATTTCCCCCTCTCAACGAAGCAGGCAAAGGGGCAAAGAGGACTCGCTCTCCGGGGCCAGTGGCTACCCGTGGACCGCGAGCTCCGGCTGGTGGCAAACACGCTGCTCCGTCTTCCTCGGAGAGGAAAAGGTTAGCTAATCCGCTCAGCAATTTGCCCAGATCCGTGAGAAGTTCCGCCTATTGCCGCCGACGTCCCTCTCCCCCCATCTTTCAAAATGGAGGCGCTTCCGGCATCTATTTCCCTGACACAAAATGGCGCCGCTGGCAACAACCGCCATAAATGGAGGCGATTCCGGATATTAATTCTCTCATCCAAAATAGCTACGGTAACATTATCCGCCCTTTTCCACTTCCGGGCAGCCATTTCCCTCTTCAAAAATGGCACCCGCAGCCTCTCCACATGCAGTCCCCCCATCCTGGCTATTCTGTTTCCGCCCTTTTTTGCCATTCTTCTTCCATCCTCCGTGCCTCTCCTAAAATGGCTGCAGAGGGCGCCTCCGGAGCTCCGGCTGCTGACTTTTTCTCCACCTCCTCTTCTCCCTCCCTCTTTCTCCTTCACCTTTTCGGGGCAGGAATTCAGCAGTGCCCATACAAACCTAAGAAATATCAGTGGGACCGATTTCCCCCCCACCCACAAGAACAGAAAGAGGAGCCCCGTGTAAAAACAGGCACAGCATATGTCTAGCTCAAATTGCCATGCAAGAAATAATAAAGTTTCAGAGGGACCACCTCGCCATGTGAGCTAACTTAAAAGAATGCCCCCCACCGTTTATTCTTTCTGAAGCACTTTCCAAAGAATCGTATAATATAGCTGAAAGGGACCCCAGGGGTCATCCAGTCCAACCCACTGAAAGGCAGAAATATGCAGGTGTCCCTTACACAGAAAAACGTCACAACCTTGTGCTCAAAGGTGATTGAATTTAATTGCTAGATGTTGCACTCTTAAATGGCACTTTAAGGGATATTTAGGTATCCAATTATGCCACGAAGGACACCTTGCAATCCCCTTTAACTGACTGGGAGCAGAGGAAGTGCTGCTTGCTTCCCAGCCACTCGCTCTTAAGCACAGCTACTTGCTCTAACCACTGGACAATGCTTCCCATTAAGTCACTCTAACATTTAGGCAAAGCTTCCCAGTCCCTCGCTGTAACCACTAGGTAATGCTTCCCAGCAACACGCTCTAACCACTAGACATTGCTGCCCAGCCACTTGCTCTAAACACTTGTAAACCTCAAACCTAAACCCTAACCCAACCCCAACTCTAAGCCTAGCCCTAAACCAAGCCCTAACTCCTAACCCTAAACCTGTGTCCTAGACCCTGAGCCTAACCCTAACCCGCAACCCCTACCCCTTAACCCTAGCCCTAACCGAAACCGAAACCCAAACATTAAATCCTAACTCCTAACCCTACACCCCTATCCTAGACTCTGATCCCTAACTCTAAACTCTAAATCCTTTCCCTAACCGCAAACATTAAACCCTTAAACCCTAGGGGTTGGCAACATGCGGCCCATGGGCCAGATGCGGTTTTACCGACCCACGAGCTGCCTGCAAACCAAGCCGCCCGCTTGGCAAGTCCCCTGTGCACTGCGCTAAAGCAGCACACCACAGTGCAGGGACTTACCAAGTGGCACTGGAAATGGTGTCTGTGTACGCGCAGATACCAGAAATCAGGTCTGTGCATGTCCAGACACTATTTTCGGCGTTTGGGCATGTGCAGAAGCGATTTCCAGCACTGTGGACATGCGCAGACACCATTTCCGACATAGCGCTGCGCCAGTCCAGCCCACAGATGATCTCTGTGGGAGTGATCCGGCCCATGGCAGGTGAAGCTTGCCAACCCCTGCCCTAACCTAACCCCAACCCTAAACCGAACCCTAACCCCAAACCCTAAATTGTAAACCCTGATCCAAACCCTAGACCCTGACCCTAACCCTCAACCAGGGGTTAGCAAACTTTTTCAGCATTGGGCTGGTCCACTGTCCCTTAGACCTTGTGGGGGGCCAGCTATATTTTGAAGGAAAAAAATGAACGAATTCCACAACACATTCTACTCATGTAAAAACTGCTGATTCTTGGACCATCTGTGGGCCGGATTTAGAAGACAGTTGGGTCAGATCCGGGCCCCAGGCCTTAGTTTGCCTACCAATGCCCTAACCCGAACCCGAACCCAACCCTGAACCCTAACCCCAACCCTAAATCGTAAACCCGAACCCTTACTGTTTGGGATTAGAGGTGAGACTCAGAGTCTAGGGTAGAGATTTAGGGTTAGGGTTTAGGATTTAGGGGCTGGGGCTAGGGCGAGGGTTAAGGGGTTAGGGGTTAGGTCTAGGTTTGGGTAAGGGTTGGGGTCATTTTTAAATGGGGTCAATTTAGGGGCCCTAGCCCCTAAATCCTAAATCCTAACCCTAAATCCCTACCCTAGACTCTGACTCT
Source organism: Podarcis cretensis (assembly GCF_951804945.1). Classification (NCBI taxonomy): domain Eukaryota; kingdom Metazoa; phylum Chordata; class Lepidosauria; order Squamata; family Lacertidae; genus Podarcis; species Podarcis cretensis. The sequence continues at coordinate 126,297,281 of NC_137172.1, read as the reverse complement.
GACCCCTCACCCCAAACACCTAAGGAGACGCCTAAGGAGGACAAAAAAATACTCCTGGGTGATTTTAATGCAAGAGTTGTGATGCATTTCGATCTGTGACCTGGGAAAATTGGGAAAGGAGGAATTGGCAACAGCAACCAATTCGGAATCTTACTTTTGACTATATGTGCAGTGCACAACCTTATTATTACCTATAACAAGCACCCTCGGTCGAACCACTGGCACCTCTTTGACTATGTAATTGTCTGAGCTGAAGATTGCCGTGGTGTGCTCATCTATGACGAGTGCTGACAACTGCAGGACAGATCACCGATTAATACATTTCATGATGGCTATCAAGATTATACCTCAACAAAGTCTTCAGGGAAGGAAACCAAGGTGCAAAATGAACACTCAAGCTCTTCAAGATCCTATTAAACGGGATTGCTTCCAAACAACTCTTAAGGACCATCTGCTTTTGGAGTTCCTAGATAACATCGAGGAACACTGGACAATGCTAAAAACATCTATTATTGTAGCCTGTTGGGTACCAAATCAAGGACTGGTTTCATAAGAATGACAGTGAGATTGAAAGGAATGCCTTTCAGATCTAGCAAAAAGATAGAAACTGTGCCACTAAGGAGAAAAAAAAACTTCCCCTACATGTTGTTTATTGACCTAAGGCCTTTGACACTGTACAACGTAATGCCTTGTAGGTTGTCCTTCTGAAAATTGGCTGCCCATATAAATTTGTGAAATCCTTTGGCTCCTCCGTGATAATATGACAGCAACAATCACAGATAACAATGGCTCTCAAAGCGAACCATTCACAGTGGCCTCAGGTGTTAACAAGGGTTGTGTTCTATTATTTTCATTGCCATGAAAACTCCCCTATGGAGTAGAAATAACATATCAAAAGATGGAAAGCTCTTTGAGTAAGTAGAAAGCAAAGGGTAAGGTTACCATAACTTCCGTCATAGAGCTTTAGTATGCTGATGACAACATAGTGTGTGCATACTCAGAGGATGACCTCCAAACCATCCTCATTACCTTTGCAGAAGTTTACGAATAGCTTGGCCTATTGCTCAACATCCGCAAAACCAAAGTGCTTGCACCAAAAAGCACAAAACAACAAGCACAAAACAACCCCTCTGCAGCACCACAAATGTTGGAAAGTGTGTACAGTGGTGCCTCGCAAGACGAAATTAATCTGTTCCGTGAGGCTCTTCGTATAGCGGTTTTTTCGTCTTGCGAAGCAAGCCCATTGACAGCTTAGCGGATTAGCGGCTTTTAGCGGATCAGCTGATAAGCGGCTTAGGGCTTAGGAAAAGGGGGGGGGAGGGAAAAAACCCCGCAGGAACTCGCAAGACATTTTCGTCTTGCGAAGCAAGCCCATAGGGAAATTTGTTTTGCAAAGCACCTCCAAAACGGAAAACCCTTTCGTCTAGCGGGTTTTCCGTCTTGCGAGGCGTTCGTCTTGTATCACTTTTCCTACCTGGGCAGTTATCTTTCCACATTGATACCAAAATCCAGCATCACCTGAGCTCTGTGAGTGCAGCTTTCTCCCAACTGAAGTGCAGAGGGTCGGGACATTTGCAGGGAAATCAAAATGCTTGTTTACAAAGCTATTGTATGCTTGTGAAACATGGATATGGTGTCTCCGAAAAATGTTACACATCATTTGGGAAGACAGTGTACTGGAAGCAGTAGTGTTAAAGCAATGATTCTTCAACATCAAATTTGTTGGAATGGTCATGTTGTTCAGATGCCTCATTAATCTTCCAAAGTAACTATTGTATTCCAAACTTAAAAATGGAAAGTGTAATGCACTTTCAACAAAAGAGGTTTAAAGGCAAATATAAAAAGATGTATTATAAACACTGACAACTGGGAAACACTGGCCTGTGAGCACTCCAATTAGAGAACAGCTTTTACCAAAGGTGTTATGGACTCTGAAGATGCTCAAACTTAGGAAGAAAGGGAGAAACGTGCTAAGAGGAAGTCATGTTTGGCAAACCCCCACTGTGACCAACTCCCGCCCGGAAACCTATGTCCCACTGTGGAAGGACGTGTGGATTACCAACTCACTGTTAAGACCATGTTCATGGAAGACCATGTTCATGGAAGACTATGGCTATGAGAGATTGCCAAAGATGAAGCAGCAGCAGCTCATGAGGCCCTGTAACTCATTTAAAGTAGCTAAAGTAGCCTTATCTTGGGCTACAGTTCCTTCCTTGCATCATCTGTTGTTATCATCAGTTTCCTTTTGGGTGAAGACAGAGACAATGCAGGTATTGAGCAGTTTCACCGTCTGTCACCCATTAACATTTCTACATCTTCTCCATGCAGAGGACCTACTACTTGCTTGCTACTACTTGCTACTACTACAAGCCTGATGTAGAAATGCAGAAAGAAAATAGCCATGTTTCTATTATATAATGTTATATAATGTTATTAATAACTGAGATGGGGACAGAGTGTTGGAGGAGGTGTAAAATTAAGGGATCCTTCCTGCAACAAATTTGCCATATTTTTAGATTCTATCTTTACAGAGATCCACAAAATTACTAGTCAATGCCTACAAAAGGCTCTGTTGAATTTGTTTCTAGATTAAAACTTGAATGTTCACTTTAAACCATTAATTGGATATTTTCTGGTAGTGGCCTGAATGCAGATTAACAGATTTTGGATGGGACTAGAAAGGGCAACTCTTATCACATGGTACCAAAAAGTGGCAGATAAGATAAAAATGTCATGGGGGCAGACAAATTCATGGTGGAATTGTATTGTTTTATTACACATATCAACAAGATGGACATCAGGGGACTTCCTACAGCATGTAAAATATTTTGACTGCTTTGATTCCTAATGGTGTGATATTTTTTCTTTTATTGTATTGGATAATCTGGGCTCAACTTTCTTTGGGTTTGTTCTGTTCTGCATCATAGTTACAGAGGGAGAGAAGAGTTACTTCTGTAAAAAGAAAAGCTATAAAAATAAATTTTAACAAACTATAAAGAATAATTTTATAGACAAGAAATCTCTACAAAGAACAGGTCCTCAAAGAATTTATTCCTTTAATAAATAACATATTTTATTGCATGTTTCTATTAACAAGAGCAGCCAAGGTCAGTAAAGATTAAATACTATTTTAGTTCCATGTATTCTCATCCCTAGCAGCATCACTGATTTACTCCTATATACAGAGTGCACATTGGAAGACAAAGCCAGGTAAGCTAAGTGTTTGTCACAATGGCAAGAAATAATTTAACATATTGATAACTAGAAACAATTACATATCAAAAAAGAAAACACTGCTTATAACTTTTAGAAATCAAAACCAGGCAAGGTGTACAAAGAACCAATCAGTACACACTGCAAAGTTTTAGCAGACTTTTGGTTCCACATTGTAAACTAGGAACATAAATAGTTGCATAAGCTTTTTGTGAAATGTATACTATAGTATATTCAAGCTCCCTTGTTTTAGATGTTGTCTGGCTAAATTCATTATTGTGGCAATAACATTTTGGTTTCAGCAATTCAGTGTTCCTCATCAGCTTTATAATCAACCACCTTGCTCAGGCAGAAAGGTTGGGTGTTTAGGAGAACAGATATGACTAAAAGTAATCTTTTTTGATACTTCAATCATTTTACTAGCAGAAGCATTATAATATTCCCCTTCCCATGCCCTCAGAGGAAGACTAAGTGGGTGGAGATTACATTCAGATATCTCTTATTATACAATCCTCAATCCCAATGCTCAGCAAGGAAGCAGTTCGCATTCCATTTAATCGAGCAATAAGACACTGGATGCTTTGTCTACCTCAATAAACATGTAATACATTGTTTCTGATAACACAGTACAGAAAATTCTCCAAAAAAAACTTCTTATGACTCAGACAAGAGTTGAAATCATTATAAATTTTTAAAGAGTCTCTTTAAACAAACAGAGGTTAGAAGTAACAAGAGAGTGAAAAATAGTGCAAGCTTTTGGGGTGACATATATAAAAGAGTGGGATGCGGGTGGCACTGTGGTCTAAACCACTGAGCCTCTTGGGGCTGCTGATCGGAAGGTCGGCGGTTCAAATCCCCGCGATGGGGTGAGCTCCCGTTGCTCTGTCCCAGCTTCTGCCAACCTAGCAATTCGAAAGCATGTCAAAGTGCAGGTACCACTCTGGAGGGAAGGTAAACAGCGTTTCTGTGCACTGCTCTGGTTTCGCCACATGACCCGGTTTTCCACATGATCCGGAAAAGCTGTCTGCGGACAAACGCCGGCTCCCTTGGCTAGTAAAACGAGATGAGCACCGCAACACCAGAGTTGTTCATGACTGGACTTAATGGTCAGAGGTCCCTTTTTATATACCTTTTTATATAAAAGAGCAGCTATGACACTGTTGGTTTTCACTACGTATACTTGTGAGAATTTCTAGAATAACTTGTTTTTGCCCTCTCCCCAAATTCTTTTAATGAAAATTTTTGTTCCTATAAGAGGTCTTTTAAAATGAAGTGCATTATTATGTTCTAAACATATTCAGTTGGTCCAAAAACAACAAATACACTTCCATTATTAGCATGTTGATCTGGTTTTGGTTACAAGAAATTCAGCTAATATCATGATTAGCTGATAAATGAAAGCATACAAACAGAAGACCTTAAGTACTCCTGAAGTAGTTAAAAAACTAAACAGACACAATTATACAACTATGTCACAAGGTAAAGAATATCTTAGTATAGTTTAATTGTATTATGTTCCATTACATATTTTAAATATTTTAAATATTCTGATAAGAAGCCTAAACTTTAAAGTTAGTTTTGGCTTAAATTTTTCAGTTCCTATCCTGGACTTTGCCTGCTAACTAAACAGAGGAGCCAGTGGCTAAGATGCAACCAGGCGGCAGCAGGATTCTTGATATGATCATTAAGGCTGATGACAACACTCAGCTCTGAGATAAAAGATATTGCCAGCCATTATACACCAGCATTACAAATCCAGTTTCATTTTTAACTGAGGTAGTGCTGTAGAGGTTTGAAAGGGTGCCAGTAAAAAAACAGATTTTTACTGCTGTAGCAGTTGCAAACACAACTTCCTAACATGCTGAAAAATAAATACAGTCAACTGTGCTGGAAAAAAAAAATGGCACTCACTCAGTCAGCCTACTGAAGAGGTCAAAAGTTCTAAAGCATTGTTTTATGCAAACAGTGTTGCAAACTCAGTGAATGAGATGGGATAATTCCCCTCCATGAGAACCATGGAACTGAAAAAAGCGTACTGTATTAGGATTTTAAAATGTTTTAAATTTCATCAAGCAGTTTTCATGGCGGTAATACTGGTTTCTTCATTCTGAAAAGAAAGAGAAAGTAAAGGCATCACTAAACTCTAGCCAAATAAAGATGCAGGTGCAGTCAGAGCTCCTTCACTACTCAGTTACAAGTTCAGAATGACCCAGTTCTCTGAGGGCACAGACTACCAACATGTAGAAGATGTCCTTGGTGCATTACTTTTGCCTGTTACTCTCTTGGTGTGTGAAGGTAAAGGGACCCCTGACCATTAGGTCCAGTCGCAGACGACTCTGGGGTTGTGGCACTCATCTCGCTTTACTGGCGTACAGCTTCTGGGTCATGTGGCCAGCATGCCTAAGCCGCCAAAATTCTGTACAATGTTCCTCAAGCATGAGGACCACATTGCTTCATGGGCTCATCAACTACAGCTCCTAGAACTAGGTAATTAAGTTATTAAAATCTTAATTAAGTTATTAAAATCTTAAAGCACATAAACCCATTTTTAACTTGCCAAATGTGTGGCTTTTTCCTATGCTGGAAGAATAGGGAAGCTTTGGAACTGACAAGAGCATATTTTAAAGAGTCTATGTTTCCATGCCACTTTGGCATATTTTGTGATTTTAACCACTTGCCACAAACTTGGATCTTGCAGCAGCATGTAATACTCTGTAATCCCACATCCTTCTGTTACAGGGGCCACTTCACCTCATTGCTTTAACCCCTTTTAAGTCACCTCATTGGTTTGACCTTTTATCAAAACTAGGCTTTTAGAGGTCAACTCTTCTTAAACAAAATACTGCAGCCTAGACCTAGAACAGAAGCCCTCATAGAGTTGGTTCAGTCCTCTTGGGAAAGCAGGATTTCAGGAGAACCCCCCCAACACACAAAAGGACTTTCCTACAAACATAGCAGTCTGTATACAGCATGTGAAGGATGTCTGAGAAGCTGCTTTGTAGTTATTTCCTCCTAGGACAGCCCAGTACAGGGGAGCTATTAGGGACACTCATATTCCTATTTGGTTAGAAGTCCCCCTACTCCCAGGTCAGTGGGTACAGAAATCCTGCCTAAAGGTGTTACTGTAGCAAGAAAGATTGAACTGGAAGAACTCTCATTACAGATAAAAAAAACCCTCTGTGAAATGAGACACCAAAGTTTGATCACGTTCAGCAGCTCTGGGCATAATGGTGTTTCAATCCATTGTCCACACAAAAAAGAAAAAAAAGAAAAAGGTTAAAGTAAGGAAGCTTACCTTTCACTGAAGGGACTTCTTTCAAATTGTGGGTCAAGAAGTCTGTACTGGTGTAAGTACCATTGATACTTTCATTACAGGGGTGTCTGCCTTTGTGCTTGCCTTGGCCACCACTTGCCAAATAGTCTCCTTCCAAGACATCAACAGCAATGTGGTTGAGGCCATTCTGGAAGCCAGCTGAGGTCTCCCGGCACATGGGGCTGCTGGTCTGCTCTTCTAACAAGCCATTTTTCCTGAGGGACACATTTTCCACAGAGGCAGAATTGTGTCGCTTGGGACTGTGTGCAAAGGAAGGAGAAACAGGCGTCACTGTAGTAGTAGAGGGAAAAGTTTCTGAGCTGTGCCTCCGTCGTCCCTGAGGATCAGCACGGATTACTTTGGCTCCATGATTAGGATCAGGAGGAGGACTGGCAAAGATGAAGGCCTGCACCCCAGAAAGTGTAAGTTGCTTCAATTCAGTAACAGGGCTGCTTACATTAACATTTTCTGGCTTCTGTAAAATGGGCTGGGTTGGGGTGGCTGTTGTAAAAGTTGTCTCCATTTCAACCTTTAGGTAATGTTTGTTAGGTTGCCCAGGGCTGGGGCAGGATCCTGGGATCAACACATCTTCCAAGGATTCCGCAGCTGCTGATTGTGACCCATCAAAGTTGAAGTTCATATAGCTGGGGATGAGGGAATCATTGTGCTCATTCAACCCAGAGCCAAGTGAGGAAGCTGAACTGCCACAGGCTAGTGAATATCCAATGTGGACATACTCTCCACAGGGACTTTGTGATTCATTTGTAGGGGGTTGCTCATTCATGTAGGGAGTAAGAGAGCTCTCAGTGTGGCTGTAGTAAATGGTTGAAGGCATCATTGTGTGGTTGCAGATAGCAAGGAAGGACTCCCCTTTGGGTGTGAGAGTTAATCTCTCTACAGGTGAGTTCATGAACACATACTGGTCACTGTTCTTTTTCTCACCCAGAGAGTTTGGCTGGCTTTGGCAGGCATGAGATAGTGGGTTATAGAAGTTGCTGGTCTGGCCCCTCAGCCCTTGGCCTGCAAAGCCATCAGGAGAGGGCACAGGTGAGGCAGATCCATAGACAGGAGGCAACAGCAAAGGGGACATGTCAATGTAGTCACCACTGGTCATTCTCCCATCAGGACTCTCCCCATATAACTTAGTACCCAACATGCGCATGTAGTCACTGTCATCTAGGGAGTTATCACTGCTGATCTTGTGGGAGTGAGTATGCAAAATCTGCTGTGGGGCTGACACACTGGTGGGGCTCATAGACATATAACCACCAGGACCACCTTGCAATGGCAAAACAGCTGCTCCCCCAGAGCTCATGGGCATGTAGCCCTCCTCCCCACTACCACTGCGACCTAGATGTGAGCTGCTACTGCTGCTGGTGGTTCCGCCAGAGCCAATGTCCACATCACCGTAGTCCTCAGGGTAAGGAGTATAGGTTCCCCTTGAAGGGGCCCCTGCTGTTGGTAAGGTAGCCCGCATGAGTGTGTACTCATCCAGCGAGGCAGAGGAGAGAAGAGTTGGCATGGGGTGCCGATATGCTGGTGTTGTCAGGGAGTAAGTGCGCTTCCTGGGAACCTTGTCTCCTCCAGCGCTCTCCCATATGTAGGGCCAATAACAAAGGTGTCCCCGCTCCATGGCAATGTAGCCATCCAGCTGCAGGTCAGGAGGAGTCTCAGGTGTGTTGCTGTGGTTACTAGCTGTTGAAGGGTCCATGACTGGACCCAACTCCTCAAAGGCCAGGAAGCTAGCAGGATCGCTAGGGGAGCCGGAGGTGCTGCTGCTGGAAGGGTGTTGGGAGAACATGCCTGGCTCCGTAGCCAGCTTTGTAACCAAGGAGGGGGAGCGCAACAAGGCCAGGGAGCGACCGGGCGGCGCAGCTGTCTGGCTCCCGAGCCTGCAGCTGGCTGCCCCAGGTGTGTGCGAGCGGCCGAGCGGGGGCTCTCCAGCGTCGGACCCCGAGGGGCTGCCAGCTAGTGAACCAGCTCTGCCCCCTTCACCCTCACTCGCAGTCCGGCTCCGGTTCCCACTGCTTCTGCCCGCCACCAGAGTGTCTGTACGCGACCGGCGGAGAAGCCCGGCCTGGCTGGGGGGCAGCGCCGTCAGAGAGGGCGGGTGGTGATGGCGGCGGCCGGGAACCGAAATGGGTCGACTGCACATAGCCGACAATGCTCCGCTGGCGCCGGACGATGATGAACTGGATGAAGATGACGACGACTGGCTCTTGCTGCGCGGGCGGAACTCGGCGAGCTCCCGCAGCGCCTTCATGGCCTCCAGGATGGTCTCATGGATGTTCTGCGCCACCACCGAGTCGTCCGCCTGCATCCACAGCTCGCCGGGCCCAGTCGAAGCCGAGCGACCAAGCTCCATGAAGAAGAAGCTATCCGAGTGGCCGCAGCGGCGGATGTTCATGAGCTGCAGCGTCACGCAGGGCCGCTGGCAGTTGAGGCGCACCAGCCCCACAGTGCGCGCCGCTAGGCACAGCCGGTGCACGCCGGCGAGGTTGCGGCTCTGCCCGAGGCCCCGGGGCTTCAGCGTCACCTGCCACACCTCGCGGTAAGGCGAGGCCCCGGGCAGCGGCGGCGGCTCCTCGCGGGAGGCCGACGGCGGCTGGCGCCGAGGGGAGTCGTGCCCGGCGGGCTGGCTCTCGCGGAGCAGCTCCGTCAGCGCCACGTACCAGGCCTCCTGCTCCGGCTCGCTCTCGGCGGCCAGCGCGAAGTACTCGTCGCGCGTGTACAGAGCCACCAGGTGCTTGTGCTTGGCGTCGGCCCGCTTATGGATGTTGAGGCAAGAGTCGAGCGCGATGGAGCGTTTGGGCGCCGCCGACTTGCTCCGCCACTTCTTCTCGCTCTCGTAGTACTCCAGCCGGGCGGGCTGAGGCGGCGCTTCGTTCGCGGCGGCTCCGTCGCTGGCGGCGCGGAGCACGAAGAAGCGCCTGTGGCCGTGCTTGTGCTTGCGCAGGTAGCCGCACTTGCGCACGCCCGGCGGCGGCTGCTCGGGCGGCGGCAGCTGCTGCTGCTGGTTGTTGTTGTTGTTGTTGCGGTTGAGGCCGCCTTGCGGGCGGTCGGGAAGCTCCGCCGCGGGGGGACTCGCCATCCCCTCTCCCGCTCCGGGGCGGCGATTCCGAGCAGCGCTTGTGCGAGGCCCGCAGCTCGCGCGTCCCTCACCCCGGCGCCCCCGGCCGCTTCGGGTCTCCGCTGTGGCCCGCGCTTGCTCGCTCGCTCGCTCTGGCCAGCCGCTCAGTCCGTTCGGTGCTGCGCGCGCTCCTCGACGGAGGACCAGAGAGGCAGCAGCAGCAGGTAACTTCTCGCGCTCCGCTCTCCTCTGCCAACAGCAAAACAACACGTGACGCGCCCGCGTTACCCAGAAGCTCACGTAGGAGAAGGGGCGTTGCGGAGAGAAGCCGCCCAGGTCCTTTCATCAGCCCGCATCCGGCGTAAAAGACAGCGCGCTCCACCAATGGATTGCAGGGGGAGAGCTCCCCTCCAGGCTGCGAGGCTACGATTGGGTTTCCAGCTGGCCTCTCTGGCCCGCTCGCCTATTTCGTCCTGCGCCTTCCCACTGCCTGCCGCCGGGCGACGATGTCTCTTGGTCTCCCTCTGCAGCAACAAATCCTCGTCGAGCGCCCTTCCCCTGCCGGAGTGGGGCTCCTTGCCCGCCCGTCGGGCCCGAGGTCCTCAGACCTTCGTGCGGTGACTTCCCGGCGCTTCGGTAATTCGGATGGCACGGAGAGTTCCCGCAGTTTATCCAGCGCGTTTGCTGTCGATGTGCTTATTTATTTAATAGCGAAATATGAACAGTAAAGAGGACAGTAAAGAGGAAAGAAGAAAAAAAGATAGAATGTGATAGAATTCTTAACCCTTTGCTTTCTGTTTAAAGTGATCAAAATATTTTTATAGTCATACTGCTATATTTCATTGAAATGCTGCAAATAAATAAATAAGCAAGCAGGCAGGCACTCTGTTAAGAAGAATGGTGACAAAGGAACAGTTATCTATTTCATCAAATTTCAAGAAATAAAGGTACCCTGCAACACAACACTCAGTGGCATTTTGTCTTTTGGTCCATTTCCCCATCCTCCAGTAAAGTATACAAACTATTCTAAGACCAAATCTGAGCATAGTGGAGCCTACACAAGAAAAATGACAGGAAGGAACTGCTTGCTTGCTAAATATTTTTTTCTCTTTGCCCAATTAGTTTTCTATTCAAACAAGGGGGGCCAGGAGGCAGGGCCGGATTTAGATGAAGAGAGGCCTTAGGCTACTCCACTTGTGAGGCCCCTCCCCATCCCTCACCCTCACAACTAGAAGAAAATGGAAGAGTGTTACAGTAAGAACTTGGAACATGGGTTACAAGCTCTTTGAAGATCTTCCCTCCCTACCCAGAATACATATCCAGAACTATCACTGTGTTATGTACTGAGTTGAATAGGATCCAAACTGCAGCAGTCTGATTGGTCCTAGAACAATAGGATCCAAAAGGCAGCAGTCTGATTGGTCCTAGAACAATAGGATTCAGAATGCAGCAGTCTGATTGGTCCTAGAACAATGCAGCAGTATGATTGGTTGGCAGGAACTACCCAATCATGCTCCAGATAGAAGTGAATCCACAACCTGATTGGCTTACAGTAGAATTCCGGAATTAGCCAATCATGTGCAGCCCATTGTGTAAATAATGTATATAAAGCAGATACTTTGATTCATTCCTCCTCACCACTATGAGCTGAATAAAGAGCATGAAATCACTTTGCGACTCTGAGTATATTTCACACTGATACATCATTATCATGTCACAAGGAGGGAGGGGAGTTGTGAGGTTACCCAAGTTCATCAACTTGCCCCAGTTATCAGATCAAGTTCCTACCACCTATCAGATCAAGTTCCTAACACCTAAGGGACACGGGTGGCGCTGTGGATTAAACCAGAGCCTAGGACTTGCCGATCAGAAGGTTGACGGTTCGAATCCCCGCGACAGGGTGAGCTCCCATTGCTTGGTCCCTGCTCCTGCCAACCTAGCAGTTCGAAAGCACGTCAAAGTGCAAGTAGATAAATAGGTTCCGCTCCAATGGGAAGGTAAATGGTGTTTCTGTGCGCTGCTCTGGTTCGCCAGAAGCGGCTTAGTCATACTGGCCACATGACCCAGAAGCTGTACGCCGGCTCCCTCGGCCAATAAAGCGAGATGAACGCCGCAACCCCAGAGTCAGCCACGACTGGACCTAATGGTCAAGAGCCATTTACCTTCATGCATATCTTTGCCTTCTGGCCTTCCCAAGGATGGGCTGTGGGAACACCTGGCCTCAGGAAACCCATCAACAGATGTTCATTGTTCCTCTCAAGGGAAGGGCGCTCTGTACTTGACTGTATATCCCAAGGATTATGGAGGAGGGTGGTATCCTAGTTGAACACATGACCTCTCGCTTAGAGTATTATGGAGGAAGGCAATGTCCAAGTCTGCCTTTCCTTTTGAAGCAAAATGTCATTGAAATGGGAGAATTGGTTATGGCATTGATTTTATGTAATTTCCAAAGGTTAGTAGTCCAGCACGGTCAAGTACAAGGGGGTACAATTTTGACACTTGCAACAATGCAACAAGTTTTGCCAATAGAAACCAGCTTTCTCGATTAACAGTGCAAAGGCTCATTGTCCCGGGGTTTTGAGGGAGGAGAGGTGTTGAGAGGTGACAAAAATGATTTCCAATAAGTGCCCCCCTTTATTTCCATAACAAGTCCTTGAGTCTGTACTCTGACTAGGGACCTAGAAGTGGCAGCGCTTGTCAGCCCAACCCCTGCAACCCCTCATCAGGGCTGGCCTTAAGGCAATTGGAGCAGCTGGGCCAAATTGGGCCTTGCAGACTGCTTCTAAGGTGGCCCCTGCACCAGGGCAATCTAGATGAATTGTATTTATATCTCTAAGATTCCAAGTTGGGCCCCAGAGCTTCAAATTGGGCCCCACTGGCTAGCCCTGAGTCTCATAGTTGCTGGGCCCGAGTTGCCCTGCCCTTGGGTTTGCAATTTTGGAGAGTGGTGACTTCCCGCGGGGAAGCGGGCTGTCTGGCGAGGCCCCCTAGATTTAGAGGCCCTAGGCTTCAGCCTACTTAGCCTATTCACAAATCTGGCCCAGCCAGGAGGGCAGCTACCACCCTAAATCAAGTAAATCAATAAAAATATTTAACTAACTGAGGTTATGCCCCCCACTAATATAAAGCCTGACCCTTAACAAAAATCCTGGCTATGCCCATGTTCTGGTTAGCAATAAAATAATAATAATAATAATAATAATAATAATAATAATAATAATAATCTGGCTAGGTTTCCCTAGCAACTCTGGGTGGCTTACAATGCATATAAAAACACAGTAATTTTTTGTGTGAAAACATTAATGAGATGAGGAAATACTTGTTTGGTAAAATATATAAAATTCATGGGTTTTTATTTTATTTTAACCTATGTGGAATTATATTTTTACAGAAATTTTGAAATTACTTTCAAAGCAGCACCCCCATCAAAGTTTGAGAGGCATTTTTCAAGCTTTGGGTGTCAGAAAAGCACTCACTGCATACGCTGTTATCAATGAGCCTTCATTTTCAGGCCATCAATTTATTTTTGCATGTCAGTCAAGAACAGCAGTCTATCAAATTGTATCTGTGTTGAAGTAACTGGGATCTACTGCAGAAAAAAAGATCTTGCTGGGTATTGTCTAAAATAGCTTGATGTCCAAGGCAGGCCTAAATATGAGGAATGTGTATTAGGTGATGCTGGATGCTGGAATTGAAGGTATGTTCATCAAATTTCCAGATGACACCAAACCGGGAAGGTATCTAATGCAGAATTTGAATTCAAAATGATCTTCACAGATTGGAGAACTGGGCACAAGGTAACAAAATGAATTTCAATAGGGATAAATGTATGTTTTTGTCCTTAGGCAGGAAGAATCAGCTGCACATGTGAAAAGTACACATGACATGAGTCAACAGTATGATGCAGCAACGAAAAAGCAAATACTATTCTAGGCTGCATCAATAGAAGTATAGTGTCCAGATCAGGGGAAGTAATAGTACCACTCTATTCTGCTTTGGCCAGATCACACCGAGAATACTGTGTCCAGTTTTGGGCATCACAATTTAAGAAGGATGTTGACAAGTTGGAACAAGTGCAGAGTTGGGCAACCAAGATGATCAAGGGCCTTATGAGGAACAGTTTGAGGGAATGCTCCAACTACTGCACAATTGCGCTCATTTCACAAGCAAGGTGATGCTTAAAATTCTACAAGGCAGGCTTAAGCAGTATGTGGACCGAGAACTCCCAGAAGTGTAAGCTGGATTTCGAAGGGGCAGAGGAACCAGAGACCAAATTGCAAACATGATTATGGAGAAAGCTAGAGAGTTCCAGAAAAACATCTACTTCTGCTTCATTGACTACGCAAAAGCATTTGACTGTGTCAACCACAGCAAACTATAGCAAGTTGTTAAAGAAATGGGAGTGCCTTATCTGTCTCCTGAGAAATCTCTATGTGGGATAAGAAGCTAGAATGGAACAACTGATCAGTTCAAAATTGGGAAAGGAGTACGACAAGGCTGTATATTGTCTCCCCGCTTATTTAACTTATATGCAGAATTCATCATGCGAAAGGCTGGACTGGATGAATCCCAAGCCGGAATTAAGATTGCCAGAAGAGAATTGGAAATAAGAGTCAAAAAAATTAATCCCAGAACCTTTTCAGATCATAACTCCTTGATCATGGAACTACAAAAAGATGGTTTTACAGCCAGTAAAGCGAGATGAGCGCCACAACCCCAGTCGGTCACGATTTTGTTACAATTTTGTAATATGCAGAGAATAACATTTATAGAGAAACCAGAGATTGGAACTGAGGGAAGTCAGGGTGGGGTGGGGAGGGAGGGTTGTTTTATGGGAGGGGGAGGGGGAAATGGGGGGGGAATTAAGGATGATATGTTTTAAAATAATATGTTTTGTATAAATTCCTAATAAAATAAAAAGATTGCCAGAAGAAATATCAACAACCTCAGATATGCAGATGACACAACTTTCATGGCAGAAAGTGATGAGGAATTAATGAGGGTGAAAGGGGAGAGTGCAAAATATGGTCTGAAGCTCAACATAAAAAAAACTAAGATCATGGCCACTGGTCCCATCTTGGCAAATAGAAGGGGAAGAAATGGAGGCAGTGAGAGATTTTACTTTCTTGGGCTCCATGATCACTGCAGATGGTGACAGCAGTCACAAAATTAATAGACACCTGCTTCTTGGGAGAAAAACAATGAGAAACCTAGACATCATCTTAAAAAGCAGAGACATCACCTTGCCGACCATATAGTTAAGACTATGGTTTAGTGATGTATGGAAGTGAGAGCTGGACCATAAAGAAGGCTGATCACTGAAGAATTGATGCTTTGGAATTATGGTGCTGGAGGAGATTCTTGAGAGTCCCATGGACTGCAAGAAGATCAAACCTTAAGGAAATCAGCCCTGAGTGCTCACTTGGAAGGACAGATCCTGAAACTGAGGCTTCAAGACTTTGGCCACCTCATGATATGACTCCCTGGAAAAGACCCTGATGTTGGGAAAGATGGAGGGCACAAGGAGAAGGGGATGACAGAGGATAAGAGGACAGTGTTCTTGAGCTTGACCAAACTGTGGGAGGCAGTGGAAGACAGGAGTGCCTGGTGTGCTCTGGTCTATGGGGTCACAAAGAGTAGGATACGACCAGTGGCGGAGCTTCATGCTACGGCACACGGGGGGGGGGGGCGCGGAGAGAAGGCGGGGGCAGGGCTGGTGCACATCCCAGAGGCGGTGCACACTCCTGGGGGGGGGAGCAGCCATGATGGCACCCCACCGGGATCGCGCTGCCAGGGGCAGTGCTCTCCCCCCGCACTCCTCTTCTTCTGCCAGTGGACACGACTAAACAACTGAACAACAACAACAACAAGCTTGGAAGAGAAGAGGCTGATAGCCAACTTCAAATATCTGAAGGGCTGTCACATGGAAGAGGGAGCAAGCTTGTTTTCTCCTGTTCTGAAGCATAGGGCTCAAACCAATGGATTTAAGTTATAAGAAATGAGATTCCAACTAAACATCAGGAAGAACCTTTGACAGTAGGAGCTGTCTGATAGTGGAACGGGCTCCCTCAGGAGGTTGCGGACTGTCCTTCCTTGGAGGTTTTTAATCAGAGGTTGGATGGCCCTCTTGTCATGGATGCTTTGCAGGGGGTTGGACTAGATGACCCTTGGGAGCTCTTCCAATTCCGCAATTTTTCGGTTCTATCATTCTGTGACTTAAAACGTCCCTAAGAGAAGTGCATGCAAGTGTGCTGGCAATCAGAGACACAAACACTGTCCTTTGTTCAAGGGTGCCAGCTTGAATAAAATATGGGGTGCGGAGCCAACTAGTCTCTTTTGCAACATTGGTCAGTGTATGATACTATTGATAAGATTGTGTACTTCATTCAATTTTAGATCTACATAGAGTCTCATTTACCCATTTGTAAAAAAAAACCACAGGCACCACAGGCACACACCATGCAGTTGGTTTTTTCCATTCTCTTTAGTTCAGATTGTACCTTGTGAAGTGATGGAATCAGAATTATCTGTGCTGAATGTACACTATATGATTCTGCATTATCCCTCAAAACAATATCAAGAGTGTCCCATTGGATTTGGATTTGATATCCCGCTTGATCACTACCCTAAGGCGTCTCAAAGCGGCTAACATTCTCCTTTCCCTTCCTCCCCCACAACAAACACTCTGTGAGGTGAGTGGGGCTGAGAGACTTCAGAGAAGTGTGACTAGCCCAAGGTCACCCAGCAGCTGCAGGTGGAGATGCAAACCCAGTTCCTCAGATTACGAGTCTATCGCTCTTAACCACTAAACCACACTGGCTCTCTCATTCTTTTCCCAATACATCCTCAATATGAACTATATTCCCAACAAGGTTCATCATGGCAGCTACACTGTGGCTGAGTTTATCTGTTTTTGACTCTCTAATCACATGAAATCACAATGAAATGGAAGGGTTTAAAAAAAAAATATTGCATGTTTCTGCAGAGAATTCTTCCACAGAGGTCAAGGTACCTCCAGGTTTCAACACAGAGGTTGGCTCAAGGCAAATATATATTGCTTCTGATTTTACAGTACTGTCACATCAGCACCTGAATCAGTTTTTAAATCTATGGGCTTGTCGCCAATGTTTAATTCCAATCTCCATATTGGCTCAGTATCATCACAAACAACAAATCCCAGAAAAGGTGGATTAGAACTGTCATTTGTCACTTTTTTGTACTATCAGTGTTCAAGTTTTTTTTTAACTTGTGGCATTGGACTCTTCTGGTTGGGCATCTCTCCCTGGGCTGTGTTTTTAGTGAACTGAGAAAGAGCTGAACTTGCTTAATCCAACCTGCTTTGGAAAGTTTATTATTAAGCGCTTTTTGTAGATGGGTATTTTTTCCTGCTAGGATTCTGTGTACTGGAGACCTCCAGGTTGCTTTCTGGCAATTTCTGCTTGCTGTTCTGAGGTTTAACAAGAGAGGAACCATGGATCCCAGGACATTCCCAGATCAGAAGCTGGTGTGGCTTCTTTAAAAAAGTGGGACAGTTATGCAGTTATGATCTTGGACTCCCTTCTCTTTGAGTACTTCTGACCTTGGGGTTCTCACCCAGTAGCTCCTTAAGCTTTTGAATTCAGTCTTAAGGTCCAGAGTGTGTGTCCAACTGCACTCAGCTTTCCTTTGCCTCTGTATCATGAAACCCAGGAGGATGTGATCACTTCCTCCTAAGTTTCCCAGAACTTCTACTTCATTGACTCAATAGGTAAGCAACTTTTCTTTGGTACCTGTTCTTTCCTATACCTGAAATATCTGAAATAAAAAAAGACCATTTTTTTAAAAAAACAAATAGCTTTATTACAAATTATATTTTTTATGAAGTACACAGTCAAGTAAGTTTCCTATAAGGCCTTTAAAAATTATGTTGGCTTGATTATAATGATGCAATCTATTTTAGACATAAATATCTAAAATATCAGCATATTTTATAGAAACCCAATAAATAAATACACCGGACCATTTTGCATTCCACAGGAAAACAACAAAAATGCAGTATAGAACATGAGGGCATGTTCATTTCATTGATCAGCAAGAATTACGTTTCTTCTTGCATGCAGGCTCCTTAATGCCATACACAATTCAGCCAAGAAAAAATGTTTGTATGTCAGTACCCTCTGTTATGTCAATAAGGAATATTGGTGTTCTCTTTCCCTAGAACTCTTCTTTACATTAGTATTCATTTGTACAACAACCTTAAGTATATAATAAAGAGCCTGAGAATTCAAGATAGAATGAAGTAATCCTATATATCTAATGCACAGAAATTGAAACGGGGCATTTACACACCTGAGGCAGAGCTGTACTCCTCTTAGCACCTTTGGTTTTTTGGGGTGGGGGAAGATTTAGAGTATCAGTGCATCACATTCATTTATAAGATAATGTTTATTCAAAAGTGACATTTGAAGTGTATCATCTTCATCTTCAGCAAGTAAAGAGCCAAGAAGTAGAGTTTAGTTAGGCAGGTTCCTGTAAGGCACTTGACAGTTTTCATGCTGGGTGACAATGAGGTACATAGGATATATGCCTAAGCTTCACGCTGTTAACACAATAGCACCATATTGTGATATTAGGTACAACTGGAATCTCATGTTCTTCTCATACATACTTGGCAACGGCTAACATTTGAGTGTAGATCTCCTGCTTTTAGTGTGGAAGGAGTAGGTTTCCTGAAAATTAAAAACAAAAAAGCTAAAAGTGACCAGTGAAGAAAATTGTTTTGAAGGAATAGTGTGTCCAACTCAGCTCACATACTGAAACTGTCAGATCATAACTTTCTACAATGAACAGAAATTACTGAGTTTAACCTCTGCCTCCTTCTTAAAGCCAGTTCTTAAATTGTAGGAATTCCTACTCCTATAGGATTGATTCCCACACTATTCCTTGATACTGTCCTTGAAAGTAAATCACAATGTTGATCCCTCTGACATAGCTTGCTGTGTTCAAAGTACAATACAGTGGTACCTCGGGTTAAGTACTTAATTCATTCTGGAGGTCCGTACTTAACCTGAAACTGTTTTTAACCTGAAGCACCACTTTAGCTAATGGGGCCTCCTGCTGCTGCTGTGCCGCCGCTGCACAATTTCTGTTCTTATCTTGAAGCAAAGTTCTTAACCCGAGGTAATATTTCTGGGTTAGCGGAGTCTATAATCTGAAGTGTCTGTAACCTGAAGCACCTGTAACCTGAGGTACCACTGTAGTTCTTTCATGTTCTGCTTCCATGTGGTAACTTAAATACAGTGGTACCTTGGGTTACATACGCTTCAGGTTACAGACATTTCAGATTATAGACTCTGCTAACCCAGAAATAGTACCTCGGGATAAGAACTTTGCTTCAGGATGAGAACAGAAATTGCGCGGCAGCAGCGGGAGGCCCCCCAGCACTGGGCACATTTTTTTGAGGGGGTGTGACCATGGGCCCCCACAATAGGCTCCCTCATTAGGCATGTGAGGGAGCTGCAGAGACAGCTTCCCTGCATGACAGCTCAACTGGGCTGCTAGCTCCTCAACTGGGCTGTGGTGTGCAAGTGAACTCCACATGCTGCTTTGTGAGGCGAGCCACAGCGGGCTCCCTCGGCTTCCATCCTCTTTGGGGGTGTGCCCCAGGCACCTGACCGGGCAGTGGAGCATATACTCCTCTGCTGCTACCTGAGCACACTTCTGGCTGTAATGCACTTCTTCTCTAGGCTGAATCTGTATCAGGTCCAAAGTAATAGTTTGACCAAAATATGCATTAAAGCATGCAGACAACTTGTATCTGAACTGTGAATTGGGATCTCAATTGCAGTGGGAATCTGATTGATAGAATCTGGTCAGGTAGAAGCACAACAGAAACAAACCAAAAAAAGGGACCAAAAAGGCAAAGTAAGTTCACTCTGTCACATCTAGTCACATTAATTTTAACTATTTAAAAAGCTGCTTTCAGAATGCATTTTTTATATCCTTGGGCAGGTATTGTCAATGCAGAAGATGTTCCCAACTTACTTGAACATTTCATTTCTCTCAATAGTGGCAAGCCAGAAGCTGTAAGCATTTGCATAATAATTGCAGGTGCCCTTGCCGTGGCATTCTATGAAGGGAGCACTGCGGAACTCTTCCAGACAGGAACCTGGAGATGCCAGAGCTTGCCCTGAGCCTTCTGCACCAGCACTGGTGTGCTGCCAAAAATACAGGTCATGCATCAGTTGATAAGAATAGATTATTGTTTTTAGTTACATATAATTCAACAGTACATTTAGTATTTAATAACAATTCAGTGGGGTACCGTAAATAACTGTTATTTATATTCTACAGATGGGACTAGAAGTTGAAAAATAGTTAGTAAAGGTAAAGGTAAAGGGACCCCTGACCATTAGGTCCAGTCGCAGACAACTCTGGGGTTGCAGCGCTCATCTCGCTATATTGGCATGACTAAACCGCTTCTGGCGAACCAGAGCAACCACGGAAACGCCGTTTACCTTCCCACCGGAGCGGTACCTATTTATCTACTTGCACTTTGACATGCTTTTGAACTGCTAGGTTGGCAGCAGCAGGGACCGAGCAACTGGGATTCGAACCGCTGACCTTCTGATCAGCAAGCCCTAGGCTCAGTGGTTTAAAATGGTTTACCAATTTAGATGTTACATCTAAATTATGGACACGAGAAATGCAAAAATAGTTTGTGTATCTGATGCATCAGGTGAAGTGGACTCTAGTCTCTGAAAATTTATATTATAATAAAATTTGTTCATCTTTAAGATGCCACAAAGCTTATTGCTGACTCTGAACAATGACTTACAGTACATCCTATACCTGGGGGCCGGATGCAGCCCAATCGCCTTCTCAATCCGGCCTGTGGACGGTTAGGGAACCAGTATGTTTTTATATGAGTAGAATGTGTCCTTTTATGTAAAATGCATCTCTGGGTTATTTGTGGGGCATAGGAATTCATTCATTCATTTATTTTTTTCAAAATATAGTCTGGCCCACCACATGGTCTGAGGGACGGTGGATCGGCTCACAGCTGAAAAAGGTTGCTGACCCTTGTCCTATACAGATACCACAATGGTTGATGTCACAATCTTTTCTGATATGAACCTACTAGCCGAGCCCTCCATGTGCCACCTCTGAGGGACATTTTGAAAAAGCTGACAAGGGATTTATGAAACCCTTCCCCAGTGAGGCCTGCCAATGTCACCAGGTGAAAATCTCCCTCTGTTCCAAAGCATGCAATGGCATGTGATGGGCTGTTGTTGTTTTTCTTACTGATCATAAATGCTTTGTTTTGTTTTTTAGTTGTTCATGCTGCCAGTTTTTATTTTGCTTATAGGGTGTGTACTTTTAGTATTCTATGGATTCATGCCGATTTCTCCTTGGTTTTATATCTTGATAAGTTGGGCCATTTTTGAGAAGGAGACTCCAAAATTTAATAAATAACAATAAAATACAATAAATTTTACCTAGAAAAAAGTACCACTATGTTCAAATTGGGCTTACCCTGTATTAAATATGCAACCACAAAAGCACATGGTCTCATAGCCCAGGTTTTACCATCCACCCCACTGGCTATCAAATAGTCCTTCATTAAAGGTACATTTTAAGATAATTCTGTGGCTGCTTTAAGTGCCTACACAAACCCATCCAGCACAAGCTACTCTCCCGGAGACTGGAACCACCCACCACGGAAACCAGGATCAGGATACCAATGACACTTTGACTCAAAATGTCTAATGACTCCTCCCAGTGGTGAACAGCACTGAGGACAAGATTGTACTCTATGACATTATAAGACTGAAGCTATCTCCCAATACTGTTCTCTGGACACAGCTGTGCAAGCAGGAGTGGAAAAACTGTGAAAGAGTGCTCTTAATAACCCACAGAGCCAGTCCAGGAGTCATGACCAGGATATCAGGGTCAATGCTATCAAAAGTTGCTGAGACATCCAGAACCAGAGTCCCACTCTTCCCATTCCAGTCTCAGTACAAGGGTGACCAAGGCTTACCAAGGTATAGTCCTCAAATTGTGCATGCACCCAGACTGGAATTGATCCATATCCGCTTAGTTATTTGTTCTGTCCTACATTTCATGCATTTCAAGGGCTTTATATATTTGCATTTTTTAAATATTGTCATAAAGTTAATGTGTGTGTGTGGGAGGGAGGGTGTTGTTGGATCAACTCTATTGATTTGTCTGCTGTTTGCAGGGGTGGGGGTGGTTAGGACATTGTCTTGTTGTGGCACATGTGTGATAAAGGCTACACCAGGGTGAAGGCGTCCTCCTTTGTTTGTCCCTGTGCAAGTTTGAGTTTGTTGGTTAGCTGCTTTACTCTTTGTGTTGTCACAATCAATGCAGTGGCATCTGCAACAATACAGCACTTAATGGGGATAGGCACAATTGTTGTTGCCCTCTAAGGTAAATTCTGAAACCCAGTTTAGTTTCACTACACATCTTGCCCCAGATCTTAAATTCCAAGCATTGTTGTGGCAGAGTGTGGATAAACTCATAAAATCAGAGTCCATTCAATTTATTCCCTAAGAAATGGCAGCTAGCATGGTCACCAGAATCACCCTGAAGAAATCTGGACAGCTAGACAAGCAAAAATAGAACTTTAAAAGGTAACTTGCTCATATGTCTTAAAAAGAATGGGTTCTTTTTAGATTGTGTGAAAATGAATGGAACATGGACTAGTAGAAATAGAATTAAATGCATTCAGGTATAACTTGGAGCACTTACCATCACAAAGGAGTAGCCTATCCACAGTGATCTCCATCCTTCTGGACATGGTGGAATTTGAATTGTTTGACTGTGAACTGCCATCACCATTGCAGAAGCTTCACATACAGCACACCTGAGAAAAGTATAATGCAAAGTTGAAAAAATACATATAGGTTGAATACCCTCCAGTCCTCCCTTTTACTGCATTATTCATCACAACAGCTCCCTGCCTTGGAGGCATTGCCCACCTGGCCTGGTGTTTAGGGCAGGATGGTCCAGCATGTGGCCCATAGGTGATGACCCTCCCTCCTGCTAATTCCCCCTCCCCTCCAGCTCCCAAGTGCCAGTCAGATCAAAGATGGCGAAACTTGTGCTCACCAATGACTCTAGTATGGGCAAGACCTGCTTGCGCTTCCAAGCAGGTCTTGCCCATACTAGAGGATGTCTTCAACACCACCTTCATCTCCACCACTGGTGAGGCGAGGCTCAGGGTGGTGGCCTTGACCTCCTCTTGAGGGATGCTTCTTCAGGCAGATGCCTCTGATGGAGAGGCAGAGGGTGGCATTCCTCACCCCCCCTTGAGCACATCCAGCTGGGATGAGGGGGCCATGAGGGGGCAAGTCGAGTTTCAATTTCCCTATTTCTTGCCCCTCTATCTTGTCCCTCGGACCGGTTTTTGGTTTTGGATTTTAAAGGGGGAGGGGTGTTGTTCATGTGACATTCTTTCTTTCCTCTGACTTCACCTCTTTCCTCTGACTTTACCTCCACCCCCCCATCATGTTGTGTTTGGGGGAGAAATGGGCAGGGTGGAGTTACATTTGGGAGGGGCCACCAACACCCAGAGCAGGGGGCATGAGAGGAGGGGGTTCCGCACAAGTCTTTAGCCCATGATGTGGGTCTCTTCTCTTCCTCTCCTCTCCTGCTTTCCTTCATGGCTTTGGTGCGCTCACACATCTACCCCCCCCCGCCCAATTAGGCACATATGTTGCCTCCCTCAAATGTCATCTTGGCCCCTAATTGGGGTGAGGGAGGGTGGATATGCACTTACAAGCAGGACATGAAGGCAACACAGTGTTTGCTGTGAGAGAGCAAATCTCTATCCACTTTCTCTTGACAATCTTGTATTAGCTGATACACCTCTACTGTATCTTCTCTTAATTTGCCTTTTTTAAAAACTAAAAAGTTTCATATGTTGCAACCTTTCCGTTTTCTTCCCTATTTTCCAGCTCCATTGGTGGTGGTGTATGCATTGGTGTGCATACATCTGTTTGTGTACTGAATTTGTTTAATAAATAAATGTATTAAATCTATGAACAGTGCATTTAATTATATATATTATTGTGTATATTAAATAATATTAACTATATTGCCAACACTTTATGATATGGACTCCCTGGTCCTGAATGGGGTAACTGTGCCCCTGAAGGACCAGGTGCGCAGCCTGGGAGTCATTTTGGACTCACAGCTGTCCATGGAGGCGCAGGTCAATTCTGTATCCAGGGCAGCTGTCTACCAGCTCCATCTGGTACGCAGGCCCTACCTGCCTGCGGACTGTCTCGCTAGAGTGGTGCATGCTCTGCATGGGGCTCTACGTGGGGCTACCGTTGAAGGTGACCCAGAAACTACAACTAATTCAGAATGCGGCAGCTAGATTGGTGACTGGGGGTGGCTGCCGAGACCACCGGTCCTGAAATACTTACATTGGCTCCCAGTATATTTCTGAGCACAATTCAAAGTTTTGAAAGCCCTTGAAAGCCCTAAACGGCCTCAGACCAGTAAACCTGAAGGAGTGTCTCCACCTCCATCGTTCAGCCTGGACACTGAGGTCCAGCTCCCAGGGCCTTCTGGCAGCTCCCTCACTGTGAGAAGTTACAGGTAACCAGGCAGAGGGCCTTCTCAATAATGGCACCCACCCTGTGGAACTCCCTCCCATCAGATGTCAAGGAAATAAACAACTATCTGACTTTTAGAAGACACCTGCAGGCATCCCTGTTTAGGGAAGTTTTTAATGTTTGATGTTTTATTGTATTTTTAATATTTTGTTGAAAGCCGCTGAGAGTGGTTGGGGAAACCCAGCCAGATGGGTTTATACCCAGATGGGTATAAATAACAACAACAACAACAACAACAACAACAACAACAACAACAACAAGAAGTCCAGACTCAGAGGCAGAAGCAGAAGCAGAGGCTCCCCCTCCTGCTGTGACCAGCTCATCCAGGACCAGAAGAGGTATGAAGAGGGCAGAGCAGAAACAGCAGTGTCAACGAAGTCTCAGATTGCTTGGGAAGGAGAGATTTAGGCAACTGTGGGAAGATGGGGACCTCCAGTCCTCACAACGGCCTCACAGAGGTGTTTCTTTGAATAAAGAGTTAACTTCACTGACACCATGAAGAGGTGCCTCTGATACCCGAGTTAGCCAGAAGCTCACATAGGATGGGGGGGGGGGTTGCGGAGAGAAGCTGCCCGTGTCCTTTCATCCTACTGCGCTGAGCATACTGGGGAAAATATAGTGTGCTCCACCAGTGGACTGGAGGAAGAAAGTTCCCCCTCAGGGTTGCAAGGCTATGATAGAATTCCTGGCTGGCAACTCTGCTCCACCTGTCTTGTCCTGATTTTTCTATCCCTCTCTGAGCAACAATCCACCTGCCATCCACATATCCTCAGCCTGAACATCTTGATAGCGAGGGAGCTCCTTTCAACTGCTCTAGAATACATTTCTCAAATTGTGTTGCAATGTCTGAAGAAATGCAAAATCTTCATACAGGAATTTGTAAATATACAATTTCTCAATGCTTACCGACTGATGAAAGGCCTGATGCTGTCTCCTGTAATAGGAGCCATACTCATTGGCATTGGCTCAGGGGTAGATAACCAGTAAGAATAATCATTCCTTGAGGCAAAATTGCATACACTGTTAATGTTGCAGAACAGGAAAGGCATTGTGCTGAATTTACGTAGACAGCTCCCAGCTGTGCCTAAAATAGCAAAAATAAACGACTGATTTTTCTATAAAAAATGGTTTTCTACGAAACCAAAGCAATTTATACAAGGCTAGAGAACTATGGTCAGGATTCAGCTAATGAGCCCTATAAGGACTGTGCAAGGATTTCTGCATAGACATGGATCTTCCTCTCCATGTCACTCTGAAATTGCAGGGAGAACCCACAGAAGAGCACACAGGTGGAGAAGAGGGAAGGTTGGGGATTGTGGGCTAAAATGCCACTCCTAAAAACTGATGAAAAAATGCTTGGGCTTTTGAAGCATCAAACAATTGGGCACAGCTGCTCTGCTTGTGAGGTGAGGTCTGGGCTTAAGGTGGCTGTTCACAGGTGGACCCTGTCTGTTCACTCCAGCAAGTGGCAAAATGCCCTTCAGAGCCACATGAAAATGTCTTCAGCTGCCCAATAGATTTACAATTATTATGAAGTTTTAATTTTGGTTAAAAAAAAGAAAATAATTTTAGGTTTTCACATTTTCCAAGTTATTCTTTAAAATAATGAATTAAAATGTTATAATCTGTGAATCTACACAGTGCAGTGAGGGATGAACAAGTACAGGAAGAATGCAGGTTCAAGTGACAGGTTAAGACTTCCCCAAACAGCCCAGGATCCCATTTATCAAGACTGGCTTTTTGAGGCAGAAAGGAGCTTAATGGCACCTTTTAGATGCTGCAGCAGTTGACAAAACTAAATTGTCCACTACAATTTTACTTGATTTAGGGAAGGCAATTGCGACAAAGGTGTCTTTCTCTAATGTAATATGCTCATTTGACTCAATTTGTTTTGTGCTCTCTTACCCAAGTCCTGACCATGGGCCCGTTCGTTTCCTTGTACATAAAGCAAAGAATACCCGTGGAACATCAGTCTTGTTCCAGATGGGCATGTTGGCTCCTCTGTGCTTTGGCTGTGCCTGGTCACAAGGAAACCGTGAGCTACAGAGGGACTCCCTGGTGGACCCATTGACCCTGGCATGCCTTCAGGACCAGGTGGGCCAGGAAAGCCTCTAGGACCTGCAAGATAAAAATTGTATATCTAAGATAATTCACTGACAGTGAATTCGTTTGCACCTCACACAGAGCCAAGCCATGGCTGAGCATGGAAACAATGGGACACATTTAAAAGTAAACATACATGGATTGGCATTGTTTGTGTTACACAGCGGTAAATCTAAACATATGTACCTGGGAATAAGTACCACTGGGACTCACTTCTGAATAATGTGCCTTTAAATAATAAATCAAGAATTGCTCTTGACTTACTGAAGCCTCTATTAAACTCCTTAGGACTTGGCACTGGACTACATACAGAACATAGCAACCCAGAAAGATGGGTGGGGTATAAATAATAAAATTATTATTAATTATTATTATTATTAGCAATGGAAGAAGATTGGACTTGCCTGGAGGACCAGCAGGACCAGTTTCTCCTTTCTGACCTGGCATTCCATCAAATCCGGGAGTGCCTGGGAGACCAGTCACACCCACAGGTCCCGTTACACCTGTTGAAATAAGGATGTGTCATTACAGTGGATTTATGGAGTCACTATCATTTGAAATTCCCAGTAGTGATGTAAAGAAGGCTGATCGCCGAAGAATGGATGCTTTTGAATTATGGTGCTGGAGGAGACTCTTGAGAGTCCCATGGACTGCAAGAAGATCAAACCTCTCCATTCTGAAGGAAATCAGCCCTGAGTGCTCACTGGAAGGACAGGTCCTGAAGCTGAGGCTCCAGTACTTTGGCCACCTCATGAGAAGAGAAGACTCCCTGGAAAAGACCCTGATGTTGGGAAAGATGAAGGGTGCAAGGAGAAGGGGACGACAGAGGACGAGATGGTTGGACAGTGTTCTTGAAGCTACCAGCATGAGTTTGACCAAACTGCGGGAGGCAGTGGAAGACAGAAGTGCCTGGCGTGCTCTGGTCCATCGGGTCACGAAGAGTCGGACACGACTAAATGACTAAACAACAACAAATCATTTGAAATAAGATGTACAATGGGCAAATCAGTATTCCAAACACCTGGGGAGCAGCTTCCAAGGGTGTGCAGGGAATCACTACATCAGTAGTGGGATCTGGATCCAGCCAGTAGAGTGGATACTTATCTCCCCTACCCACCATGGGCCTGTTTTCACCCACATCCTATTTTCACTTCTTTATATACTTTGTGGTACTAAAAAGGTAAAGGACCCCTGGATGGTCAAAGGTGTGGGGTGTAGCACTCATCTTGCTTCAGGCCGAGGGAGCCAGCGTTTGTCCACAGACAGCTTTCTGGGTTATGTGGCCAGAAGGACTAAACCGCTTCAAGTGCTGTTTACCTACCCCGATGCAGCGGTACCTATTTATCTACTTGCACTGGGGTGCTTTCGAACTGCTAGGTCCCCGTTGTGTGGATTTGAACTGCTGACATACCGATCAGCAGGTACAAGAGGCTCAGTGGTTTAGACCACAGTGCCATTCACCATTGTGGGGCTGGCTAGAGTGGGCATGTGGTGTGAGATGGAAGGAGGCAACACTGAGCTGGGATGTGGGAAAAGGGAAATGGAAGCAGAGACATGGCAACTGTACAAAGACCCCTAAATGGAACCCCTTCTCCGCCCAGTAAATGCCTATTTTTCCCTGGCCCAGCCCTATTTCAGGTTGTAGAGTGTGGGATAAGAAAGCTGTAGAACCCCTACTCCCTCCAACTCTCATCTGCTGCAGCTACCAAACTTCCACCATCACTTCCTGGGGCCCCACCACTGGCAACCACTGAGCAAATGAGCTTCTCTCTCTTTCTCTCTTTTTGCAATCATCTTTACTGATTTCTTTAAAAAACAAACATTCATGAAATCACTTTGTAACTTCTTTGTAAATTTTCCTGTAACTAAACATGTGATTCTAAAACGTAAGAAAATAAAATGTGTACTTCATCTGATTCATTTGTACTCCATTTACACCCTTCTTACTTGAGTCCTTTATTTTACTTAGTTGAATGCCACTCATAACGCATCTATATATTTGGTAATCTAATTTTTCCACTGTATTTTAGTATTTTTCCTTACAGGAGTTATTCTAAACTAGTAAAAAAAAAATATCTCTCCATACTGTTTAAATATATTCCAATCATTTTTGAATTTTTGCTTCAGGTTAAGAACTTTGCTTCAGGATAAGAACAGAAATCGGGTTCCAGTGGCACGGCAGCAGCAGGAGGCCCCATTAGCTAAAGTTCAGGTTAAGAACAGTTTCAGGTTAAGAATGGAACTCTGGAATGAATTAAGTACTTAACCCGAGGTACCACTGTATTTCCAAATTTATTTTTATCTCTTTCCGGATTGGTATGTAATTATCTTTGTACAAATTTATATTTTAACTGTTATCCATATGCCTAAATGCGTGATTTTCTTGGTGATCATAAGGTCTATAAACTGTTGTAATTCTCTTTTAGTTAAAAATGTTTTTAACTAACATTTTGGTTTTATCTTTATTTAATTTTAAGCCTGTGACTGACCCAAATTTGTTTATCTTCTCTAAACTGTTGGCACACTTTCTCTTAGGTTTTCTGTTGTTATCAACATCATCATCATCATCATCATCATCATCATCATAGACTTTTATTGTGCTAGCCATAGGCCATGGCATCATTCAGAAAAATAACAACAAAAGCAAAAACAGCAATAACCATAAAAATAACCAGGCACCACACATACGATATAAACCATGGTCACAACTACTAAGATTATTTGTTGCATAAAATAGAATAGTTGAATTCTCTAGTAAAATATGCCAAATTAAATATCCGAATCCCCTTTGCAGATGACCGTTATTTTATCTAGTTCTTTCCTCCTGATCTTCTTAGCTGCCAACACATAGAGTGCTACTTTATAAGTTACAAAGTCATCAGCATCGCTCAGCAGCCATTTCACCCTTTCCCCCCTATTCAAATGAGTTCCATTCAGAAACAAGGGTTTTATGAGTTACAGATAGGTAGCCGTGTTGGTCTGCCATAGTCAAAACAAAATAAAAAAATTCCTTCCAGTAGCACCTTAAAGACCAAAGGTGCTACTGGAAGGGTTTTATGAATCAGTCTCTTGGGTATATATATAACAGGCACTGCAATAAATAGTGGCACAGGTCCTCCACACAGGGTTGCCCACAGAGACAAAGTCTCTCTTCATAATGTACTTTGCCGTAGCGTCCATCCAACACAGCCGAGGGCATCAATTGGAATCGTAATTCTGTGAAAGCGATTCTAAGCACGGCAAGTGGGAGCTTTGACAGGTAACAGGCCTGGGTATGCTCCGTTTTAATAAGTGGGAACCATGGTGAGCTCTTGGTAGAAACCATCATGGTTAGATCCCTTTTTGCATAGGACCTAAAGAGACAATCTCTTAAGTGCCTCTTAAGTCACCTGAAAATCTTGTAATTGATTGGGACAAGAGGCGTTGGATACCATCCTTCCAACATTGGTTCTGTTTCTGTTCTGTGTGTGACATAGCGGGGAATCTCTCCTCCAAAAGAAATTGAAGTCTTTTCACATAATTTAAGCACAGGTAATCAATTCTAGCCTGTATTGTTGTCACGTCAGCTTCAATGCTGACGTGAAGAAGAGCAGCTGGAATCCCGTTGGGGAGCGAGAGCACTTTCCTGAGGAATTTGTTCTGCCATACAATAGAATTTCATTAATGCCCCATAAGCTTTCTGCACTTTGAGTTTCATAGCCTCGATGTGCCCCTTTCCATGATAGTATCTCAGTGAAAAGAATTCCCAAATATCTGATATAATTCTTCCATTTCAGTCTACTCACTAAAATGTCTGCAAAGATTTTATAATCATTGTTAAGTAATGAGATGTGTCTGTAATTTTTAACAGCTGATGGCCCTGTTCCCTTTGGAATCAGGGTAGGCTTCCTCCCATGATTCTGGCAGCTTTCCTGTATTTCAGATGTTATTTACATCTTAAAGATGTTACCTTTAAATGGTAATGACAATAATTCTTCTACTTTTTTATAATATTTGGCTGGCAATCTTTCTGGACCTGGACCTACTTTCATCTTTTTCATTGCCTGCTGGATTTCTATCATGCTGATTGGAGCCGCTTCCTCTTTTGAAATCTTCCAGAGTTTATTTTGGTTTAAGAACTTGTCCATTTTTTCTTGATTTTCTTTGTAGAGTTCCCTGAAATATGCCAGGAAGCTGTTACTTATCTTTTTTGGTTCCTCAATTATTTCTCCATTCACAATCAATTTATTAATCATTTTTTCACATTGTTTCTTCTTTAATTGCCATGCCAGCAGCCTACCAGGGAGCAACTGAGCTTCTCTGCTGCAAATGAAATCTCAGCATCTGTCCCTAGAATAGTTCCATTCTGGTACAAGTGCAGAAAGCCATAGAAATACCCTAGAAAGTGATAAAGACTGTCCTTCCTCTGTAGAAAGTGGGGCAATAGGTTAACCAGAAATATGTATCTTATTGAAAAAGGCTTGTGCCTTTCTCCAGCCACATTGCAGCCCTCATGGAAATGGACAAAATGCATGTCTCATTGGAAGAATGCATCTGAGCCCAGGCACCATGTGTCTCACTGTTCTGGACAGCCTAAACTGATTTCCAACATGGTGGTGACAGCTTTGCTGTGACTCACCTGATTTGGCCTCGCAAACCTATGAATTCTAGAAGAACTAAAAAGCCCCTCACCTTGTTGGCCTTTGGGGCCTGGAGGACCAGGAAATCCCTTAGGGCCTACTGGGCCTACAGGGCCAGGTTCACCTGGTTCGCCTTTCAAGAGCAGGAAGGGGCCTGGAGGACCTGGTGGGCCTGGAAAACCTGTCAAAGATAAAGAGTAAATAATGTCCACTCAGCAAATTACATTATGTCAATATTATATGTTGAGGGGATTACAAACAAAGGTGCTAATTGGAGAGGCCCCTTAGGATCATGTTATATATTTGAGATTCTGCTGATTTCATAAAAAAAAATATTTCTGCTCCTTGACATCAAAATAATCAAATGTGCTGAGCATACCCAGTCCTAATGAAGACACACCTTTGGAAGTTTAGCTCTATGTTGACAAAGCACTCCATTATGTCAGCTCCCAAAGTACAAGGGATGTAAGAACCACTCCTGCTAATTAGCTAGCTAGGCTGCAACATGGACAGTTGGAGCAACAGCGCAACCACACCCCTTCCAGTTTACTTAAACACTCTCATCTGACACAAGTTATGCAAGCAACTAGCAATTTATCCTGTGCAGTAGCTCCAGATGCTCATGTCGTTCTTGGACATAGTGGAGGAAGGTACAAGGAAAACTCTAATGGCCAATTCTCTGGGACTGTGCCTCCCTGCAACTCTTCCCTCACCCCCTCTTCCTCCATCTCCGAGTGCCTAGACACTCCCCCCTGCTTCATGGGTGGCACACAACCCCACAAATCACTGGCCTGGATCATTCTCCTGCCCCCCACCTCTTCTGCCCACCCCTCAGACACCAGCCTGTCCTTGACATCAAACCTGAAGATAAAATGGACAAAGCTATGACATACCTTTAGCTCCGGGAAACCCTTGGTCACCTTGTTCTCCTTTGAGTCCAGGAACGCCTGAAGAACCTTTTGGACCTGGA
Organism: Podarcis cretensis; assembly: GCF_951804945.1. Lineage (NCBI taxonomy): Eukaryota > Metazoa > Chordata > Lepidosauria > Squamata > Lacertidae > Podarcis > Podarcis cretensis. The sequence continues at coordinate 126,265,369 of NC_137172.1, read as the reverse complement.
TAGAAATTAAACTTCAGTATAGGCAACTCTTCTGCTTATTTATCTACTAATTCTAAACCACACTTCCTACATACCAAATACTTGAACTATTTTATACTTTCTACTTGAGTATAATCATGGAATCATAGAACTGTAGAGTTGGAATGGACCTCAAGGTTCATCTAGTCCAACTGCCTGCAATGCAGGAATCTCAACTACATTGCATCCATGACAGATGGCCATCCAACCTCTTCTTAGAAACTGTCAGTGAAGGAGAGTCCACCACCTTCCAAGGGAGTTAGAATGAAAATCTATTTCCTCTTTATTGTCACTCTAAATCAGAAGACCATGTAGTTACTGATGGCCATTATATCGTCCTTCATACCTTGAGGGCCTGGAATTCCAGAAGGCCCCATGTCACCTTTTGGGCCAGCAGCTCCTGGAACGCCAGCATTGCCCTGCAGGAGAGAAAACAGCCCTCAGATATGCCTTTGGAGACAAGTGACACACAGATGTGTGGACAATTTCTAAAACTGCAACAAGTCAAGCAGTCAACACGTATCTCCTGAAATTGAATAGACAAGTAAGTTATGCATAAAAAAGGATCTGCTACATGGCACAAGACTCCAAGTTCTGCATATGAAATAAGTGGGTAACACAATTTGCTATACGTTGTAGAACGAGGTGGGAATTGTGGGAAATAGCAGTCAAACATAACTACGTAAGCAGTTTGACATCGATGAGAGTGATGTGAAGCTCCTGTTCCTGTTCCTAACTCTATATTAACCTTTTTGACAACAAATGCAAAAAAACTGGAGAGAAATTAAAAAAGATTTTAAGATTTGGAATAGATTAAAATTGTCGTTTTGGCGAAGAATTTCAATAATCAAAATGAACGTTCTCCCCAAGATGCTCTATCTCTTCAATATGATCCCGATTATGAGTAATATGTTTTGATGAATGGTAGAGGAAAGTGTGTTTGTAGGGTTTATGTTTGTAGTGTAGGGTGTATATGTATTTTCTTTTGGTCGATTTTGTATCAGTATATGTTTATTTCATTTTCATTTTCTGTATCATTTATTAATAAATAAAAAATAATAAAAAGAAGAGGTTTTTGTTGCTAGACTCTTCTCCATGAGAGAGGATGTGAAGCTGCTTCTCTTCCTATTCCTAACTCTATCCTTGTCCAGATAGGGGCACAGCTGGGCCATGAGCTGAAGCTGATGGCAGGCACTCGGCACCACTGTGGCCACCTGCGCCTCAAGTGACAGCAGAAGATGCAGGAATACTCCCAAGCTATGTACCTGCTCCTTCAGAAGGAGTGTAACCCCCTCAAGAGCAGGTCACCTCCCAGCCTTCTGGTCTGGGGGAACCACCCACCAACAGTGCCTCAGTCTTATCTGGATGGAGTGAAGTTTGTTGGCTCTCATCCAGTCCATTACTGAGGCAAGATATCAGTCCAGCACTTCCACTTTTTCACCTGCAGTGGATTAACTTGGTATCAACTTTTAAATCGCCTGAGATGTCATATTACAAAAGTAAAATATTGTAGTAAGAAGTTTAACAATTCAGACAATATAGTTCTTATCTCTTTTTTACAGCAGAAGAATGCACAGAGCATTGTGCTTTCAGACAATGGAGTGCTGGCCTGGTTTTGAGTGATGGTGTTTTCTAGCTGAAGTGGGTGAAATTGTCTATGTTCATTTCTTTTAGGTCCTGTTTCCAATCCTCTTCCTTCCATGCAATGTTCAAATTAAGGAGAGTCAGGATGTTCACCCTGTCACTTTTAGATGTCGGAGGTGTTTTGTCCACCTCCACTATTAGAGTGAAGCAATACTAACATCACAAATGAGATCAGTAGCAGGCTTATAGGCCTTCTGGCATCTTAATGTTTCCATGCTTGAGGTCTTGCAGAAACAATTCATATTCTACCTGCCCTTTAGCGCACAATGTGAGATTCTCTTTAACAGCAAAGTTGCTGAAAACAATAATCATGTAAAAAAAAGAAGCAGCAATATCATGTCATTGGGAGGAGGGTTCTTTTGGGCAGCGGCCTAGATTCCTGTGGGCCAAGCTTTTTGCTCCCCGCTCTCGTTCAATTAGACTGTGAACCCAAATATTATTTTGGTGTCCAGAGTTTTCCTGACACCCAAGTTTGCTAATAAAGCTCCTTGATGGTTAGTTAAATCCTTAATTCCATCTGGATTGTGAGATCAATTCGGCCCAACCATGACTGCGAACCCCTGCTCTAAGTTTTCAATTTTTATCTAATCTCTCCGATCATTGGACCAAAATTAAGCTTTTCCAAATTTTGAAGGTTCCTGGGGATAATAACTCCTAAACATTTAAAATATTTCTGACAAAGTTTTATTCCAGTGGAGTGCTGAAGTTGTAGTTGTACTTCAGGTGGCATATGAATGCATAGCAGGTCTGATTAGCTATTAAGGTAAAGGTAAAGGTACCCCTGCCCGTACGGGCCAGTCTTGACAGACTCTAGGGTTGTGCACTCATCTCACTCTATAGGCCGGAAGCCAGCGCTGTCCGCAGACACTTCCAGGTCACGTGGCCAGCGTGACGAAGCTGCTCTGGCGAGCCAGCACCAGCGCAGCACACGGAAATGCCGTTTACCTTCCCGCTATAAAGCGGTACCTATTTATCAACTTGCACTTAGGGGTGCTTTCGAACTGCTAGGTGCTGGGACCGAACGACGGGAGCTCACCCCGCCGCGGGGATTCGAACCGCCGACCATGCGATCCGCAAGTCCTAGGCGCTGAGGTTTTACCCACAGCATCACCCGCGTCCCCTTGATTAGCTATAGTTAACACAAAAACCAGAGACCTTTCCATAAGCACCAAGAATTTTCATTACTGCAAGGAGATTTGTTCTAGGGTGAGACAGCATCAAGGCTACGTCATTTGCGAACATGTCCATCAGAGGACTCTGCCCATTAATTTGTATTCCAGACACCTCAGGGTCTCCCCTAAGTGCTAGAGCCAAGGGTTCCATGGGCAGGGCAAAAAGCAGGGGCGACAATGGGCAACCCTGCTTTGCGCCCCGGCCCATCAATATAGGCTCTGAATGTATACCATTTTCAAAATATTTGCGGTACAATCCTGATACAAGGTAGTCAGCAGTGCAGTGAATGAGGCTCCCATGCCAAAACCGCGCAAGGTTTCAAAAAGAAAATTCCGTTCAAGATGGTCAAATGCCTTCACTGCATCCAATGTAAGGATGGCTGTCGGTGCCAGTTGGTTTGATCCCCAGTATATTGCATTGAGGATCCTCCTAATTGGGGTAGTTATTGACCTTTGCCTAATAAAATCTGTCTGATCCGAATGTACAGTGGTACCTCGGGATGCGAACAGGATCCGTTCCAGAGCCCTGTTCGCATCCTGAACAGAACATAAGACACAACTGTGCGTCTGAACGGGTCATGTTTTGCCGCTTCCGCGCATGCGCGTGATGTTGTTTTGACCGTCTGCACATGCACGAGCAGCGAAACCAGGAAGTAACGCACTCCGTTACTTCCGGGTCGCTGCGGAGTGTAACCCCGGAGTGTATTTATCCCGCCCCGGAGTGTATTTATCCTGGGGTATGACTGTATATAATTCGGTACAATCATCACTAACCTGTGTTTGTAAGTAATTTTAAATCAACATTTATTAATGAGATAGGCCTATAGGATTTAACTGACTCCAAGTCTTTATTTGGTTTTGGTAGCACTACGATGTGTGTGTTTCTCCAAGTTCCAGGTATCAAGCCATGATCCTTTATATCTGTAAATAATTTCAGCAAGAATGGGGCCACAAGTTCAGAAAAGGTTTTATAAAAATAGCCAGTAAACCCGTCTGGTCCAGGTGCCTTACATGGATTTGTCTTTTTTATACTAGCTAATATTTCCTTCAAGTGAAAAGGGTTGATTTAAGTAAGTTGCATGCTCCTCTGTTAATTTTGGAATGTTAACTGTGGCCAAAAATTCCTGAATGGTGTTTAGTGATGGTGTTTCAGAAGTGTATAAGGTCTTATAGAATGCATGAAAGGCTTAGTTAATTGGCGCCTCCGGCAATGGCGGAGTTCCTCCGATCGGGAGGAATTTGCTCCATGGAAATTAGGGTCTGACCGCCACGGCGAAGGCGGAGACCCAGTAAAATCACAGGCAGGAGAAGCCTGTGAACGTGGGATTCGGCTGGCACCTTTTGCGCCTCTCCTACTCACGGGGAGACCTGGTTTCGGGGATCCGGAGCGACGTGGGGTGAGCGGCGCGGTGCTTCAAATTGACTGCTTTTTTCACGGAGGGAAGCCGCATTGCTGTTGCCGGAGAGCGCTGACTTTTTCCTGTAGACAATTTGACTCTAAACAACTACCCGTGAGTAGAACGGAAAATTGGATTTACAAACGTCTTAATTTGGTAATTTGGTACCGAAACGGGAAGGTTTCAAACAGGAAGTCTGCCTTCCCCTTTTGTAAATAGATTGAAGCAAAGAAGCTGCAAGCTAAGGTCTTGGAAAGCCTTATGTAAAGGATTAGACCTCCATCAGATTAAAATCATTAAACCCCCCTTGGAAGCAGGAGAAGAGGGGGGAAATTTTGGATCGTGTAAACCTGCAGGAGAGAGTGATAAAAATTAAATTACCACTGCTCTGAACCTGGAACGGGCTGCCAGTTGATTGACGTTTTGGGAGAGTTCATTGACTGTGAATAAAACGTATACTGACAGTTAGTTAAATAAGAGAAATATATTGTTTCCATTGTCCTCTTCTGTGTTTAAAAAGGAGGAAAAGTAACTGAAAATTGAAACTAACTTTACTTTTGGAACTGTGCTTGAAAGGACTGATACAAGTGGAGACTGTTTCCCTCTAGAGGGAACTTTTGAAACTGTTACAAGAGTGGAGCTGGGGAATCTCCAGCTGTAGGATAAGAGCTGTGAAAATCAAGGATTGACCTTGGACTATTTAAGAATGTCGACAGGAGAAGCCTTAGTGATTGCCTTATGCAAGATAAGCTATTTGTTGGAACAGCTTCACAAAAAGACGGATGTTAGGGCTACTAAAATTGATAATTTGGGACAAAAAGTGATTAATTTGGGACAAAAAGTGAGCACCAATACAGAAATTATTCAGGACTTGCTGCAGGAATCTACTTTAGCAGAACAAAATGTGGAAAAGGAGAAGGAGAAAGTTGTTGTAGCCTTACAGAGGCAAATTGAGGACTATAAGTTGAGGCCTTTTATGATTGAATCCAGAAAAAGTCAGATTTTGAGGATCGAAGCCCGGCCTGGATTGGAGAAGGAAAGTTGGAAAGATCCCCCCATGCAGGGATTAACTGACTTTTGGGACATGGATCTGGGTCAGGAGGAGACTGGAGTTCTGGGGGCCTTTGGATTTGGAGGAATTTTGAAACATGCTCTGAAATACTTCATGGACGTTAGCTTCAACTATGGAAATTTGGCTGACCTGTCGAGAAGGAACAAAAGTATTGATAGGTCGGAGTTTCCCCGAGATCTGCTCTATAGCATCAAAGAATATGAAGAAGACCTGCAGAAGGGACTTGGAAAAGAGTTAAGAGCCTCGGACATAAGATTTCCAGGTTGATGGACTGTATGGAGTTGACGGAAGTGACTGGCAGAGTCCGAGACCGGGGAGAGGAGATGGTGGAAGAAGATTGGAAAACTTAAAGTCTATATATAGAAATATTGTAAAATTAATGAGTGATAGAAAAATGTTGGAATGAAATCTTATGACCTTAGTAGAAATGCTATAAGGAGTTAAGCTTAAATAAGTATATTAATTTTAATGGAAATAAGATTAAAAATATGTTAAGACATTTATATGATAGAAAATAGAAAAAGATGGAAAGGAATTGCTGAAACAATTAATGGAAGTGGAATACAAAGAGGGAGGTGAGAGGAGGTCGATGAAACAAGGGAATGAAAGATAGAATATGGAAAAGGAATTATGTATGGTTTTTTAAAAAATAATATTTATTACTTTTAAAGCTTACAAAAAAGAAAAAGAAGAAAGAAGACAAAAGAAAAAAAGAAAAAAGAGAAAAAACAATACAATATATAAACAATACAAAACACAACCTTAACACATTAAACTAACACAATAAACTAAACCAAACCAAACAAAAACAATTTAAAAACATACATCATACCTTTTCCATATTCTATCTTTCATTCCCTTGTATCATCGACCTCCTCTCACCTCCCTCTTTGTATTCCACTTCCATTAATTGTATGTTTTTAAAGGTATGATGTATGTTTTTAAATTGTTTTTGTTTTGTACTGTTTAGTTTATTGTGTTAAGGTTGTGTTTTGTATATTGTATTGTATTGTTTTTTTTCTTTTTTTCTTTTCTTTCTTTTTTCTTTTTTGTAACCTTTAAAAGTAGTAAATATTATTTTTTTAAAAAAGTTAATTTTAAGTTTATCATGTGTTATTTCACCTTTGCCTGTTTTTATTGAGTGGAATGTTCTGTTTAACTTACATTTCTTTAATTGGTTTGCCAAGATTGTTGAGTTTTTTATTATTAAATTCATAGTACTGTAGATTTAAATATTGAAGGGATGTTATTATTTTTGGAATTTCTAACATGCCTAATTCTTTCATTTTTTGAATTAATTTGCAATACACTCTGTTACCACATGTTATTTTATGTTTTTCTTCTAATTCTTTTATTTCTTTTTCTAATTGGATATGAATATTTGATTTTCTTTTTTCTTTTTTTGATTCTACTCTTCTCACTGATTAATGTTCCTTTAATTACTGCTTTGAAGGTATCCCAAATTAAAGCTGGGTTATATAATCCTGCATCATTGATCTTAAAAAATTCTGGTATCTCTTTTTGCAACTGTTCGAGAATCAATTGATCTTGTAGTAGCCATGGGTCAAGTCTCCATAGCATGGTCAGAGACTTCTCCTGCTTTGATCTCTGAGAAGTGGATCCGATGGATCCATCCTTCTGTCAATAAATAATCAATTATAGAGTACCGTATGTTCCGGCGTACAAAACAGCTTTTTATCCCTGGAAAATCACCCCAAAATTTGGGGGTCATCTTACACCCTGGGTATACACATTGGGAAGGAAGAGAGGGAGCCGGTGAGCAGAGGCTCCCCTTCTGCTGTCGCTCCTCCTCCCTCCCCACAGAAGGGGATGCGGAAAGTCCTTCCAAGCGCGGCGCTCACCCGCCTGCCCGCCAAACGCCTCGCCTCGGGCTGCTGCTGCTGCTACGGCAGAGGCAGCGGAGGGGTGCACGCTCTGCCCCTGGCGGCACTCAAACTCTATAACTCTAAAACACTAAAATTGAACAGCAAAAGTTGGGTGTCGTCTTATATGCCCAGTTGCCTAATACGCTGGAATCTACGGTAGTTTGTATGGCAATTACTACAGTGAGTATAGTCCCTTAAATCAGAGTTTGCCATTTGCTGGATATCATATAAATTGATTTTTTAAAGAATTCTATACAGAAGGGTTTTTGTTGATGGGGAACCTCTATTGACCTTTTTTTCCTGACCTGAACAATTTCTGTCAAAATATGCATTTAGGACTAAATTGAAATCTCCCCCCAGGATTGTTTGACCTTTTAAAAAAAATTCCAGTTCTGTCAATGTTTTTTCCAAAAATTCTTCCTGTTGGTTGTTTGGTGCATAAAGATTACCTATAGTCAGCCATTGGTCTTGAAATGTGTAACATCCATCAGGATCACTAGGAGGGGTTTGTTCAGGTTTAAATTCTGATTTATCCGCAACCCATGTTGTTACCCCACGAGCCTTAGATGTTTCCTGAGAGGCAAACCACTGTCCCCCAGAGGAGGGGAGGGGAGACGTACTCATTGTAGCCCCCCTCCTCCTCTGGTGAGTCTCCTGGACCAGAATCAAGTCCGGTCTCCCTTTTCCTTCCAAACCTGTCTCCTTTGTATGGGTGACCCTAGTCTATTAACATTCCATGTGATTATTTTTAAATGATCCATACTTGCTCCAGGATGATTAGTACATTATAGGAGCACATGGAAAACATTATATCTAACAAACCCCAAACTTCACCTCCCCCCCTTCCCCTCCCACCTACAACAAGAAAACTCCGTCCTACTGTTGGAACCATTGTGGTATCCACAGAGTAGTAAATTCTACTCTTTCAGTAGTATTAACAATAGGGGATGACCAAAATCACTGCTTCCCCCCCCTCCCAGGAACATTCTATGATAGTAAAGTTACAAAGCAAGTCATAAAAACCAAGACAAAATGATCTCACGCAGAGCAGAAGCCATCTTGTGGGATTCTCTGTCCATTTATCTTCTGTATTGGATTTTTCTTTTTTTAATTTTCTTCACTGTCTTCCCCCGTTGTTGCTGCCATTCAAAAGGGTCTTTTTATGTCTCTTCATTGGTGCTTTCCTCCACTCCTTCTGTTGTCATGTCTTCAATCTGTACATCAATCTGTTTCAATATTTTTTTGGCTTCTACATGCAACGCTGCTACCTTGGTTATTCCATTATGAGTGATGATCGGCCTAAAGGAGAATCCCCATTTGTATTTTATCCCTGCATTGCGAAGCGATGTGGTGTATGCTTTGAATTCACAACGTTGCTGCAAGGTCCCAGGAGAAAGGTCTGGGAAGATAGCTATAACAGAGTCCTCATGTTCTATTTTTTCCAGTTTTCTGAAACGTTGCATTAAACCATTTCCCACCAAGAATGTGTTAAAGTAGACAATCACATCTCGGGGGGGGGGTGTCCCGTTTTTAGGTTAAACTCTCAGGGCTCTGTGTATACGTTCTATATTTTCTGCACTGATTTTGCAGTCAGGAAATAATTCTTGAATCCATGTGAGGAAGGCCGCTTTTAGATCTGAGTCTCCAAAACTTTCAGGTAGGCCCCTGGGAAAGTTTCCTTTTCCCCGATCTTGACAGTCTTCCAGTTGGATTCTAAGGTCTGCTTGCGAGCGTTTCAGAGTCCTAATAGATATTTTATTTTTCAAGCTTAATTCCATTGCTGTGTTTGCTGTAGTTTTAATCATTCACAGTCTCAGTTAATTTAGCAATGTCTTCCCTCAGTGAGAGGAGTGCTTTTGCCCAGTCTTGGGCTAATTCCTTCCTGATTAGGGCTACTAGGCCTTGTGCATTTTCAAGGCCAGGGATGCGGGTGGCGCTGTGGGTTAAACCACAGAGCCTAGCACTTGCTGATCAGAAGGTTGGTGGTTCAAATTCCTGCAACGGGGTGAGGTCCCGTTGCTCGGTCCCTGCTCCTGCCAACCTAGCAGTTCAAAAGCACGTCAAAGTGGCGGGGAGGTAAATGGCGTTTCCGTGCGCTGCTCTGGTTCGCCAGAAGCGGCTTAGTCATGCTGACCACATGACCCAGAAGCTGTACGCCGGCTCCCTTGGCCAGTAAAGCGAGATGAGCTCCGCAACCCCAGAGTTGGCCACGACTGGACCAAATGGTCAGACGTCCCTTTACCTATTTTCAAGGCCTATCAGTTTCCCTGCTTCTGCTTTTTCATTTTTGGAAGCTTTGGCAGCCATTTTGGGGCCTGCCATTGCTTGGCCTGTGCCTGAGGGAGATTCTTTCAAAGGTAGTGAAATCCATGAATCTAGGTCCCTTTTAGCAATCCAGACTTGCTAAAGCTGTCCTAACAGGGGGAATTATTTTTAAAATGCTTACTCGTCATTGTCTCGGTTTGTGCTGGTTATTGTTCTCAGGAAGGAGCTCAGCGGCGATTCAAGGCACCATATTGGTTGATGATGTCACCATCCCCCCCGCCATTCTTGATAAGGTCAGCATGCAGGTTGGCAATCTTTGAAGGACCATTTTGTCATTTCCTCCTTTTTCCACCTTAGCTACCATGTTTAGAGATTGATTTGGGGCCATGCCTTTTTCAAAATGCGTGAGAGAGAATAAGAGAAATAGGTAAGGTCATAATCCTTGCTCCTGGTCCCAGATGTGCTAGGCAGCCTTGCCTATTGGTACTTGTAACAAATTTGAAGGTTCAATGGGGGTGGGGAGTGCAGGAAGTTGAGCACTGGACTCAACCTGTTGCTCCAGCATGTGCCCCCTTCAGCAACTATTTAGTACAGGGGAGTACATTTTTAAAACACATATATACTGGTTTGAAAATTAATTCAGAACCAATTAATCTAGTAAATGAAATGAACAAATTAACAAACACTATTTCATTATGTAATAACAGATAAATCCATTAATGCAGTACTTCTGAAAGTGACTTACAGGGATTCCTTGCTGCCCCTGGTCACCTTTGAGTCCAGGTCTTCCTGGTGTTCCTGGCCATCCTGGGCTTCCTTTTTCTCCTTTGACTCCTTGTAATCCTGGAGCACCTGGAGAGCCTTGTGGCCCAGGAAGTCCTAAAACAGGAATGGAAAAGTTACTTATGGGCAATATTGTTGTTAGAAGAAAACAAATGAGCCTGGCGAAATAATGGCTGACTATGCCCAAGGTGGGACGCAGGTGGCGCTGTGGGTTAAAGCCTCAGCGCCTAGGGCTTGCCGATCGAAAGGTCGGCGGTTCGAATCCCTGCGGCGGGGTGCGCTCCCGCTGCTCGGTCCCAGCGCCGCCAACCTAGCAGTTCGAAAGCACCTCCGGGTGCAAGTAGATAAATAGGGACCGCTTACCAGCGGGAAGGTAAACGGCATTTCCGTGTGCGGCTCTGGCTCTGGCTCTGGCCAGAGCAGCGATGTCACGCTGGCCACGTGACCTGGAAGTGTCTCCGGACAGCGCTGGCCCCTGGCCTCTTAAGTGAGATGGGCGCACAACCCCAGAGTCTGTCAAGACTGGCCCGTACGGGCAGGGGTACCTTTACCTTTACCTATGCCCAAGGTAAAACCAAAGAAGTGCCCGGGAGCAATAAAACACTTCAAAATCCAAAACAAATGCGACTTTCACAATTCCATTTCAATAATCTTGTGAAACCTGGAAACAACAGCATTTGAGATGTACATCTATCTATTAAAAAAAGATTCATTGATACATTTTGCTTTCCAAATAACAATAATGTACCTAAAGAAACTCTTAAGCCATTTGACATTCTGTAATTAAAATAATAGAATCAGAGATCCAGAGAATTGTAGAGTTGGACATCTAGTCTAACTGCCTGCAATGCATGAATTACAGCTAAATCATTCATGCCAGATGGCCAGCCAACCTCTGCTTAAAAACCTCCAAGGTAGGAGAGTTCACCACCTTCCCAAGGGAGTCCTTTCTGAGCATCAGAAGGTTCTTCTTGATGTTTAGTCAGAATCTCCTTTCTGAAAACTTGAATTTGAGTCCTACCATCCAGACCAGGAGGAAACAAGCTTGCTCCATCTGCCATGTAGCAGCCCTTCAGATATTTAAAGATGGCTATCATGCTCCCAGCCTCCTCTTTTCCAAGCTAAACAGACCCAACCCTCTCAATTGTTCCTTATAAGGCTTGGTTTCCAGACCCTTGGTCATTTTCGTTGCCCTCCTCTGCATACATTCCAGCTTGTCAACAATCTTCTTAAATTGCGATGCCCAGAACTGGACACAGGACTCCAGGTGTGGTTTCACCAAGGCAGAATAGAGTGTGACTATTACTTCCCTTGATCGGAACACTATACTTCTTTTGATACAGCCTAGAATAGCATTAGCTTTTTTGTTGCTGTACCATACTGTTGTACTTTTCACATGTACTACTAGTAAGCCAGGGGTCCCCCATCTTATATTTGGGCACCTGGTTCTTCCTGCCTAAGTACAGAACCTTCCATCTGTCCCTATTGAAGTTCATTTTGTTAACTTGGACCCAGTCCTCCCATTGTTAAGGTCATTCTGAATTCTGATTCTGTCTTCTGCAGCATTAGCTACTCCTCCCAGTTTGGTGTCATCTGCAAATTTGATGAGCATCCCCTCAATTCCAACGATGCATAACATCAACATTTCCATTTTGGGAATAGACCAGCATGAAATTCTTTCACTCAATTTTTTTTGTTCTTGAATAAGTACTGTTGGACGATCATTGTACATTAATTGTTCATTAAGTTTGTAAAAACACATACAGGTACAGTTGTACCTTGGAAGTTGAACAGAATCTGTTCCGGAAGTCCGTTCGACTGCCAAAACATTCAAAAACCAAAGCGTGGCTTCTGATTGGCTGCAGGAAGATCCTGCAGCCAATCGGAAATGTGGAAGCCCTGTTGGACATTCAGCTCCCAAAAATAGTTCACAAACCGGAACAGTCACTTCCGGGTTTGCGATGTTTGGAAGCCAAAATGTTTGGGAACTAAGCTGTTTGACTTACAAGGTACAACTGTATGTTGTCTATAAATACTCTTACCTTGAAGCCCAGGTTGGCCTTGAGGTCCCCGGTCACCCTTAGGTCCCTCTCCAATTTTTCCTGGCAATCCAGGAACACCCGGTTGGCCTGAAGGACCCTGAGGGCCAGGAAATCCTGCTTCTCCCTTTGTACCAGGAATCCCTGGGCTTCCTGGGGAGCCAGGGGAGCCCACATCTCCTTTTGCACCTAAGATTTAAAATGACAATCATTTAGGAAACTCGTTATCTTAGACATATGAAGTGTGGAGACTAGTAAATGTCTGAAACTGAGTCTTGGTCAGGACCAAGAAAAAAATATGGAAGGCTTAATCGATGACACTGGTCAACAACAAATTTGTTGTCTGCGTTTTTTCAGTTGATTTAGGACGAATCTGATGTGCTGAATCCAAAAATCACATTGGTTTTGCTCAATCAGGTCAAGTTTTTGAGCTATGGTCACATGTCTTTTTTTACGTTTTTGTTCACATGTACGCTTGTGTGGAGCATTTTAGAAGAAGTTGGTGGGGGTAAAATGCCATGTTGAATAATTGTTTTGATTGGAAATGATTATTTTAATGACAAGAAGTATTCAGGTCCGATAGTTCTGGGTGATTATGTCAAAAAGGGATCAGTTTGAAGTCATAAAACCTCCGTTTTTTCTTGGAAGAGAAGGACTTGGTGTACTGTGCAGATATTGCGCAGCTTCTGCTCAAGCTTGGAGTGCCACAGTACGAACCCAAAGATTGGAGACTCTTCATTGACAGCAGCAAGCGATGACTGAAATGTGTTCTGCTACACAACGGCAACTAGTTTGCCTCTATACCCCTGGCTCACTCGAGTACACTGAAGGAGAACTATGAAGCGGTGAAGTATGTGCTGGAGAAAATTGGTTAGGATCAGCATAAGTGGTTTATTTGTGTTGACCTGAAGATGGTGAACTTTTTGTTGGGACAACAGTCTGACTTCACCAAGTACCCATGTTTTCTGTGCATGTGGGATAGTAGGGACCGTGCTCAGCATTACACGAAGAAGGACTAGCCTGTGCGGGAGGAATTGGTGCCTTGAAAAAAAAGGAACGTCATCAACGACCCTCTGGCGGACAGAGACAGAATACTCTTCCCACCGCTGCACATCAAGCTCGGCTTAATCAAGCAGTTCACCAAGGCTCTGGACAAGGATGGTGACTGCTTCACTTACTTGTGCCAGGCTTTTCCAGGATTGACCATGGAGAAGTTGAAAGCTGGCATCTTTGAAGGTCCTCAGATCCGTCAGCTCATCAGAGATCCAGAGTTCGGAAACTCAATGAACGAAGTGGAACTGGAAGCGTGGAAGGCATTTGTTCTGGTAGTGAAGAACTTTCTTGGCAACAATAAGGCCAGAAACTACGCAGAACTTGTCAACAACATGCTGACTGCTTTTAAAAACCTGGACTGCAACATGAGCGTCAAGATGCACTACCTATTTTCACATATGGACCGGTTTCCTGAGAACCCTGGGTTCAATGAGTGACGAGCTGGGGGAGAGATTCCATCAGGACATGAAAGAGATGGAGACCAGGTATCAGGGTCACTGGGACGCAGTCATGATGGCTGACTACTGTTGGACTCTGAAGAGAGACCTACCTGCCGCTGAGCATTCCAGGAGTTCCAAGAAACGGATGTTCAAGCCCTGAAGTTTGAAAAATGGTGAAGCAACATGCAATTTACGCGTACTTATCTTTATCAATGCCCACCATTCAGTTTACAGTAAACCTGACCTGATGGAGAGAAACGGATGCCATTTCCTGATTCAGCAGTGCAAAAATACCCTAAATCAGTTGTAGAAATCTAGACAACGTTCAAAAGTAAAAAATAGCTGCCCAGTGTGACATTTAACTGGAAACTTGTTTTGGGGATGGGGAAACAGTTTAACTTAGCAGGGTGTGTGTGTGTGTGTGTGTGTGTGTGTGTGTGTGTGTGTAACTGTGCTCTGATAACCATGGATGCTTTCAATGCATTAGCCATTCTGTGTTATCGCTCTACAGAGAAAGCTGCCTGTTCTGTTGTTTGTAGCTCTGGAACAGACCTCTTCAACTTTATCAAAGTTTGTATAGATGTCACCTGAGGAGTCCCTCACACCCTGTGATTCTTGGTTGAGAAGTTGTTGACTATTATTATTATTATTATTATTATTATTATTATTATTATTATATCTTTTCTTGGTTTACAAAAGTATGTGCAACGTCTCTCTCTCTTTTCTTCCAAGTAACATTTTTTACAGATCAGTTTCATTTGTTGAGACATTAGGAAGAAGAGGGGGGAAAGAGGTGTGGGGGGAAAGGTGAGTGGGGTTGGGGTTGGGTGGCGATGTTTCTATTAATATATGTGGGGTTTTGTGTCAGCGTTGCTTGTGCAGGTTCTCTGCTATTCGCTTGTGTTCCTTTGGTGGTGAGAAAAGTTGGGGTTGACCTAGGGTGTGGTTGTTTGTGGTTGGCTGTGGTGATCTTTGTTTTCATGTATGAGTGGGGTGGGTGGGTGTTTTGGATCAGGTTAGCCATACTGATTTGTATGCTGTTGGTGGATTTTTGTCATTGTCTTGTTGGGATGTGTATGTGATAAAGGGGAGCAATACTGGGGTAAAGGTGTCTTTGTCCCCGTGTCAGTTTCAGTTTATTGGTTAATTTTTCTAGTAAGGCTGTTTCCCAGGTTGAGAAGTTTGTTGAGGAGAGGGTGAACAGAACAAGCAGAACTACTAGAGATTGTCTTACTTTTGTTTGTTACTATGTCATTTGTGTTTTTATGTTGTAAACCACCCTGCTCCTGAGGGCAGGGTGCCTCCTGCCTGAGGGCCCTGCTCCTGCCTCTATCTACCTGGCCCAGACAGGTTTTATAAGGACTGCTGCTTTATATCCTTTTAAATTCTTTTTTGTGTGTTTTAACTGTTTTTAAGGATATGTACTTGGTGGGATGTACCTGGGAAGGGAGGAGCATGGGGAGGCCCAATTTCATTGGTTCTGCGTAGGGGGAGGTATGGCTTGGGAGGAGGGACAGAGAGTTAGTGACTGTGCCAGTCCCTCCTCCAACTCGGGGAATTGTGGTTGTCATATCAGCCAGCCCTCGGGTCTGTGACTGCTGCTGTTGAATGTCAGGTCAGCCCAGAATAAAATCTCCCTCATCCATAATCTGATTATGATGAGGAGGCTGATCTGGCATGTATCACTGAAACCTGGGTGGGTGAACAGGGCGGAGTGGGTCTCACCCAGCTGTGCCCAATTGGGTACTCAGTGCAGCATCAGGCCAGACTCAAGCGTTGGGGATGGGGAGTTGCTGTGGTCTATAGAGATTTTCTCTCTATCTCCAGGCTCTCTGTCCAGTGGCAGGGGTGGGGGTGGGGGTTCTAGTGTGTGTGTTCCAGGTTTGGGGAATGGGGACAGACTAGGATTCTGCTGGTTTACCGTCCACCTTGCTGCCCAGCAGTTTCCCTGCTTGAGTTGACAGAGCTAGTCTTGGAGGCGGTATTGAGGACTCTGAGACTGCTGGTTCTGGGAGCTGCCAAGGCAGCTGGCTCTGAGGTGGCTCAGGACGTCATGGCCATGATGACAACCATAGGGCTGTCCCCACATGTCACCGGCCCAACGCACATGTCAGGCCACACTCTGGACCTTGTTTTCTCGACTAGGCAGGAAGAGGGTGATTTGAAGGTGGGGGACATTGACATCAGTACCTTGTCAATCACTTCCTGTTGAGATTTAGGATATCAGTACCTTTTCCCCTCCGCAGGGGCAGGGGACCTATTAGGAAGGTCTGCCCTTGGAGGCTGATGGATCCAGTGGATTTCACAGTGGGATCCAGTGGAAGACACAATTGCCCCTGAGTGCCCTCTACCACTTCACAGAGCCCGATTGGCCCCCTGGTGTACTCCAGAGCTTTGGGCAAGGAAGCAAGCTGGGAGACAGTTGAATGCAGGTGGAGGAAAGATCTGAATGAATGAAACACTGGTGAGGGCTCATTATCGAGCCTACCTAGTGGTAGTGAAGTCAGCAAAGAAGGCATACTTTGCTGCCTCCATTGCATCTTCATTATGTCGTCCGGTTGTACCGGCCTTTTGCAGGCTGGCCCAAAGAAGGTGATAGCTTGTTGTGTCTTGTTTGCAAAGCATTTTGAGGGTAAAATCGCTTGCATTCACCAATATCTTGACTGCTGTTATAGCACATGAATCTCATGGGGTGGCCAGAGCACAGTCTAGTCCTGTTGTGTTGGAGGAATTTCAATTGGTAAGTCTCGAGGATGTAGACAAGATGCTTGGATCAGTCAGGGCAACCATTTGTGCCCAGACCCTCTTGCCCCTCTTGGCTGATAAAAACCAGCAGGGAGGGAACAGCTGGCTGGGTCAGGGAGGTCAATGCCTCTTTACGAGGGGATATGTCCCTGTCTGTTTGAAGGAGGCAGTGGTAAAACTGCTTCTTAAAAATCTTCCCTGGTTTCAGAAAACATAACTAACTACCGGCCAGTTGCTAATCTCCCTTTCCTGGGCAGGGTTCTGGAGCGAGTGGTTGTGGGCCAGATCCAGGTGCTTTGGGAAGAAACTGATTTTCAGGATCCATTTCAATCGGGGTTTAGGTATGGTTTTGGCACAGAAACTGCTCACCCTGTATGACCTCTGTTGAGAGAGAGACAAGGAAACAAGTCCCTGTTAATTCTTCTCGACCTCTCAGCGGCTTTTGATACGATTGACCGTGGTATCCTTCTGCAGCGACTCTCTGAACTAGGGATGGGTGGCAGTCCTACTTGGATGGTCATTCCCAGAGGATTGCAGCCCTGTGGAACCTTCAATGTGGGTTCCGCAGGGCTCAATCCTATCCCCCACATGGCAAGGTAGCTCACTGGAGCAAGACGGTCTGAGCATATTACACCGATCCTGGTCCACTGGCTACCAATTAGTTTCTGAGCCCAATTCAATGTGCTGGCTTTGACCTATAAAGCCTTAAACAACTTAGGACCGCAATACCTCAAGGAACGCCTCTTTCCATATGAACTTACCTGGACCCTGAGATCATATTCTGAGGCCCTCCTTCATGTTCCTCCTTCTCAAGAAGTCCGGAGGGTGGCAAAATGAAAATAGGCCTTCTCTGCAGAATGGGCCCCATCTGTGGAATGCTCTCCCCAGGGAAGTTCGCCTCGTGCTTTCATTATATTTAGGTGCCAGGCAAAAATGTGCCTTTTTAACCAGGCCTTTGGCTGATCTGTTTGAGATCCTATACCCTTTTAAAATGTGGCTCTTTTCTGGTTGTTGTGTGTTATTGGCTTGTTGTTTGTATTTTGATTATATATATGTACTGTAGATTTTATGTTGATCTTTTCTGTGAACTGCCCGAGACCTCCAGGTACAGGGCGGTATATAGAATCATAGAATCATAGAGTTGGAAGAGACCACAAGGGCCATCGAGTCCAACCCCCTGCCAAGCAGGAAACACCATCAGAGCACTCCTGACACATGGTTGTCAAGCCTCTGCTTAAAGACCTCCAAAGAAGGAGACTCCACCACACTCCTTGGCAGCAAATTCCACTGTCGAACAGCTCTTACTGTCAGGAAGTTCTTCCTAATGTTGAGGTGGAATCTTTCTTCTTGTAGTTTGGAACCATTGCTCCGTGTCCGCTTCTCTGGAGCAGCAGAAAACAACCTTTCTCCCTCCTCTATGTGACATCCTTTTATATATTTGAACATGGCTATCATATCACCCCTTAACCTCCTCTTCTCCAGGCTAAACATGCCCAGCCCCCTTAGCCGTTCCTCATAAGGCATCGTTTCCAGGCCTTTGACCATTTTGGTTGCAAATATAAATTCAATAAATAATAATAGTCATAAACCACCCTGTGATCTTTGGATAAAAGGCAGTGCAATAATGATGATGATGATGATGATGATGATGATGATGATGATGCCAGCACTGGTTAATGACCCTTGTTTGTTTAAGGAGCTGTCTGTCAATGACAAGGCAATTCTGGAAGGAGAGAATGGTTTTGGTAATGCAGCTCAGCTTTCCTTCCTCACTTGGTTGGAGGGTGAATATGAAAGAATAATAACCAGACTCATATTGGAGGTGGAGATGGAAAGACACAGAAGCCTGAACTTGCTTTCTGTGAGGATCCAGTGCTATGGTATTGGGGAGCACTCCTCGAAATAAATCACAGCCCTCCATATATCACACAGTCCCCAGTTACAGTCACTCTAAGGAAATCAAGCCCAAGGTGGTACCCCTTAAATTTCTCATCAGTTGAGGATTACAGTGTGTGTAAAAATGAACAAGGGGTGGAGTACTCAGGTGTGATTGGTGTGTTTCTTTCTTTTCTTTTCTTTTGCTTTATATCCCACTTTTCCTTCAAAGAAGGTGGCATACATGGCTCCTCCCATCCTCCATGTACTGTAGTTTAGGCTGAGAGTTGCCTAGGGTCACCCAGGGAACTTCATGGTTGAATGGAGATTTGGATCCTGGTCTCCCAGGTCCTAATCTAACACCCTATACCACAACTAACCCTATACCACAGCAACTCAACAACTACTGCTTTGGCAACATGTTCTATTTACAAGGCTGAACCTATTCATGTCCCAGCTTTCCAGACAGCAATCTGCCTTTTAAAATCAGTCAGTCATTATCTTCAAGTGTGTCAACGCATGCACACTCTATGAAGCTATTCCCTATTTTATGATGACACATCAGCCTAATAAATATATCATATTTTAGTTTTGCATGTAACTGGTTCTTTATTTGGCTGTATGCTTTACATGAGATGTTATTTATATTACCTTGTTCTCCCTTTGCACCTGGAAGTCCAGGAAGTCCTCTACCAGGAATACCTGTAAGATGAAGATAGTAGCACCAAGGTAAGGCAATTTAAATGTTCTCCATAAATTAAATCTCACTGTTGTATCAAAGCCCCTGATGCTGGTTCACACATTAGAAATGAACTACTGTATTTTTTGCTCTATAAGACGCATCAGACCATAAGACACACTTAGTTTTTGGAGGAGGAAAACAAGAAAAATATATATTATGAATCCCAGAAGCCAGAACAGCAAGAGGGATTGCTGTGCAGCGATCCCTCTCACTGTTCTGGCTTCTGGGATAGCCGTGTGAAGCCTCTTCAGGGCAGGGAGAGCCTTCATGTGTGGCTAAGCCAGAAGCTAGAACAGCAAGAGGGAGACAAGATTTAGGAACTGCAGCCTCGCATGCAAAAGCTGTTTTATGTGACTGAGAGCAAGGTATAAGGATCTATCACCCACCCACCCACCCACCCCAATCCTGCTGGGTTCTTAAACTGAGCAAACTGTAGTATTTAGGGTGGGAAGAAGTTGGGAATTCTATTTCTCCAGCTTATATTACTGTGTTAGACTTTCACAGTGTCTCTCTCTGGCCTTTTCTTCACTTTTTGTAGGCCAGAAGTCTTGCCTGGACACAGCATGGAGGAGAATGGGGGAGCATTACGGAACTCATATTTCTCTACCCACATCTCTGGGGACTGTGAGAGAGCAGAAGGCAAGCAACCAGGCAACCAGGGGGAGAATACAGAAAAATACAGGGATACAGGGAAATAGATCTGAGTGAAAAGTGAGGCCATAGAAGGTGTGTACTCTGCAGCTGCAGGCAGAGGTGATTTTACAGCAGCACAACCGATTCAACCACACTAGGTGCCATGCTGCAGGGGGCACCACAACAAAGCTGTAGAACAGAGTGCCAGAGGTGGTGGGGTGAGCAGTCTCTTAGTGTCACACAGGGTGCTGCTGAAATTTGAGAACCCAAAGTCTGCCACTGCTGCAGAGGAAACCTTCAGAGTTGAGGGGAATGAAGATAGGAGCAAAGCTAATGGATACATTAGAGCTCCTTTCACTTGCTGGCTCAACCAAAGCAGGGGACAAACAAGAGAAAGAAAACCCCCCTTCAGTTGGGTTGGAGTTCATAAAAGGTACCAAGAAGACTTGGGGTAGTGCCAGTGGTGGAGCTTCATGCTTGCAGGGGTGTGGAGCTCAGCACAAGTGGGGGGCAGCCACGATGGCACCCCACCGGGATCGCGCTGCTGGGGGCAATGTGCTCTCCCCGCACTCCTCTTCCTTTGCCAGTGGGTAGTACATTAATTTAGGTGACCATTCCCAACCGCCACAAAGGAATATGTCAGCTGCCCTGGAAACTATTATAAATAGAAATAATAGCATGAACAGTGAAAAAACAACCCATAATTCAACCTACCAAAGATAATCTTTCTAGATAAGGATTTTTGCAAATTTTGCCAAGGACAAAACCATTTCAATAATCATTTTGCCACATGAATCACTGCTGTGGAGTTTATCATATTCCTATATAGTCAAGCTCTAGCTGTCCATCCCTAAAAATTGAAGAGGTATTTTGTGGCCATGTACACGGGTCCCTGTGTAAAGCGTACTTTCATTTGAACAGTTAAAAATAGTTGCATTTGCAGTGTACATACTGAGCAGCATCTAGAGGAAGTTAATTGTGTTTAAATTTTCTAGATTGTCCCCAGAATCTGAACAATGCACTGGGTATCCTGCCATCCCTCAGGATACTGGCAGGGCTAAAACATCAATCTTCACTTGCTTAAAAATATATATTAAGATTTGTTTAAAGTATATGATCAGGCATCTACTGTGGTAAAAATATTACATACTAGAAGAAAAAGAAGAGAAATATCTCACCTGGGTCACCCTTTGCACCAGGTGAGCCTGGGATTCCATCGTGTCCTGGCTGGCCCCTTTCTCCAGGAGCTCCTGGGGGACCTTCAGGCCCAAGGTCACCTGCAAAAGATAAACAGACAAATTTTGAGGAACAAAATGGCGGAATAGTGGAAACAGCTGGTGCAGAATTCAATGGGCAGGCTGCTCACTGGGGCACCTATCCTGGCCAGATTAAAAATGCTGGTTTTGACTTATGAAGGCTTAAATAGCTCAGGACTGCAACACTTCAAGGACCATCTCTCCCCATATGAACTGACCTGGGGCTTTTCTGCCATGGCTCCCCACTGGTGGGATGCTCTCCGCAGTGAAGCTTGCCTGTCATCTCCATTTCATATCTTCATTTTTTTTTAAAATGATATTTATTAAACTTTCCAATAAGAACATACAAATACAAAACAACTACAATAAAAACAAACACAAAAAAACCAACAAGTATAATTTTAAAACTTATTTTCACAACCTAATTTCCCCGACTTCCTCATACCTCACCGTCTTGTATTCTAGTTTCATTATCCCATCAGCAACTCCATTCCCTTATTTCCCCAATTTTTTTATAAATTCCATTCCTTTTCTTACTCTAATATCTCTGGAAACCACAATGTTTTTAAGTCCATGTCAATCTAACATTCTTTAATCTTGTAATATTTGTTAAGATAGTCCTTGGATTTCTTCCAAACTTCTTCCACTGTCTCTTTCTCCTGGTCTCGGATTCTGCCCGTCATCTCTGCAAGTCCCATGTAATCTGCCATCTTCATCTGCCATTCTTCCAGCGTGGGTAGATCTGATGTCTTCCAATACTTTGCAGTAAGGATCCTTGCTGCTGTTGTTGCATATAAAAACAAAGTTCTATCCTTCTTTAACACCACATGGCTGACCATACCCAGGAGAAAGGCCTCTGGTTTCTTCAGGAAAGTGTATTTAAACATCTTTTTCATTTCATTATATATCATTTCCCAGAAAGCCTTTATCCTTGGGCACGTCCACCAGAGGTGAAAGAATGAACCTTCATTTTCCTTACACTTCCAACATTTGTTATCTGGCAAGTGGTAAATTTTTGCAAGCTTGACTGGGGTCATGTACCACCTATAGATCATTTTCATAATATTTTCTCTCAGGGCATTACACGCCGTAAATTTCATTCCGGTGGTCCACAACCTTTCCCAGTCAGCAAACAAAATGTTGTGACCAATATCTTGCGCCCACTTGATCATAGCTGATTTAACTGTTTCATCCTGCGTATTCCATTTCAGCAGCAAGTTATACATTTTTGATAGATTCTTAGTATTGGGTTCTAACAATTCTGTTTCCAATTTAGATTTCTCCACCTGGAAGCCAATTTTCTTATCCATCTTATAGACCTCCATTATTTGGTAATAGTGAAGCCAATCTCTCACTTTATCCTTTAATTTCTCAAAGCTCTGCAATTTAAAATTACTACCCTCCTGTTCTAAAAGTTCCCAATATTTCGGCCATGTACGTTCCATATTAAGTTTTTTCACAGCTTTTGCCTCCATTGGTGAAAGCCACCTTGGAGTTTTATTTTCCAGTAGGTCTTTATATCTAACCCAAACGTTGTACAGTGCTTTCCTGACAATATGATTTTTAAAGCCTTTATGAACCTTAACTTTGTCATACCACAAATATGCATGCCACCCAATCCATTTCATATCTTCAGGCACCAAGTGGAAACATTATTTGCCCAGGGCTTTGGCTGATTAAAAAATCTATGGTCTTTTAAATGTGTCAGGGTGTCTGAGTTATTGATTTTTAAAATTATTATTATGTTATGTGTTTTTATAGTGTAAACCGCCCGGTGATCTTCGGATAAAGGATGGTGTATAAACAACAACAAGAAGAAATGGTGTCTGTTCATCAAGAAAGTGTTCTGAATCTTAAAATATAGGTTGCCAATTTTTCTGTTGCAATTTTATTGCTATCTTGAAAAATTGTCAAAACAAAAAAAATTCCTTCCAGTAGCACCTTAAAGACCAACTAAGTCAGTTCTTGGTAAGCTCATACCAAGAAAAGCTCATACCACACGAAAGCTCATACCAAGAACTGACTTAGTTGGTCTTTAAGGTGCTACTGGAAGGAATTTTTTTTGTTTTGACTATGGCAGACCAACACGGCTACCCATCTGGAATTGAAAAATTGTGAACATATTCATTTTTCAGAAAAGACAGACTATTTGTTATTACAAAAATTGTGACTTACACAATTTTCAAAAATCTCTTCACATGTAGAAAGTTGGCTTTCCTGCAAAACCCTTTTTCTGGCTCACATGAGCATATTAACGTGCCAAATCATGAATGATATTTTGATAAGAAGATTATAAAACAGGACACTGCAGTTAAAATAAATTTTCTTACTTTCAATCAATACATTTTGCTACATCTACAAATTTGATTTGCAACACTGTTGAGCTCTGAAGCTGAAGTTGAGTCCACAGATCTTACACATGTACTAACTGCAATGTAACATTTACAGTTTGTGGCACATGTCATTTTGCTGTTTTTACACTTGCACCAAGGAGTTCCACAAAGATTAATATTTTTGAAGGAGTCAAGGGTGGCATCACTTGTTAGCAGCACAGGTTGCAGTTCTCTGCTTTCAAATGTCCAACACAAGTCTTCAAGACTTGATTTCTTGAAATGACAAGCTTCGTTCCACACTGCTTTCATAATGAGTTGTTTTTGCACCATTTTGGTGCTATTCCCTGGTTAATATAATTTATTAATTTTGCAGCAACGTGCGTAAATATGGTCAAGCGCAAGTGGAATGTGCATGTCATGTGTTTATGTGCCTGTAACTCTCTGGCCAGAGGATGTCATGTTGCTGTCCTCTGACTCAAGAATGCTCCAGCGCAAAAGCCCTAGTGGAAGCGCAGTCTATCCTCTTCCCCAGTCAACAGGCAGGGGTCCTTTAAACAAGAGGCTCCTGTCACTGAAGAAGCTAGCAACTGAGCCTGAGGATGAATGCTGCTAAAGCAGTATTTATATTATTTTATTATTCATCCAAGAAGGCTCCTAGAGTGGGTTACAACAAGACAGTCTACCTCTCATGGACCTGCAGCCCATGGGCCATACAAAGCCCTCCAATACTTTTGAAGCACCCTGTGGGGCACCCCAACATTTCTGTGGAATATCTGTGGAATATTTTTAAAACCCCCAATTTCAAGCTGTTCCTAACCTCCCTGGGGTTTCACCTAGCACCCTCATATTACTTTCAGGAGTTTCCTGTGCACTGAGGCTTCAAAGTGCTCTCCAAAATGTTCTATTCACTCTGTTGATGCTTCTGGGTGCAGTTTTGGGAACTGATGGTGATGTCTTCTGAAGTTGAAGACTAATGATTACTGGTGATAGTTGCCAAAGGTACCACAGTGGGAAACAGACAGAAGAACAATGGCCAAGCAATTAAAAAAAGCAGTCAGCTGGGGATTAACTAGCACTACTTTGCTGTGCTCTATTCAAATATACAGCACTTTAGAAAATGCTGATTTCTCTTTAACTATTTACAGTGAACTTGCGACTTATGCAGTTTTAGTATTATGTGGTTAATAGCCAGTTGGTTGAAATCACACAAATGAAATGCATGGAAAGTGGAGAGCTTAAAAGCTCTTTTTGTGCAGGATTTTCCTGCTGTGGTAAGAGTTTTTATGCAAGGTGCAGACCCTGCCTATCAGCTCTGGGAAGCTCTCATGAGATCTCACTCACACATACACACCCCGGAACATAACCCCTGTATACGTTGTGAGTCTACTGTACCTGAAAAGTACTGTCCTCTGCTAAAGATTGCCAATTCTGCTCCCTTTCCACACACCTCAGCAACACAGGTTTACATCTTTTGTCTAGCAGAAAGCTCTACTGAATATAATTATTTCTGAATAGATATGATTTGAATTGCTCTTATGGACCCGTCTCTCTCTGTGTGTAGAGATGGGTGAAGACTGCCTGTCTTACCCAGTGTGTGCATCCCCGTCCCCCCCAGTGTGTATGTCTGCTGGCATGCAGCCCACAGAGGTGTGGTAAATCCTCAATGTGGCCCTCAAACAGAAAAGGGTTAACTATCCAAGTCTTGTGGAGTCTCCACCCTGAGCCCTGCATGGAGCTGCCCAGAGTGCTAGTGCCTTTCCTTGCAATTATGAGAATGTGCCGGTCATCTATTGAAGCATCTGATTATCATCTTATCCACTTTTTAAGGCTCTTAGGCATTATTAAATCTGTTCCCAATATGGGCTAATATGGTCCAGAATTATGTTATATAAAGCCAGAATAGCAACACAGAAGAGTTCTATAAGCTTGGCTTTCAAAGCTTTGCTTTCTTTTGTTAGCAAAGTCACTTAAATAAGGCAGCTGAAATCCATAGAGAAAATAAATTCTGATAACATTTTACTGAGGGAATTGAACAAAAATATTGTATAATTTTAAGAGAAAGAAACAGGAAAGCCTAAAGTAGGAAAGACAGAACCTCCCTAATTTACCCCATTAGCTGGTTTATTGAAAACAGAATTCACTCTTAAATTATACACTGAATTATCTCTGTTGTTGAACGTCTAACATACTTGTCAAATTATATTTTTGCCTTCTAATTTTAAAAATCCACATGCCCTTAACATCCATTTTTTTAAAATGCTGTGTAAATCACAAAGAGTAACTGTCAGGGACTCAGCGGGAGCGCAGGGAGGAGAGGAGATGGAGAGCGAGGGGGAGCAATCCGAGGGCAGCGTAGGAGAAGATGACAGCAGCCCGATAGATTCCATGAGCCTCTCCAGCGAATCGGAAGATTCACAGAAGGGGGCGCCGATGGGCAGGGCAAGGGGCGACCCAAGGGGGACACCCCAGAAGCAAGGGGCCAGCGGGGACTCCCAGAGCAGCAGTTGGAAATCAGGACCAGCTTCCCCACCAGAGCGTAGTGGGGGGGGGGGGAGTCCCAGGTATCAGAGCCCACATATGCACCACCAGCGAGAGAAGATGAGTCAGGGTTGGCCACGCCTCCATCGGAGAGCGAGGGAACGGTCAAGAGGAAAGTTGCAAGCTGGGCGCGCGCGCCAAGTTCAAATGTACAGGCGAGCGGCACAGAAGGTAGCCCGGATAGGGAACCAGGTCCTAAAGCCCGCCGGAAGGAGGGGCAAGAATCATCAGGGTCAGCGTCAGAGGAGTCCAGGAAGGATGAAACCCTAGCGGGCAGGAGGGCCCAGAGGAGAAAGGAACTTAGGAAGAGGTGGAGCAAAGTGAGAGTCTTAAACTGGTGTGGAAGGGGCGGAGACTCAGACGGGACTTCGCCGGTCTAAGGTCGAGACGTAGAGCTGCGCGCTGCGGCTTTAAAATGGAAACTGAACCTCAATAAAGACTTTTGTACATAACTACAGCCTAGCGTTGGTCCTCTGTGAGCTGGGACCTGGAGGCAGCTCTGACAGTAACCATTATGTTGCTGTTTTTAGAGTGAAATAGCAATTTTGACTTAAAAAATATTATTTATTTACCTTTTTCTCCTTTTAAGCCAGGAAAACCATCTAAGCCTGGTAATCCCTTTCCACCTTTTTCACCTGGGATTCCTGGGATACCTTTATAATAAAGAAATATAAGATTTTAGTGTTGTCAGCTGAGTACTTACTAGGCTTAGCTTTATCATAAAATACTGAAAGAAGCTTTGGATCACTTACCTGGAGAACCCTGAAGACCTGGTAGCCCTTTGGCACCTGGGGAGCCAGGGATGCCTGGAATTCCTGGAACACCTCTTTCACCTTTCTCTCCAGGCACGCCAGGAATACCTGTCTTTCCTGGGTCTCCCTGTAGGGTAGAAAAATGAACAGTAAATTCTGCAAACATTTAACAATTACAATATGCATTCTAAAATCATTATAGTATTCATATCTAATGTTTGAACTCACTGTAGTTACACTAAGGTAAAAACTATGTTTTACAGCCCAACTGTAAGTACAGTTAGCATGCCAGCTGCCTCTCCACTACAAACCAACCCTGAAGAAGGACTAGGGGGGATGCTCATCAAATTTGCAGATGACACCAAACTGGGAGTTTTCAAAATGACCTTAAAAGAATGGAGAACTGGGCCAAAACTAACAAAATGTACCGTACTTCTCTTGGGAAATTGGATGGGTGACACATGTGAAAAGGAATGAGGGGGTCTTAGCAGACCACAACCTTAACATGAGTAAACAATGTGATGCAGCATCAAAAAAGCTAATGCTATTCTAGGCTGCATCAACATAAATATAGTGTCCAGATCAAGGGAAGTAGTAGTACTGCTCTGTTCTGCCTTGGCCAGACTATATTGGGTCCTGGGTCCAATTCTGGGCAACACAGTCAGAGGAGGAGCTAGCAGGTACCCAGAGCGGTGGGGGCGGGGCTAGCATCCCAGGGGGTTGTGCCAGTGGCAGCAAGCGTCCCAAGGGGGGGTGTCGCCTGCGGCGATGTCACCCCTCCTCAGGGATGACACCCGGGGCAGGACGCACCCGCCGCACCCCCCTTTCTCCACCAGTGAACATAGTTTAAGAAGGATATTGACAAACTGGAACATGTGCAGAGGAGGACAAGCAATATACCGTATTTTTCGCCCAATAGGACGCACTTTTTCCCCTCCAAAAATGAAGGGGAAATGCATGTGCGTCCCATGGGGTGAATGCAGGCTTTCGCTGAAGCCTGGAGAGCGAGAGGGGTCGGTGCGCACCGACCCCTCTCGCTCTCCAGGCTTCAGGAAGCTATCCGCAAGCCTTGCAAGCCTGGCGGGAGGTCCCGCGGGCTCGCAAGGCTTGCGGGCAGCAGCCTGCAGCCCACAAGCTCGGGGGACAGCGGGGAGGCGCAGCGCCGCCACCCCGCTATTCCCCGACCTGGTCTGGAGGCTGGCGGGGGGGGGGGAGAAGTAGGCTTGCTTCTCCCCCCAACCAGCCCCACAAGCTTGGGGGATAGCGGGGAGGCAGAGCGCCGCCACCCCGCTATTCCCCGACATGATCTGGGGGCTGGCGATGGGGAGACGCAAGCTTGCTTCTCCCCCCCCCACCAGCCCCACAAGCTCGGGGGATAGCAGGGAGGCGGAGCGCTGCCACCCCGCTATTCCCGGACCTGGTCTGGAGGCTGGCGGGGGTGGGGGGAGAAGCAAGCTTGCTTCTCCCCATCACCAGCCCCACCAGCTCAGGGGACAGCAGGGCAAGCCGCTGCCCCACGGAGGCTAGAGAAGCTGTCCCTGAAGGCAGAAGAGGGAGATGGAGCACTCCGTCTCCCTCTTCTAGCTTGGGGATGGCTGCGCAAACCTGGGCAGGAAAAAATTTTTTTCCCTTGATTTCCCCCCAAAAAAACTAGGTGCGTCCTATGGGCTGGTGCGTCCTATAGGGCGAAAAAAACGGTAATAAAAGGTCTGGAAACCACGACGTATGAGGAATGTTTCAGGGAGTTGGGTACATTTAGCCTCGAGAAGAGGAGGCTGACAAGTGGTATGATAGACATCTTCAGATATCTGAAGGACTATCACATGGAAGATAAAGCAAGCTTTTTCTTTTTTTGGTAACATAGTTTATTATTACTTTTCCTCTTTTAACTGTTTAACATGGTTGCACTGAGATATATATTTGTTTACATTAGAGCGTATGACATAAAATTACATAAAAATAAAAATAAAACAACAATAAACACTCAGATAAATGAAAGCTTATTTTCTGCTGCTCCAGAGAATAGGTCCTGAACGAGGGGATTAAAATTACAAGAAAAGAGATTCTTGGAAGAACTTTATGGAACTAAGCAGAACAGACTCCCTTGGAACCAATGAGGAAGGTGGTTATGTTTAGCCTGGAAAAGAGATTTCAGACATCTCAAAGGCTGTCACATGGAAGGGGGAACTTGTTTTCTCCTGCTCCAGAGGGTAGGACTAGAACCAATGGATTCAAGTTACAAGAAAGGAGATTCCAACTAAATATCAGGAACTTTCTGATGCAGGTACGTAGCCGTGTTGGTCTGACAGAGTTGAAATAAATAAAAAAATAAAAAATTGTCCAGTAGCACCTTAGAGACCAACTAAGTTTGTTCTGGGAATAAGCTTTTCGTATCTGAAGAAATGTGCATGCACACAGCTTACGCAGAACACACTTAGTAGATCTCTAAGTTGCTACTGGACATTTTTTAAATTTTTTTAATTTATTTCAACTTTCTGATGGTAAGAGCTGTTTGACAGTGGAACGGTCTCCCTTGGGAAGTTGGAGACTCTCCTTCATTGGAGGTTTCTAAACAAAGGTTGGATGGCCGTTTGTCAGGGATGCTTTAGCAGTGACTCCTTTATTGCAGTGGGTTGGACTAGATAACCCTTGGGGTCCCTCCAACTCTACAATTCTATGAAACCATCCTCAGGAACGAGATTTATGCAGTTGAGAAACAAGGCGGATCGGGGCTGCTTAACCCCCCCCCCAATCGATTATCCTGAAGTTTCTCCTGAATCTTGCTTCCCAGATTCTTTTATCACTGTGGGGCTTTGAGTCCATGTTTAACCTCAAACCCTTCAAGGGAAAAAGCAGTTAGGGGTAGTTCAAGGGGAAAACATTAGGTGAGCAAAGCATCCCACCACCACCACCCATTTCTTCACTGCAAATCACTTCCCAATACAATTCTGAAGCAGAGAAGTGGACTAATATTATACATAGCTCCATTGTAATGTGCAGATGAAAAGAACTAAATTTTGCATGTTCATAAAGGCTAGTGCCTTTTAAATTTCTGGCCGCCTCAGCTCCTGGGAACCAGCACCCCCTGGACAGCCCCAGAGGCACCATTCGCCTAGGGAGCTTATAGCCAGGGCTGCAGCAACAAACAGCCACACAAACCTTTGGAAGGCAGAAAAGCAAGAGGGCATCAGAGGAGGGAGGGAAGGAAAGAGGGACAGAGTCTAGTGTTGCCTGACTATCATTCAAGGCACCCCAGGGTGTCATGGCACACTGGTTGAAAACCCCTGAGACCAATGCTTTTTGGGAGAAGGCAGCTTCCAATGCAAATGCCCTTCTATCCTCAACAATTGTTTTGAATACAGCCCGTACTCTTGCACATCAGTCTTATGCCTTGGAATCAGAAAGAGATGCATTGTGCACAGAAACCTTTACATTGTTTAGGATATTTAACATAGTTTATCAACAACTGTGGATGGATACCTTCTCACCAGGAGCCCCGGGGAAGCCAATTCCTGGAAGCCCAGCCTGCCCTTTTTCACCTTTCACACCTTTTGCTCCAGGTAACCCATGTTTCCCTGCCTCACCAGGAAGGCCTTGCACACCCTTTTCTCCTGATGGTCCTAAAAATAAAAGTTTGGATTATATTATATTTTTCTTTCTTAAAAGTAACATAATGTGTTAAAACTAATCTGAACATTTTGGTTACTGGGAAATGGGTGGGAAGTTAGCTGATGTATAATTCCAAATAGCCAAAGTTAATATTACCTGGGAGACCCATTTCTCCCATGGACCCCTTCTGTCCAGGAGCTCCTGGTTCACCCTGGTATCCTGGAGGGCCTTGGTCCCCTTTTGGCCCTAAAATGGAAAGGGGTTATTAAAAAATATATTGAACTACATGACTCATTAAAATACAATGTAAAGGTGCCTGCTAGATTATGAAAGAGCCCAGCAATGCTACAAAAGTAGAACTGTAATTAATAGTCACACGCAGAGGCTTCACATTAGTGATAAAAAGGAAGTCAGGGTTTCATACCTGCTTGTCCAGGTAGACCAGGCTCCCCATCCTTCCCTGGCATTCCTGGTGTGCCAGGATCCCCTGCAGTTCCCTTCTCTCCTAATGGTCCCAGTTGTCCTAGAAAGCATAAAAATGTTGCTTTGCGTCATGGTTCTCTTTCTACCACATCTGAAGTATGTGAGAATCACTCTGAGAATAGCATGACAAATCAGTTGATATAAATTTAGTTATTCTGCTACTGTAATAAATCAATCAATCAAGAGTTTATACAGAATATATAACTGAACTACAGCTTGACTTCATTAGGATTTAAATCTAAATTTCAGTTTTCAACACTAATTTGTTGTTGTTTAGTCGTTTAGTCGTGTCCGACTCTTTGTGACCCCATGGACCAGAGCACGCCTGAGCAACAAAACATGTGAAATGGCAGCAGGGGCACAAGTATCTCTAAGTATGTCCAAGGTGCCTTTTTCTCATTTTTAATGGATTCAGGGAGTGGGAACTTTTAGACAAGGAACACATAGAGCGGAATATCTTATATAGAGAGGATAAAAACATGAATGGCCTAACTTTTTGAAATAAAAAGCAATTATTTCATTATATTCTCCCTTGTTATATGTCTTGTTTCCCAGGATTTGCAACATAAAAGGTTTTTAATTGATTTTAACATATTATTTATTATAGTGTAACCCACCTTTGGCAAGTAGCATTATTTTAACAAAAACACATTTTCATAAGCTGGGAGAAGTGATCAGTAAGTATGTCTTATCCATTTCTATATACATCTGAAGGGCTTTCTATTTTGCTGTGTGAGTGCATGCAGCTGCCGTCTGATTGCCTGCATTCGTTTATTCGCAACGTTAGAGGTTAGAGATCCGCAACGTTTCATATTCAAGAATGCATTATTAGCCTCAGTTGCTAATAAAGGTAAAGGTAATGGACCCCTGGACAGTTAAGTCTAGTCAAAGGCGACTATGGTGTTGCAGCGCTCATCTCTCTTCAGGCAGAGGGAGCTGGCGTTTGTCCACAGACAGCTTTCCAGGTCATGTGGCCAGCATGACTAAACCGCTTCTGGCGCAACAGGACACCGTGATGGAAATCAGAACACACGGAAACGCCATTTACCTTCCCGCCACAGCGGTACTTATTTATATACTTGCACTATTATGCTTTTGAACTGCTAGGTTGGCAGGAGCTGGGACAAAGCAATGGGAGCTCACCCCGTTGCAGGGATTCAAACCGCCGACCTTCTGATCGGCAAGCCCAAGAGGCTCGGTGGTTTAGACCACAGCGCCAACTGCATTCCTAGTTGCTAATATATGATGTGGAAATGAGAAGACAATTAGCAGTGTTTTTTAGCTCCTGTACAAAGCAAATGAAGAGACATCTACTTAACACAGAAGTGGTACGCTGTCTAAAGAAAAATCATTTAAAGAAAAAAAAAATGTCCTTGAAACTGTAGGGCAACAAGTGATTCTGAAACATTTTAAAAGCAGTTCTATGGATCTGGAAAGAGGTAAAATGGAAATTTGATTATCTGTAACGTCACCCTCCCCAGGGATCCTGGAGGGCAGTAACGAGACTGGGATGGCTTTTCCCACCGGTCGGTCAGGCAGGGTGAGGATTCTCAGAGCAGTCTAGCCGCGTGACTGGGGCGCTTCCCGGGAGTTGCGCGGGGCGGCATTCAGTCGCTGGGTGGGGAAGACAGGCGGGGCGAGAGGGAGGGAGCCGATCGCAGCCGCCCAGCGCGAAGCCAGCGAGCCCGATCCTGAGTCCGATCCAGCGGCAGAAGCAGCGGCAAGCGGACAGGGAGGCGACTCAGTCTCCGTTCCTTTCGCGCTCGCTCCGGGCGGGTTGCGCAGAGCAAAAGGCATCCGCCCATGCCGGGCAGCGAGAGACTCTTGGTGGAATGGGGAGAAGCCGTAGGACAGGGACCAGAGCGGCAGCCGGAGGCAGGGTAAGTCCCTCCAAGAGGACGGTTCTCATCTGGCTTTTCCTGGGGTAGAGGAACCCCTCAAAAGCGCAAGCAGGTGGCAAGGCAAATAAGCGGAAAAGAAAGAGATCACAATTCTCGCCGTCTTCTGCCTCCTCCACCCCTCCTGCGCCTCTCCTTCCTTCCAGGGCCTATGCCAAGTCTCCCCACCCAAGGGAGCGCAAGAAAGGCAGCAAACGTCCAAGGACTTGGGATGGGCGAGGAATAGGACTCAGGGCCAGCAAGTGGTGGGCGCCCTGGACATTTTCTCCGATTTTGAGCCCTTATCAGCCTCAGATGAAAGGAAAAAAAAGGCAAGCTGACTGAAGAAGAGTTGAAAGTGTCACCCCTGAAGGGAAGGTATTTTCAATCAGAAGCCAAGAGAGTCCTGGAACTCCCTGAGGAACAATCCATGGAAACAGGCAAATGCTCCAGCGGCAACCAAAGGAGCCAAGTCTACCTTTCCAGATGGACAGCAGTGTTTGGCTACCCTGCCTTTTCCAGACTTATTCCAAGAGCTGTGGAATGCTGAATGGAAAACAGGGGGACGACACAAACCACAGACATTTCCAAATCAGGGCTTTGCTGTTTGGCCTCAAATCTTCTCGGAGAGTCTTCTGCAAACTCCTAGTTGCTCTGGTGTGTATGGACTTTGGGAGTATGGCTGTACCCCTGCTTAGATGATAACCTGATACGAGGCCCATCAAGGGAGCAATGTGAAATGTACTCTCAAAACAACCTCTCCTGCTTCCGATCACTAGGTTGCTGTGGGATGAATGCACCAACAGAGAATTGGCCTTCAGGTCTGCTATATGCATTCCCACCATGGTCCATGCTGCCCAAGGTCCGACTGCTGAGGTGGAAGAAGTGGTGGTGACATCCTACTGGCCACACAGGCCTCCCCCATCTGTCCTCGGGATGCGAATGGGATCCGTTCTGGAGCCCCGTTCGCATCCTGAAGCGAACACAACCTGTGTCTGTGGGTCACGTTTCGCCGCTTCCGCACATGCACGTGACGTCATTTTGACCGCCTGCGCACGTGGCGAAACCCGGAAGTAACACGCTCTGTTACTTCTGGGTCGTGGCGGAGCACAACCCGAAAATACTTAACTTGAAGCACATTTATCCTGAGGTATGACTGTACAGGATACAGGATGCAGTCCGTGTGCCAGCATCCCTTCTGCATCTGCTTCATTAGAAGGATCTTCTTCAGGGACCATTTGTTCACTACCACCCAGAACTAGTCCATGAGGCAGCCACACTAATATAAGATGGGGGACACCTGACTTCCGGGTTCTGGTAATAAGATACCGTATTTTTCCTTCTATAACACGCAGATTTTTTCTCCTAAAAAGGAAGGGGAAATGTCTGTGTGTGTTATTGAGCGAATGTGTGGTCCCTGGAGCCAAATGGCGCAAGGGGAGGCAAAAAAAATCAGGCAAAAATCAAATCTCGCATCTCCTAGAAGGGAAACCTGAAAAGAGGAAGCGGCTGCTTTCCTGCATTCTGCCTCAGGGTCTTACTGCCCACCCACCTCTGTTTCCTTGCTGTGTTTGCTCAAACGGAACAAAGAGCAGGGAAAGCCCCTCCCCACCAGGCAAGCAGAGGGGAAAGCAGAGTGTCTCCGTGCTGCTGAAAACATGCAGGAGGGAGAGAGAGAGAGAGAGAGAGAGAGAGCTGGCTGGCTTGGGTGGGTAGGTGAGGGAAAACTTTTGCCTTCCTTTCCTCCCTCCCGTTATACCCCTCTCCTGCATTCTTAGCCAGCTGCTTCTCTGCACACCCCTCTCGTGCTCCTTGTCCTTTCTGTGTTTTTCCTTCCCTCCCCACTTAAAATGTGGTTAAAAAGCATGGATCCACATGGATCCTCAGGATCTTTGCATTGGGTCACCCCAAATTCACCATCAGATCACATAGCATGTCCATGGCTACAGCCTGCCCCCCAAAAATCACGCACCCACTGTTGCCTGGGGCTGCAATGGTGCAAAAACGTGGTTAAAAAGCATGGATCCACATGGATCCTCAGGATCTTTGCATTGGGTCAGCCCAAATTCACCATCAGATCACATAGCATGTCCATGGCTACAGCCTGCCCCCCCAAAATCACGCACCCACTGTTGCCTGGGGCTGCAATGGTGCAAAAACGTGGTTAAAAAGCATGGATCTACATGGATCCTCAGGATCTTTGCATTCGGCCACCCCAAATTCACCATCAGATCACATAGCATGTCCATGGCTACAGCCTGCCCCCCCAAAATCACGCACCCACTGTTGCCTGGGGCTGCAATGGTGCAAAAACGTGGTTAAAAAGCATGGATCTACATGGATCCTCAGGATCTTTGCATTCGGTCACCCCAAATTCACCATCAGATCACATAGCATGTCCATGGTTACAGCCTGCCCCCCCAAAATCACGCACCCACTGTTGCCTGGGGCTGCAATGATGCCAAAATGTGGTTACAAAACATGGATCCACATGGATCCTCAGGATCTTTGCATTGGGTCAGCCCAAATTCACCATCAGAGCACATAGCATGTCCATGGCTACAGCCTGCCCCCAAAAAATCACGCACCCACTGTTGCCTGGGGCTGCAATGGTGCAAAAACGTGGTTACAAAGCATGGATCCACAGGGATTCTCAGGATTTTTGCATTGGGTCACCCCAAATTCACCATCAGATCACATGTCTGTGGCCACAGCATGAAGCACAAAAATGATACATCCACTGTTTCATTCAGAATGTTTTTTCCCTTGTTTTCCTCCTCTAAAAACGATGTGCGTGTTATGGTCAGGTGCGTGTTATAGAGCGAAAAATACGGTATGTCGGCTTCCTTTAGAAGAAATTGAACAATCTGGTAAAGTGGCAGGATTTTTATTAAATAGGAAAAAAACTAAAGTTATAGCAAAAAATATGGATCAAGCAACAGCAGAAGTAAAGCAACAACAAATAGGTATTGAAGTAGCGAAAAAAGTAAAATACTTGGGAATATGGCTAACCCCCAAAAATATTGATTTGTTCCAGAACAATTATATACCGGTATGGAATGGAATTAAGAAAGATTTGGAGGTGTGGGGAAGGTTGAAATTATCCTTTTGGGGCAGAATTTCAACAATTAAGATGTGTGTACTCCCAAAGATGTTATTTTTATTTCAGATGATTCCGATACTTAAGGGGACAATGATCTTTAAAGAGTGGCAAAGAGTGATTTCAAGATATATCTGGCAGGGCAAAAAGCCAAGAATTCAATATAAGTTATTAACAGATGCAAAAGAAAGAGGAGACTTTGCTCTGCCAGACTTGAAACTTTACTATGAAGCATCATGTCTCTGTTGGTTAAAAGAATGGATAAAACTAAAGAATACAAAATTATTGGATTTAGAAGGATTTGATAACAGATTTGGGTGGCACGCGTACTTATGGTTGGAGAAAAAGAAGAGTCATAGAGCTTTTGAAAACCACATCTTCCAAAGATCTTTAATTGAAGTATGGGATAGATATAAAAATTTATTGGAATCAGGAATTCTACACTGGTTGTCCCCACTAGAGGTTATGAGTGTTAAGAAAACTAATATGAGAGGGAACTGGATCACTTATGGAGAATTGGTGGTTAAAGAGGGAGAGAAATGGAAAATGAAGCCATATGAACAAGTAAAAGAATATGTATTTGATTGGTTGCACTACTATCAGATAAATGATATGTTTAAAAAAGAGTTGAAAGAGAAGGGTTATATAGTAAAAGACTCAAAATTTCAAACAGAAATTGTGAATAATGATTGTAAGATAATCTCTAAAATGTTATTGGAATGGTATACGATGGACGAGGAAGTTAAGTCGGTAATGATTCACTGGGCCAGAGATTTTGGTTACAATATATATTTTGAAAACTGGGCTAAAGTATGGAATGATAACCTGAAGTTTACAGCATGCACCACCTTAAAGGAAAATGTTATGAAAATGGTATATAGATGGTACATTACACCTGTTAAATTAGCAAAAATGTTTAAAACTTGTAATAAGTGTTGGAAATGTAAAGAGAAAGAAGGAACATTTTTTCACATGTGGTGGGAATGCAAGAAAGTAAGGGGGTTTTGGGAGATGATATATAGTGAGTTAAAGAAGATGTTGAAATATAATTTTGTAAAGAAACCAGAAGCCTTTCTTTTAGGAATGACAAGAAATTAAATAAATAGAAAGGATCATAAGCTCTTTCAGTATGCAACTACTGCAGCGAGAATATTGATGGCCCAAAAATGGAAGCAGGAAGAATTACCGACGCTTGAAGAATGGAGAATGAAGTCAACGGACTATGCAGAACTGGACAAACTAACTGGAAAAATAAGATATCAACGAGATCACAAGGTCACTGAGGATTGGGGAAAATTTTCTGAGTATTTGAAAAGTGTATGTGATGAGCAAACAACGCTAGTGGGTTTTAAAGAAGCTTTGTGAAAGAATAAGGAATATTGCAAGAATGCAAATATGTTTGTAAAGGTATCTTAAAAGGCGATATTAATTTTGGGAATGCATAGATAATAAATTCAAAT
This sequence comes from Podarcis cretensis, assembly GCF_951804945.1. NCBI lineage: Eukaryota > Metazoa > Chordata > Lepidosauria > Squamata > Lacertidae > Podarcis > Podarcis cretensis. Next base: position 126,228,197 of record NC_137172.1, on the reverse strand, counting down.
ACGGATGATTGTCAGAGAAGCTGAGGGAAGTCCAAAAGAGAAAAATATGTTAATTGGGTATTGTTAATTGGAGATATTTGTGAAAGCTTAATAAAAAATTATTTTTTTTTAAAAAAGAGATATGTCGGCTTCCTAAGAGATCGGACAGCCAGTCGTGCCAGTAATTCCCCTGAGGGTAAATGAGGGTAATTAACCCTGACTACCCTACCCCAGAGTGGGGTGGGGGGGGGCTGCGCCACCCGCAAACCGTCCGTTATCTGCGCTCCGCAACAAGATGCGGAGGCAGGGATGCACGAATTTGGCATGATTTAAGACATTCAGTCCATGTTAGTATGCATCTTCTTCACTTTCTGTTAGACCATATGCAAAGATAAGAAGAGGTTTTTTTGCTGGTAAAGGAGGGTAGCTGACGATGCTAGCAAACCTCCTTGAGGTTCTTTTTTATTCTTTATTCTGCAGGATCTTTATTCTGGTTTTTGAGACAAGCCAAACACTGCGGAAGGGGGTTCAGTGCATCAGAATGTGTTCAAAATAGAAGAGAAGTTACATGCAAAAGGCAGATGCTATTTAATTTTACAGACCTTTACTTCCTTTATCTCCTTTTTGGCCTTTCATGCTTTCCATGTCTACATGATCCATTTTCCCTGGCTCTCCTCGTAGACCAGCTTCACCCTTTTCACCCTTTGAGCCAGGATCACCTCTGAGCCCCACAGCTCCAGGAAAACCCCGGTCACCTGCAAAAAGCATGTGTTAGTTGAGCACAATTAAGCCTTCATGAATAAGGATATTTTCCCTCCCAGAGCACAGAAAAAACATTCTCAAACCCTCCAAAGAGGCTTGTACATAGAAATGCACAATCAGATTGAAACAGGATTTACTTCCAAGATTTGCACAGTGACAGAAAAAGGCAATCAGTTCTACAAGTACTGAATTTAGGAATAGGTTGCGAAGCAAAATTTGGGAGAGCAATTATGTGGCATCAGGCAGTGGCGGAGCTTCATGCTTTGGCACCTGGGGGGAGGGGCGGAGAGCGGGGGGGGAAGGGGCAGAGAGCGGGGGGTGGGCCTGGCGCGTGTCCTGGGGGCGTGGCACACCATCTGCGAGGATGCCCAGGGGTGGGGAACTTTTTCCAGCTGACAAGCTGGATCCTGGTGTAAGGCAATTTTCCTTTGTGATTCTGCAAAGTAAGTTCCAAACAGAGCTTGAGATCAGTGCTGGTCAGCTGATAGGCTTTCAAGCTCTGCTTTGGCAGGAGTCAGGTGCACTATGAGGAACCTCAGGAGGAACTCTGCAGCTCAGCCTGTTAAGTTGTGGGCAAACATATCAGACGACACAGCGATTCTTCAAACAGCTCTTCTTTATTCTGAGGCCAGAACTGAACTAAACTGAAGGGCGCAGTCAGCCTGCTTATATAGAGCTCCAGTACCTTGTTACTGTAACAACTTGCTAAAACTATCCAATCACTGAACGTCACTTTCAATCCTTCATTTGCATACAAACTACGCAATCACTGAACATCACTTTTGATCCTTCATTTGCATAACTATCTACAGTATCCCCCTGCTGGCCCAGGGTGAGAACTTCAGTACATAACACCCCTCCCCACCAAGATAAGGCATTAGTTACAATCGTGATGGTTTCCTTATATACAGCACTACACGTAATGGTTCAATTAGGCACAAAAGCATATCAGTTACATTTCACATACTTAGACCAACAGTGATACATGTCCAACAACATAGTCCTTTAAATAAATTGGGTGCTTGGAAACTCTGCCAGACCGCCGGGGACTGGTAGCTAAGTCCGGGGGGCCACCCAATTCTTGCTGAGGCTGTGGTGCAACCCTAGGTGGCGTTGAAACCAAGTCCCCTGGATCTGCTGCTGTGGGTGGAAACTCCGCAAGTGGAGTTGGTGAAATGTCAGGCACGGCAGTGGTCTGAGTCTGTGGTAAGTCTGGCAGGCCCTCTGAAGTGGCTTGGTTCGGGTCCATGCCGGCAGTGGACCTGAGAGAGGTGTAGGTGGAGCCTCACCATCTGTAAGTGTCTGTTCCGGAGCCACGAGCGCAGTTGGGGGCACCACGGTAGTGTCCAAGTCCCCAGCCCTGCGCCTAAACTAGTCTATGTGCTGGCGCCACAAGCGTCTGTCTTCGAGCGCCACCTGGTACGAGTGAGGTCCAGTGACTCCCACTACTGTGGCTGGCACCCAAGGAATGAGCTTGCAGGGCAGCAGCTGAAGAAGGAGCAAAAAGGGTTTTCTTGTGTGTGTGTTTCTTTGTGGCTGATTAGCTGCTCTCCCTGGGCAAAGGTCAGAGGGGGCAGGGTTTCTGTTGAGGCAGGTGATTAGCTGTGGGAGGAGCTTATCAGAGCTTGCAGGGCAGCGGTGCGCGCCTATTGGCGCGCACAGTTTGATCCATCTTTTAGTTTTAGGGGAGCTAGTCTCAAACGTTTGTTGGGGGAGACCTAGGGTTTTTTTTCTGGGGGAGTTATTTGTCCTGTCTTCACGCTTTTTATGATGGAGGACTGCTGTAGCCACCCCCAACGACATGTTCTCAAGATGGAGGGTGAGGGAACAGCTGCAGTCACCTGCGGTTCCTGCGCAATGTTTGCCATATTGCCAAAGGTTGCAGGCAGCTTTACCTGCAGCAATTGCATGTTGTCTTTTTTTTATAAAAAATAATAATATTTATTACTTTTAAACCTTACAAAAAAAAGAAGAAAAGAAGAAGAAAAGAAAAAAGGCAAAAGAAATACAATACAATACAATATGTACAATACAAACCATGCACAACACAACATTAACACATTAAACTAAACATAAAAAATTAAAAAACATACATCATACCGTTTCAATGCCCTATCTTTCATTCCCTCGTTTCATTGACCTCCTCTCACCTCCCTTTTCGTAACCTTATCTTCCATTAATACCATAATACAGTGGTGCCCCGCAAGACGAATGCCTCGCAAGACGAAAAACTTGCTAGACGAAAGAGTTTTCCGTTTTTTGAGGTGCTTCGCAAGACGAATTTCCCTATGGGCTTGCTTCGCAAGACAAAACGTCTTGCGAGTTCTTGCGAGTTTGTTGCCTTTTTCTTAAAGCCGCTAAGCCGTTAATAGCTGCTAAGCAGCTAAGCCCCAAAGCTGCTAATAGCCGTTGTCAGGGACTCAGAGGGAGCGCAGGGAGGGGAGGAGATTGAGAGCGAGGGGGAGCAATCCGAGGGCAGCGTAGAAGATGACAGCAGCCCGAGAGATTCCATGAGCCTCTCCAGCGAATCGGAAGATTCACAGAAGGGGGCGCCGATGGCCAGGGCAAGGGGGGACCCAAGGGGGACACCCCAGAAGCAAGGGGCCAGTGGGGACTCCCAGAGCAGCAGTTGGAAATCAGGACCAGCTTCCCCACCAGAGCGTAGTGGGGGGGAGGAGTCCCAGGTATCAGAGCCCACATATTCACCATCAGCGAGAGAAGATGAGTCAGGGTTGGCCACGCCTCCATCGGAGAGCGAGGGAACGGTCAAGAGGAAGGTTGCCGGCTGGGTGCGCGCGCCAAGTTCAAAGGTACAGGCGAGCGGCACAGTAGGTAGCCCGGATAGGGAACCAGGTCCTAAAGCCCGCCGGAAGGAGGGGGAAGAATCAGGGGGGTCAGCGTCAGAGGAGTCCAGAAAGGATGAAACCCTAGCGGGCAGGAGGGCCCAGAGGAGAAAGGAACTTAGGAAGAGGTGGAGCAAAGCGAGAGTCTTAAACTGGTGTGGAAGGGGCGGAGACTCAGACGGGACTTCGCCGGTCTAGGCTTTAAGACGTAGAGCTGCGCGCTGCGGCTTTGAAATGGAAACTAAACCTCAATAAAGACTTTTGTACATAACGACAGCCTGGCGTTGGTCCTCTGTGAGCTGGGACCTAGAGGCAGCTCTGACAGCCGTGCTTCGCAAGACGAAAAAACTGCAAGACGAAGAGACTCGTGGAACGGATTAATTTCGTCTTGCGAGGCACCACTGTACTTATTTATACTTAACTCCTTATAACATTTCTACTAAAGCCATATAATTTCATTCCAACATTTTTCTAACACTCATTAATTTTACAATATTTCTATAAATAAACTTTAAACTTTTTCCAATCTTCTTCCACCGTCTCTTCTCCCTGGTCTCGGATTCTGCCAGTCCTTTCCGTCTATTCCATATGGTCCATCAACCTGGTGATCTTCTGTCCGAGGCTCTTAACTCTTTTCCAAGTCCCTTCTGCAGATCTTCTTCATATTTATACATGCACTTCTGTTGATCTTGTTCTTAATTTCCTTCCTTTGATGCCGAGGAGTAGATCTCGGGGAGGCTCCAACCTAGCAATGTTTTTATTCCTTCTCGACAGGTCAGCCAAATCTCCGTAGTTAGCACTAAAGTCCAAAAGATGTTTCAGGACGTGTTTCAAAATCCCTCCAAAACTGAAAGGCCCCACAACTCCAATCTCCTCCTGGCCCAAGTCCAAATCCCAAAGGTCAGTACATCCCTGCATGAGGGAATCTATCCAACTTTCCTTCTCAAATCCAAGCAGGGTTCCAATCTTCAAAATCTGACTTTCTCTAAATTCAGTCATAGAAGGCAACAACTTATATTCATCAAATTGCCTCTGTAAGACTGGGACTCTCTCCACTTGTATTACTTTAGGTTCAACAACAACTTTCTCCCTTGCCTTCTCAACAATTTGCCATGTCAAAGTAGATTCCTGAAACAATTCCTGAATAGTTTCTGTATAGATGTTCACTTTTTGTCCCAAATCAGTCACTTTTTGTCCCAAATTGTCAATTTTGATAGTCATCACATCCGTCTTCTTATGAAGCTGTTCCAATGAAGCACTTATCTTGCATAATGCAATCACTAAGGCTTCTTCTGTCGACATTCTTACCAATCCAAGGTCAATCCCTGGTTCGCACAATTTTTTATCTCTGCAGCTGGTAATCCCCCCAGCTCCACTCCTGTAACAGTTTCAAAGGCTCCCTCTAGAGGGAAACAATTTCTATTTGTATCAATCCTTTTAAACACAGTTCAAGCAACAAAATTAGTTTCAATTTTTGGTTACTTTTACTCCTTTTTAAACGCAGAAGGAAACAATGGAAACAATATATTTCTCTTATTTAGCTATCTGTCCACATACGTTTTATTCACAGTCAATGAACTTTCCCAAAACGTCAGTCTGACTAGCAGCCCGTTTCCAGGTTCGAAGCGGTGGTAATTTATCTTTCTTCGCTCTCTCTCCTGCAGGCTTACACGATCCCAAATTTTCCCCCTCTTCTCCTGCTTCCAAGGGGGGGGGTTAATGATTTTAACCGATGGACGTTTATTCCTTTACAGAAGACTTTCCGAGACTTTAGCTTGCAGCCTCTTTGCTTCAGTCTATTTACAAAAGGGGAAGGCAGACTTCCTGTTTTAAACCCCCCCGTTTCGGTGCCAAATTAAGACGTTTAAAAATCCAATTTTCCGTTCTACTCACGGGTAGTTGTTTTAAGATCAAATTGTCCACAGGAAAAAGTCAGCGCTCTCCGACAACAGCTATGAGGCTTCACTCCGTGAAAGAAGAAGTCAATTCGAAGCACCGCGCCACTCACCCCACATCGCTCCGTATCCCCGAAACCGGGTTTCCCCGCGAGTAGGGGAGGTGCAAAAGGTGCCAGCCGAATCCCACGTTCACAGGCTTCTCCCACCCGTGATTTTTGGTGGGTCCCTGCCTTCGCTGTGGCGGCCAGACCCTAATTTCCACGAAGCAAATTCCTCCCGATCAGAGGAATTCAGCCATTGCTGGAGGCGCCAACCCGGAAGTCAGCAATTGCATGTTGATTGCCCTCTTAGAAGACAAAGTCCAGCAACTGGAGGAACGTGTAGCTACGCTCTAAAGAATTAGAGAGCTGGAGCTCTTCTTGGAAGCAACAGGGCACACTGTCTCCACCAAGGAGGAGACAGGGGACTCCCCTGAGAAGGAGGCTAGTTCACCAACACAGGAGCCAGATATATGGAGAAACGTGACTCAAAGAAGTAGGAGGCCCAGGGTTCGCTCTGATTGTTTAGAAATACACAATCACTTTGAGGTCCTCTCCCCTAGCATGGAAGACGAAGAGCAGACTCCATTTGAGGATCTCTCCCTCATTACAGTCGATCAGGTATATGAAGATGAGCAGCAAAGTCAGTCCTCAGGGAATGTGCAGGCGACCTTGGAATGGACAGCTCACGGAAGAACCCCGACCAAACCTAAGAGGAGGCGTGTAGTGATGATAGGGTATTCCCTACTGAGGGGAACAGAAGCAGTGATCTGTGGGCCTGACAAGATGTCTCGGGAAGTGTGCTGTCTCCCCGGGGCTAAGATCCAAGATGTAACTGAACGACTGCAAGGAATCATAAAACCCACTGACAAATACCCCTTCCTCTTGGTTCATGTGGGAACCAATGACACTGCAAGCAATAGCCTCCAGAAGATCAAAAGAGACTACGAGGCTCTGGGCAGGAAATTGAAGCAATTAAATGCACAAATTGTCAGCTCATCTGTCCTCCCAGTTGAACGACGTGGCCCAGGGAGAAAGGGGAAAATAGTGGAAGCGAACAGCTGGCTTCGCAAATGGTGTAAACAGGAACGGTTTGGATTCTTAGATCACGGACTGCAGTTTCTTGAAGATGGACTTCTGGCAAGCGATGGGCTGCACCTCACAATGGTTGGGAGGAATGTTTTTGCCAAAAATCTCAGAAACCTCATCAGGAGGGCTTTAAACTGACTAATGTGGGGGAGGGAGACAGTGCTCCTGAAGGTAGGAGTCTATCAATTGATGAAGATGATCATCCAAATGTCATAGACCAAATGGAGCAAACAGCACGCAGACCTAGTGGTGGGAGGAAAAAATCCTTAAATAAGAGACACGGGGGAATGATTAATGGACTTCAATGTCTGTACACTAATGCGCAAAGCATGGGAAATAAACAAGATGAGCTTGAGCTCTTGATACAGCAAACTAAATATGACATAATAGGCATCACTGAAACCTGGTGGGATAAGTCCCACGATTGGAATGTAATAATGGAGGGATACAATCTATTTCAGAGAAACAGACCAGACAAAAAAGGAGGAGGAGTGGCATTATATGTCAGGGATGTGTATACCTGTGAAGAGATCCAAGATGTAGAACCTCAAAGCCAAAGTGAGAGCATTTGGGTCAAAATTAAGGGAGAGAAGAATAACAGTGACCTCATTGTGGGAGTTTACTATAGATCCCCAAGCCAAACGGAGGACATAGATGATGCCTTCCTGGAACAGATGGCCAAGCATGCAAAAGGAAGGGAGATAGTAGTAATGGGGGACTTCAATTACTCAGATATTTGTTGGATGTCAAACTCAGCCAAGAACATAAGGTCAAACAGATTCCTCACTGGCCTTGCAGACAACTTCTTTGTCCAGAAAGTGGGAGAAGCAACAAGAGGAACAGCCATTTTAGATCTGGTCCTAACCAATGTTGATGACCTGGTTAGTGGGGTAGAAGTGGAAGGATCATTAGGTGCGAGTGATCATGCTCTTCTGAAGTTTACTATACAGCGGAAAGAAGCAGCCAAGCATACTAGGACTCAATTTCTTGACTTTAAGAAAGCCGACTTCATAAAACTTAGGGAAGTGCTGGGTGAGATCCCATGGACAATAATACTAAAAGGAAAGGGAGTTCATGATGGCTGGGAGTTTATTAAGAGGGAGATAGTAAAAGCACAACTTCAGGCAATACCAATGAGACGGAAACATGGAAGGTGCCTAAAGAAGCCAGGGTGGCTATCTAAAGAACTTTTAACTGAGTTAGGATTAAAAAAGGATGTGTACAAAAAATGGAAAAGGGGGGAAACCACCAAAGAGGAATTCAAACAAATAGCCAGCACGTGTAGACACAAAGGCAGAAAAGCTAAAGCACAGAATGAACTCAGGCTTGCTAGAGAGGTTAAAAGCAACAAAAATGGCTTTTATGGGTATGTTCATAGCAAAAGGAAGAACAAAGAAACAGTGGGGTCACTCAGAGGAGAAGATGGTGAAATGCAAACAGAGGACACAGAAAGGGCTGAACTCCTCAATGCCTTCTTTGCCCCAGTCTTCTCCGATAAAGAAAACAATGCCCGACCTGAAGAATTTGGAGCAAATGATTCAGCAGAGGAAACACAGCCCAGAATAACTAAGGAGATAGTACAAGAATACTTGGCTAGTTTAGATGTATTCAAGTCTCCAGGGCCAGATGAACTGCATCCAAGAGTATTAAAAGAACTGGCAGATGTGATCTCAGAACTCCTGGAGAACAGGCGAAGTCCCGGCAGACTGGAGGAGGGCAAATGTTGTCCCTATTTTCAAAAAGGGGAAAAGAGAGGACCCAAATAATTACCGCCCAGTCAGTCTGACATCAATACCAGGGAAGATTCTGGAGCAGATCATTAAGCAAACAATCTGTGAGCACCTAGAAAGGAATGCTGTGATCATCAATAGTCAGCATGGATTTCTGAAAAATAAGTCATGTCAGACTAACCTGATCTCGTTTTTTGACAGAATTACAAGCCTGGTAGATGAAGGGAATGCAGTGGATGTAGCCTACCTTGATCTCAGCAAGGCATTTGAAGGTGCCCCATGATATTCTTGTAAAGAAGCTGGTAAAATGCGGTCTTGACTATGCTACCACTCAGTGGATTTGTAACTGGCTGACTGACCGAACCCAAAGGGTGCTCATCAATGGTTCCTCTTCATCCTGGAGAAGAGTGACTAGTGGGGTGCCACAGGGTTCTGTCTTGGGCCCGGTCTTATTCAACATCTTTATCAACGACTTGGATGATGGACTCAAGGGCATCCTGATCAAATTTCAGATGACACCAAACTGGGAGGGGTGGATAACACCCCAGAGGACAGGATCACACTTCAAAACGACCTTGACAGATTAGAGAACTGGGCCAAAACAAACAAGATGAATTTTAACAGGAAGAAATGTAAAGTATTGCACTTGGGCAAAAAAAATGAGAGGCACAAATACAAGATGGGTGACAGCTGGCTTGAGAGCAGTACATGTGAAAAGGATCTAGGAGTCTTGGTTGACCACAAACTTGACATGAGCCAACAGTGTGACGCGGCAGCTAAAAAAGCCAATGCAGTTCTGGGCTGCATCAATAGGAGTATAGCATCTAGATCAAGGGAAGTAATAGTGCCACTGTATTCTGCTCTGGTCAGACCTCACCTGGAGTACTGTGTCCAGTTCTGGGCACAAACTGGAACGTGTCCAGAGGAGGGCAACCAAAATGGTCAAAGGCCTGGAAACGATGCCTTATGAGGAACGGCTAAGGGAGCTGGGCATGTTTAGCCTGGAGAAGAGGAGGTTAAGGGGTGATATGATAGCCATGTTCAAATATATAAAAGGATGTCACATAGAGGAGGGAGAAAGGTTGTTTTCTGCTGCTCCAGATAAGCGGACACGGAGCAATGGATCCAAACCACAAGAAAGAAGATTCCACCTAAACATTAGGAAGAACTTCCTGACAGTAAGAGCTGTTCGACAGTGGAATTTGCTGCCAAGGAGTGTGGTGGAGTCTCCTTCTTTGGAGGTCTTTAAGCAGAGGCTTGACAACCATATGTCAGGAGTGCTCTGATGGTGTTTCCTGCTTGGCAGGGTTTTGGACTCGATGGCCCTTGTGGTCTCTTCCAACTCTATGATTCTATGAATGTCCTCCACAAAGTTCCGGGCAAAGACCTGGTTTCCTGGAACAAATGACCATGGCGCAGCCTGGGGGTTCGGCCACAGCAAAGTCCGGGTGCAGCCGATCGAGCAGGGACCTGAGGCGGCGCCCCATAAGCAGTTCAGCAGGACTCTGCCCTGTGGCTGCATGAGGGGTGATGTGTTGCACAAACAAGTATTCGGTGACCCGCTCATGCCAGTCTCCCTGGTCCAGGTGCCCCAGTGCCTCTTTTGCCGAGCGCACCATTCTCTCCGCTTGCCCGTTGCTGGATGGATGAAATGGTGCTGTTAGGGCATGGTGGATGCCCAGTCCCAAAAGGTACCGCTCAAAAGTGCCTGACGTGAACTGTGGTCCATTGTCGGAGACAAGGACATCAGGACACCCATGCGTCACAAAGAGGCCTCGCAGCACCTGGATGACAGCCTTGGTAGTGGTGGAGGGCATCAGGGCCACCTCCAGCCATTTGGAATAGGCGTCCACCACTACCATAAAGGTCCGGCCGCGAAAGGGGCCGGCCAGATCGATGTGCACCCTCGACCAGGGTGTCTTGGGCGTCTCCCAGGTGTGTCCCTTAGCTGCTAGTGGTGCAGGCCTCGATTCTTGGCATGCTTGACAGGCGGAAACCCAGGCAGTGATGGCATCGTCCATGTTAGGCCACCAGAGGTAACACCGAGCCAACGCCTTCATTTTGACAATGTGCAGAGCCTCAAGGACGCGTTGACGGAGTCTTTGGGGAATCACGACGCAGTCTCCCCACAGCAGACAGCCGCGATGAGCTGAGAGTTTGTGTTGTCTGGTGTGAAGGGCTGGAATTCTGATGCAAAAGGCCCTTGTGGCCACACCCTCCACACCCAGTTGAGCACATGGCTGATGGTGCAATCCTGGGCAGATGCGGAGGCCACAGTGGCAGCCGATACAGGCGCTGCCGGAAGATCCTCAATCAGGAGGAGCGATGAAGCAGGAGCCAGGTCTTCCACAAATGCTGAAAGAGGGCAACGGCTGAGGGCGTCGGCATGGCCCATCGATTTCCCAGGGCGATGGACGAGCTGGTAGTGTTAGGCAGCCAGGAAAACAGTCCATCGCCGTGAGAGGACCGGTGGAGTTGGTCGATCACCGGCGAGGAGGCCCAGGGTCGGTGATGAGGTCGAAAGTCCTGCCGTAGAGGTATTCATGGAACCTCTTCACTCCAGCCACAAGTGCCAGTGCCTCCTTGTCGAGCTGGCTGTAATTCCGTTCAGTCAGAGATAGCGTCCTGGAAAAGTAGGCGAGCGGTGCTTCTCTTCCGTCTGGAAAACGGTGACTAAGGACAGCGCCGATGCCAAAAGGTGAGGCGTCACAGGCAAGGACCAGCGTTGAAGGCGGCCGTCTCCCGATGACCCCAGGACCAAGGTGTCTTCGTGCTGAGGAGTCGGTGAAGAGGCTCAGCCACCGTGGCCTTGTGGGGCAGGAACATGTTATAAAAGTTCAGCAGTCCCAGGAATGCCTGCAACTCTGTCTTGTTCTTTGGGATGGTGGCCTGCTGGATAGAGCGGATCTTGGATGTGGTCGGGTGAAGGCTGGAGGCATCAATAAGATAGCCCAGGAACTCCACCTGTGGAACGGCGATCTGGCACTTCTCCCTCTTTACCTTGAGAACCTGGTCAGCACGGCGCGGAGGCGCTCAAACAGCTGCTGTTGTGAGTCTGCGGACACCAAGATGTCATCAAAATATGGTACCACGCCCGGAAGCCCTTGCAGGAGACGCTCCATAAGGCTTTGGAAGATGCCAGGAGCCACACTCGCCCCGAACTGCAAACGGCAGCAACGGAATGCCCCTCGGTGGGTGATGATCGTCTGGGCTTCAGCAGTGGCATCATCGATGGGCAGTTGTTGATAGGCTTGGACAAGGACCAGCTTAGCAAAGACCTTACCCTCACCCAAGGAATGCAGCAGGTGTTGAACAACAGGAACAGGGTAAGCGTGCTGCTGAAGTGCCATGTTGATCGTGCACTTGTAGTCGGCGCAGATTCTCACCGACCCGTCCGGCTTAACAGGCGTGACAATGGGGGTTTCCCACTTGGCATGGTCAACTGGCTCCAAAACTCCTTGGGCGATCAGCTTGTCCAGTTGTTCGTCCACCTTAGCCTTGAGAGCAAAAGGAACCTGGCATGGCTTTAGCTTGATGGGGGCGACTTGTGGATCAAGGTTAAAGGAGATGGGCGTACCTGTATATTGACCCAAAGTGCCGTCAAAAACCTCGGCAAAGTCTTTGATCAGACCCTCAGTCTCTGCATTTGATGCTGGTGACTTTCAGGCTGAGGGAATCAAACCAGTCTAGCCCTAGGAGGCTTGGCCACTGACTTTCAACCACCACCAGCCGGAGCAGGCCCGGAAAATCCTTGAAGGCGATCCGGAACTGGCCAACGCCTACCACGGGAATGTTGTTTCCCTGGTAGTCTCTCAGGTGTACGTGGTGAGAGTCGAGTTGCCTTTTGGACACTCTGGGTACCAGTCTTTTGATGGTGCTCCAAGACACGATGGACAGAGCAGACCCGGTGTCGATCTCCATGTCACATGGAGCTCCTTCAATGAGCACAGTGACGTTCAGCTTGCGTCGCGTAGGTGAGTCGGTTTGGCCAATCGTGGTTCCAGATGGGCAGCGGCAGTTGGTGAGAGCGAAACAGCTTTCCTTGGCGGACTGGAATGAAGACTTGGACTTGCGAGTCGGTGAAGGGGGGGTGTCAGACGGAGCCGATCGGCAGACCTTAGTGATGTGGCCCCTTCTGGAACACTTCCAACAGATGGCATCTCTGAATCGACACTTGGCACGGGAATGGTTGCCTCTACAGCCGGCACATTCTGATTGGCCCTTGGACTTCTTTTGGAACTTCCTGCACTCCCACTTTGTCTGGTGCACATCATCGTCTTCACTGGAGGATGCCTCATCACTGCTGGCCTCTTCGTGATGCACTGGAACTCGCTTCCTAGCAAGAAGCGGGCTGCTGGCCTTGCAGATCTCCTGGGCGGAGAGTGCAGCAGCTTCCGAGGCTACGGCCTCCTCAATGGCTTTCTGCAGCGTGAGGTCTGGCCTGGCGAGGAGACGCCGTTGCAGACGGATGTCCCGGATCCCACAGACGATCGATCCATCAGGGCATCGTCTAAGTCTCGGAACTCGCAGTGCATTGCAGCCTGTCGGAGGGCGGTGGTGTAGCTGTTGATTGACTCCCCCTCTGCCTGGTTCCGGTGGTAGAACCGGCATTCGATCCTTCATTTGCATAACTATCTACAGTATCCCCCTGCTGGCCCAGGGTGAGAACTTCAGTACATAACACAGCCAATCCCAGCAATTTTGCTGTTACAGCCTCCTTTGCCAAGGAAAAATCCAGAGCATACTTAAAAGATCCCGATTGCTTGTTGGCAGCCAAGACTCTTACCTGTCCCACACCTAACATCACAGATGACGTCAGTTGTGGAGCAGGAGGGTATTCTGTGACAAAGTGGCCTCCCTGGCCAAAGGGGCACAAGCTGGACCTAATCAGGCCTGTGGACCAGTTTCCTCACTCCTGAATTAAACCAAAGGCCTGACTTCACTTGGCCAGTTAAGCTACAAATTGCTCTTACCTTTTTCACCTGGAGCTCCAGAAGATCCTGAAGGACCAGGAGGACCCTGGCTTCCAGGTGTGCCCATAACTCCCATTTCTCCTTTGATTCCTAAACCGAAATTGGAACAACTGTTTACATTTCTGTGACTTTTCTAATACATTGCAATTTCACTCTAATAGTTCTGCCCAGAAGGCTTTATTGCTGAGCTCAGACCAGTTCCATGCATCTATGTGACAATCATCTTAGCTATGTGTTCTATTCCCAGTAAATATTGCATGAACTCATACACTGACATACTTTAAAAAAATAAAAAATAAACTAGACAAGATAAAGTACTGTACATATAGTGTCTCCACTTTTGATTCATAGTCTTTTTCACAGGTTATTAATGTCATGAAAATCTTATGGCTGAGAGAAGAGGGGATATTGTTTTATCATTCTATTGCTTAGTACTAATGTGGGATTTGTGTCGGCATCACATAGGTAGGTCTAGACATACTTAAGACAATTTGGGTAATGAGTTACTTTTTCATTTATAGTTTCTTTCTCATAAGTGTGTTGGTAGTTACAAAAAGATAAATAACACACATATGTGATTTGTTAGCCACCCTTCACTGTAAGGCTTGGTTACAGCAATATATCATATTTTTCTGTTTATAAGTTTTTTTAACCAAAAAATTAGGTTTAAAAATGGGGCTTGTCTTATACACGGGTAGTGCTGTGGGGTGTTTTCTTAATTTGGAGTCCCCCAAAATAGGGGGCATCTTATACAAGGGGGCATCTTATACATGGAAAAATACAGCAATTGTACAATTTGAAAACAAGTAAAACAGTTTGTAAAGAATTACAAAAACAAGTAAAAAAAACAACCTGAAGCGAAAACAGCACAATATAAGTTAAGCATAACAGAAGAGGTGGGTCCCACAAAAACACCTTTCAGAAATGTGCATCTTAAGCATATGCCAGAAACTGCATACTGAAGATACTAGCAAGAATTCTGCAGAGAGGACCGTTCAGGGGCTGCCACAGAGAAAGCCGTCTCCCAGGCTGCCATTCTCCACACCTCTGAAGGTGGATGAAGATGTTTTTTTAAAAAGAAAACATAAGCTTATTTCTGGGTTTTATTGTTTGCTGCATACCGTATTTTTCGCCCTATAAGACGTACCGGCCCATAAGACACACTTATTTTTTTTGGGGGGGGAGAATAAAGGGAAAAAAGTATCCCCCCCCCGAGCCCCAAAGAGCAAAGAAGCCAAGACAGCGAGCGGGATGGATCCGGCTCGCTGTCCTGGCTTCGTTTTTAGCCTCGGGGCTGGGGGTCTGAGAGCGATGGCGAAGTTGCGTGCAGCTTTGCCATGGCTCCCGGAGCTTGCTTGCAGGGCTGGGAGCTGGGGGCGGGGGAAGTCCGAGCTTTCCCCGACCCCAGAACAGGCTGTTGCCCGCAAGCCTTGTGTGCCCAGGGGGAACTCCCCCCGGGTGCGCAAGGCTTGCAGACACCTGCGCAAAGCACGGGGCGTCCTCCGGAGGGTGCCCCGTGCTTCGGGCTGCATGCTGCCGCCCGCAAGCCTTGCGAGCCTGCGGGAACTCCCGCCGGGCTCGCAAGGCTTGCAGATAGCTTCCTGAAGCCTGGAGGGCGAGAGGGGTCGGTGCGCACCGACCCCTCTCGCTCTCCAGGCTTCAGTGAAAGCCTGCATTCGCCCCATAGGACGCACACACATTTCCCCTTCATTTTTGAAGGGGAAAAAGTGTGTCCTATAGGGCGAAAAATACGGTATTTATTGGGTTAAATTGTATTTTGAATAGTTTTATTTTCTTTATCTAGATTAAAACCATATGCTTACTTATTGTTTTAAATGACTGGAGCATTGAATGGCAGGATATAAACTATTCAATCAACAGAATGAACCAATATAATTGAAAATATGATTTGTTTGAACTTTGTATAATTTTTCATTTGTATGGGATGCTGAGTGTGCTTATAGTTCCATTGGGATGTGAAGTTTTTACTGAATTTGCCACTTCTTACATGACATTCAGGTTCTAGGATGTCTGCTTTAGATCAGAAATGTAGAAAGTAGCTACAAAGAATAGGCATAAATGCAAGGTTTTCCCCACTCATATTTATGAATTACATAAGCAGGGTCAGGGAAGTAGCCAGTGTAAAATGGACTACTGTGAATGTACATCTCTTGAAAACAGCTTAAAATTTCAAGGGCACTTCACTCTGAAACCCTTTGACAACATCCTAATTGCTCTTTGTTTTTCGTGGATTTTTTTTTGTCAGGCATGCATTTCTTTTTCAAGCATAATCAAGATACTCAGTACTTTGTATCCCTTTGTATTTTTGAAATGAAAGTGCTCTAAACAAAGGAGAAAAAGTACAGAGTTCCATTTCCTTCTTTCTCATGATACTCCTTATAGAACCACATGTTTCACTCTGTAAAAGAGAGGATAATATGACAGACAATAAATAGTCACTGGAAGGAAGGAAGAATGTGTACCTGGGGCACCAGGGCGCCCTTCTTGTCCTTGTGGGCCAGGCAGGCCTGGCAGCCCTTGTAATCCTGGCAGCCCCGGAGATCCTGGGCTACCTTTATCTCCTTTGGACCCTGGCATGTCTAGCCCAGGAACACCCGGGTAGCCTCTTTCCCCTTTGCTTCCTGGAGGTCCTGCAGTAATAAAGAGAAAATGATACAAAGTGGCTCTTGATAATAAAATGTCCAACACAAGTAAGAACAAAGGACACATGGCTCAAAAATGTGGATGGGGGAATCCTTGCATTTGGATTAATCGTTCTACCCTATTCATTTTTGTTCTCCTGCTACTATTCATGTCAGGTTACTGATGAAAGTTAAGAACCTTATAATGCAACAATTATTGCAAAAAAATACATAAAAATTGTACAAACTTTCATTATTCAAGAAATAATAATGAAACAAAACTTGACTTTTCCTAAATGAAATCTTCTGTCAAATTTGAATGTATTGTTTTAGAAGAATACTAAGACTGCAACCCTGTACACAGTTTCCACTGAATTTCTTCGGCGATCATTTCTGGCCAAGTAAGATAGTTTTCCATGAACAGTGAGTCCGTAAGTGACTGTGGAGGTCAATTCCAGAGGGCTAAGGACTACTGCAATACTATAACTCCATGCATGTCTACTCAGACATAAGCTGCACATTGTTCAATGCGACTTACCCTCATAGGAGGAGTACATAAACATTCTAAAATCAATCATCCTGCAGTTTTATTCTGATTGCTGACAAAACTCAGAAACATAAATATACACACAGTTCCTTAAAGAGAATTGCACAGTGCACATCCAAATGAATGTATTTTGTTTAAATGTATGTTACACTGTACATCTTACAAACATAAATGGAAAGGGAACAAATACAAAAGGAACAATTTACCTATTGGTCCCGGAGGACCAGATTGTCCTGGAACCCCAGGAGGGCCAGGAGGGCCTATTCCTGGTAAACCGGGGGAGCCCTGTAGACCTGGTATTCCAGAAGGACCAGGGTCACCTAAGTGGAAAATCAAACAGTGGTAGCAAGTTAACTTGGGTATTACTAGTTACAGGTAGGTAGCCATGTTGGTCTGCTGTAGTCGAAACAAAATAAAAAAATTCCTTCCAATAGCACCTTAGAGAACAACTAAGTTTGTTATTGGTATGAGCTTTTGTGTGCATGCACACTTCTTTAGATACTAATTATTACTAATTAAAAAGATTATTTGCCTTTGACTCTTTACCTGCTGCTTTTCAGGAGAAGAAACGGTTAAGGAGTAAGCCCTACACAAATCTGTAGTAGAGCCCCTAAGGTGGTTGGATGGCACCTCATCCTGGCAACTTCTGCAGCCAAGCTGGTACCAAACACCTTGCTCTGCTTTCCTTTGGACCACAGCAGTGAGACCAAGATCTCCATACACTCAGGTCCTCCATATACACTGACCAGGCTTGCACCCAAGGGAGGTTACTTTCATACTGCAAACACAGCAAAAACAATGCAGGAGCTACCGGTCTCTGCAGCCACAGTAGGTGCTTTTCCAGCAGTTTGACTTCACCCCAGAGATGCACTCCATTGTATCTTGAGATAGACGAATGTCAGCAACAACTCTTTGTAGAATGAATGAGTGAATTATTTATTTCATTTATGAAATGCTTCCCATGAGGTATCCCAAGTGATTTACAATACTCCATATACCCTCAGTGTCACTAACACTAAAACCTTACAAACATTTATTTGGGAGTCCCTTTTAATTTAATGGAACCTACAACTGAGTAAATCTATTGTATAGGGCCAACATGGTGCTTCCATTGTTGTATTTTGAAAATCAAATGGGAGAAAAGACTTCCCTGAAGTGAAGAAAGGAGAGATAACAAGGAAAGATTGAGAGTAATGTGGGAAATAAATGAGGTATAAGGCCACCCAGGTTATGTTTGGCCATAAATGTCACCTAATGTGAATTATTGACACAGGGGGGAAACCCTGCATCATAACAATTTAGCTAGTAATGGCAAAAAGCTTACCATGGGATCCTGGCTGGCCAGTCACACCTGGAAATCCTTTTTCTCCTGGTATGCCAGGTAAGCCTCGATCACCTTTTGATCCAGGAAGGCCATCTCGTCCTTGTGGACCAGGAAAACCTTTAGGGCCTGGGAGACCTAATCCAGGTTCACCCTTAACGTATTAGAATAATCAGACGTTAATAAAATGAAAGCAAGCATCCCATCAACAAATAAGGACAACACTGCAATCCAGAGAGGATTCTTACACAATCTGTCTTTAATACCATAGACCATGGTGTCCTGGATCAAGTGGTGTGTAGGAAGGGCACTGGAGGCACAGTTCCTCCTTGCATGGTTGAGTCCAGTGAGTAGCAAGAGGAGAGTATTCTTTGGCTCCATGGCACTTGTTCTGTGGGGTTATGCAGGGCACTATTTAGTCTCTACTGCTATTTTACAGTGGTGGATGAGAGACAACAAACTGAGTCTGAATCCTGAGAAGATGGAAGCTCTGTGGGCAGGTGATTCCAGATGGGATTGCACTTCTTAAAGAACAGGGACACAACTTGTGGGGAGGTCCATCTTTGTCATTAGAGGCCCAAGTGACCTAGGACTACATTTACCAGCCCCATTTTGTATGCCACCTATAGATGAATCTGAATTGGGATAACCTAGCCGCTGCAGTCCAGGCATGGCTATCCATGACAATGGATTACTGCAATGTGCTCTATGTGGGGCTGCCCTTGGGCCTGCTCTGGAAGCTCCACCTAGTGCAGAATGCAGCTGTGAGGCTGCATGATGGGGGTAAATTCCATCAACATATTTTTGTAAACCACTTTGAGGGTTTTCTCTCTCTTTTTACAATTAAGCAGTGACCTCTGCTAAACATTTACACCGTCTGGCTATATTTTACTGAGCCAGGTCCATGTTTCTTGTGTAAAGTCCCAAATGACTTGGGTGCATGATACCTTACGGCCTGACAAGAGTTATATCTTGGCTCGATTACTGAGATAATCCAGTGGAGCACTGCTACTTGTCCCCCCTTTACAGAGGCTTGACTTTATTCAGCTAGAAGCTGAGCATCTAGTCTAGCCATTTCTATGCAGTGGAAAACTCTTCCATCAAAGATTCAGCAGGCATCCTTGTTACTGACTTTCAGATGTCTCTTTAAAACCTTTTTATGCTGACAAGCTTATGCAGCTTTTTAAAACTTTCTTGTTTTGAATTACTATTTTGTATTGTTTTTATGTTGTTTTATTGTCGACTCACAACTTGCACAGGGGGTCATGTTCCAGGCATAGCATGTAAAGCCAAAATGGTATATTGTCACCCCAAATGGAACACCCAACGGTTCTTACCCCACCACAAGCAAGGGGCCATCTGACATCTCAGAAGAGTCTCCCAGAGTCAGTAAGCAAGGTGGAGAGTTTAAAAGCTCTTTTGGCACCAGGAAAACCTGGAGTAAAAGCTTTTAAGCTTTCCATGTGTTTCATTTGTGCCAGGCAGTCATATGCATGTAAAGTTGAAACTGCAAATTAAATGCATGTAATTTGCATGTATATGCCTAAAGAAGTCAACGTGCAACATACCTGTGTGTGTGTGTGTGTGTGTATATTCTTTATGAATTAGCAGCATACGAATATAAATCAATAAATATTATTTAGGGGATCTTACAGCAACATTTAATTCAAATGCTAATATGCCAAAAAGCAAAGTACTTGGGCATTTGGATCACCCCCCAAAATATAAACCTATTCCAGGATAACTATACAAAAACTTGGTTGAACATTAAAAAAAACCACACACAAAAAATTCACACCTTGAAACCTGGAGTAGGCTGAAGCTTTCATTTCTGGGGATTTCCACTATAAAGATGAATGTCCTCACCAAATTAATATTTTTATTTCAAATGATCCTAATACTGGGTGAAGCAGGCTGCCTCAAGACATGACAAAATGAGATCTCCAAGTTTTTATGGGAAGGGAGAAGACCCAGAATCAAACGCCTAATTTTAATTGATATAAAGGACAGAGGAGGCTTTTCCCTAACCGATCTGAAATTATACTATGAGGCAGCCTGCTTCACTTGGTTAAGGTAAAGGTACCCCTGTCCGTACAGGCCAGTCTTGACAGACTCTAGGGTTGTGCGCTCATCTCACTCTAGAGGCCGGGAGCCAGCGCTGTCCGCAGACACTTCCGGGTCACGTGGCCAGCGTGACGAAGCTGCTCTGGCGAAGCGGCACCAGAGCAGCACACAGAAACGTCGTTTACCTTTCCGCTATAAAGCGGTACTGTCAGGGAACTGACATCGGAGCCAGAAGTGGAGGCAGGGCTCCCAAGCGATGCCGGAGAAGGGCCAAGCAGGGAGAGAGGGAACTCATCGGCTGGGGAAGGAAATCAGCGTAACACCAGGGATAAAGGGGGGCGGTTGGGGGAATCGGAGAGGGGTCTCCAGGACTCTTCGCTGGAGACCAGCGGGGAGAGCACAGGTCCTCCTCTGCCCACACCCACCCTGCGCAGAAGACTTCCGTGCAGGGAAAGTAGGCGTAGACTTGGCGTCAAAGAGCTTTTGTGCTGGAAGAAGTTTAAGAAACGCCCACTGACGGATTCTGCTAGCGACTGAACAGCCATGAAGTGAAGGGCTGTCCAGTCAGGAAAGGTTTAACCAGGCTACCTAGCCAGGTGTGGTGGCAACTTACGCACGAGCAACCCCCATACATTCATTATAGGTACCTATTTATCTACTTGCACCTGGGGGTGCTTTTTTTTTTTCCCCTCTCCCCCGGGGGTGCTTTTGAACTGCTAGGTGGGCAGGAGCTGGGACTGAACGACGAGAGCTCACCCCGCCGCGGGGATTCGAACCGCAGACCATGCGATCGGCAAGTCCTAGGTGCTGAGGTTTTACCCACAGCGCCACCCACGCCACCCACCACTTGGTTAAAGGAGTGGTGTATTTTGCAAGACCCAGACCTCCTGGACTTGGAGGGTTTTGATAATCGATGGGGATGGCACGCATACCTAATTTATGGGACAGCCAAAATACATAGAAATTTTACAGATCATATGATCAGGAAATTTGTTAGAACCCAAAGTCCCATGGTGGACATCTCTAACAGAAGCCTCTGCAGTGAAAAGGAGAAATCTGGCCTACATATAAAATACTCTTAAAGAAAGAAGACAACCAAATAAAACTAAAAAGCTTTGAGGAACTAAGAGAGTATATTTCCAATTGGTTACAATACCATCAAATATTTGAGAAATTTAAATCTGATAAACAAAAGGGTTTTGCAGCAGAAATTTTAAGATTTGAGCTAGTAAATTTCAAGATTTGAGCTAGTAAATTCCAAAAGCAAAGCCCTCTCTAAAAGTACAGCGACCATGGTCAAGTGGTCGCAAGACTTCGGGTATGCAATAACTATGTCCCAACGGGAAATTTCTGGAAAAATAATTCGAAGTTCACAGCTTGTTGTACCCTAAGAGAGAATTTTTAAAAAAATGCAATATCAATGATATTTAATGCCCTGGAAACTTTCTAAGATGTATAAGAGTGTCCTAAGCGACTGCTGGAGATGTGGAGAAAAACCAGGTCGTATTGCTGCTATAAAAATGAATGTATTGCCAAGAATGTTGTTTTTGTTTCAATCATTGCAAATTTTAGACAAAATGGACTGCTTCAAGAAGTGGCAGAGGGATATTTCTAGATTTGTCTGGCAGGGCAAGAAGCCCACAATAAAATTTAAAATACTAACCAACGCAAAAGAAAGAGGTGGATTTGCCCTGCCAGACCTTAAACTTTATTATGAATCAGCAGCATTTTGCTGGCTGAAAGAATGGCTGCTTCTTGAAAACACAGACATTTTGGATTTCGACTGTTTCAATAATGTATTTGGGTGGCATGCATATTTGTGGTATGATAAGGTCAAAGCGCATAAAGCATTTAAAAACCATATTGTCAGGAGAGCATTGTTCAATGTCTGGATAAGATATAAAGATGACTTGAAAATAAAACCCCAAGGTGGCTATCACCGATGGAAGCAAAGGCTTTGAAAAAGTCCAATATGGAGGCCAAATGGCCGAAATATTGGGAGATCCTGGAACAAGAGGGAGATAGATTAAAATTGCAGAGTTTTGAAAAATTTAAAAATAAAGTGCGAGATTGGCTTCATTATTATCAAATAATGGAGGCTTACAAATTGGACAAGAAAATTGGCTTCCAGGTGGAAAAATCAAAATTGGAAACAGAACTGTTGGATCCTAAAACTAAGAACTTGTCAAGAATGTACAACTTGCTGTTGAAATGGAATACTCAGGATGAAATGGTGAAATCTGCTATGATAAAATGGGCACAAGATGTTGGACACAACATTATGTTTACTGACTGGGAACAGTTATGGACCACAGGTATGAAATTCACGGCATGTAATGC
This sequence comes from Podarcis cretensis, assembly GCF_951804945.1. NCBI lineage: Eukaryota > Metazoa > Chordata > Lepidosauria > Squamata > Lacertidae > Podarcis > Podarcis cretensis. The sequence goes on along the minus strand of NC_137172.1, from coordinate 126,205,971 downwards.
CTTAAGAGAGAATATTATGAAAATGATATACAGGTGGTACATGACACCAGTCAAGCTTGCAAAAATATATCATTTGCCCGACAATAAATGTTGGAAATGTAAAGAAAATGAAGGTACATTCTTTCACCTTTGGTGGACGTGCCCAAGGATTAAGGCTTTCTGGGAGATGATCTATAACGAAATGAAAAAGGTATTTAAATATAGTTTCTTGAAAAAACCAGAGGCCTTTCTCCTGGGCATGGTCGGCCAATTGGTGCCAAAGAAGGATAGAACTTTTTTTATGTATGCAACAACAGCAGCAAGAATACTCATCGCGAAGTATTGGAAGACACAAGATCTACCCACCCTGGAAGAATGGCAGATGAAGGCGATGGAGTACATGGAACTGGCAGAAATGACTGGCAGAATCCGAGACCAGGGAGAAGAGTCGGTAGAAGAAGATTGGAAGAAATTTAAAGTCTATTTACAGAAACATTGTAAAATTAAGGAATGTTAGAGGGAGGTTGGAATGAAGCGAAGTGGTTTTAGCAATAATCTTATTAAGAGATATGTAAAAACGGATTGTTAACATGTAAAAAATGTAAAGTTATAATATATTACGATAAAGCATTAAGATAATTGCAAAAAGATAATTGCTGAAACAACTGTTGAACTAGAATACAAAAGAGGGAGGTGTGAGGAGGTCAGGGAAATAAGTAAATGAAAGATAAGACATGGAAAGATTGAAATGTTTTTAATTGTTTTTTTTTCTGTTTTCGGTATTTTTTGCTTTTTTCTTCCTTTTCTCATTTTTGTAATTTTCTTGAAACTTTAATAAATATCATATATAAAAAAAGAGATGTGGAGACAAACCAGGCACTGCAAAGAAAATTAAGGCGTTTTGGGAAGACATCCACTTAGAATTGCAAAGAATGTTAAACATCTCCTTTGATAGAAAACCAGAAGCTTATCTTCTGGGAATTACAGGTTTGGACACTCCTTTTTTTTATTAAAAAAAAAAGGATATATTTTTATATGCCATGGTTGCAGTAAGAGTTCTAATTGCTGCAAATTGGAAATCTGATAAACTTCCATCTACGCAAGAATGGATGCAAAAACTGACTGAATATGTGGAACTAGACAGCTTATCTGAAAAATAAAGAATAAACCAAAACAGACATTTGTATCAAAATGGGAAGTCTTTAAAATATATTTGAATGTGTTTACAGTAGCCTGAATTCCGTTGCATTTGAATAATTTCAGTAGTAGCCTTAAGAATGATGTGAGACCTAAGACAAATTAAGAATTAGTTAAAATATGATGACAGTTTATATTGGCAGCAAGTTATGTGTAATTGAATTAAGAAGTAGATGGGAGGTCCGGCTTATAGTTAAAAGATTATTTTTCACTTTAACATTTTGTGTTTTTTAGTTCTTTTATTATGATTTCTACTTGTTTTTCATTTGGTAATGGTGTAACTGGTGTTTTCTTTTTTTGTGTATTAATAAAAAAATCAAATGCTAATGATAAATATGTCTAATAAGCTAAAAAGTAAAAACTTTATGCCATTCCCACATCACTGGTTAATCTACTGTGATGTTATAGAATAATATTGAACTTTGTAATATCACAGAACCAAGGTGCCAGCAGAAGAAAGTTCTCATACAGTTTTGTGAGGGGGATGAAGAATTGATTTGGAAGGAATAAACATTTCACATAGGATGGGAGAAGATGCATCATGTCAGCAGAAGAGGCTAATGGAGATAGCAAGAAAGGTTCAGAAATTAAACAGAAAAAATTGAGAAGAAGGTGCCCTCTTGGTAGTTCCACACTAGAGGAAGTTCAGGGGTGGTGGCCCAGGAGATGGCATTATTAGTAGGAGTCCCTAAGCTGTGGAACTTCCTCCCTAGAGACGTGTGTCTGGCACCTTCCTTATGTAGCTTTTGACATGTGGTGATGTCCTCTCACCTTTGGCACTATATGTGTGTGTGAACTCGCCCTGCTCTCTTGACTTAAAGTTGTCATAAGTGATTTTAATATAGTATTTTAAAAAATTGTTTTAACCCGCCCTTGGACCTCATGGTGAAGAGTGGATAAGAAATCAAATAAAAAAACAGCTTCCTTCCTGCCCTCTAGCCGCAAAGTCCCTGCCAAAAAAGAAAAAGGAAAAATACAATTGTGCATGAAATGGAAGAGCTCCAACTCTGCCCGAATGAGATAGAGCTGGTGTCAGATGACACCCCCACTGTCCGGAGAAACACAAAGTATGCCTGAATAATCCAGGGGAGAATGTCAAGCCATGCATTAGCAATGCCTTCCTGGAGTCTCTACAGAGGATGGCCAACGTCTGAACCTCCATGACTGCTAGTACCTGCAGCTATAATTGGTAGAAGTTAGATGAAGCTCTTAGTAAATACCTTTTGTCCGTGTGACCCTTGTGCACCTGGTAACCCTGGAGAACCGGGTTCTCCCTTTTCTCCAGTTACACCTGGTGGGCCTGACTGACCAGGAAAACCTACAAAGATATGATAATATGGCTCAATACACAGTTATGTTAGAAACCCAATTTTTAAAAATACAGGGAATGACTGGATTTGAAAGCAGTAGTTTTAATCTGTTTTAGTATTTTAACTTGTATTTTTTAAAGTAGGGTTGTAAATATTTATTGCTTTTACTGTTTTATCTTTTGTAAACCATTTCAAGTTGTTTTTTTTATAATCAAGCAGTGTATAAATTCTATTAAATAAATAATAAAATAGAGAGGGTGCTTGGTATCTGACGGAGTACCTATTGCTTCTACATCAACATGCTCCTTTTTAAAGACAGGGACGGGGACCCTTCCCCACCCCCCACCCCCCGCCTAGAAGAGCAATCTGCCAGGGCTGCATACTAGTGGAGGGTGCGACCAAAGCTAACCCACACTCTTTGGCTACATTCATACATCACAATAATGGACTGATGTCTTGCCTCGGTAATGGACTGGATGAGAGCCAAAAAAGTGATGTTGCAATCCAGATAAGACAGAGACACTGTTGGTGGGTGCTTCCCCAGACCAGATTGCTGGAAGGTGGCCTGCTCTTGAGGGGGTCACGCTCCCTCTGAAGCTTGGAGGTCCTCCTGGATCCTTTGCTGTCGCTTGAGGCTCAGGTGGCCTTGTTGGCATGTTCGGCTGGTGGCCCAGCTGCACCCCTATCTGAACAGGGATATCCTAACTTCTGTTGTCTAGGCTTTGATAACCTTTAGGCTGCATTACTGTAATGTGTTATATGTGGGGCTGCCACTAACGATAGTTCAGAAACTTCAGCTGGAGCAGAACTCGGCGGCCAGGTTGCTCACCATGGCAAGACAGTTTGAGCATATTATACCAATCCTGGCCCAACTGTACTGGCTGCCAATTAGCTTCTGGGCCCAATCAAAGTGCTGGTTTTGACCTATAAAGCCTGAAATGGCTCAAATTGTTCTGGACTCAGTGTTCATCATCTGAAGCCTCTTTTTGTGTGCCTCCGCCACGTGAGGGCCAGAGCGTGGCAACACAAGAACGGGCCTTTTCTGCAGTGGCTCCCCGTTTGTGGAATGCTCTTCCACAAAGGTGCCTTCCTTATATATCTTTATATAGCTTATCACAGATGTCTCTCCCACTAAAAAACGTGGAAAATGGCCTTTCCTGTCAAAGGAACAACCATTGCATCACTCTCCCTCAGTAAGCCTGTTGCTTCACTGGGTGTCTGCAACAGTGGTAGACACGTTAGCTAAGATCACTGAACTGACTAGGAGAAGAAATGAGCTTTGCTGGCAAGACGGATCTCTTTCCTTCAATCCTATGCAGAGACTGTGACCTGAGCCACTTCTTTCTCCTGTTCAACAAAGACTGTTGGCTTTCATACAAAGGGGGAAACAATCAGTGAAACGAACACTTCTGACAGGGAAACTGAGCAGCAAGCTTTGCTGCAACACAATCCTGTCAGTCCCAGCTGCAATGCAGCTTAAAAAATCCTCGTGCTGGCAAAAAGGGGCCAAATATAAAATGTAAATATGAAAAAGAAGAAAAAACAAGGACAAACGGTAAGAAACTTTGCTCTTTTCTTTTCAACAATGGGAAACAGGGAAGGGATCTCCTCTTCTGCTCTTACCTCCTCTACTTATTATTATTACACAGGACAACAGAGACAACAACTACAGGCAGAGGATTTGAAGCAAACAAAACAACCAGAATCCACTCTAAAAAGTATTAGGTTCTGCAGAGAATAGGGGACCCAACCTACACAATCAGAGGCAGGGAAGATCTGGAGAGCAGGATGGCTCCTCCCTCTGGAAGAGACGGCAATACTTTCATGGAACCCTGCCTAAAGCCTCCAGTTGGAGAAGCCATCCACTCTTGCAAATCCACCACCTTCTGAGGGAGTCTGTTACACTGTCTGACAGCTCTTACCATCAGAAAGTTCTTCCTAATGTTTAGTTGGGATCTCATTTCTTATGACTTGAATCCATTGGTTTGTGTCCTGGAGCAGGAGAAAATAAGCTTGCTCCCTCTTGCATGTGACAGTCCTACAGATGTTTGAATATGGCTATCATATTTCCTCTCAGTCTCCTCTATTCCAGGCTAAACTCCCTCAAGCTCCTCATAAGGCTTGGTTTCCAGACTCTTGATCATCATTCATAAAAAGAGGGGGGTGGGGGAATGAGATTCATCTGGCATGACTTGTTTTTGAGAAACCCATGCTGGGTCTTTGTAATCACAGTATTCCTTTTCTAGGACCTTTCCTGGTATCAATAAGGTCGCCAGTCGGTAATCACTTGGGTTTTATGTTTTCCTCTTTTTGAATATGGGGACATCATTTGCCCACCACTGATCTGCAGATGCCTCACCTTGTTCTCCAAGAATTCTCAAAGATTATAGACAGAGGCCCTGAGATTAAATCTGCAAGTTCTTTTAGTACCTTTAGATGCAGTTCATCAGGCCACGGAGACTTGATTTCTTTTAAACTATCTAAGTGTTCCTTTACCACCTCTTTTTCGGCTACAGTTCCCTCCTCACATCATTTATTCTGTTATTTGTTCCAGAATCACAGTTTTAGTCATACCTTTTCCTACATAGCAGGATTTCCTAGATCTACACCACTCTCAAGAAGCAGAGGTAGAACACTTGGTGCTCTCCAGTTGTTAAACGATCAACAATGTTTTACTACAAATAACGTTTTACAGTATTTAATTTTTATTTTATTATTTATAGGCTGCCTATCAGATTACGCCTTCTCTTACAACCACAAAATAAAGCACAACATACCTGGGAGCCCTGGCGAGCCAGGAAACCCTATTCCTGGTGGACCTGTCTGGCCTTTTTCACCAGGCAGGCCAGGCCTTCCTGGGATCCCTGGATCTCCTTTGTCACCTGTGCAGTTAAAAACAAAATGACTCATGTTTAGTTCTAACCAGTGCTTTTTTGGGAGGGGGTACACAGGGGTACGCATACCCCTGAACATTTTGTGAATCTTTGCACTTTTGTCCATTTACTGTATTTATTTCCCCCCAATCTGAACTATAAAATTGTGATTTTCTTGAGTCAAAGTGAGAGTCCCCCAAAACACATTTTCAGAAAAAAAGCACTGGTTCTAACACAAACAAGAGAATTTGGGTGGAATGGGAGAGCTACAGAACAATTCTCCACATTAATATGAGATAAACTACCTTGGATGCCCTGAATTCCAGGGGGGCCAGGAATACCATCTGCTCCTGGAGAACCAGGCAGAGAAATGACGCGTCCAGCTTCACCTTTGGGTCCTTGTAATGCATTAAAAAGATACATGCTTGTTAATTTGCTATGTTATCACTCAGTTGCTTTTCATAATGAGTAACATTATCTCAATAATATACTCTCCTACATTTAATGGATGAAAGAGGAAGAAGAGAAAAGTAACTCAGGTTGAAATCCTAAACATACGTACTAGGAAGTAAGCCCCACTAAATACAGCAAGACTTGTTTCTGAACAAACATGCATAGGATCCTTCCGCACCCAGCGTAGAATAACGTTTTTACCATACTGGTATACTGTTACACTATTACTAGCACATAGTCATTTTGATTCTTTTTCCAAATAAGCTTTCTGACGTTTTACATTGGTTCTTTCCCCCCAAGAGCACCAGCAACTAATGTTTTAAGTTGCTTCCCTATACAGGCATACCTTGGGTTACAAATGCTGCAGGTTGCGCATTTTCAGGTCGCGGAACACGTCGAACCCGGAAGTACCGGAATGGGTTACTTGCGGGTTTCGGTGCTCGCGCATGCACAGAAACGCAAAATCACATCACACACATGCGCAGATGCGCCAAATCGCATCACACGCATGAATAGATGCAGCACTTCAGGCTGCGAACGCTGCGGGTTGCGAACATGCCTCCCGCACGGATCACGTTCGCAACCAGAGGTATAACTGAGTATAAAGCTGAAAATATTATCATAGCTACATGTGATGGGATGATGAGCTGCTTATGCGTAAAAAGCTTAGTCCCTCAGGGTTTGCTCAGCTTAGCAAAACTCTGTCTTTAGCGGAGCCCTTAAGCATGGCTCCCTTAGTCGCTGGCAGAATCCGACAGTGGGCGTTTGCGGAATCTCTTCCAACATAAAAGCTCCTTAACGGAAACGCGTCTTCTGGACTCTCGGCGTGACAGTTTCCGGCGAGGTGTGGGTGTCCCTATAGGAGGTCCTGAAACCTCCTCACTGTTTTCGCTGGAAGTGTCCCAGAGCCCTTTTTCCGACTCCCTTTCCCTCGGAGCTCCTTCTCTCCCCCTGCTGGTTCCTTCCTCTGCTGTTAAGTCTCTCCTAACCTCCTTGAGCCCTTCCACCACCTGCTCTGATGGCAGTTCCCTGACACTACACATGAATAGAAGTTCTTGGAAATGGACTTTTTTTACCTGTGCATTTTTGTTCTCTGAGGTGCTACCAAGGCTTTCCTTAACCTGGAGGTGGTCCCTCCCTCCGGAAGACACAAGATCACTTGCTCAAATTCTTCTCCAATGGGAGAGACCACCTTGTCTGGCTTGTGCCAGCTGCTATGAAGAAATGGTTACATTCTGGGAGAAAAAATAATTTTTAAAATTTAAATTTAGTTATATACATTGCCGAGAGGGGAAGTTTTAACTGTGTGAAGAGATAAATAATAGCTCACTTCTGACCGAAACAAGGAACAGCCTTCACTGGCCAGGTCAGAGGGCAGCTGGAGCCCGGTCTGGCTAAAGCAGAACTGAGAGACTCTGGTCTACATGGCATACGTCAAGGGAAGTCCTCTAGGAACTAGTGAGTTGACTTGCAAATGAGAATAATAGTGTAAAGAGCCTATTAGCTGTGCAAAGGGGTAAGAACTGGAGAAATAATATAGCTACTTCTCTGAAGCAACAGTCTCAATCTGAAAGCAAGAATAACATCATTTAAAAAAGCAGAATTCAAGTAGGAGTAACCTATTTTTATTTTCCCCCAAGTCTTTTATTTTTTTATATGAGATTTTTATTTAACTTTTTCATAATACAATAAAATAGTAACTAAAAAAGTACAAATAAGGATAAAAAAATACGGAGTCTTCTCTAAAAGTAATTCTTATCCCCACAGAAGATAGTAACTAGCTCCTCCCAGCTCTCACCTGGGCTCTTTCCTTTCTTCTCCCAGCCTCTCACCTGGGAGACCAACATTTTCCTGTCTCTCACCCAGGGTCCTCCATCAACCATCTCCCACCCCCATGAGTATACAATTTCTGAACTTTAATAAAGGCACCTGACATAGGACTCCAAAGGAAGAAGTGAAAAGATTGAAAACAAAGAAGAGAGACAAAGAAAAAGAAAGAAAGAAAAATAAAATATAAGAGATAAAAAGACAGAAGAAAAAGAAACATTAGAAAAAGGTACAAAGAAATAATTTCCAATTTTCCATCTGCCAGGTACATGAAAAAGGATTGTTTAAAACATTCAGTTCATGCTTACATCCATCTTCTCCACTTTCTGTTAAACAATATAGTGGTGCATCAGGTTACAGACTCCGCTAACCTGGAAGTAGTACCTCGGGTTAAGAACTTTACTTCAGGATGAGAACAGAAATTGTGCAGCAGCAGCGGGAGGCCCCATTAGCTAAAGTAGTACCTCAGGTTAAGAACAGTTTCAGGTTAAGAACCGACCTCCAGAACGAATTAAGTTCTTAACCAGACGTACCACTGTATTTTTTTTTTAAAGTCAAGGTGTCTCAGAATCATTCATTTCTATTTCTGAAGCAAAGTCCAATTGGTAAATGTCAATCACATGTTTTCTTTTAACTTTATCTCCATTAATTCCCACCACCATTACTCCATATTGAGTAAATAAATTCTCCCATCCATGTCCATTTAAAAATCTCTCCACTGTGGTCACATATTGGGCTAATATTCCATATTTATTATTATTGTACATCCTTTAGTTCACACCCAGTTTTGTATGTTCAAATTCCATTTCTTCTTGTTTTTCCATTTCCTGTTGTATTTATGATAATATCCTGATCTCCTCTTCTAGGACCTTCCATTTTCATTTTTTCCAATCTTTTTTCCATAAATTTAGTAGCAGCATTCTCTGAATTTGCTCCAAATCATATGCAAAATAAATTCTTTCTGCTAGAACTGAAAAACTGAAGTTTTCCCAAAGCTTTTTTTTATTATTATCTCAACTCCATCAATGTAATATCCAGATAATTATCCATTTCATCATTTGTGATTTTATCTTCTCCTCCTCCAAATCCTTGTATGGAAGGCATTTCCATTTCAGCATCTGTTTTCTTCAATTAAGCTATTCCATGCCAATTTTTAAGTAGTCCAGTTGGCAGAACATGAGCCTCTTAATCTCAGGATTTTTGGTTTGAGCCCCACATTGGGCAAGATCCCTTGTGGTCCCTTCCAAGTCTACAATTCTATGATTCTGTGATCATCCAGTCCTTCCAGCTTTTCATTGATTTGGTCTGAAGCCTCTAGGTATCCTCCATTTCCATTTCATGTATCTCTGATTCATTTTCTTCCCCCTTTCAACAACTCTTTTTTGAGAATGCAGGACCTCACTCCTCCTTGCCTGTTCATATACTGGTACCTTGTACACTGTTTTGTGCTTTCTGAAGGACTCCATAGGATGCTACCTTATACTGAGTCAGACTATTGGTCCATCTAGCTCAGGATAGTCTACACTGACTGGCAGAGGCTCCCCAGGATTTTAGGCAGGGTTTTATTCCAGCCCTCCCTGCAGATGCCAGGCATTGAAAGTAGTCATAGAAGGCTACAATTCATCACCATGGGAGTTGTCTTGTAGTGTCCCACAGGGTTCCAGGTTGTTCCACATGCTATTTAACATATATACAAAGCCACTGAAAATATTCACCAGGAGATCTGAAGTGAAGTGCCATCAATATGCAGATGACACCCAGACCCAGCTCTTAATTCTTTCTTCCACCTAAACAGGGAGAAGTGACTGAGGTGTCAGACTGGTGCTTGGAGGAGATGATGGGTTTTGTCTGTCCCAAGTTCTCATCTCTAGGAGGTGGGGAGACAGCCTCTTCAAGACAGGATGGCCCTTCCCTGGAAGAAGCAGGTCCACAGCTTGGAGGTGCTCCTGGGTACATCATCAGTGCTGGAAGTTCAGGTGATCACAGTGGATGGTTCACTATATATGGTCCTTTTTGGATAGAAATGACTGCCCTTGAAGACAATTTGAAAATTTGAAAACTTCAATTGCTTCAAAATCCACCAGTCAGGTTACTACCTGAGGTGCCGTTTAGATCTCACATAGCCCAAACAGCTTCAGTGGTTTTCAGTTTCTTTCCACCAAACTAACAGTCTAGCTTAGTGAAAATAACACCCTATATGAGGAACAAGCAGGGTTCAAAGCTGGATATAGTACCACTGACCAGCGTTTTACACTCTCCTATTATCAACAAATACACCAATCAAAACAAACATAATCTGTTCACTGCCTTCATTGACCTATCTGCTGCTTTTGACTCAATCAACCGTAATAGACTGTGGGAGAAACTCTCAAATGCCAGTATAGACTTACAACTATTATTATTAATTCATGAATTGTATTGCGGCACCAAAGCACGAGTCAGAGTGGGTTTAAAGGGAGGTCTGTTGGAAGCATTCAAGACATCAAAAGGTGTGAAACAAGGCTGTATATTGGCTCACACACCCTTCAAATTTTACATAAATGATATGGTGCCACACCTAGCACTGGCGCAATCCCCTGCCCCATCAATTAGCAATAGGGAAATATATTGTCTGCTGTATGTCGATGATGTGGTGCTCCTATCACTCTCCTGATTAGGTCTTAACAATCTGCTTACAGCGTTTAGCATGTATTGCAAGTGGGAAGACCTTGTCGTGAATTACCCCAAGACCAAAATTATGGTCTTTGGGAAGCGTAGTCCCAGATTCAAATGGAAAATGGATCAGCAGAATCTGAAGCAAACATGCTCCTTCAGATATCTGGGAGTTCTCTTCACTGAGAGAAGGGGAAGGGGCACATTGAGGCTACGAAACTCAAAGAGCAGAAATCTTGTGGGGCATTAATGGTGAGTGCCAGTTACTAGAACCTGTGTTGAAAATCATTGCCAGCGAAGTGGTTTCCCAGATGCTCTATGGAATAGCGATATGGGGCATGGACCCAAAGGCTAACAAAGCTTAGAAATAGTGCAGAACAAATTCCTCAGGAAAGTGCTCTCGCTCCCCGACGGGATCCCAGCTGCTCTTCTTCGTGCTGAAGCTGATGTGACAACAATACAGGCTAGAATTGATTGTCTGTGCCTAAATTATGTGAAAAGACTTCAATCTCTTTTGGAGAAGAGATTTCCTGCTATGTCTTACATAGAACAGGAACAGACCAAATGCTGGAAGGCTGGCATCCAACGTCTCTTGTCCCAATATCAATTACAAGATCTTCAGGTGACCATGAAGATGGATAAGAGGCACTTAAAAGATTGTCTCTTTAGGTCTGATGCAGAAAGGGATCTAACCATGATTGCTTCTACCAAGAGCTCACCATGGTTCCCACTTATCAAAACAGAGCATGCCCAAGCCAGATACCTGACAAAGCTCCCACTTGCTGTACTAAGAATTGCTTTTACAGAACTACGATTCCAATTGATGCCCTCGGCAGTGTTGGATGGACGGTACAGCAAAGTACATTACAAAGAGAGACTCTGTCTGTGTGGACAACCCTGCGTGCTATTATTTATTGCAGTGCCTGTTATACCGTATTTTTCGCTCTATAGGACACACTTTTCCCCCTCCAAAAATTAAGGGGAAATGTGTGTGCGTCCTATAGAGCTAATGCAGGCTGCACGGCTAAGCCGAAAGCCAAAACAGGGAGACGGAGCGCCGCGGAGCGCTGCGTCTCGCTGTTCTAGCTTGGGGATGGCTGCCCTGCAGAGGCTAGAAAGGCTGTTCCCAAGCCAGAACAGCAAGACGGAGTGCTCCGTCTTGCTCTTCTAGCTTGGGTATGGCTGCACAAAGCCTCTGCAGGGCAGTGGGATGCCTTCACCCTGCTGCCCTGCAGAGGCTAGAAAGGCTGTCCCCAAGCCAGAACAGCGAGACGGAGGGCTCCGTTTTGCTCTTCTAGCTTGGGGATGGCTGCGCAAAGCTATCCCTGAAGGCTTTGGAGCGTAGCAGGACCTCGCGCTGCGCTCCAAAAGCTTCAGGGATCTTTGAAGCTGGCGGTGGGGGAAAGCAGTGCTTCCCCCCGCCAGCCCCAAAGAGCAGGTCGAAAGGAACCTGAAGCCTTCGGAGTCCAGCGGAAACTCCTGCCGTGCTCCAGGGGCTTCGGGTTGCCTTCACTGAAGCCTGGAGAGCGAGAGGGGTCAGTATGCACTGACCCCTCTCGCTCTCCAGGCTTCCAAGGTAGCCGCCTGAAGCCTCCAGAGCGCAGCGGGAATTCCTGCTGCGCTCCGTAGGCTTTGGGTGAATGCACCTTGAATGCACCTTGTTTTAGAGGGGGTGAACAAGAAAAAAAAAATTCCCCCTGTTCTCCCCCTATGGTCCGGTGCGTCCTATAGAGCGAAAAATATGGTATATAGACCTAAGAGACCGATTTATAAAACCCCTGTTTACGAATGGAAAACATTTGAATAGGGGGGAAAGGGGGAAATGGCTTCTGAGCGACACCGACAACTTTGTTACTTTATGTGCTGGCAACTAAGAAGATCAGAAAGAAGGAACTAGACAAAATAGCAGTCAACTGCAAAGGGGATTCGGATATTTAATTTGCACATCATACCTGAGAATATTCTGCTATTCTATTCTATTCTATTTAATGCAACAAATAATTTTAGTAGCTGTGACCGTGGTTTTATTGTATGTCTGTGTCCGATGATTTTTATGGTTATTGTTGTTCTTTATTTCTTGTTTTTTCTTTTTGTTCTTCTTCTGAATAATGCCATGCCCTAAGGCTAGCACAATAAAAAGTTTAATTGGAATTGGAGTTTCTTTCCAGGCCCAATTCAAAATGTTCATGTTGGGGTTTAAAGCCCTAAATGACTTAGGCCCCAAACACTTGGAAGACCACCCCCTTCGCTACAGCAACCCTCAAGTGGTAAGGAAAGCAGAGGAACCCTCTTCTTTTTTTAAAAAAAACATAATATTTATTGAGGTTTCAAATAAGACAAGTAAACAAAAAGACAGAAAAAACACACAAAACAAGTATACTTTCAGTCCTTATTTTCTTATACCTTATTTCCCACGACTTCCCCTCGCCTCCCCTTCTTGTATTCCAATTCCAAATATTAGTTCAACAAGTTCTTATCCCCAATTTTTACCTTATTTCATTGTTATATTTAAATCCTTTTAGTAACAGATTTTAGCTTATTTACCTCAGTCCTTCTACTTAAACCCTTTTTCCAAGGTCGACCCAAATTCCCTTCCACGAATTTCCCAATTTTATACTAATACCAAACCAAGAATACAAAATAAGAAATATCAAAAAGAAAATATTTACACAACCTTTGGATTCATCAAACCCCACCCTCCCTTTCCCGGTTTCGATCCCCAAACCAATGTCCATCAGTCCATCTGCTATCAGCCTGGCGATCTCACATTGGAGGCTTTTAAATCTCTCTCAGTTCCTCTTTGCCGGTTCTTTGGATAGTCCTTTATATTAGACCCCAAATCTCGGAGGAGCGCAGTCCCAAAAAAGTCGATATTTCTTCCGGCCAAACCTCCATGTTTAAAAGAAATCCTGAATTTAAATGTCCCAAACGCTCGAACTTCCATCTTAATCGAATTTGTAATCCATAAGTCTTTAGGTCTCCATCTAGATAGGTCTCTCCATTCTTCATTCTCCAATTCAAGCCAAATCTTGATCATCCAATTCTTATTTTCCTTTATGACCTTCCTGTCAGGCCTCTGGCCTTCCTTAGCCTTCTGCAACATTATAACTCCTCCTTCCTTTCCCTCCAGATCCTCATGTTTCTCTTCCACTTGTTCCACTTTCTCAAATTTGTCAAATTTCTTTCCCTGCTCAGCTGCAAAGTCTTTTGTTTCCGCTACAGGGGCTTTTGGTTCAAAGACAAAGACTTGAGTCAAGTCCCTTCCATTTTCAGTAACGTTGTTTACTGTTTCATTCAGTCCCATGACCCCTGTAGCCAAAATATTACTTTGTTCTTGAAGCTTTCCCAGGAGATAAAAAGTCTTGTTTAACTCAGTGAGTATTTTTCCACTTCCAGCCATTCTTGCAGTGTCCCAAAACCCCCTCTAGAGGGATTGTGGATATTTACTATCCTTCTAGTTCCCATCCCAAAAACAAAATAGCTTATTTTTCGACAGTTTAAAACCAAAATGTAGCAAATCTAACTGGCAAAGACAGCAAAAACAATGTTACTTTGTATTCCCCAACTTTGACAGCTAATTTTGACAGCTGTCAAAGTCTTCTATATCTTTCCAACAGGCTCTCTCGCTGATCACTCCCGGGTCCCGGGGGGTTGCACAGCTCTCAAAATCCACTCTTATCCTCCAGCAAAATTACTTATACTGTCCAATCGTGAAATTAATAACTTTGTTCAATTACAAAAAAAAATATTCTCTCGACCTTAGTTATTTAGTCCTTGCTTTAAGTTGTCTACAAGGCGGGGAGACGGACTTCCTTTTTGTATCTTCCCCGGTCGTACCAAATTCAAAGAAAAAAATTCCTTTTTAAGTCCAATTTCTATATTACTCACGGGTTGTTGCTTTTTAGTCCGAATGTTCTCAGGAAAAAGTCAGCGCTCTCCGTCCATGGCATGCGGCTTCACTCAGCAGGGGAAGCGGAGGACTCTCAGCACCACGCCGCTCCCCGTCCCCCGTTCCGAAGCCTTTAAAAAGGCTCCTTCGCAGGTCGGGGGGCGCAAATGGTGCCCGCCGAGTCACCAAGTCCACAGGCTTCTGCGCCTGTGGTTTCTAAGGGTCCCCGCGTCGCCGGCGCGGCAGAACCCAATCCCTACTGAGCCGATTCCCTCCGGAGCTCAGAGGGAATCCGCCATTAGATGTTGGCGCTAACCCGGAAGTCTCGCAGAGGAACCCTCTTATTAGCTCTTCCACCCTCAGAAGCTTGAGGGCTGGTTGCTTAGGAGAGGGGATTCTCTGTGGCAGACTCTAAGCTGTGCAGCTCTCTCCCCACAGAGATACATCTGTCATCTTCATTATACACCTTTCTGCCAATGCTCTTTACATCTGACACCTGAAATGTATATTTTAAGGATTCACCTTGTTTTTCTGATTGTGGCTTTAAACTGTTTTTAACATTGTGTTTTAATTGTTGCAATCTGTCCCGAGAAGCAAGGATGAAGAGTGGGTATAAAATAAATCATAGTTGTACAGGAAACTATTAGACACTCTTAATCTCAAATGTGAAAATCAAAAGGTAGCACTTTTTAGATCTTAATGTAAGTCACAGAATTTGAAAAGCACTGAATCTTAGCTTTATTTCTCACTAGCTTATTGATTCTAACATTACAATGTTGTCCTTCAGAGTCTTTTTTCAAAAACTCATGAACATCACATTGCATGAAGTTTCACACCAGTTCTGCTGCTATTTCTGTGACTGGTTTTTAAAAAAATATTTTGTGCAGTTTTAGTATTGCTGAAATTGTCATCTGGGTAAATAGTAGCTATTTGTATGACTACCATCAGTAGTGTTACCTGGAAATCCTGGTGTGCCGGGAATCCCTGAAAGACCTTTGTCCCCTTTATCACCAGGTGGCCCAGAGGGCCCGACCCCTGGGGAACCAGGAAAACCTCTCTCTCCACGGGGTCCTGGAAAACCACTTATTCCTGGGAGGCCACGTTCTCCTTTTAACCCAATTGTTCCCTGGTTTTAAGAAAACAAGAAAACAATAACCTCTTCACCTTATACATCAAAGAGTAACATTTATTTTATGATATTGCATTGGTTTAACTAAAGTAGCTGGATTAACCATTACAATAAACAAGCTCCGGCCACACTGGATTATGAATAAATGTTTTCCAATGTGCATAAATTCTGTTCCTGAAACGGGATCATTTAAAATTACTCGCTGCTCAGAATACAGTTGCCTCTCATTATAAGACAAAAGCAACTAGGTTTCCAGTAGGGATGTTGCTGAGACCCATTTTGTTATGCTTGGAAAAGAGTGAGGTTGAAAGGGTGGGCTCAGCCAGGCGTGGCGACGACTTACGCACGAGCAACCCCCTAGAACCATTACAGCAATCCGTCAGTCTCCGACGTTGCTTGTGCGGAGCAGCAGAAAGACAGCACGATGAGCCGAACAGGGGCAGCCAGAGAGCCGGAGCAACCAGCTGCAATGCAGAGTCTGGCAGAGAGGAATCGAGACTTGGAGCAGCATGTAGCTATCCTGACGGCACGGCTGGATGAAAGACGAGCTCAAGATGCACAGGTCAGACCCACCCCCATCGCAAGGAAGGTACCGGGGCTGGTACACAAAGTTTGGTGGGAAGCCACAGGACTACAATGCTTTCCGAACGGAAATAGAGTACGCTTTGGAACTGCAGCATGATGACTTTGCTGATGACGGGGAGAGGGTGGCATACATTGTGGGGCATCTGCAGGATGGGGCACGGGAATGGATCAGGCCCCTAATGGCGACGCAAAATGATGCCTTGAAGGACCTTAAGAAATTCTTCCAGGCGATGAATGTGATGGACTCCAGCGAAGTTGAGCAAAGTGTGACTCGGCGGGAACTGATGGGGTGCAGGCAAGGGAGCCAGTCAGTCAGAGACTCCTGGTCACGATTTGCCATGTTAATCCACCGGCTAGGGTGGGATCTAGACGCTGAACCGATTCAAATGTTGTTTGAGGAGGGGCTGTCCCCAACAGTAAAGGACGAGTTGTCCCGCGCACCCCGCCCCCATCTATGGATGAACTGACCAAAGCTGTGCTTGCTATTGGCGTACGCCAGGAAGCATGGGCTCAGGAGAAGCACGAAGGGAGAGGGGAACGTTAACCATGACTACCGCATTCCTGAGATACCCAGACAGCCTCCCCAGGCGGTGGAGCCAATGGAAATTGATGGCGCGCGAGAGGTTTCAAACTCCAGTGAAGGTCGCAAAAGGGAGGGGAAGGATTGGAAAATTACCAAGAAGTGTTTCCTCTGCCAATGACCAGGGCATTTTGCTAAGGTCTGCCCTCAAAGAAAGGCCTGGCAAGGCATGGTGGGGGCTGCTGGCTGCGAGGAGAAGGGGGAGGAAGGGCAGGCGCAGGGAAACGACAACGCCTGGCTGCCAACCAGCGGGGGCAGCAGCCAGGCCAGCAACCAATAGAAGTGCCCCAGCCTGACCCTCCCAAGGTAGCTATAGCCATAGAGGTGGTGCTAGAACTCCCAAATGGGCACCTCGACAAAGTTAAGGGGCTGCTGGATTCAGGCAGCTCATGTAATTTCTTCAGCAGGGACTTCACCAACTCCACCTACTGCTCCTAGATTTTCCCTTGCAAGTCACCACCATCGATGGCAGGGAACTTCTGGGGGGGGGGAGTGACACACCAGACCCCACCAATGCGAATGAGGGTTTTCAGGCACACGGAGACCATCGCCTTTCATGTGGCCACACTGGCAGGACCCCCAATAATACTGGGAATGAGCTGGCTAGCACGGCATGATTCAGTAGTGTCATGGTATCAGCGGTCAGTTACCTTTGGGTCAGCTTATTGCTTGGAACACTGTCGGGGGGGGGGAGAACCCAAGAATGACGGTGGCCAGGGTGGCTGGGATGGCCGTGGAACAAAAAGGGAAGGTGCCACCACAATATGCGGACCTGAAGGAGGTCTTCAGTGAGAAGGAGGCAGATAAACTACCCCCCATAGGCCCTTTGACTGCCAAATCAACTTACTCCCGGGGGCTCAGCTGCCGGTGGGTAAGCTGTACGCCATGTCCAACCGGGAGATGCAGGAGTTGTGGCAATTTATTGACAAGAACCTGAAGAGGGGGTTCATAAGGGAATCAAAGGCAGTGGGGGGCAGTCCGGTGTTCTTTGTGGACAAAAAAGACACTAATCAGCCCAGGCTTGTAGTGGATTATAGGAGGCTCAACCTGGTCTCAGAACCCGTGACCTTCCCAATGCCCAGGATTGATGACATCTTAACACGGGTGAGACAGGGGAAAATTTTTACCAAGCTGGATCTCAGGGGAGCCTACAATTTGATTAGGATAAGGGAGGGGGACGAATGGAAAACTACCATGTTCACCCCCCTAGGGGCTTTTGAGTACTTAGTCATGCCATTTGGATTACAATCGGGCTCCGCCTGCTTTGAAGGATTCATGCACCACGTGTTGGGGCCCCTGCTGTACAATAATTGCGTAGCCTTTTTGGATGACGTCTTGATCTATTCGGACAATGAGGAGCAACACGTCAGGGACGTCAGGCAAGTACTACAGAGACTGCAGAAGCATCAGTTGTGGGTCAAGCTGGAAAAATGCCAATTTCACGCCAGAGAGGTCGAGTTTCTGGGATACAAGTTGTCAGACAAGGGCCTAGCTATGGACCCAAGCAAGGTGAAGGCGGTGCTGGAATGGAAGGCCCCCAAAACCCGGAAGGATGTGCAGAGGTTCTTAGGGTTCAGCAACTTCTACAGGAAGTTCATAAAGAACTTCGCTCACTTGACCGTGCCCATCACAGATTGTCTCAGTAGCAAAAAGAAGTTCGCGTGGACAGAAAGTGCCCAGCAATCCTTTGAAAGACTGAAGAAGGTGTTTGCTTCGGAGGAGCAGCTCCTGCACGTTGATCTGGAGAAGCCCATGAGACTGGAGTCACCACCCACCCACGGGTAGAGGAGAGGGAACACAGCAACCAAGCCATGGAAATACTCGATTCAAGGTGGCAAGGTCGCCAGGTGGAGTACTTGGTAGCTTGGGAGGGAGAACCCAGGTCAGAAAACACGTGGGTCCCCGCTGAGTCGATTAATGATGGCTATCTGGTGGGAGAATTCCACAGCTTGTTTCCGGATAAACCAAAACAACTAGCGAGATTCTGGGAGGAAGAATTTGGAACCACAGACGACGAAGAGGACTTTGTGGGCTTTCCTGCCTCCAAAGGGGAGGGAGGGGAGGTGTCCGAGGGAGAAGAATCAGACTGGGAGGGCCACCCAGTTGGTAGAGACCGGAGCGGGTGGGAAGTGGGGTTTGAATCCTCAGAGGATAGTGACAGCTCCTTCAGGGGCTTCCCCGCATCGTCGGCCGAGGAAAGGGACAAGATAGAGTCAGAAAATCGGGCCGGGGTTGGAGGGGGTCCTGGGGGGGGGGGAGGTGGATGTCAGGGAACTGCCATCGGAGCCAGAGGCGGAGGGAAGGCTCCAGAGGGATTCCGGAGAGGGTCCCAGTAGGGAGAGAGGCAGCCCATCTGGTGGGGAAGGAAATCAGCGTAGCACCAGTGGAGAAAGGGGGCAGATGGGGGAATCGGAGAGAAGGCTCCTGGACTCCTCACCGGAGACCAGCGGGGAGAGCACGGGTCCTCCGCTGCCCACACCCTCCCTGCGCAGAAGACTTCCACGCAGGGAGAGTAGGAGGCGACTGGGCGTCAAAGAACTTCTTTGCTGGAAGAAGTTCAAGAAACGCCCACTGACGGATTCTGCCAGCGACTGAGACAGCCACGGATGGGTGGCTGTCCGGACAGAAAGGGTTCACCCAGGTGACTCAGCTAGGTGTGGCAACGACTTACACACGAGCAACCCCCTAGAACCATTACATTAGCCTTGCATCTTCCTCTCTAACCTACTCTTCCTGTCAGCCCTTTGACAACAGGTGTAGTGTAGTGGCATAACCAACCGGTTATGCACTTTGCCATAAAGTCACCAAACCTACATCTTTTGTGGTAGTGAGTGACAAAGGTTTGGCTGTCACAGAATGTCACAGACTGGGTGAAAGTGTGACATCAGGGCCATTGCACAACAGATAAATATAGTAATAAAATAAGAAGAACGAAGTGTCAGACCCATTCTTGAAAATATCAACATGGGGGGGAATTAAACTCAGGTTAACAGTGATGTTTAAACACAGTAAGTGCACCAAAAAAGTTGAGAGCTACCTAGTCTACTTCCAAGCAGGTATTATTGCAGGTATTCAGCACTGCATGCAGAAATATTGTAATGGGATTTATCTGCAAGAGCGTTCCAGTGAATGAGAACTGTAACGTGGAGTGTTGCTATCAGAAGTGTATAAGAAGATAGGGTGAACGTGCTGACATCTTGTGACAGTAATACCCTACAGTTAATATAGTAGACAGTACAATGGGCAAACACAGACATACACCTACCGATGCACCTTTAAGACCTGGGGCACCTGGCAAGCCATCCCGCCCTGGTCTTCCTTCTCTTCCAGGAACACCTGGAGGTCCAGGGAATCCTGGATCTCCTTTATCACCTTTTAAATCAGAGTCAAAAAAAACATCTCCAGGTTCCCCTTTTGCTCCTGGGCTTCCTGCCAGTCCAGGTACACCTGGAGGTCCCTGAAATAACATTATAGCATCATTAAATAAATAATAAAATATATTTTAATAAATCAGAAAAAAACTAAAAAACCTCAGGTTTTAGTGCTAGATATTCAGGTGACAAATAATGAATTGCCAGGATTGCTCATATTCAGTTTTTCTGTGAGTGTTGCTATGAAATAATACAGACCTCTAAATTTCCAGAGAACCATGAGAATCAGAACTTGCCACTCCTTATAGCCAGACAGGTCTAATGGAACCAAGAGCTTACTTTTTTTAAAAAAAATTATTTAAAATTATAACAAGACATATTATTCAAAGACATATCATCGTTGTCCCCCCCCCCCATTTTTCCTCCCTCCCCCCTCCCACACAAAATCCAACCCCCATCCCACCCCGACTTCCCTCAGTTCCAGTCGTTGGTTTCTCTAAGAATGCTGTTTTCTGCATGTTACAAAGTTGTATAGATCCTCAAACTATTTAGCTGATTATTATCAATAAAAGGTTTGTGAATGTTTATTCAAAACTGGAACCAAGAGCTTACTGAAATGTTTGGAAAGGTTATATAGTCCTTCTGTAACTTTCAACTCAGAATACATGTGAAGGATTGCTTATTTAACAGTGCATCCACACACTCATATATAATTTGAATCTTCCTGCACACAAGAAGCTCACATACCAAAGAAAGTAAACTGAACAAAACCATGCAGCTTAAAAGACAGGGGCACTGTATCTCTCTCTTCAAAACAACAAAAAACCAAACAAAAAAACCAAACAGCAAAACTGAATATGCTCTAAGCCAAGAAAGACTCTCTTTATATATGTGAAGGATAGGTTGATGCCCCAGACTACCTGGTTGCAATGAAAGGTGCAATAGTTGTGGTGCACCAATACGGTGTTTAACTCTGAGATGCAGTGTACTATGGTGATAGTCACCAGTGATAGCATTTGAAGAATATAATGTGAAGCGGAATCAATTTGTGGTTCAAATGGAAGGCTCTCTATTGCTGACAGGGTGGTGTATCTCTATTGCTGACAGGGAGGACAGAAATTAATGCTGAACCAGAGATGAAAGCAGAGTTGTCCCTCTGAGGATGCACTTCAGGAAAGGGTTAGATGAGTTGACTTCCAGGAGGAAGATGGTGCACTAGACAATTTCTGTCAACAGCTCGTTGACAGAGATAATTATGTGGTGATTCTTTTCTCCTTTTAGTTTTCATTTAAATTAGTTTGTTTTTAATTGCTCTGTATCATGAAAAAGTTTCAATAATTTTTTATGGGGGGAAAAGGACTATGAGATTTTGGATAACAGCCTAGAGAGGGAGTATGCCTGCCTTCAAAGAGTGTTCAGCCTGAGGACAAGCCATTCTGGAGAAATGGAAGATGGGAGACTCCAGCTCTCCTGGGGCAGATACTGTATCCTTTGCTGTTTACCCAATGACAATTCCATGGTGATAAGAGAATAGGAATTATATACCAAATAATAAAATACATTTCCTTAGTTCATTTGCTGAGATGATGTACCTTGAAACCAATTACTGTTATAAAGCCATTATCTTATATTATATGCTGCTGAAGAAATGGGTGTGAAATATTTGGATCATTTACTTACTGTCATTCCTGGAAGACCCTCAAATCCAGAAAGGCCCCTGTCACCTTTAGCACCCTTTGGTCCTGCAACACCTTGTAAAGAATAGGAAAAGATAAATGTAACTTACATGTATGAGGGGTTCTGCTAAGAAATATTTTTCATGCCATTTGCTCTTCTATAATTTGATATTCTAAGAAAATTCATTTAAATATATAAAATATTTCCAGAAACAATAAAAGTATACTGCTTAAAGCACTGTTTATTACAGTGGTTTTCAACCCGTGTGCTGTGGCATCCTAGGGTGCCTTCGATGATGGTCAGAGGTGCTGCGGGCAACCCTGCCCTCTGTCCCTCTTTCCTTCCTTCCTTCCCTCCCTCCTCTGATGCCCTCTTGCTTCTCTGCCTCCCAACAGCCTGCACAGCTGTTTGTTGCAGCAGCCCTGGCTACAAGCTCCGCAGGCAAATGGTGCCTCTGGGGCGGTCAGGGGGTGCTTCCCAGCCCCCTGTGGGCAGTGTGAAGAGGCACATCTCTTTGGGGTGGGGGGGCAGCTCAGAGACCAGGGGCGGCAGCTGTGGCTGCCTAGAGGACTCCCAACGATAGGGGGCAGGAGGCTGAGGGAACACTCCACAAGGGAGGGTGTTCGAAATACGGTGAGAGGCTGCAAGCTCTGCAGGCAAAGGGTGGCATAACTATAATAATAATTTATTGTTTATACCCTGCGCATCTGGCTGGGTTTCCCATAACTGGGCTCCTGAGCCTCACAAGAGTACAGCAGAAAGAATGTAGTTGGTCAAGGGAGCTATGGACTCAAAAAGGTTGAAAACCTCTGGATTATTAAGATCTAATAATGTAAATTTAGGATTATTTGAGATGATTTTCAAAAACAGATTTTTATTTTAGTATTACACTTGAGCAATCCAGGATAGAGTGCATGCACAGCAGTATCTTCTATCCAGACAGAGAATACAAAAAAAGGAAATCAGTTCCTATAATGTCACCCACATTGATGATAAGTCACTTTCAGAGAAAAGCTCACACAAGAATTTCAGAACTGCTGTAGAGAATGCTGAAACTTTACAAAACTATAAGAACAAAAATAAAAGATCACAAAATGGTGTGGATATTGTGGAGATGTGGCACTTGTGTAACATATCTTCCAAATAGCCATAACACATTAAAATGGCAACATTAAAATGGGCATGTGCAAGATGGATGGGTGAGAAGAAAATGGGAACTTCTTCCTGTAAACTCCTGCTCATAATAGAGTGAGGAGGGCATTCTCAATCTTCTCATCTGCTCGCACCATTTTGTATATGAAGCAATGTGATTGATGGAATAAGAGGAAGGCAATGCAAATCCTGGAGGAATCTAGCACAAATCCTGGAGGAGTCTACCACAGTGCTTATTTTGTACTTTACCTGGTTCTCCTGGAAACCCCTGGGGGCCTGGCTCACCAGCTAGGCTGGGTACATCACAGGTAAAACAGCCATCACCTTTTACCCCTATATTAAAAATACAGAGATATTTATTAGAGGGTTATGCTTAAGACCTTTACAAACCAAATAGTAATTCCCACAGAAAATAACCCTAATGTTCTCACTCAAGAAATATGACATTTTTACATATTTTCTCAGCTTTTACTTGACTGTATCACACTGTTGAATCATGTTAAGATTGTGGATAGTAATTAAAGAATATCTCAAAGGTTACTGTGACAACAAAAGCTTCCTGGCATATATTGAATGAGTCTTGTAACGTAATGGTGGAGAAAACTAGAATCAAGAAGGAGAAAAATAACATTAGAAACTGTGTAAAGAAAATCTAATTGCAAAATAGTGCAACGGGTATAGTTGGAAGGTTCTTTTTCATTTTAAACAAAATCACTTTCTATTTCTTCTTTTCTTTTCTTTCTTTTCTCTATATTTGTAATTTGCCAGATTATTTGTAATGTGTAATGTTTGTATTGTATGTATTATATGTTATATACACAATAAAATAACAACAACAATATTGTGGTCCCTAAATCCTTCTCATATTTACTACTAGCAAGCAAGATGTTCCCCATCATATATTTGTGCACCTGGTTCTTCTTGCCTAAGTGCAGAACCTTACATTTGTCCCTACTGAAATTCATTTTGTTAGTTTGGGCTCAGTTTTCAAATATATTAAGGTCATTTTGAATCCCTATTTCTGTCTTCTGTGGCATGAGCCACCCCTCTCTGTTTGGTGTCATCTGCAAATTGTATGTGTATCCCCTCTATTTCTTCATCCAAGTCATTTATAAATATATTGAACAACAATGGGCCCAGGACAGAACCTTGCAGCACCCCACTTGTCGTTTTTCTTCTTTAGAATAATGAGGAACCATTAGTGAACACTCTGGGTTTGGTCAGTCAACCAGCTACAAATCCACCTAACAGTTACCTTGATCAATACACATTTCACTAATTTCTTTGCAATAATATTATGGAGGTATTTGTCAAAAGCCCTACAGAAATAAGAATATACTACATCCACAGCATTCCCCTGATCCACCAAGCTTGTAATTCCATCAGAAAAAAGGAGACAGATTCATCTGGCATGACTAGTTTTTGAGAAACCCATGCTGGGTGTTAGCAATCACAGTATCCTTTTCTAAGTGCTCACGGACTGTTTAATTATCTGTTCTAGGACCTTTCCTGGTATCGATGTCAAGCTGACTGGTCAGTAGTTACCTGGATCTTCTTTCCCCCCATTTTTGAAAATGGGTACATTTGTCTGCTTCCAGTCCACAGGACCTCACCTGTTCTCCAAGAATTCTCAAAGAGGCTCTGAGATTACATCCACAAGCTCCTTTAGTACCCTTGGGTGAAGTTCATCAGGCCCTGGAGATTTATATTCATTTAAAGTAGCCAGGTGTTTTCTTATCACCTCTGTCCCTATCTTTGGCTGCAGTTCCCACCTAGCATCCTTTATTCTGTCATCACCAGGTTGGACATTGCTTTTCTTTTTGGTGAAGACAGAAGCAATGCAGGTGTCAAGCAGTTCTGCCTTCTCTCACCCAGTAGCATTGGGGTGCAGGTGGTGCTGTGGTCTAAACCACCGAGCCTCTTGGGATTGCAGATCGTAAGGTGGGCAGTTTGAATCCGCATGACGGGGTGAGTTCCCATTGCTCTGTCCTATCTCCTGCCAACCTAGCTGTTCAAAAGCATACCAGTGCAAGTAGATAAATAGGTAGTGCTATGGTGGGAAGGCAAACAGCAGTCCTGTGTGCTCTGCCTTCTGTCACGGTGTCCTGTTGCACCAGAAGTGGTTTAGTCATGCTGGCAACATGACTTGGAAAGCTGTCTGTGGACAAATGCCAGCTACATCAGCCTGAAAGCGGAGATGAGTGCCGTCCCCATAGTCAATTTTGACTGGATTTAACCACCCAAGGGTCCGTTACCTTAATCCATTAGCATTTCTCCATCTTCTCCAAGCAAGGGACCTACTACTTGCTTCTTCTTCTTCAAAGCCAAATAAACCTTCACTATTTTTAATCTTCCTTGCAAGCCTGAGCTTGTTCTGAGCTTTGGCCCGCCTGACCTTCTCCCTGCAACTGTTGGCTACCCATGTATATACTCTTCCTTTGTGAGTTCTCCTTTCTTCCATTTCTTATACATGCTCTTCTTAAATCTCAGCTCATCTGTAAGCTACAATGGTCTCATTAGATGCCTCCCACTTTTTTGTTGTTGGAATTGTCTCCATTTGGTCTTCAACATTTTACCTTTGAGAAACTACCATCCATCTTGGACTCCTTTTGAGCATTTCTGACCATGGAACTTCATCCAGTAGTTCCTTAAGCTTTTTAAAATTGGCCTTCTTAAAGTCCAGAGTGTATGTGTGACTACACTCAGTTTACTCTTCCCTCTGTATAATGAAACCCCAATGCACATGATCACTTCTTTCCAAGGTTCCTAATACTTCCACTTCATTGATCTGTTCCTCCCTGTTGATGAGGACCAGGTCCAAGAGGGCTGACCCTCTTGTTGCTTCTTCCACCTTTTCAGAAATGGAATTCGCATTGATGCAATGGAGGAATTTGTTGGTCCTTACATTCTTGCCGGTGTTTGACTTCCAACAGATATTAGGGAAGTTGAAGTCTCCCATGACTACTATATCTCTCCTTTTTGAATGTTTAGTAATCTGCTATAGGAAGGCATCATCCAAGTTTTCAGTCTGGCTTGGTGGTCTATAGCAGACATCCATAGGAAGGTCACTGGTTTTCCCCCTCTCCTACAATTTTTACCCCTATACTCTCCGTCTGCCTTCCCTGCTCCAGGTCATGGATGGGTACACATCCCTTACATAGAAGAAGAAGAAGAAGAAGAAGAAGAAGAAGAAGAAGAAGAGTAGGAGTTTGGATTTGATATCCCGCTTTATCACTACCGTAAGGAGTCTCAAAGCGGCTAACAATCCCCTTTCCCTTCCTCCCCCATAACAAACACTCTGTGAGGTGAGTGAGGCTGAGAGACTTCAGGGAAGTGTGACTAGCCCAAGGTCACCCAGCAGCTGCATGTGGAGGAGCAGGGAATAGAACCCGGTTCACCAGATTACGAGTCCACTGCTCTTAACCACTACACCACACTGGCTATATAATGCTATATAATATAAGATATATAATGCTACTCCACCCCACCCTGTTTGGTCTATTCCTTTTGAACAGGTTATACCCCTCGAGTTCTACATTCCAGTCATGTTGCCTATTAGGTCATATTTGCCATCCTGTATTAAGAGCTCAAGTTCTTCTTGCATGCTTCCCATACTCAAATGCAGAGTAGAGAAATGTAGAGAAAACTAAAATCACGAGTCATGCCTCTGTCTCCCTTCACAGGGAGTCAACTGTCACCACTGCACATCTCTCCCCTTTCTGGGGAACGGTACAAATTGTTCTGTACACTGTACCTTCCACGGCCACATCAGTGTGTTCTGAGGTCTGCCACTGCTGTTCTTGCTCCTCTGGCTGAGAATTGGAGAATTGGTGTCCAAGATGAGGGAATGGAATCAACTTTGTAGCTCTAGAGGCACAGCATGCCTCCTGACACTCCTGCCTTTCTGTGCCACATTCCTCCAGGGGTTCATCTCCTGTATTGGTCAAGCTAGTTGGGGGCTGCTGAGTCACATATTCCCTGACCTCATTTGAGAACCAAGAGCCTCTGGCATTTTTTAAAATGACACTCTCCACAGAAATGCAGGGATGGAGAAAGCTTCACTTGTTGCTTGTTGCCTGTCACCAGCTGTTAAAGGTGCAGTGCCTTGATTCACTTTGAAGAAAGGGAAATAGTGATTCTGGCATTGGAGAAGATAGGACGACTCCTTCCTAGGAGTCGCCTGTCACTGCACACAATCAGCAGCGGCTACCTCCTCCCAGGAAAAAGAGGGGGCAAAGTGACCCCAACTCAAGATGAGAAAGGGGCAACTAGGCAGCTCAATTGCATTTTGCTAAGTTATATTTTGTTGATGTGCTGGGCAGGCTAGAGTCATTAGGCTCAGAGGCAGAGCTAGCTGCTCTGGCACCTGGAGCGGCACACATGCTGTGCACCCGAGGCCAGGGCTAGCTGCCTGCAGGGGCAGGGCGAGGGTCCCAGGGGGGTTCTACCCGGGGCATCCCAGGGGGGCGGCAGTGATGTCACCCCTAAGAGATGACACCCGGGGTGGACCACACCCACTGCACCCTGCCAGTGATTAGGCTGTCACTATACATTCCTTAAGGGACGCGGGTGGCGCTGTGGGTAAAAGCCTCAGCGCCTAGGGCTTGCCGATCGAAAGGTCGGCGGTTTGAATCCCCGCGGCGGGGTGCGCTCCCGCTGCTCGGTCCCAGCGCCTGCCAACCTAGCAGTTCGAAAGCACCCCCAGGTGCAAGTAGATAAATAGGGACCACTTACTGGTGGGAAGGTAAACGGCGTTTCCGTGTGCTGCGCTGGCTCGCCAGATGCAGCTTTGTCACGCTGGCCACGTGACCCGGAAGTGTCTCCGGACAGCGCTGGCCCCCGGCCTCTTGAGTGAGATGGGCGCACAACCCCAGAGTCTGTCAAGACTGGCCTGTATGGGCAGGGGTACCTTTACCTTTACCTATACATTCCTTGGTGCCTTTGTGTATGGCAAATGTGCAGGTGTTGTTGGTGTGTAATGTCCTGCTTGAAGGATTGCTGCAGTGTTGGGTGTGACGTGCAGAATGGACCTTGTGGGATTATCTGCTGATACTGCTCTACTATGTCTTTCTTTGCTGTCCCCTGAGCTGCCTGAATGTGCCCATGCCATGCGGGTATGAGTAAGCCCCTGGAATAGCAGGTTCATGGAACTGGCTGTCTAGAACAAGCTCTACTTCTTTTACCTGGAAGGTTCTATATCTATGTACATCCAAGGTCAGTGTTGGTACCTTTTTCTCCCCTTTCTCCCAAGAAGCCATGCTGGCCACGAGGCCCAGGAGGGCCTGGATCACCAGGCTGCCCAGGTTGGCACTCCAGAATTCCATCTGCAGTTTGAATGGGGGGAAAAAACACAGAATGGTTTCTATATGGCAAATCCTATTTCTAAAAAATATATGTCAGTGACATGGATCACTCTTACTTGAGTGAAATGGTAAATCACAGGTGCTGCTTGGACCAGTTCTCACAACTGGGGTAGCTGGAAAAAGAGCTACTATAGTTGTAGAAACTGCTGCTGGTTCTATCTGCAACCAGATCCTTCACATGGGACATTTCTCCATGAAACCAGAGCATTATCATGACTAAATATGGACCTGGACTGCCTGCATGGCCTTAAGGCAACCACTGAAGTATATTCCTCTAAAACATAATATGTAGTTATAATAAAAAGTAAACTAAAATAAAACAATTATAAATAAAATAATAAACGAATAAAAATAATATGTAAACCAGAGCTGTTGTATACACATTAGCATGCAAAAACCTGAATTGAGATGCCACAAAATCATATATATTTTATCTGCTTGCTAAATTTGCTTGGGAGGCTGAATTGGCTTGAAAATAGCCCACAGCATATTTGTGTCAAAATAATGCTAAGATTCTCACTTCTAAGATTCTTTTCCAAATTCAGTTTTTTACACACTAAAAGTTCATTTACTTCCCATATTTGGCAAACAGTACACACATTTCCCCTTACAGTAGACAATTTGTATGTGTTTGTGTGAATATGTCAATTTCTGCAAACATACAGTTCAATATTTTGTGCAGCAACAAAGGAAAAAGTTGAACTGATTGTACATTTCTGTTCTCAGGAGCGCGGGGGTGGGGGTCATATACCTCCTCTTAGGTTTCTGTCAGAATGACACTAAGGAGCCCAGCACCTGACAGCAAACCACCTATAGCCCTATCAAGTGAACTTCTATATAAAAACAAAAGGGTATTGAAGAAAAAGAAACACTGTACTGAGACTATATTAGTAGTTGAATGCTGATAAATTCAGACATGCAAAGAGAACAAACCAGAGGCTACAGGCTCTGTGAAGATCATCTGCCTCTCTTTCAAATATGGCTGGGAAAATTCTTCACCATGGAACCTCTTGAGAAAGGACATTTACAGTATGCTTCAATTATTGATTTCTCCAGTGATTGGGGTGAGAGATGTCTTTAGAAAAGCAATTCATTTGCAGGGTAGCATTATAGTCTCATCTGTGGGACACAATATTTTGGAAGACACATTGACCAAAGGCTTCACCAGAGAAGGCAAGTGTGTGGCTGTAATAGTGAAGGTAAACTAAAAGGCAAGTTCTATAAGCTGCAAAAGCAGCAGAACTCGAGGAATTAATTGTGATACCTGAAGGGACAACTTATTCTGCAGCTGCTTCAGGAAACTGTTTCAGCCAGCAGAACCCTTCATAGCCTCCTAGAGGCCTATAGTTGTTGCTTGCTCTCTGCCTGCAAGGACCGGACATTGCCCCCTTCTGCTTGGAGCCTCAAGCTCTTATGTAACAGGATGCTCTGCTTCAGAAGAAGAGGCTATGCAGTAGTTAGGAGGTGAATCTGAAACCTGTATGTCAGACTAAATTCTGAAATATGTAGAGGATTAAAACTGCCTTGGGAAGCTGACCTAAGACCCTTCCCCCTCAGACCGCTCTGGACCTCTTCCTTCTGAACACATCCCATCAGGACACATCCCAGAAGATCGAGAAGAGACACGACAGAGCTCAGTCAGGAATCAAATATGAAGACACTTACTTGTGAAACCACTTAACCAAGCCAAAGTCAAGGTTTTGAAACAGGAAACAGAAATTTCTTCTAGAATGAGGCACCACATCTAAAAACAAATTCATTTAACCAATTCTAAAAAAACCATAATTTTCTTTTTAACCATTATTATGACCATGGGCGTAACATTTCTTACTATCTCGATTCTTTTGCACTTTAAAAGGACTGTATACTTTGGGCTGCATTTTGACTTGCCTGTTGCAAAAGGAGGGCCTGGAAGCCCTGGTACACCGGGAAGTCCTGGAGGTCCATCTCTTCCTTTTGGCCCAGGCAATGAAGATCCAGGAGACCCCTGGTCACCCTTTTCTCCTCTCTCGCCCGGAAAACCAGGTGCCCCTATTATCCCAGGACTGGGTTGCCCTTGATTACAATAATGCAGTGAAGTAGGCATCAATAAACCCAACAGAAAAAATATTGACCAATAAGTTGTTTAATAACAATAAAATAATTGCAACACCATAATATCAGCTGAGATACCATACTGAGATACCATACTGAATCTGATCCTAAACTACCTCATGAGTTCAAACAATAGCAAGATACCGTATTTTTCGCCCTATAGGATGCACTGGCCCATAGGACGCACCTAGATTTGGGGGGGGGGGAATAAAGGGGAAAAAAATATTTCCCCCCCCCGAGCTTCCCCCTCCCCCAGCCCCCAGAACGCAACCCAGAGCGATGCTGAAGCTGCGTGCAGCTTTGGGATCGCTCTGGGAGCTTGCGGGGCTGGGAGAGGGGGAAGCCCTCCGCCAGCTTCCAAACCAGGTCGGGAGACAGCGGGATGGCGCGCTGCGCCTCCCCGCTGTCCCCCGAGTTTGCGGGGCTGGCGACGGGGAGCAGCAGGCTTCTCCCCCCCGCCAGCCTTCTAACCAAGTCGGGGGACAGTGGGATGGCGGCGTTCCACCTCCCCGCTGTCCCCCAAGCTTGTGGGGCTGGCGGTGGGGCTCTCCAGGCTACAGCGAAAGCCTGCATTCGCCCCATAGGACGCACACACATTTCCCCTTCATTTTTGGAGGGGGGAAAGTGCGTCCTATAGGGCGAAAAATACGGTAGCTTATTTATCAGAGCTACTTGTTCAACCTAATTCCTAGAAACATCCACCTGCATAGGGCCTATTGAGGGCAGTATTTTCCTAATGAGCCCTGCCAGGGCAAGGATTTCCACCTGTGTAACAGTGTTGCCCCCCCCCCAGCCCCCTCACTCCACAAATCTGCTCCAGAGGGTTAGGGGAACCCCTAGAACAGATTTAGGGAGCAAACAGGGAGAGGAAGGGGGGAGAACATTCCATTGCACTTGCAGAAATTTCTGTACTGACAGAACAATTGCCATAGTGCTATGCTGGATTCCACCCGTGAAGTTCAAACATGCAGAGTGAGCTTGGTGAGCTGTTTATGCGCAGTACTGAAGCAATATGCCCAAGAGAAATTTTTGTAGAAATGTGTTAAACTGGGCACTGACGTTTGCCTAAAAGTTTTTTTTCTTGTTCCCAGCAGACCTTGGTGCAACCCATTTCATCTTAAGACTGTGACCAAATATAGAATTAAGGCTCCAGCATCATCCAAACTCGCTTCCCCCTCTCCCCACATTGCTCTGTTTACCATCTAGCCTGATGAAGAGATCATGAGAACTTAAAAGCTTCTGTGCCATTCTGTGATATTTTGGTGGCCTTAGAAATGTATTGCCCTAATATGGATTTTGGAATTCTTTTAGTGGACCAACACTTTTATCTTTTTGTGCAAAAAGTTTTAGAATTTACGTGGAAAGGCAATACGCACCCTAAAACAAGACAACCAAATAATGAAACAGTCTTACCTGGTAGACCTGGTGCCCCTGGTAG
This sequence comes from Podarcis cretensis, assembly GCF_951804945.1. NCBI lineage: Eukaryota > Metazoa > Chordata > Lepidosauria > Squamata > Lacertidae > Podarcis > Podarcis cretensis. The sequence continues at coordinate 126,174,402 of NC_137172.1, read as the reverse complement.
ACCTGGAAAACCTGCAAAAGCAAAGGTAGTGGATTCTTAGATAGTAAAGATTTGAACTGCTTGGTATAATTCCAGGGACAGTCCTAGAATTAGAGAAGCCTCCATCGTTTCTGAATTGATCTCATAATGTCCTGGTTTTACTTTTTCCCCTCCTGCACATCTCGGAGAACAATTAAAAGTGATGCTGGGGTGTATGGGTGTGTGGGTGTAGGTGTGTAGGTCGCTGGATCATCATCTTGTCGTGGTGAGTTGGCTTGCATGTTCCTATGACCCTTGTGAGCGAAGCTGTTGGGAATCTCATACTCCCAACAGGGTCACTCAAGGTGGTGAGGTCAAAGGGAAGGAGCTAGACAAAGAATGATCCAAGAAGTCCTCAGTGGCAGAAGAGGCGGATGATAACAAGCAATATGTTACAATGGCTGTGGAGGCGAATGAAGGCTGCAGCAGATAGGAATCTACCGGTTTGTCGTGACTACTTCATGCCATCGGAACAGAGCCCTACTTCGAAGACTATGCGTTGGTCAGCGTGCACTGATCTACACACATAAAACAAATCCATGCACAGGTGTCTTCCAAAAACCCAGTCCAAACCCCAAAAGTCCTATGGCGATTGGCAAATGGTAATTGGGGCAGGATCGTGAGATCTGGAAGCCCCTAGTCACGGTGGATACAGATTCAGTTGTTCTGACTCTAGGAAAGAGGCAGTTGAGCAGCTCAGCAGCTATATCCATGACTGAGCAGCCCTTTTTAGGATCCACTCTGCTCACCCCGAAAAGGGGAAGGGGCTAGAAAAGGTGCCCTAAACATAGTCTGCCTTCCTTTTTCCCTGACTGGAATTCAGTGTGGTGTAGTGGTTAAGAGTGGTAGTCTCGTAATCTGGGGAACCGGGTTCGCGTCTCCGCTCCTCCACATGCAGCTGCTGGGTGACCTTGGGCGAGTCACACTTCTTTGAAGTCTCTCAGCCCCACTCACCTCACAGAGTGTTTGTTGTGGGGGAGGAAGGGAAAGGAGAATGTTAGCCGCTTTGAGACTCCTTAAAGGGAGTGAAAGGCGGGATATCAAATCCAAACTCTTCTTCTTCTTCTACCGCGCCCAGTGGGGTCACCACTTAGTGGTCATAAAAGACAATTGAACTTTGAAACATGGAATATACGGACTTTGTCAGATAACACAGACAGCGTACACAGAACTGCCATCATTGCAAGAGAGCTGTGACGTTTTAACATCGATATTGCAGCACTTCAAGAGACTCGAAGAGCAGGCAAGGGACAACTGAAGGAAGAAAAAGGAGGCTACACTTTCTTCTGGAAAGGTCTATCTGAACAAGAACATCAAATACATGGGGTAGGCTTCGCTATCAAAAACGATCTTGTGAAGCTCCTGTCAGAAGTCCCTACTGGCATTAATGAGCGACTCTCAACCCTTCGAATAAAGCTCACCAAAAACCAACAGGCTACTATTATAAGCGCTTATGCACCAACACTGGATGCCGATGAAGACATTAAAGAAAAATTTTACTCTCAGCTGGATACCGTCCTATCAGAGATGCCTAAGGAAGATAAAATTATCCTCCTGGGTGATATGTGCAGCGCACAACCAACACACTCTTTCGACAGAAAAATAAATTTAAAACTTCATGGAGGCATCCTCAGTAAAACCACTGGAACTTCTTAAACTATGTTATTGTCTGTGCTAAAGATCGCCATGATGTGCTCCTTACCAGAACTATGACAAGCGCTGATGACGGCTGGACAGATCACTGACTAATATGCTCCACGATGGCTATCGAGATTATACCTCAACGCAGGCTTCAAGGAAGGAAGCCAAGGCGCAAAATGAACACTCAAGCCCTTCAAGATCCCATTAAGCGGGATTGCTTCCAAACGACTCTTAAGGACCATCTGCTTTCAGAATTCCCTGATAACACTGAGAAACACTGGACCAAGCGAAAATTCATTATTGCAGCCTGTGAACAAACTATTGGACACCAAACCAAGAAACACTAGGACTGGTTTGATGAGAATTACAGTGAGACTGAATGCATGATTGACAAGAAAAGGAAGGCCTTTCAGATCTGGCAAACAGAGAGAAACTGTGCCACTAAGAAAAAAAAAACCTATGCCATCTTATTTAACTACCTTATCTGTAGTGATGCACAGGTATGCCTTTATAAAGGCTAGATTCAATGTTTTCCCATCAAATGTGTTGGGTAACAGACTCTCCAACGGACAGATCTCACTCCTCTGTGACTGTAAAAGTGGATCTATAGAATCGTTATATCATATAATCTTCTGTTGTCCTATACATTCGGCTTCACGGTCCAAGTTTCTGGCCCCATATTTATCGAGAATAGCTGACAGACCTCAGGAAGCCCAAATAATATACTTATTAAACGACGAAGACTCAAGTAGATCCCTTGCAGTCGCTAGATACCTGATTAATGTCTTATTTCATAAGAGGAGAAATGGATCACTGTATGACTCTGACAGCTTAGCCAAACTTAAGAACCATCAATAAGTGCCAGAACTAAGACGCATATCCCCCAAAATCTGAGGGATTTGAATTGCGGTTGACATAGAGGGAGCTTATTGTGTATAGTTTACTTAATTGAAGTAAAATTGGTTTTATAGGGGTGTTTTAACTTGGAACTGTTTAAATTGTATTGTTTATGGATAAATTTTGATGTATTGTTTTTAGATATGGGCCAATGGCCGTAATAAACAATCAATCAATCAAGGCTGAGGTTCAAAGAAGAACCAGAGAACTAAAAAACACCTGGTGGATAAAAAAAGCTCAAGAGATCCAGCACTTAGCTGACACTCATGATGCACAGAGTTTCTTTAAAGCCACAAAGACCATCTATGGACCAATAAATCATGGCATATGCCCCCTACGCTCAGCAGACGGCATCACATTTCTAAAAGATAAAGAAGCTATTACATTGCGCTGGAAAGAACATTACCAACATTTCCTTAACCGCAACTCCCCCATAGCTGCTGAGTTCCTCTCACAAATTCTGCAAAAACAAGTTAGAGATGAGCTTGCAGTATCTACAAATGTACAGCTATTAACCAAATGAAAAACAGCTATTAACCAAATGAAAAACAACAAAGCCAGTGGGATACCTGCCAAAATCTTCAAAGTGGGTGGAACTGAACTTACACAACAACTTCACAAGCTCATCGAAAAAATCTGGGAAAGAGAAGAGATCCCAGCAGACTTTAGGGATAGTGAAATTATCAATCTCTTCAAAAAAGGTGACAGAACTGATTGTGGAAACTATTGAGGCATCTCTCTATTAGCTGCGGCTGGCAAAATTCTTGCAAGGATCTTAGCAAACTGTCTCTTAACAATATCCGAGGTGACCCTTCCTGAATCCCAAAATAGTTTCCAGCCTTCTAGGGGGACAGTGGACATGATTTTCACCGCTCAACAGCTTCAAGAAAAATGCAGAGAGAAAAACCAACCCCTGTATATGGCATTTATTGACCCGACTAAGGCTTTCGACACTGTAAATCGTAATGCCCTGTGGACTGTCCTTCTGAGAATTGGCTGCGCAGATAAATTTGTAAACATCATTTGGCTCCTCCATGATAATATGACAGCAACAATCGCATATAACAATGGCTCTCAAAGTGAACCATTCACAGTGGGATCAGGTGTTAAACAGGGTTGTGTTTCCCCAACTCTATTCATTATTTTCATTGCCATGATCCTACACTTTGTTGAAGGGAAACTCTCTACCGGAGTAGAAATCATATATCGAACAGATGGAAGCTCTTTAATCTGAGCAGGCTAAAAGCAAAGAGTAAGGTTTCCATAACTTCCGTCATAGAGCTTCAGTATGCTGATGACAACGTAGTGTGCACACACTCAGAGGATGACCTCCAAACCATCCTAAATATCTTTACAGTAGCTTACAAAAAGCTTGGCCTGTCACTCAACTTCCAAAAAACCAATGTGCTGCACCAACAAGTACAAAATAACCCCTCTGCAGCGCCACAAATCCAACTCAATGGTGTAACATTGGAAAACGTTGATCACTTCTCCTACCTAGGCAGTTATCTTTCCACAAGGGCCAACATTGATTCTGAAATCCAGCATCACCTGAGCTATTGCGAGTGCGGATTTCTCCCGATTGAAGTGCAGACTGTTTGAGAACTGGGACATTCGCAGGGAAACCAAAATGCTTGTTTACAAAGCTATTGTACTACCAACCTTACTATATGCTTGTGAAACATGGACCACTTATCAACGCCATCTCCAACTCCTCGAAAGATTCCATCAACAGTGTCTCCAAAAATTTTTACACATCACTTGGGAAGACATGCAAGCTAATATCAGTGTACTGGAAGAAGCAAAGATCACCAATTTGAAGCAATGATTCTTTAACATCAACTTCGTTGGACTGATCATGTTGTGCGGATGCCTGATCGTCTTCCAAAGCAACTACTCTATTCCGAACTTAAAAATGGAAAGCGTAATGCTGGTGGTCGACAAAAGAGGTTTAAAGACTGTCTCAAGGCAAATCTAAAAAAATGTAGTATAAACACTGACAACTAGGAAACACTGGCCTTCGAGTGCTCCAGTTGGAGAACAGCCTTTACCAAAGGTGTCATGGGCTTTGAAGACACTCAAACGCAAGGAAGAAATGTGATAGGAGGAAGGCACGCCTGGCAAATCCACACCGGGATCAATTCCTGCCCAGAAACCAATGTCCCCACTGTGGAAGGACGTGTGGTTCCAGAACTGGTTCCAGAACTTACAGACTCATTGTTAAAACCATGTTTATGGAAGACAATCTTACTCGGCTACAAGTGATCGCCAAAGAAAGAAGAAAGGTGCAAAAACAGAGTCCTGTTTATCCTGAAAATGAAATACCTGAACCAAATGAAGGAAATGGTGAAGCTGGCATACAAAGCCCTTCCTATAATTTTGAAGGAAAATGCCGCTAATCCACTTTAAATTATTTAATTGCAATACTTCCACAACCAGCCATTTTTTAGGAAATTCATAGACTGTTTATTCCTTTATTGGAAATGGATCCTTACACTGTCTACTCAGAAGTCCCACTGTATTCAATGGAGCTTATTCCCAGGTAACTGGGTAAAGACTGCACAACCTTCAATAATAATTGAATCCTGGGAAGTAGGTGAGATGGAGAGGTTGCAACTGGCTGAAGGTGACAGATGTGTATGTGTACATGACATTTATGTGTGCAGTGAGATCAAATGCAGAGGAAACGCTTCCTGGTGTAGAATAGAACATCCCAATTTTCATCTGAGAAATGTTGGAGGGTATGTATAGGTCTAATTATCACTCCATATCATGGCAAACATATAATTCATGAAAAAGCTCAACATGAACTGGGCATGATATCAGATGTGGATCTAATCATGTACAATTTTACATAAAATGAATTGGGGCCAATTAAGATACCCAATAGTAGACCTATTGAAATCAATGGACTTATCCTGAGTGGGACTAATGGCTGGATATTGCCTTATATCATTACTTAATTATAATGTATAGCAGGCACTTTATCTAATTATGCACTTCATTTTCCTGATCTATTGATAGATAGATAGATAAACTTTATTTATCTATATAAATATATAAAACAAGCAATATATATAATTAAAAAGACAACTATGGGTTAAAAGGACAATCAAATGGTCAAGATTATCATTCAGATAGTGGCCTCATTGCACCTTTGATAAACCTAGCAACCTTTGCTGTTGTCTGATCCTTTTGATCTGATAACAAAAAGAACAATGTGGCCGCAGATGGGCGGCCTGGGATGGTAAGCAGGAGTGGCGTGATGATCTCATTCCTCAGATCTTTATAAAGGGGACAGGACAGGAGAACATGAGCCACTGCTTCCAGATTGCCATCTCCACAGAGGCAGAGTCGTTTCTCAGTTGGAATCTTTTGGTATCTGCCCTCAAGTACGGCAGAGGGCATCACATCCAATCTGGCCAGTGTGAAGGCACATCTGTATTTTGGGATAGTTAATTTATACAAATATGGTGCCAGGGTGGTTCGGATGACCATCATATCTACTACTGTGGGCAAGAAACCCGTAAAAGAAATGGAGTGGCCCTCATAGTCAACAAAAGAGTGACGAAAGCTGTACTGGGATGCAGTCCCAAAAATGATAGAATGATCTCGATATGAATCCAAGGCAGACCTTTTAACATCACAGTAATCCAAGTTTATGCACCAACTACTGGTGCTGAAGAAACTGAAATTGACAAATTCTATGAAGACTTACAAGACCTTATAGAAGTGAAACCAAAGAAGGATGTTCTTCTCATTATAGGGGATTGGAATGCTAAAGCAGGGAATCAAGAGATAAAAGGAACAACTGGCAAGTTTGGCCTTGGAGATCAAAATGAAGCAGGGCAAAGGCTAATAGAGTTCTGTCAAGAGAACAAGCTGGTCATCACAAACACGCTTTTCCAACAACACAAGAGACGACTCTACACGTGGACATCACCAGATGGGCAGCATCGTAATCAGATTGATTATATTCTCTGCAGCCAAAGATGGAGAAGCTCTATACAGTCAGCAAAAACAAGACCTGGAGCTGACTGTGGCTCAGATCATCAGCTTCTTATAGCAAAATTCCAGCTTAAACTGAAGAAAGTAGGAAAAACCATTGGGCCGGTAAGATATAATCTGAATAAAATCCCATATGAATACACAGTGGAAGTGAGGAACAGGTTTAAGGATTTAGATTTGCTGGACAGAGTGCCTGAAGAACTATGTGTGGAGGCTCGCAACATTATACAGGAGGCAGCAACGAAAACCATCCCAATGAAAAGGAAATGCAAGAAAGCAAAGTGGCTGTCCAACGAGGCCTTACAAATAGCGGGGGAGAGAAGGCAAGCAAAATGCGAGGGAGATAGTGAAAGATACAGGAAATTGAATGCAGATTTCCAAAAAATAGCAAGGAGAGACAAGAAGGCCTTCTTAAACGAGCAATGCAAAGAAATAGAGGAAAACAACAGAATGGGAAGAACCAGAGATCTGTTCAAGAAAATTGGAGATATGAAAGGAACATTTCGTACAAAGATTACCTTAATAAAGGACAAAAGTGGTAAGGACCTAACAGAAGCAGAAGACATCAAGAAGAGGTGGCAAGAATACAAAGAGGAATTATACCAGAAAGATATGGATGTCTCGTACACCCCAGGTAGTGTGGTTGCTGACCTTGAGCCAGACATCCTGGAGAGTGAAGTCAAATGGGCCTTAGAAAGCACTGCAAATAACAAGGCCAGTGGAAGTGATGATATTCCAGCTGAACTATTTAAAATTTTAAAAGATGATGCTGTTAAGGTGCTACACTCAATATGCCAGCAAATTTGGAAAACTCAGCAGTGGCCAGAGGATTGGAGAAGATCAGTCTACATCCCAATCCCAAAGAAGGGCAGTGCCAAAGAATGCTCCAACTACCGCACAATTGCACTCATTTCACATGCTAGCAAGGTTATGCTTAAAATTCTACAAGGCAGGCTTAAGCAGTATGTGGACCGAGAACTCCCAGAAGTGCAAGCTGGATTTCAAAGGGGCAGAGGAACCAGAGACCAAATTGCAAACATGTGCTGGATTAAGGAGAAAGCTAGAGAGTTCCAGAAAGACATCTACTTCTGCTTCATTGACTATGCAAAAGCCTTTGACTGTGTCGACCACAGCAAACTATGGCAAGTTCTTAAAGAAATGGGAGTGCCTGATCATCTCATCTGTCTCCTGAGAAATCTCTATGTGGGACAAGAAACTACAGTTAGAACTGGATATGGAACAACTGATTGGTTCAAAATTGGGAAAGGAGTACGGCAAGGCTGCATATTGTCTCCCTGCTTATTTAACTTATATGCAGAATTCATCATGCGAAAGGCTGGGCTGGATGAATCCCAAGCCAGAATTAAGATTGCCGGAAGAAATATCAACAACCTCAGATATACAGATGACACAACCTTGATGGCAGAAAGTGAGGAGGAATTAAAGAACCTTTTAATGAGGGTGAAAGAGGAGAGCGCAAAATATGGTCTGAAGCTCAACATCAAAAAAACGAAGATCATGGCCACTGGTCCCATCACCTCCTGGCAAATAGAAGGGGAAGAAATGGAGGCAGTGAGAGATTTTACTTTCTTGGGCTCCATGATCACTGCAGATGGTGACAGCAGCCACGAAATTAAAAGACGCCTGCTCCTTGGGAGAAAGGCGATGGCAAACCTAGACAGCGTCTTAAAAAGCAGAGACATCACCTTGCCAACAAAGGTCTGTATAGTTAAAGCCATGGTTTTCCCAGTAGTGATGTATGGAAGTGAGAGCTGGACCATCAAGAAGGCTGATCGCTGAAGAATTGATGCTTTTGAATTATGGTGCTGGAGGAGACTCTTGAGAGTCCCATGGACTGCAAGAAGATCAAACGTATCCATTCTTAAGGAAATCAGCCCTGAGTGCTCACTGGAAGGACAGATCGTGAAGCTGAGGCTCCAATACTTTGGCCACCTCATGAGAAGAGAAGACTCCCTGGAAAAGACCCTGATGTTGGGAAAGATGGAGGGCACAAGGAGAAGGGGACGACAGAGGACGAGATGGTTGGACAGTGTTCTCGAAGCTACAAACATGAGTCTGACCAAACTGTGGGAGGCAGTGGAAGACAGGAGTGCCTGGCGTGCTCTGGTCCATGGGGTCACGAAGAGTCGGACACGACTAAACGACTAAACAAGAACAACATGGTGCCAGGGAATCAAACTGAGGGGGGGGGGCAAAAGGCATACCAAGGACAGAGTTTCTTTATAATGGCCAGATTGTTCTGTTGCTCTAAGTCCTTCAGACGCTGTTCAATTAGCCTTTTTGCTTTAATAAAACCTATCGTGAGAAGCTGATGTGGGTGGAGTCCGCAGGAGAGGAATTTTTGGTGCACAATTTTGGACCACACACTTTTATGGGGGTCTTGTGTCACTAAGGGCAGTAGACCAGGAGGATTTAGATTTAAACGGAGCCAATAATTAAGAGTTCTTTCCCAGGACCGAGCTTCTACAGAGGGAAGACTTGCCTTTAGTTGTAATGCTGCATTTGGGACACAAGGTGGTACAGAAAAAATCTGCCTTAAAAATTTGGATTGGACAGTTTCAATAATACTACAATGATTACCTGTCCAAATTTGGGCCCTGTAAAGTATCTGCGCCAAAGATTTGGCTTGAAAAACTTCTAGGGATTAACCATGTCATTGATATAAAGGTTAAATAATGCTGGGGCTAAAATGCAGCCTTGCTTAACCCCCTTAGTGGCTGGTACAGGGCCTATGAGTTGGCCATTTGTGGAGGATCTTACGTACGACACAATATCTTTATATAGGCCATTAATAAAAAATAATAATCTTTTATCTATACTGGATGTATTCAATTTGGCCCAGAGTCTTACTCGTGAAATTGAATCAAAGGCAGTCTTCAGATCAATGAAGGCTGCATATAAGACCCCACGGGTTTTCTTGGCGTATTTGTCAATAAGATGTGCTAAGACAAAACAGTGATCTATGGTAGATCTGTCTTGCCTAAATCCAGCTTGCTCCTCCGCCAAGATAGCCTCAGTGTCCATCCAACTGGTTAATTTGATATAGAGGTGATTTGCATATAATTTGCTTGGTATAGGTAAAACACTAATAGGTCTATAACTCGCCGGGTCCGATGTGGGGCCCTTTTTATAAATTGGGATGATTATCGCCTTGGCCCACCCTTCGGGAAATAGGCCTGTTGAATCAATGTGGGAGAGTACTGTCACCAGCAGGGGGGCCCACCACCAGTGTTGGTCTTCAGAAGTTCTGTGGGAATATAATCTATGCCAGGGGCCTTGTTGTTCTTTAGCTGTGCGATCAAATTCTCTGCCTCCTCTGTGATTACAAGTGACCAGCTTCCTTATCATAAAACAATGATTGAAAGTATCGGATCCACTCTCGGGGTTCAACGGTACAAATGAGTCCGTTACACTCCTGGTCCAGTAGGCCAGATATGGTATGCCAAAAGCAAGTTGGGTCTTTCTCGTGTGAAGCCTTGACCAGGCTTTGCCATGCGATTCACTCGGCTTTTTGTTTTTTCTTCTTTAATAGTTGTTTGTAGTTCCGTCTTATGGAGATATATGTGGTAAATAAAGGGGGTGCCACGGTATTCCTATATTTGCGATATATTGTTCTCAAATGCTTCCTTGTTTGTCTGCACTCTGCGTCAAACCAGCTTGCTAGATCCCTCGCCATCTTTGTGGCTGTATTCTGTATCGCAGATGATAATTGTGTTTTCAGCTTTTCTATAAGTATCTTTAAAAGCTCTAGCACCACAGCCATGGAGTTAGTTGAAACAATAGCAGAATGTATATTCTTTAGCTCCACTGATTGAAGGAGGAGGATTAAGTCTATTGAATGAATGCACTGAATTTAGAGAAAGAAAGAATCAGCTACAATCTCAGCAGGAAGTCAATTAAATCATTTTTTAAACTAAATTGAATTAATTTCTTGACCAAGTTAATATAATGAAATAATTAACAATTAGCAATATTTACCTTTTTGACCTGGTTCACCTTTTTGTCCAGGAATTCCTGGAGGACCTGAGTCGCCTTTCTCACCTATTACTTCTTGATCTCCAATCCCTATAACCTGAATAACAGGGGAAATAGTATGATGTAGATTAATTAAAAAAAAACCCAAATGCTTTCAGCCTTCTAACAGATAAGAACTATCGGGTTCAATCCTGTACACAAGTGGCTTGCTAAAATCTTCTACTCTGACTTCTACTCTGTGCATAATCATCAAGTTTAGGCTTGCAAGGGTTTGTTTTTAGCACAATCTCAAACCCCTTCGGTTCTAATCATTTATCTAATTAAAGCGGCTAAAAATAGTCCTTGTAAGAGTGAGAGGGGATGAGGGGTTTTGGCTCCAAGGTAAGCTGTGGTGCCACATACTACAGAGACCTCACCACCCAGGTGCTTTAAGTAAAGCAACTTTACTTTAAGTAAAGACTGGAGAACTGGGTGCAAGCTAACAAAATGAATTTCAATAGGGACAAATGTAAGGTCCTGCACTTTAGCAGGAAGAACAAGATGAACAAATACAGGATGGGGGACACCTGGCTTACTAACAGTACTGGTGAAAAGGATCTAGGGATCTTGGTGGACCGCAAGCTTAGCATGACTCAACAGTGTGATGCAGCAGCAAAAAAGCTAATGCTATTCTAGGCTGCATCAACAGAAGTATAGTGCCCAAATCAAGAGAAGTCATAGTCCCATTCTATTCTGCCTTAGTCAGACCACACTTGGAATATTGTGTGCAATCTTGGGCACCACAATTTAAGATGGATGTTGACAAGATGGAAAGTGCACAGAGGAGGGCAACCAAGATGATCAAGGGTCTGGAAACCAAGCCTGGAAAAGAGGAGACTGAGAGGAGATATGATAGCCATCTTCAAATATCTGAAGGGCTTGTCACATGGAGGAGGGAACATGCTTGCTTTTTTCCAGCTCTGGAGGGTAGGACTTGAATCAATGGCTTCAAGTTGCAAGAAAGGAGATTCCAACTAAACATTTGGCAAAACTTTCTGACAGTAAGAGCTGTTCAGCAGTGGAAGAGACTCCCACAAGAGGGGGTGGACTCTCTTTCCCTAGAGATTTTTAAGCAGAAGCTGGATGGCCATCTCTCATGGATGCTTTAGTTGAGATTCCTGCATTACAGGGGGTTGGACTGGGTGACCCTTGGGATCCCTTCCAACTCTAAGATTCTGTAATTCTATGAATTAACCCCAACACAGATATGTGAGGAAGGCCAGAGGGATGAGGCCTGATGAAAAGGATATAAAAGAACATATAATGAATTTATTTTATCTATTTTATTAATGGCTCTGCCACCTTTCAAGAAGAATATTCTTTCCAAGGTGATTTACATAAAATAAAAACATATCAATAAAAAACTCACGTTATACAGGCTCACAGAACTACTAAACCTCGCCAAAGGTCTTTGAGGTTTTTCAAAGCCTCCCCAAAAGTACCAGTAAGATTAACTCTATAAACTTATCACATTATACCAACTAACGATCCAACAACAGAGCACAGTTGCCAAGACTAGGCCACACAATCAGATTCTGTAATGTAGAGTGGGATAATACTTAACACTTGGAATTGGGAAGTACCTTTGCCATGGAATTGGGAAGTACCTTTGTCCACCTGAGCCATGAACTCACAAGGCAAGCCACTATTATTTCATTACTGGCATCCACATCTGAAAAATGTGAACTAGTCTCATTTAACTTCCCTTTGTGGATCTAAAGTGGTGCTCTCCAGGCCAGTTTGCCCATTTACCAGTTGCAATCTTTTGTCCACTAGTTATAGTCAGGTCACATTTGAAGGAAAGGAATGTGTGATACAAATGCAAGAGTATGTGGTGTTGGAAGAACTCATGTTTTTTTGTATGTGTTTTCTCAAGCTACAAGTGAAGCAGAGACAGAAGTTTGTGTGCAGGTTGGATTTTCCAACACCCCCCACACAAGCAATGTGTACATTTATTTCATAGAAAGTTCTGCACTTAGCCAAGAAGAACCACGTGCACAAATATAGGATGGGGGGCAACTAGCAGTTCAAGTGAAAAGGATCTAGAGGTCTTAGTGAACAAGCAGCTGAACTTGAGTCAACAGTGTGGTGCAGTAGCAAAAAAAGACTAATGCTATTGTAGGTTGCATCAACAGAAGTCTAGTGTCCAGATCAAGGGAAGCAATAGTACCACTCCATTCTGCCTTGGTCAGACCACACCTGAAATACAGTGTCCAATTCTGGGCTCCAAAATGTAAGAAGGATGTTGACAAGCTGGAAGGTGTGCAGAGGAGGGCAACCTAGATGATCAAGGTTCTGGAAACCAAGCCTTATGAGGAATGGTTGAAGGAGTTGGGTATGTTTAGCCTGGAATAGAGGAGACTGAGACGAGATAGAATAGGCATCTTCAAGTATCACAAGGGCTGTCTCATGAAAGATGTAGCAAGCTTGTTTTCTCCTGTTCTGTAGGGTAGGACTCAAACCAATGGCTTCAAGTTACAAGAAAGAAGATTCCAACTAAATGTCAGGGGAAACTTTCTGATGGTAAGAGCTGTTTGACAGTAGAACAGTTTCTCTCTGGAATTTGTGCACCTTGGAGGTTTTTAAGCAGAGGTTGGATGGCCATCAGTCATGGATGCTTTAGTTGAGATTCCTGCATTGCAGGGGGTTGGACTACATGACCCTTTGGTCCCTTCCAACTCTACAATTCTGTGATTCTATGATTCTTCTGAAGTGGATGCACCGTACTACTGGAAAGTAAGAAAAACTGTCTCTGCGCAATTCAAACACAAATTTGTTACATATAAGGAAATATCAAATTTTGATCACATGAAAAAAGAAAGCATCACAGATGAATCAATATTTTTGCATAGTCCCTTTCTAAGCATCAAATTAAGAAACCATGGGAAAAGCTACAACCTAGTGATGGATCACACTACCTTCATATGCAGGACACCCCAGCTTCAATCCCTTGGTGTCTCCAGTTGGAATGATCAGAGCAGCTGTTGGAAATGATATTTGCCAGCTGCTGCAAGTCAGAGTAGGCAGCTCTGGGCTACATGGACAAATAGTCTGACCTAGCCTATGGCAGTTTCCTATGTTCCATTTATTATAGTTAAAAGAGACATTCATTTAAGCACATAGTTTAATACTTACTATTCCTGGAGGTCCTGAAGGACCTGCTGCACCCTTATCTCCCTGAAAAAAATAAAAAAGGTAAATTCTAAAGCTGACTAAAGGAAACATTATTATTAATTGCAATATTGCGAATGAAAGCTAAAGTACATGCCAGTACATTTTCAAATGGATCTACTTACTTTAGGACCACTTATTCCGGGCAGTCCTGGAAATCCCGGGGGGCCAGTTTCTCCCTACACATATAATAATAATAATAATAATAATAATAATAGTTTTCATTAACTGTGGTATTTGTAAATCAAGACAAGCTCCTTAAGATTATTTTAACCTCAATCCATTAACTGTCATCCATCCTCCAGACACTCACACAGGACATTCACCACCTCCACTGGTGCTGATTTAAACAAGAGGTAGAGCTGGGTACCATCCGCATACTGGTGAATACCCAGCCCAAACCCCTGATGATCTCTGCCAGCAGCTTCATATAAATGTTGAAAAGCATGGGAGAGAGGACAGAGCCCTGAGGTACCCCACAAGTGAGAGCCCCCAACACCACTTTCTGGACACGGCCCAGGAGGAAGGAGTGGAACTGGTGCATAACAAGTGTCCCCAGTTCCCAACCCTCATAGATGGTTCAAAAGGATTCCATGGTCAATGGTATGAAAAACTGCTGAGAGATCCAGCAGAACCAGGAAACAGCTTTCAACTCTGTCCCTAGTCCACTGGAGACCACTGACCAGCAGGACCAGGGCATTTTCAGTCCTGAATGGAAGAGATCAAAATGGTTCGCATCCTCCAGATATGCCTGAAGTTGTTCAGCGACCACCCGCTCAGTCACCTTGTCCAGGAATGGAAGATTTGAGACTGGGCAATAATTGGCCATAGTGGCTTGGTCCAAGTAAGTTTTTTTTAAAAAAAGTAGTTTAATAACCACTTCTTTAAGGGGTTCCGGGAAGACTTCCTCATAGAGGGAAGCATTTGCTGTCCCATGGAGCCCATTGCCCATCCCTGCCTTGCTCACTTTTATGAGCCAGGATGGTCAAGTATCGAGGAGACACGTGGTCAGTTTCAGTCATCCAAGCAGCCTTTAGACATCCTCAGAAATAACAGGCTGAAACTGATACAGCTTGACCAGAGAGAGCACCAGTACTCTCCCGACCCAGCACTGCTATCATGGTAGAGTCTGCTTCCTTCTGAATTTGAACAATTATATCTGCAAAAAAACTTTGCAAAATCATTACAGGAGATATTAGAGTCTTTAGCAGACTCCAAGCCACCTGAAGGAGTCTCCTGGAAATGTTTCCTGCAAATGCAGTAAAGGGGCAACAAAGGTCCTCTTTGCTGTCACCATTGCTACTTGGTAGGCTTGATGTTGAGCTCTCCTCCGTGTTTGGTCCATGGCCTTTTAAACTGTGTGGTGCAGGGTTCTTGTTTTTGTTTGTTGTTATGATATGTATTTTTGTGTTTTTATATTGTAAACTATGCAGTGTTCATCTGTTGAAGGGTTGTATAGAATTGTAATAATTAAATTCCAGAGATAAAAGCTTTTAGAAGTATGTAAAAGCAATATTGAAGAAAATTGAAAATACATACAGTTCTTCCCTTCTCTCCATTTTCTCCGTCCTTTCCAGGTCTTCCCTGAAATGTAAATAGTTTCATATAAATCCCTACAACTATTTTTTTTAATGTTGAAACTGCAGAGTAAATGGCATGTTTCCTTCCCTAGCTTGTCTTAGAAAGCATTTACCGTAGTTTTTCCAAGCTTTCTCATAAGAAAAACCTGGAGAAAATGAATGCTTGGGGGATAATTCCTGACCACTGTCACTAGGGTTGCTTCCAGCTATCTTCCATGCAGCCATGCAAGTCTCAAGTATCACCCACTCCTTCCCATCCCACCCACAATCCTCCAATCCTATCCCTTTACTTTTCACCATGTTGCTGGCTGAAGCTGCTGCCTTGGCCATGGTGGCAAGTGGGAGGGAGGAAAGGAGGAAAGGAGGAAGAAAGGTGCCTCCTCCTGTTGGAGATATAGGACAGTGAAATCCCCAAAAAAGCTTCAAATGTAGAGCTGAATGTAACCACAGTGGCAAGGAATCTCTTTGCACAGAAGCAGAAGGATGTGAGAACACCCTCAAGGGAAGAATGGTTGGTGAAAACCTTGGAATACACAGAACTGATCAGAGATACAATTCTAGAATCATTTAAGGAGGACTGGAAACCCTTTTCTGGTCCATTTAAAAAGTTATTTTCCATATGTGAAGTCCATAGCAGGGTTTGAAGGTTAAGGGGGGAAATAGCAGAACATATTAAGAAACCTGTTAAAGAAGATGAAACTGGATAGGGTGGAATTATAAAATGCAATTGTCTGTATTCTTGATTATAAACATTGATGGTGGGTGAGTGGGAAGTCATTGGTATTGTAGAATTGGATAGAACTGTTGAGTGACAAAATGTAACTTTTAAGCTCAAAATAAAATAACATATTAGTTCAAAATCTTCTAGTAAAATTCACATTTTAAAAAAATTAAGCAAGTTCTATCATCTTTACTTGATTGATTCATATGTCAAAATTAATCAAATTCTTCCTGCATTGAAATCATTCCTCCCTTAAAAAAAGACAACACACTATTTCAATCAGAAACAAAGCCGACCCACAAAATTCCCTGTAGTACAAATCTTGCTTTCAGAATTACATCTTGTTGAGATTACTAATATGTTTAACAGAAATCACTAAATGGCTGGAGAAGCAAAAGCAAATTGATTAATAGATACTAAGCATACATACCCGTGGACCAGGTTTTCCAGGTTCACCTTTCTGCCCTTTCTCACTTAATCCTGGTGATCCCTTTTTTTAAAAAAATGCCATTAGTGTATGCTATTGAAGTCTACAGTGGTACCACAAGTTACAAACGTAGGGCAACTGGGCATTGCCAATGTCACTGTGTGTCCATGGTTCCATTTCTTGTGTGTCCTCTTAACCCTTTCTTTTGCTCATTGGCATAGATTTTCTTCACCAGTTCAGTCTCCAATCCTTGTTCTGAGGAGAGCTTCTGTAGGCATTCTGCCAAGGGGGCTATGTGAGTGCTGTGTTAGACGCCCTCTCCTTCCTTCCTTTTGCATGCTGTATTCAAAAAACTGTGGTTGTGAGAGGTGGAAAGAGACTCAAAGTCCTGCATGTAGGGATGTCGGGGGACTCTCAGGAGTGGGGCCACTCCTGCTTGTGCTATAGGAGGTCATTAACTGGGGGCGCTGCGCTAGCACTGGGCAAGCTGGGTTGAAGGGAGGAGGGCTGAGCTTGTTACCATGAGTTCATTGGCTCCCTCCATGATTTGGGGGGGCGGTCATGTAGGCATCATTGCCAGAACAACCCCTGACTGCTGGGAATTTCTGAGCATTTGTGGTGTGCTCATGTCTGGCTGCTGTTTATGCAGCATTTTGGAATTTTTGAGTGTTGTGGTCTCTCCCTCCCTCCTGGTGTGAGCATGTATAGGACACAGCAGCTGAGGATTGCTATAGCATTGCTCAGTAAGTCAGTAAAATGAATTCAGGATCCCCAAAATACAGATCAGTTTTAAACTTACTGGAGAGCCAGGGTCACCCTTTTCACCAGGAGCACCCTAATGGAATGACAAAACAAAGTAGATTAATATAATGAGGCATCAGCTAAACCCTCCCATTTAAAACACAGTAATTTTTCAAGACTCTCCAAACCTTGAAAATGTTAGGGTTACTGTCTTGTGTAATGTTTTGTTTTTGAAAAGTTTCAGATTCTCTGATATAATCTGCTTATAAGAAACTGCTGAAAAGAAAACAGTTTTACAGGTCGATTGTGATCAGAGAACCTTCAGTCCCCTTGAATCAGAAGTGAGGAACCTTATGGGCTCTGTGAGCCAGATCTTTATTGGGCCAAATTTGACAGGTGGGTGGGACATACTACCTGTCAATCACCTGGTGCCACCATGAAGTCAGGTGACTGAGTGCTTTGATGCCCCAAAGTTCAGAGCACCACACAGAGCTTGCAAAAAGCTATCAGCTGTCAGGTAGTGGATCTGAAGCCTGCTTTCCCTAGCTAATGCCCAATTAGGAATGCAGTTTAAGGCTCCCATTGTGCACTTGCAGCCACATCTCTACCATACCAATTTGGCCCATGTGCTGGAGGTTTCCAATTCCTGCCTTAAAACAGTGCCCTGAATCTGCTGAAATGCAGAAATGCCCATCCAATGGCAGACCTATGTCCTGATTCATGGGGGTGCACACTGCTGCAGAGAGGTGATGGTCCAAACAAGAGGGAGATGAGGCACCTCAGGGTTCCAGGCAGACAAAGGCTAACAAAGCCCGGATCAGCACCTTAGAGAGTGACCTAGGTTTGGTTCTGCATCTAGGCAGTTAAAAGGGCAAGGCCCTTCCTCTGCAGTTTGTTGGCTTCTTCTAGGCCAGGGGTCAGCAACCTTTTTCAGCAGGGGCCGGTCCACTGTCCCTCAGACCTTGTGGTGGGCCGGACTTTTTTTTTTTGGGGGGGGGGGGTAAATGTACAAATTCCTATGCCCCACAAATAACCCAGAGATGCATTTTAAATAAAAGGACACATAGTACTCATGTAAAAATATGCTGATTCCCGGACCATCTGTGGGCCATATTTAGAAGGCGATTGGGCCGGATCCAGCCCCCAGGCCTTAATTTGCCTATCCATGTTCTAGGCTGTAGGCTTCCGAGCTTTAGGGCTCTCCTGCTCCCCAGAGGGGTCTATCAAAGTCTGACAGCAGAGGCGTCTCCTCAGGCTTCCGACAGACACAGGCTTAGATCTCTCTTCCAAAAGGCAGCTGCCACTCTGCCTCCAAAGATTCGTGGTTTGTGACCCCGTCAAGTTGAAGAGGTGAGAAAACCCCCCCTATGGATTATACTATTATGTGTACGTTTCAGTGGCATATGGACAGGCCTAAGGGGGATCTCCCACTGGAATAAATTTGGTTGGTCTATGGAGCTTCTAACCTACATCTCATTGAGCTTTTTTCATGCTGTCACATCTAGTTTGGTCTTTTGTGCACTCACAGAGGGCATGGCAAATGAGTGGTGGGAGTGGGTCAAAGAATGAACAAATATTCCAGAGAGAATAATTTACTTACCCCCCCCCCAAGGAAAAGGAGAAAATTGATGGACTTCTGACTGTCGATTTATACTTCTCTTCCCTCAGTAATCGCTATCACAACTGATAGCTTTTGGAAATTAATGATTGTATTTGACTTCCTTTTAATCAGAGTAGACCCACTGAAATAAACTGACCTGTAAGTCATGGCCATTAAATTCAGCATGTCTACTCTGAGTAAAAGTTTGTGAATGCAGCCCAATGCCACTGATATCAGAAGAACAAAATGCACACACTCACAGTCTCTCCACGTATTACTACGATTCCTTTCTCTTGCTGTTGAGGAGCAGTTCCCTGGGGACCTGGAGGGCCCATGGCACCCCGTTCACCCTAGAGTTGCATGCAAGAAGGATTAAAATAAAATTAGCTACAAGAGGAATACTTAGAAAACAATTTTCTAAGTATTAAGACTTTGATTCGCTTCAAAAAAATTGTTTTGTTTTAAAGTTCATCATTATCAAACAAATTTAAAGGTACTAAAAATTTAAAGGTAAAATTCAGTTTATTCAATCCTATCATTTCAGGAGATAATGCAACATAACTGATCCAAAAGAAATTTGTTCTTAGTGATAACGAGTCCTTCAAAAATGAGAGATAAATAGCATTGGTTCTTAGAAAGAAAAACCTTCTATTATTTTTGCTTGCCTTTCTATAGAAGCCTGCCAGTTCCCCTGAAAAAGCACACTAAATAAAAGAAACTCCATTTAATACTGGCTTGTGATTCCCCCTCCCCCAAGTAAAAAAAAAGGATTGACACTTTTACACTCTCAAAATAAAAATCTGGACAAACCATAGATTCCAACAATATCTGTTCAGCACAGTTCTGGTAATGCTAAATCCCCAAATCTAGCGATCAATTTTCAGGGAAATATTTCTTAAATATTCCTACTAGTCAACGAGATAATATTGGGAGGGGAGGGGGTTTCTGAGGGGAGCTTGAAAACAAGTAAATGTATGTCTTAGAGTGATTCCAAGCATTTGAAACCACACACTGTTCATCTGGAAGAGGAGGCCAAGCACAAAGAGATCAGTTTGTGCTACATGGCTGCTTGGTTGAGTCTGATGCTCCTATCAAGGTGATGCACACAGATGTGATGCTGTGAAAAACAACA
Source organism: Podarcis cretensis (assembly GCF_951804945.1). Classification (NCBI taxonomy): domain Eukaryota; kingdom Metazoa; phylum Chordata; class Lepidosauria; order Squamata; family Lacertidae; genus Podarcis; species Podarcis cretensis. The sequence continues at coordinate 126,154,431 of NC_137172.1, read as the reverse complement.
AAATATAAACTCATTGTATTTTATCTACCTGCTTACCAGCAGCGGCCAGGTGAACAGGGGTTGGGGGGTTGTCACTGCAGCTTACCCAAACAGCACATGAGGGTTGTGTGGAGCCACTCCTGGAGCCAACCTAATGCTCACACCTGCAACTCCACCCCACTGGTTATTACTGCAGGTTACCTTTTTAAAAGAATTTCTCTAAGTATTTCTAAGTATTTCCAAAATATAATGACATACAATTATCCACAATTCTCTTCACCAGCTCTCCATGGGCAAGTGCCCTGGCTTTCTCAGGAGGACTCCCAGTAGCCTCTGAAAGATGCTTTTGGCGTTGTAGTTTGGAGAAGTCCTCCCCCAGTGCTGTGATCCAGTGCTGCCACTGGGTGCAGCCATTTATGGGCTTTGGCACAGCGGTGGAGTGAGCAACAACATGAGAATGGGTCTTTTCTGCAGTGGCTCCCTGTTTGCAGAATGCTTTCCCCAGGAAGGCTAAAGATATGTAACAAAGATGCCAGGAAAAAACTGCGAGAGGGAGTATTTTTGTTGTTATTATTTTTGTCTTTTTATATTGTAAACCACCCTGTTTGGACTTGCAGTTTTTGATATCTTCTTGGTGGTCAGTAGGATTGCATACCATTCTGAGTAGCACATTTCATCTTGCTCAGTGACCAGGACCTTCACTTTCCCCTTGGACTTGATATAACATCTTTCAAAACCTCCTATTGCCCACAAAGACCACTGTGGAAAATGCTGTGTCCGCCTCCCAGGGTTTCAGCCAGTGTTCTGCAGGCGACAATGCCCATTACCATTAATAATGCCACAAACTGGGAGGCATCCAATGTGGCATCTGCCATGACAGCCGCTGCCCTAGAAATCTTAAGGAGGTTCTTGCATATGTACTTGAGATGCTGTTGGGGGTTTGTGAGGCAGTATCAATTCAGGTGTAGAAAAGAATAAGGCTGTGCAGGATGTGTGGATGAAGTGGGGTATGGACAGCCTGTCTGAACTCAGCCCTGCTATCTGCCCCAAGAGCAGATTGGGAGATAGAGGGGTCTCTCAAATGGCAGTCTGTGTGTCAGGCATTGATGGGGCCCTGCGCTTAACAGCTCTCCTAGGAGCTAAGAGATGTATGTGTGAAAAATTGCAACCTTTTCCCTTGAGCATAGTCAGTCAGAGGAAAGGAAGAGAGGGGGAGAATTTTGAAGAATTTTAAGATTTTATATACAAGCAATCCTTGTTTTGCATGGGGGTTCCATTCTGGACCCCCACACACATCAGTGAGGCATGTGTAAATTTGCTCTGCCCCCTTTCATGACTTCTTTATGAGGTTTGGGGGACCGTTTCCGGGTTGGGCACCGTGTGTGTGTGTGCGCGCGCGCGCAATTGTGCATCATTTGGTGCACCTAAATTGGTATTTGCCTGTAGTAAGAGGAGTGGAAGAAAGCATTTTCAAAAGGGTGGGAGAAAGCTGCTGATTCAGAGAAAGGAAGGCTAGGACACAGTGGAAGGGAGAGTATTCAGGAGTAGATGAAGGTAGAATTAAGCAAGAGGATTAGAATAACAAGCCTGAAGATGAAACGTATACAAGAGGCCACAAGCAACATGACTGGTTTGTCAGAAGGCAGGAACAAACTGGTTTGGGAGCCCAGCCTACTCTTGAAGTGGAGTGGGGAGCCCAGCCTCATCCACTAGGTGGAGCCACAGCCTAATCCAATGACCAACACAGGCAACGGGAAATCACTGAGTTTACCCCATTTACTCCAGCTTTGTGTGTGTGCTTTTTTCTCTAAAAAAATGTTTAGCAGTACTCTCATTTCCCTACTCATATTGAAATACTGCCCCTCAATGAGGCCACACTTAGATTCACAAAATGTTTAGGGGTATGTGTACCCCTGAGTTCCCCCAGAAAAAAAGCACTGTGCACGAATGCACACCCACTTTAAAGATGCTTTTATTCAAGTGGGCATCCTAACATACTGTAGCAAAGGATTATAGAGGTACATAGAATATTTGCTTATGACTTTCAAAAGAACAAACTTACTTTATCACCCTTTGGTCCTTGGAAGCTTAAACCCATATGACCCTGAGGACACAAGGAAGAGGCATTTTATAACAAAATAAGTTAATCAAAGCAACTATATAAAAGTGCTCCCTCACATACATGTAAACACACTAGAATGCAAAGACCCAGTGCAGGAGATGGGATTTGAATCAAAGACCTCAGATAGCAACAGAGTCTACAACCTGCCAAGGGAGAACATTCCACTGTCAAACAGCTCTTACTGTCAAAAGGTTTTTCCTGATGCTTAGTCAGAATCTCCTTTCTTCTAACTTGAAGCCATTGGTTCAAGTCCTACGCTCCTTAGTAAAGGGACCCCTGACCGTTACGTCCAGTCGTGGACGACTCTGGGGTTGCGGTGCTCATCTCGCTTTACTGGCCGAGGGAGCCGGTGTACAGCTTCCGGGTCATGTGGCCAGCATGACTAAGCCACTTCTGGCGAACCAGAGCAGTGCTCGGAAATGCCATTTACCTTCCCGCCGGAGCGGTACCTATTTATCTACTTGCATTTCATGTTTTCGAACTGCTAAGTTGGCAGGAGGGGACCGAACAATGGGTGCTCACCCCATCGCGGGGATTCAAACTGCCGACCTTCTGATCAGCAAGCCCATGGCTCAGTAATTTAACCCACAGCACCACCTGCGTCCCTACCCTCCTTTGTAAGTAAGCTAATTTTCCACTTTACACAACAAATTCACTTTTGGTTTACATCTGTGTCTGTGTAGAGCTTTTCCAGGTCTCATTGTCAAAATATACCTAGAACTGAGTGTCAGACTGCATGTAAGAATTGCTTGCATGCAAACTGCACACTTTGCAACAATGCATATTGCTATGGCACAGTGTTATTGTGCTAACTACAGTCACCATGGCAACTGTACACCAGCAGTTGATACTACAAGATACCACAAGAAAACAGCCATTATTACTAAGCTTTTGATTTTATTATTATTTATTAGATTTCTTAGCCATTCTTCAACTCAAGGGCAGGTTACAGCAAGGTATAATTGGAATGTTAAAATGAGTTAACACAATTTTTACAATTAAAAAATAGAGTGAGTCCTAAAATATATATAGCCATATTTAAGGCCATGGGTAAGAGGTGCATCTTCAACATATTATGAACATTATACAACACATTCAGCTGTTATTCCCATATTATTTGTAAAGTGATTATTTCTAGAAGTGAATAACATGGAAATGACCACTGAACTCGCACTATTTTCCACTACAGTTCTGGCTCTTACATCCTGTGAAAGCTCAAATATAATGCAGAAATGAACAGTTAGGAGAAAGTCATGAAAACAGAATAAATTCTCATGTGAATGCAGCTGTTGTCTCTGCAGCCTTACATAATTAGACTGGACTTGTAAGCCCTGCCTCCAGAGAGGAGCTGGCTGATATTTACAAACCCTTTGCCTTATTTTGCAGACTTTGGCCCCTGTAAGACAGGGGGAGAGCAGTAGATGCCTCCTCTGAATCAGAGAAGGGTGATATGGCTGTGTCATCCAGCCAGGAAGGTTGTGAAGAAGGTCGTAGAAGTTATTCCCTTAAGTACAGCGATGAAGCAGCCTCCTCCTCTGAGCTCTTTGGTGCACAGGGAACAGTCACCAGCCATACATCATGACAATACATAGTATGTGCATTTTTACAATCAGCAAATTTGCTTTTGAAATTTCCCTCTCATAAACCTTTAAAATGCCAAGAGTACTTGGTTGTTATATTTTTGATTCTCAAGATCTGACTGCATTCCTACATAGTACTCAAGCAGAAACTTGAAGAAACTTTTAGACACATGTCTGCCTTTGAAAACAAAGGCAAACTTCAGTTGTTCAAGTAATGCTATTTTAGAAACTCAAGGAAATGAGAAACTCAATGATTTGTTACTCCCACCCTCTGGACATATAGATCAGCATACAAATGCACACACACTTACTGAAGGAAATCAACTCCCCCAAAGCACCATTGACTGTGAATGGTCTTACCTTCTCACCTGGGGGGCCTGGTGGCCCTGGAGAACCCTGAAAAAGATTGTTTTATTAATACTGATTTGCTTGTTTCAGCCTTGTCAATTCTTTAACAAAGGATAATTTTATAAATGGAATCTTTATTTAATACTGTTTCTATCAGTGAATTAAGTCATTGAATTGTTTTATCTTGAAAACAGCTTTCAAGGAGCAGAAGTGACTAGTACAATTCTGTACTAGAAATGCATTGCTTAGATTAATCCTTAAGTCAAAGCCCACAGAAGAACCGGCTCTCTCTAAGTAGAGGATAAATTTACACCCTGTTCCCAGTGGCTTTTGGCTGAACCATCAAACTCAGGAGGTGGCTCACCATGTCTATAACAGTAGTTTTTATATTTATGGTACCCACAGGTTGCTTCAAAAAAATCACAAAGTGAGTGTAGAACTAGCTCTTGAACAAAGGAGAAAAGAGCAGCTCTATACTGTATGTAGTCAGGCCAAATTGAAAGGCATTCTGCCTTACATCCTTCTGATTGTCACTCATTCTAATTATTGATTTAGGTAAAGTAGAACCCTTTGGGTGAAGTTGTGGTGTATCAGCCGGAAGTGCTATCACTGGCATGTTCAATGCACTGCACTACAAATATTTGCCTCAGTTCAGGCATTCAGTACACATGACTAACACATGGAGGCAGGGGAGAGGGGGGTTCTGCCCCTATCTCCATACATTCTGTGCAAGATGCAAAAGGGCACTGGTCCCTCTCCATGTGTTCAGGATATGCATATACTGCACACCTGAATAGTCTATAGAAATATGTATGGATAAGTAAGTTAAACCTAGGTTTCTTTGAAGTTAAACTTAGTCTTAACTTGTCCCAGTGATTTCAATGGAACTTAAATTCAACTATCTCAGGCTGCAACCAACCCCCAGATTCTTGAAGTACACAAAGTTTTCCCTGTGAGGAAAACTGCTTGAAAAACACAGTAAATAAAAATATTTTATTCAGGGTGGATAGAGTTAATATTTAAAGTTGTAATCTTGCCTGTCAATTATTTTTTCACTAGTATTATGCTACCTGTGTGCAAGGTGCTTTGCAATACACAATCATTTGATGGCCACTCACTGCAGGGCTGATGTTTGAGGTCCCTTGGACTCCGCCACCCTTGATCCTTGTGGGGAATTCCCCATGGCCTGGGGATCTAGGGATGGATTCCCACCCAAATGCCCATTAAAATGGCCCAGTCGGTGCCCTTATCACCAGAGCAACAATCCATAGAAGGGACATTCGTGCGGTGGAACTTTGCAGCACAGTAGGCCCCAGAAGCAAAAACCCTCCTGCCCCTCCTTCTCCTTAGGATGCTTTTAACTCAGCTTAATCCATATCACATTGCTAATATTATTTTCCTTTTCAGATCCAGCATTAACGTTGCTTTTCTTCCTGTTAAATGTTTGGAAAAAGTCAGAAGTCCAAGGCAGTATAAGTTCCTCAACTACGTTTACTCAACATTGTCAGTGACAACAGCTCACTTGTAGGGGAAAAAAACCAAACTCATAGGGCTACACAATAATAAAAGCCCCAGCATGAACTGACCATTGACAGTTGAAAGTGCATGCGCTTACTTGCCATTAGAACGTTCGTCTACCAACACTTATACGATTGGTTAGAACGCGCCTTGTAACATAAAATGTGTTAAACCCAATACATAACACTTCCCTAGGTCATTTCCCAGCTTAACAATTTGTTTTCTCCTACTTCCTGACTTTGCTAGGTGTTATGTACTGAAGTTCTCACCCTGGGCCAGCAGGGGGATACTGTAAATAGTTTTCACTCAGGTCCACATATGCAAATAAGGGATCGAAAGTGACGTTCAGTGATTGGATATTTACAGAAAATGGTTACTGTTGCGTTCTAGTGGAGCTCTATATAAGCAGGCTGGCTGAACCCTTCAGTTCAGTTCAGTTCTGGCCTGTGAATAAACAAGAGCTGTTTGAAGAATCGCTGTGTCGTCTGATATGTTCACCCGCAACTTAACACTATGGTTGCTTGCTATATTCAAAGCTGGGAAGGAACTTGTAGATGATTTGTGGACAAATTGGCCAGTCTGGAGCTTTTGCCTCTCCCATAGCAAAACATCACAACTTTGTGGGGTAAGGCATTAGTTGGAATCCTAGTCTTTGAGTGTCGGGTGAAGTGATGAATCAACCAGTATGGAATCAGCAGTATTTCCAGGATGCCCCTATCCAGAAGCCAACATGGGGCAGATGGGTCATAGGGCTTCAAGTGGCAGCCTTAGGACGGCCACTTCAGTTGATTGACATCTTGGGGAGGCCATAATTCTTGGCATGACCCTGAAGTGGTTGCAGCCTTCCGCTGGGAGGCTGGAATGGATATACATCCAATGCGAGGTGAGCCAAAGTTCCACCTACACCTATAATCAATAAAGTTGTGGCCATTTTAATTCCAGATCGTTGTCTACCTATGTTTGTGCCTCAGGTTTGTGTCTACCTATGTTTGTTTGTCACTTCACCTCAAAATTAGAGCGGGGTGAGGTTCTGCGACTGGGACCGCAATGAGGTAAAGCAGGGATGGAATCCACCTTGTGCTGAAGGCTAATCTAAGAGAGCTCAGATCCGAGGCAAGAAAAGATATTACCGTATTGTTCGCTCTATAAGATGCACCAGATCACAAGACGCACCTAGTTTTTGGAGGAGGAAAACAAGAAAAAAAATATTCTGAATCTCAGAAGCCAGAACAGCAAGAGGGATCGCTGTGCAGTGAAAGCAGCAATCCCTCTTGCTGTTCTGGCTTCTGTGATAGCCGCACAGCCTGCATTCGCTCCATAAGATGCCCACACATTTCCCCTTACTTTTCAGGAGGGAAAAAGTGAGTCTTATAGAACAAAAAATACGGTAATTAAGCCTCACTGGGAGTTGAATAGAATAAAATTAACCGAATGAAATAAATTGGCTATTTACAAAGTCGCATGCCACCTTTCTCCCTGATGTAAAAGGGGAATGATTCTATCTGGGAATGAACAACCATGGTTCTGAGATATGTTAAAAGGACAGGAACACTCAGCAGAATTCCTAAATTTGTATAATCTTTTATCCCCCTCCCTCTATTTTGGGTGTAAGAAAGGAAGGAGAAGCCTGGCTGTGGAAGTAGACATCTGCCTTTAGTATGTCAGATCTCATTCCAAATTTGCATTCAGTTAAGTAGCTCTTTCAGATATATTGTGTTAGCAGTTCTAATACAATGGTACCTCGGGTTACATACGCTTCAGGTTACATACGCTTCAGGTTACAGACTCCGCTAACCCAGAAATAGTGCTTCAGGTTAAGAACTTTGCTTCAGGATGAGAACAGAAATCCTGCTGTGGAAGCAGTAGTGCTTAAGGTTAAGAACAGTTTCAGGTTAAGTACGGACCTCGGGAACGAATTAAGGACTTAACCTGAGGTACCACTGTACCATCATTATACTTTTCACCTACCCCCCAAAAAACAATCCTACATGGCCAAGATCATTAAATTCCTTCTAGAGGTTATCCATTCCAAAAAAAGCATGCTGATTGCTTTCTTTTACACATGTTTCATTATTAATTCATCTTTCCTAAACATTAATGTGCAAAACTAGGTACAGGGAATTCCACAGGATCTTCTAATCCTTTAAGCTTTCTTCTAGATTCTCACATCACATGTCTAACTGCAGGATGTACAAAAATATTTTTTTTTTATTATTATACCCCACATTTCTTCCCTTACGGGGTTCAAGGTGACATGCACAGACACCTATGGTGGTCTCCCACTCAAACACAGACCTTACCCTGACTAATTTTTAATTGGTGTTCTTATTGAAAAATTATTTTTTTATTTTGCAGAGCAGTAAGTAAACATGTGTTTCAATTCTGCAATATCTTTCTTGAGCTAACCAACTTTCTCTTCCTTTCTCCTACTTTTGCATATCTGTTATACATGTTATATATTATGTTTGAGTTAGAAACAGCAGTACATGGAATCATAGAGTTGGAACGTATCCCAAGGGTAATCTAGTCCAGCCCCTCCAATGCAGGAATCTCAACTCAGGAATCTATAGAAGATGGCTTAAAAATTTCCAAGGATGGAGAGTGCGCCACTTCTCGAGGAAGTATCAGAAGCAAAGAATGAAGGCAGTGGCCTTATGTTTGCCCAAAGCATCTACAAATGAAGAACTATAAGCTGACACTTACAGGTTTTCCAGAAGGTCCAGGTGGTCCAACAGGGCCCGCAATACCTGGTGAACCAGGTGTTCCCTGTATATGACAAAAACCATTAAACACAGTATCTTTCCCATTTATCTGTCATTCTGTTGTCTTGTAAAGGTAAAGGGTAAAGGGACGCCTGACCATTAGGTCCAGTCGTGGCAGACTCTGGAGTTGCGGCGCTCATCTCGCTTTATTGGCCGAGGGAGCCGGTGTACAGCTTCGGGTCATGTGGCCAGCATGACTAAACTGCTTTTGGCGAACCAGAGCAGCGCACGGAAACAACGTTTACCTTCCCGCCGGAGCAGTACCTATTTATCTACTTGCACTTTGATGTGCTTTCAAACTGCTAGGTTGGCAGGAGCTGGAACTGAGCAATGGGAGCTCACCCCGTCGCAGGGATTCGAACCGCCTTCTGATCGGCAAGTCCTAGGCACTGTGGTTTAACCCACAGCGCCACCTGCATCCCTTCTGTTGTCTTGTACCCTAGTACGATTCAGGGCAAACTACAGAGGTAACAACTTTTTTGCATTGAAAAGCAGCTGAGGTGATTTGGAGTGTGGCTGTGGTTCTCCAGGAGGGTTTATTTATCCTCTCCTCCAGCATTGTTTTCCTGGCTTAACACCCCACCCCCACCGCCAATTATGGGGACAGGAGGTGGGAAGAAGTCTATATTGTAGCTACATTTTCCAGTTTGCAGTTGGCAGAAGCATAAGGGACAATTTCCATCAGGGAAGCAGTTGGCAGAAGACTGCCACTACCAGAACCATGGCATCAATCTAAGTTTATTGGGTCGTATCCAACTAAGTTATTTATACTTGGAGCAAACACATAGAAATCAATGGACTCAAATCAGTCAGAACTAGCTTTAGCCCTGTCATGTTATTTCAGGGAAGCAGCAAGGGCAAAACGGTTGTTAAACCAAGGAACAGCTTTCTTATAAAAGAACAGTCTAGAACCGCAGCATGACTTAGTTGGACACAATGCCACCTATAGCTGAAGCAACGGTATAAGTTAATTCTATATCACAAGTCCATTGATTTCAATAGGTCAACTCTGAATCTTGATTTCAATGAGTCAACCCATTTATTACATTTCTGCTCCTTCCTTCCTTCGGAGCTTACGAAACATAAGCAAAATATACAAATGAAAACACTGTGTAAAATAATACCAGAAAAATAATTAAAACACAGAATTCACAGTGCTGCAAACAATAAATTACAGGCATCCACCCCTCACCATGGCTGTTTTAAGGACAAAAACAATGTCATGAGGTGTGTGGTCAGATCACCCATGTCATGTCTTAAGACACTGAATCTAGGACAGAACTGCACATTGGAGATAGGAGCAGACTTTGATGTCAATGGCTCACAGATATTTCATGGATCAATATAAATTTCTTATGAATACATAAGAAAATGAGAAAGGGGCCCTGCCCTAGACAGCTTGGATCCAGGCAACTAACCAACTGCCTACTCCAACATAAGCCTGTCGCCTCAGGAGGTTTTCTATCAGGCTGCCCTGCCATCTGAGGTGAGAAATGGGGAGGAGAAGGACCTTCTCGATTGTGGGATCCAGTGCTTTTTTTCTGGGGGGATGCTGCTGCAGAAGAAGAAGAAGAAGAAGAAGAGAAGGAAGAGGAGGAGGAGGAGGAGGAGGAGGAGTTTGGATTTGATATCCTGCCTTTCACTCCCTTTATGAAGTCTCAAAGTGGCTAACATTCTCCTTTCCCTTCCTCCCCCACAACAAATACTCTGTGAGGTGAGTGGGGCTGAGAGACTTCAAAGAAGTGTGACTAGCCCAAGGTCACCCAGCAGCTGCATGTGGAGGAGCGGAGATGCGAACCTGGTTCCCCAGATTACGAGACTACCGCTCTTAACCACTACACCACACTGGCTCCAGTATGCAGTACGCATATCCCTAAACATTTTGTGGATCTAAGTTTGGCCTCATTGAGGGCCAGTATTTCAATACGAGTAGGAAAATGAGAGTACCCCTAACCATTTTTTTTTTTTTTTTAGAAAAAAGCACCGGTGGGATCCCACATGTTCTCTCGTTAGGGAGGCTCATCTGGCACACATAGAGTGACTCAGGTCCAGCCCAAGTCATTTTGGTACCTGAGGCAGACCCCCAAATGGCACCTCTCTCCCTACCAGTGAATGGGGGTGGGGAGGCAAGATCTACATTAGGAACAAGGTGGGAAGAAAGATAGACATTGGGTGGGATCTACTGCCCCAGGGGACCCTGCCACCTGAAGCAGCTGACTCACTTTACCTCATGGGTTGACTGGCTCTGCCGGTTAATATACACCTGCTCTGCCTTGGAATATGGGGCCCTAGTTCTAAGTAAGTGGAAGCTGCACCCTTCTCTTTCTCCCCAAACACCCATTGCAAAACACAATAAGCATGAGAAAGGCTCCCTCACTGCATGCTTCAGTAAGTTTCCCTCCTTGGGACAACTGCAGATGAGCACAGCATCTGGGTGCTTTGCAACAAAATACCTTTTCCTGCGGGGTGGGGGGAAAGATGCAGAATAGAGGAGAAGGGAGAACAGCACAGACCCTGCAAATATTCTAAAGGAGAAACTAAGACAGCCTCAAGGAAGCAATGACGAGCCATCACCTCCTGCAGAGGGAAGCAGCCCTCCTACCTCCCACAGTGCTAACTGTCCCAAGACACAACTTCCCTTCCCCTGGGACCCAGGCAAAGACCAACACAGAAACTCCCACAAAATCGCCCCTCTTCCTGCCTGGGAAGAAGGGGTGAGTGAAGACTGACACCAGGAACAAAGGGTGAACAAAGACCTGCATCAGGATCTGCTGCCTGGTGGATGCTGAGTCTGCCTCCTGGATGGGCCAGCCCTGCCACGGCCCACAAGGGATTCCATGTGGCTTTTTACACAGAGTGCACACATATGCACTGAAACTGCTTCTCCAAACTTCTGCAATATAGGCTTCCCTTTTAACCCTCCCTCCACCTCAGCCATCAAAATGAAGGTAAATTTTATTGGGTTTATAATGAACCTTACCGGTAATCCAGGGTGACCAGGAAAGCCTTTTTCACCTTTTAGTACACCGTCAGGTATCAGTCCAATAACTTCTCCTGGGTCTCCCTACATGACATGAATTAGAAAAAGAGTTTCTATAGCTCTGCATGGATACTGTAAGTGCTGGTCACCTCCTTTACTTGCTAGTAAATAAATGACAGGTCATGTCTCTTCAATTTTGTATCAAATAATACAGGACTGTACAGTTGACTCACACCTTGTGTGCTTGGCAGCCCATCAACTGACATAACACAACTTGAATGCATGCAAGGTGAGGAGCTTACATGCTCTAGCTGTCTGCCTTGCTTACTGGGCTCTGGGAAGGGCCATCCAAGATCTCACATGATGTCGTTAAAACTGGGAATATCTGTCTCTCTCCATGACTCCCAAAAAGGACTATATGGGAACCTAAAGCATACAGTCATTTTAACTCATTATTTGTACTTGTATAAAAATGTTATATCACCACTATCTATTTAATTCCTTTCAAAAAAGAATGTGATCTATGCCTCATAACTATGTTTGTTTTTTTAAAAATTGGTAGGTCTAAACATTTACTTAACTTTGGATAACTGCCCATGCTCTGCTGAAATTCTCTGAATGCAAAACTAGCCAGCTATGTGGAGAAGGAGGAGGTTCCCCAATTGCTACAGACACTGCAAAATGTTTTAAATGCTTTGGGGGTATGTGGGGTGTTAGGGGAGGGGTAATACCTCTGGTGGAGTAGACACCATGTTCCTTCTGGTGTACCTTGTCCACCTTTGGTTCCCATTCTGCAATCAGCTCTCACCTGTGGCTCCTAGAAGCTGACAGTATGAGACAGCAGCCACACCCCAGGAACGGCCTTGATGGGCCAGCTAAACCAGGTAAGGGTAGTTGATGGGTCTCAAACCCTTAGTGAATTAGGGACTTCCCCTGCATGCAAATACAGGCTCCAGTGGATTGAGAAGGAGAGACCAATAGTGGGTCCAATGGTCAAAAAGGTGGTTTCTGCATGTGCTGTAGAGGGAAGTGAGGGGCAGATGGGGCTCATCCACCTGGGAAGGGAGTCCATCTAGGAGAAGACAGACTCTGGCCCTAAACCTCTGCTGCCTTGCGGGATATCTTTGGATTAGTAAACCCTACACAAATCTGGAGTGGAGTCCCTAAGGCAGTTGGATGGTGCCATGGGCTTAGCCAGGATTTTTTTTTGGGGGGGGGAGAGAACAAATGTGATTGGTCAGTTAAGTATTTCTATTGGTTTACTTGTTCTAGGGGAGCAGCTGCCCTCCCTGCCCTCCCTTGGCTATGCCCGCGGATGGCACCTTGTATGCCTCCTTCTGGCAACCAAGCTGGTGCCAAATGTATTGCTCTGGTTTCTGTTGGATTACCTCAGTGAGGCCAAGGAGGGGTTCTTGTTGTCTGCGCAGCCCAGGACCTCCAGACACCCTGTCCAGGCTACTAATACAGTGGTACCTCGGGTTATATACGCTTCAGGTTACATATGGTTCAGGTTACAGACTCCGCTAACCACTGGTACCACTGGTACCTCGGGTTAAGTACATAATTCGTTCCGGAGGTCTGTACTTAACCTGAAACTGTTCTTAACCTGAAGCACCACTTTAGCTAATGGGGCCTCCTGCTGCCCCCGCACCGCCGGAGCACGATTTCTGTTCTCATCCTGAAGCAAAGTTCTTAACCTGAAGCACTATTTCTGGGTTAGCGGAGTCTGTAACCTGAAGCGTATGTAACCTGAAGCATATGTAACCCGAGGTACCACTATACAGCAGTTTGACTTCACCCCCATAGGCGCACTCCATTGTCTCTTGAGACAGACAGATGCCAACATCACATGCTTTACTTCAGAAAACTTGTGTGTGTCTTGCATAGCTGTCAATGTTTACCGTTTTTTAAGGGAAATTCCCTTATCCTGAATAGGATTCCTCGCAAAAAAGGGAAAAGTTGACAGCCATGGTGTCTTGGATCTTACTTATACAACTTCATGATTATGCTCATAAAGCTCTCTGCTTAATTCCTCCTTCAGAGCCATGGAGCACTTTATGCAACTGTTCATGTCCATGTACCCATCATAGTGTCATAGATATGTTGTTGGACTCGTTCCCATCTGCCCCAGACAGTGTTGCTAATGGACATGGCTGATGGGAGCTTAAGCCTAGAGGGCACCACGTTGGCTATCCTGGACAGACACTGAGGTTTCACTGGTGTGAGACATCAGAATGAAAGAGGGACACGTATCTCTAAACAAAGAGATCCCTTTAAACTTTTAGACTTGCTTCAGAGAAGCAAACACTTGTATACTCAGGCTGCTGCATGCAGTGGCTCTCAGCTTCTTTTTTAAAAAGTGCAAAGTCACCACCATGACTAATTCTTCTTTATTGAGTGGAGTGATCCACAATATATAACAATTGTCTTTGTGGTCATTAGCTATCTCCTAAATTAGAATTACTCATTTTACTGTCACAGTACAGCTTTATTAGGAACAACTAAGTTGACACAATCTATTTATCAAGTGTTTGAATTCTCTAAAACTCGTCTTCAGGCTGGGCACTAAGCAAATTCAAGGTGCAGCAACCAAAGAGAGGAGAGAAAGTCTGTTGCAAGAAGCAGGGGGTGTTATGAAGTCTTCATTATATTAAACTGTGACAAGTGCAAAACAAATTTCCAGTTGCACCAAGGGCTACTGGGATAAAGAAGTCAGAAAAAACATGATCTATTGCATTAGAAAGTCCAGATTGTGAATATTTTTCCAAATGGGTTGATCTGCTGCTTTTTTCATGCTTCTTTGGGCCAAAACACACATTGCAATATTCACATTTGTCTTTAAAAATAAAACAAAATGCTTAATGGGCTATTTTATTTTGAATGAAAACTAGGCTAGGCCCCAACCTAAAACATGCTTCCAATCTGAACTGAAACCCCACACCAGTTTCCTGCCTATCACTAATATTCTTTTTGTATTGTTTTGCACACAAATCAGCTCCCCGCTTGCTGTAGACCTCCAAAGGTGCTGTTTGCAGTAAATAGCAGCAAAATAAAAGTTATAGCTTAAGCAGATGACCTGCCTGCTGCAGCTTCTGGCTGTTCCTAATGCTGAGCACAGCTACCTTCACCTGCTGGATTTTTTCTGTACTGAAGTTATTTGCATATTTTGTTATTGTAAACAAAACAAATAATGTTTTTAATTGTCAGATATACCTTTATTCCTGGAGGTCCTGGAGGCCCCTAGAAAAGAAATATTATATTTTCTGAGAAATTAAGAAATCAAGAAGACATTTTAAGCATTGTTTTTAAAGCGTATATTTGAAATCAGATTAAAAGACTGAATTCTCAAGCTATACATTTTCTTACCTGTTTTTTCTTTTATAATACTTACCCTTGTACTTTTTGTTTTATTTATTTATTTTTTAAATGCTTACTAGATTTCCAGGTAATCCAGGTAAACCTTGGGGACCAAGAGGACCTCTTTCACCCTAATGGGACAGAGAAAGTGACATCACTTCTTATCTGAATAAAACTTGTTTGAACAATATTTCAAGAAAATGTTTGTTTCAGCTGTTTCACCTTTGTTCCATTGCATCCTGGGATACCAGAAGGCCCTGGGGGGCCGTCTCCTCCAGGGATGCCCTGAGATTAGGAAAGAGGAGAGGGAAGATACACAAAAACTGCTAGATTAATTTTTGGTGTACATCACTGCTGAAATATTGATAGTTGCAAATTAAGTATCATACATACAGGAAGGCCAGGATTTCCTGGGTAGCCAGCTGGACCTGGTGCACCCTGGAATTAATAAAATTATAATAAAGGTAATTAATCACTTTAAGAAAATGTACTCTGTATAGACTTGGGGCTATGTCAGGTGAATAGTTATAATGAGGCATCTAATCATAAGCCTGCATTCTTATCAAGCTTATATTTTGATCAGGGCCTGTATCTTAAAATGAGCTTAAAGATTTTCAAATGTTCATGCCAGGCAGAAGACCAGCTGCCTAAGAACCTTGGCAAGATGTTTATTCTCCTAGACAAGGGGGCCCCCTGATTTATAGCAGAAAACAATTCTCAAAGTCGTAAAAAGGGAATTACAGGCTGACAGCCAAGGTTACACTGACCCTACATATTACAGAAGATAAAAAAAAGAGATAAACATAATTAAGAGTGGGTAAATAGTAAAATAAAACCATGTGCCTCCCATTAAACTTGAGCCATATTTTCCTAAGGTTCAAAGGTCAAGAGCAGTGAAAAAGGCAACTGGCTTGGCTGGAGAAGATAGGTTTTCTTTCTTTCTATTTTTGAGGCTGGAAACTGTTCCTTACTTTGAAAAGGTTTATTCTTCTAAAAAGCTATCTATGTTATGTATTAAAAAAATATTGGCTTAAATGTAATTATGCAAAGGAATTAGCAGCTAAGAAATGTTAAATCCTTATGCTAGATTCTTATTTCATATAGTTGGAAGAGATCACAGGGGCCATCAGCCACCAGCCTAGCCCCCCCCTGCCAAGCAGGAAACATCATTAGAGCACTGGTTGTCAGGCCTTTGTTTAAAAGACCTTCAAGAGAAGGAGATCTTTCAATGATGATGTAAATTCAAGATCCTTGACATCTGTTAAGATAAAAATTTAAGATTAACCATCTGTTTTGGAGGGCAATAGGGCGAGGTGAGCTGGTAATTAAGGTTCCTTGTTGAGACACATGTAAGATATATTACTACTTATTTGTCATTTATAGATAGAAGAATATATAGCTTTTTGTTTCCCATAAAAGGACAGAAGGAAATGGGTGTATCTTTTGTGATTGGTTCTAGCAAACAGCCAATAGGAATTTCAACCAGGCTGATTGGACAGAGGCAGCCACAGGAGGAGCAAGGGGGCTGGATTAAGGAAATATAAGTGCTGGCCAGAATGGCAGGAGGCCAGGCCAGAGCTTGGTAACCATATACCACTGTGCCTCATATTTATTTGTCTGACAAATAAATTATTATTTTAATTTCTCTATTGCTGCGTTGAATATTTCATTCCAGCTAAGCGTTAACCATAAGCAGGGTGCTACAATAACAAAAAGAAAATTCAGTAGACATTTCTCTTAAAGATGCATGGGAGATACCTCCAGTTCTCAAAAATATGTCAAATTGATTAACTGGTTAGAACATAAAGAAGAAGAAAAATATTTTGAGCAGCTGGGTTATGGGTAGGCACAGATTGTCACAGCACAACTGTTCTTCATGGGAGTATCACCAATATTACTCACATGTGGGCTTTGTCAGGATACAAAATGCTGTGATATATGTAAATGACAGATAAGAGGCTGGCTGGATCCTAAGTTTCTATGAACGGAATTCTGCTCACAGGATATTCTTATCTGTGGAAGTGGGGAGGGGTTGGCTTTCATTGATCCTCCTTTCTACTGCAGCCTTAAAATCTGTTCTAGGGGATTGGAGATGCCTCTAGAAAAGTGCAGAAGTTTGTGGCAGTAGGGAATCAACAAAAAAATCACCTTCCATTGGTAGGAGCCTCAGTGGATCAATTTCTTCACTGAATGAAAGTAGCCCTTTTGCTTGTGGAAGAACAATTTGGAAATGGGACTGGAATATATGGAACTCAGTGTGAATATACAATGAGTAAGTTACTATGAATTGCTGTTTTAATATATGACTACAGTGAAGAGACTCCTGTGTGAATAAAGATGAAGGATTTATTGTTTCTCAATATTGGAAGCAAAGTTGTCATGTTGGACTGGAGGAAGACTATTGTTGACATTGATAAACAATAGGAGAACCTCTTTTAGACTTTTTGTGTGGAAGGAAAAATGAATGAACTTCAGGTATCTGGATTTGAAAACTAGGAAAATATCACCTAGCAGGAGGAACAGCTGGATATCATCCTGGAGTGAATAATTTGGAAAAATGTAAATGTGGGTGGCTGTTTCACTGTCATTCTCAGATCAAAGCCTCATTGACGGCTCTGAGTGGACTAGGCAGCATGAAAATAGACTGGTCGAATTTTAGACTTGAGTTACTTGAGGCAAGATCTGCCCTTTTCTATACTCAGAAGTGTCATGTACATGCTGAAAATAAAATGTTTAATACTGACAAACCACTACAGTGCGTGCTCAGGTTGCAAACGTGATCCGTGCGGGAAGCACGTTCACAATCCGCAGCGCCGCATCTGTGCACGTGTGGGTCGCAATTCGGCACTTCTGCGCATGCGCCGAAACCCGGAAGTAACCCGTTTTGGTACTTCCAGGTATGGTGTGGTGCGCAACCTGAAATTGTGCAACCCGAAGCATCTGTAACCCGAGGTATGACTGTATTTAAAACAGGTCAAAACAATTTCAAGCATACTCACTCTTGTTCCTTTTGTTCCTGGTAGTCCCGGTTCTCCAATATCACCCTATTTTAAAAGATGGGGAAAGAAGGTGTTTTTCACTTCAGCATGGTCTGAAGAAAAACTATTCAGGTTAATTTTTTAGCTACAGAATGAATCTTACCTTCATTCCTGGGGGGCCGGGGGGACCTTCAGGTCCTTGTATTCCAGGAAATCCAACCAAACCTTGTAAACCTTGCAAACCTCTTTCACCCTGCGAAAAGCAAGAATATAGCCTATTTAGCAAAATGAAACCTAACAAAAATATTGGCAGGAGTTGGCGTTTTCCTCTTATTCATTTATTTGCATTCATATCCCACCTTTTCTCCAAAGTGGTGTACATGGTTCTGCCCCTCTTCATTTAATCTCCACAACAACCCTGTGAGATAGGTTAGGCTGACAAGCAGTGACTGGCCCAAGGTTACCCAGGGAGCTTCATGGCTGAGTGGGGATTTGAATG
The DNA here is from genome assembly GCF_951804945.1 of Podarcis cretensis. Classification (NCBI taxonomy): domain Eukaryota; kingdom Metazoa; phylum Chordata; class Lepidosauria; order Squamata; family Lacertidae; genus Podarcis; species Podarcis cretensis. The sequence goes on along the minus strand of NC_137172.1, from coordinate 126,136,308 downwards.
CTAGTCTCCTAGGTCCAAGTCCAACACTCTACCACTCTACCACCCTGGCTATTATGCAAATAGCAGATGGGAAGCAGTTTTCATTGAGAGGAAGAAAGGGTTAACATTCTGAGGATTAAAGTCCTAGCCACCCAGTGGCTGCTATGTGCATATGTAAAAAGTTTTATGCTGCTGAAAATTAAACTATTATCACTGCATCCCATACACTTGGGATCTCTCCATGCAGCTGGAAATGGATTCCTAAAACAGAAAGTTGTTTGATTTGATGATGATGCATTACTGACACACAAACCACTATTAGAACTGAGCCCTTGGGTGGGTGCGGGGAGATAATGTCTTTAATATCAGATGTGCAAAGTAATCATTGCAGAGAATTAACTGAATATGAAACAGTGGCTAGCAACTTAGAACCAATTATATTTTCTAAAAACTACAGGGGATTGGATCCCGGGATCTTTCTTCTCTTCGCGAGTGTTGGAGAAGGCCTCTCCCTCCTCAGGCTAATCCCATCTGGCCTAGGGGGCGGGGCCCAGGCTCACCTTTGCCACAGCCTTAAGAGGCCTCATTGAGGCCGGGGATATCGCTGCTGCTGCTGCATCGTGAGTGTTTGGAGTGTAAGGCCTCTCCCTCCTCAGGCTAATTCCATCTAGCCTAGGGGGCGGGGCCCAGGCTCACCTCCGTGATAGTTTTAAGGACACTGGTGCTGCTGCAGCAAATGCTAAAGATGTTTTTATATATTTTAAGGTGTTTTAAATGTGTTTTTATTCCTTATTTTGTTGTACCACCGCGAATGGTGGTTTTTATCTATGTATTTTTGTTTTGTTCCATCTTGTTTTGTTTTGGGGTGGGATACTGAGTGGGGTGGGGATTGGTTTTTGTTTGGGCATAATTGTTTTTGGTTGTTTTGTTTTTCTATTCTGTAAAGGGAGGCGAGTATGAGGCTTGGGATTCCTACTGTGGAGGGGCGAGGGAGGTATGGCGGTGGGGGCAGATGTCATAGGCGAAGGGGATCGAGATACGGATATGCTCGTACCCCTTCCAATCTGCGCCCCATCCCGAGAGACGAGGGTAGGGTGAGCAAGGATTACTCACCTCCTTCACTGGTGTTGTGCAATGCCAGGTCTATAGGCAACAAAACCGCCACCCTGCGAGATTTCTTTACCTCGCAGGGGGTCGACCTGGCTTGTGTGACGGAGACCTGGGTGCACGAAGGGGTAACAGTTACCTTACGAGAGATGGCGCCCCCGGGTTTCTCCGTCCTCCACCAGTCACGGACTGTGGGCCGGGGGGGAGGGGTGGCATTATTAATCTGGGAAGATTGTTCTTTCAGGGCTCTACCATCGCCATCGATCCCCGGCATTGAATGTGTTGGCCTAGTGTGGGGCTCCGAGGAGAGCTTGGCTGTCTGGCTGGTGTACCGGCCACCTAGCGCACCAGCAGCCACCCTGTCAGGCCTGCTCGAGGCGGTGGCCGGCTGGGCCTTGGAGTTCCCTAACCTATTGGTATTGGGAGACTTCAACTTCCATGCTGATGCCACTCCCTCCTCACAGGCTCTGGACCTGGTGACTTCCATGGCGACACTAGGGCTCTCCCAGTTTGTTTCGGGCCCCACACATCAAGCAGGCCACACGCTGGATTTGATCTTTGGCGCCGGTATAGATGTGATCATGTCTCCTTCGATGAAGGTGCCATGGTCTGATCACTACGCTCTGAAAGCCAGGATTGATTTTCCACCCCCACCCTGCTTAGGTGGCGAGCTGATTTGGGCTCGCCCACAGAGGCTGATGGACCCTGATAGATTCTGTCAAGCCTTGTGGGACCTTTCTCCCCCTGGCGACTCACTGACTGAGCTTGTTGAGGGCTGGAATACCCAGCTCCTGGCAGCCATCGATGAGATCGCACCTAAGCGCCCTCTGTGACCCCGCAGAAACCGGGCTCCCTGGTTTACCGAGCTCCCTGGTTTACCGAGGAGCATCGGAAAATGAAGCGGGACCTCAGACGGCTAGAGCGAGTATGGCGGGGTGCCCGTGACGGAGCCTCAAGAACATCTTATAGGGTTTTTATGAAAACCTACGAGATGGCAGTGAAGGCCGCTAAGAAGTCTTACTTCTCGGCCTCCATTGCATCCGCTAGCTCTCGCCCGGTGCAATTATTTAGTATAATTTAGTATAATTTGGCCCAGGAGGACTCCCCTGAGTGAGTGCCGAGGGCCCTGCTCCTCTCTGCCACTTACCATCTGGCCTGGGGCGGGGCCTGAAGCCTCATAAGGACTGCGTGGTGCTTGCTGCCTGCTGCCCAGGAGGACTCCCCTGAGTGAGTGCTTGAGGGCCCTGCTCTTGCCACTTACCATCTGGCCTGGGGCAGGGCCTGAAGCCTCATAAGGACTGCGTGGTGCTTGCTGCCTGCTGCCCAGGAGGACTCCCCTGAGTGCCTGAGGGTCCTGCTCCTTCCTGCCACTTACCACCTGGCCCAGGGCAGGGCCTGCCAGGCCTCACTAGGACAGTGTTACTGCAGGAGGGGCACAGAGTGTTTTTAAAATGTTTTTTAAAAAATTCTTTTGGATTTTTTGTATGTGGGGGGTGGGGGTGGGATGGATGTTTGGTTGGGTTTGGGAAATTATTTTTTTTATTTTGATGTTTTTGTAATTTTTAAATTTTTTTGTTTGTATTGTTTTATTGGTTTTGTTTGTTTGTATAAGTTGTTATTTTGTTCTTAGGGGGAGGGGTCAGGGCTGCCGGGGAGTGGGCCCCAGCCCACAAAATGGCTGGGGCATGTTCCACAGGGGGGGATGCACTGGGACAACCGATCTCAGTGATCACGGGTAGGAGGAGGAGTTACGCTAAGACCAGACCATGTCATTACAGAGGAGGCAGGTTTAGTCGTTGTCTGAGGACTATTCCTGCCTCCGGGTCTGGTCCTGACCGGATGGATACTAGAATCAGCAAGGGATACCCACATGACCTGTGCAATGCCAGGTCAATGATTCATAAGACCACTGCCATCCATGACTTGATCATGGATGGAGGACTTGACCTGGCATGTGTAACAGAGACTGGTTGGATGAAGCAGATGGGCCTGTCCTTGCCGCTGCTTGTCCACCAGGTTTCTCTTACGCACAGCAACCCAGGTCATGTGGGCGGGGAGGGGGTGTTGCAGTGATTTTTAGAAAGTCATTAGTTTGCACCAGGCGTCCTATTGGGAAGACCCAGTTTTCTGAGTGCATGTTCTGGAAGTTGGGCAATAGGGGCAGTACAGGATTCCTTTTGGTGTACCGACTTCCCCGCTGCACCAAGGATTCCCTGCCCGAGCTGCTTCAGGTCGTGGCGGATGTTCTCCTGGAGACACCTAGCTTGGTCGTCCTAGGGGATTTTAACATCCATGCCGACACGACCTTACAAGGGGCAGCTCGGGACTTCGTGGAAAGCATGGCCTCCATGGGGCTGTCCCTGAATAAGTCTGGCCCAACCCATAGCCGCGGACATGCCTTGGACCTGGTGTTTACCTCTATGGATGTTGGTGATCTGACACTAAGTAAAAGTGAAACAAAAGAAGTGCCATGGTCAGATCACTTCCTCGTGCAACTGGACTTCTCTGCGACCCATCCCCTCTGCAGGGAGGTGGGACCAATTCGGATGGTCCGCCCCCGCCACTTAATGGATCCAAATGGTTTCCAGAGAGTGGTAGGGGATGCTTTATCCCATGTTGATGGCCTTTCAGCTGATTCCCTGGTGGCCCGCTGGAATGCGGAGTTAACCAGGGCTATTGACTGTTTGGCTCCGAAGCGCCCTCTCCGATTGCATGGAGCCCGGAGAGCCCCGTGGTTTTCCATGGATCTGAGGGCAATGAAACAATCTTTGAGATGGCTAGAGCGCCGGTGGCGGATAACTCATTCCGAATCTGATCGGACACAGGTTAGAGCTCAACGTCGAGCCTACCAAGTGGCGATAGCGACGGCGAAGAAGAATTTCTTCACCGCCTCTATTGCATCTGCAGAAAACAGCAGCAGGAGACTTTTTCAGGTGGTTCACAATTTAGCGGAACCACCTGTAACATCGGGGCCCAGTACGGGCCACATGTTCTCCTGCAATGATTTTGCAAAGTTTTTTGCAGATAAAATCGCTCAGATTCGGGAAGAAGTAGACTCCACCGTGGGAGCAGGGCCAGGGCGGGAGAGGGCTAGAGTTCTGTCTAGTCAAGTTGAGTGGGATCAATTCCAATCTGTTACCTCCGAGGATGTGGACAGGCTGCTTGGACGAGTGAAACCAACCACCTGTCTCCTGGATCCTTACCCATCCTGGCTTATAAAAGCTAGCCGGGAAGGACTGGGCGATGGGCTTCGTGGGGTGGTGAATGCTTCCCTCCGTGAGGGAGCCTTCCCAGACCCACTGAAAGAGGCAGTTATTAAACTGCTTCTTAAAAAACCATCTTTAGATGCGGCCACAATGGCCAACTATCGGCCAGTCTCAAATCTTCCATTCTTGGGCAAGGTGATAGAGCGAGCGGTTGCCGAACAACTCCAGGCACGCCTGGAAGAAGCGGACCATTTGGATCCCTTCCAGTCGGGATTCAGGCCTCATTATGGGACTGAAACTGCCGGGAAAAATCTGACAGATACAGAGTCGGAACAGTTTCAGAGAGAAACAGAACTAACTGTGGTTAAAAAAGTAAAGTACCTAGGGGTAAACATAACAGCAAAGAATCTGAGTCTATTTAAGGATAACTATGAAAAATGTTGGTTTGAAATTAAGAGAGACTTGGATAGTTGGACAAAATTGAAGCTTTCTTTGTTAGGCCGAATTGCTGCTGTTAAGATGAATGTATTGCCAAAGATGTTGTTTTTGTTTCAAACATTGCAGATTGTGGACAAGACAGAGTGCTTCCGGAAGTGGCAGAGAGATATATCTAAATTTGTCTGGCAGGGCAAAAAGCCCAGAATTAAGTTTAAGATACTAACTGATGCGAAAGAAAGAGGGGGCTTTGCCCTGCCGGACTTAAAGTTGTACTATGAAGCCGCAGCTTTTTGCTGGCTAAAAGACTGGCTACTTCTTGAAGACACTGACGTATTGGACTTGGAAGGTTTTAACAATGCTTTTGGTTGGCATGCATACCTATGGTACGATAAGGTTAAGATCAATAAGGTCTTCAAGAACCATATTGTCAGGAAAGCAGTTTTTAATGTCTGGACAAAATACAAAGACTTATTGGAAAACAAAACCCCGAGGTGGCTTTCACCTCTGGAAGCTAAGGCCCGAAAAAGACCCAATATGGAGGCCAAATGGCCAAAATATTGGGAAATATTAGAAAAAGGAGACAATTGGAAATTGCAGAGTTTGGAGAAAATGAAGGATAAAGTGCGAGACTGGTTACATTACGCTCAGATTAAAGAAGTTTTTAAAAATGACAAAAGGGTAGGGTTCCAGGTGGAGAAATCGAAGTTGGAAACAGAATTGTTAGAACCAAAAAATAAGGTACTATCAAGAATGTATAACTTGCTGTTGAAATGGAATACACAAGACGAAATGGTTAAATCGGTTATGATAAAGTGGGCTCAGGATATTGGGCATAATATCTTGTTTGAGGATTGGGAAAGGTTGTGGACCACAGGGCTGAACTTCACTGCATGTAATGCTTTGAAGGAAAATGTAATGAAAATGATATATAGATGGTACATGACCCCAGTTAAACTTGCCAAAATATACCATTTGTCTGATAATAAATGTTGGAAATGTAAAGAACATGAAGGAACATTCTTTCACCTCTGGTGGACTTGCCCTAGAGTGAAAGCCTTCTGGGAAATGATATATAATGAGTTGAAAAAGGTATTTAAGTATACCTTCACTAAGAAACCAGAGGCCTTCCTTCTGGGCATTGTCGGCCAGAAGGTGTTAAAGAAGGACCGAACATTTTTTATGTATGCAACAACGGCAGCAAGGATACTTATCGCTAAGAGTTGGAAAACTCAAGATCTACCCACACTGGAAGAGTGGCAGATGCAGCTGATGGACTATATGCAACTGGCCGAGATGACTGGTAGAATTCGAGACCTGGGAGAAGAGAGGGTTGAAGAAGACTGGAAGAAATTCAAGATTTATTTACAAAAGTATTGTAATTTGGCAGAAGGCTAAGAAGGATGCTAGATCATAAATAACTGCCTACAATTGAATTAGATTTGAATTTGACGATAAGTGAGATTGAGGAAAATATAAAATTTTTTGGAGAATTATTAGATTAAATTAATTGAATGAGATTTAAGAATGTAAACAAGATGATAAATTGCTGGAAAAAGGTCATAATGATGTAAGTGGGAGTGGGAGACGTGAGGGAGTCCAAAGAAGTTTTGAAAAATGTGTTATGATTCATGTTATATTGTTTATCATTTTTGCATTTTGTATTTAAAAAATTTCAATAAATATTTATATAAAAAAAAATGAAACTGCCTTGGTCGCACTGGTTGATGATCTCCGGCGGGCTAGGGACAAAGGTGAGAGCTGTTTCCTAGTTCTGCTGGATCTCTCAGCGGCGTTTGATACCATCGACCATAACATCCTTCTGGACCGTCTTGAGGGGCTGGGAGCTGGGGGCACTGTCCTACAGTGGTTCCGCTCCTTCCTCCTGGGCCGTGTTCAGAAAGTGGTGGTGGGGGATGAGTGTTCAGACCCCTGGGCTCTCATTTGTGGGGTGCCTCAGGGTTCTGTCCTCTCCCCCATGCTTTTCAACATCTACATGCAGCCGCTGGGAGAGATCATCAGGAGGTTTGGGCTGGGTGTTCATCAGTATGCAGATGATACCCAGCTCTACCTCTCTTTTAAATCAGAACCAGTGAGGGCAGTGAAGGTCCTGTGTGAGTGTCTGGAGGCGGTTGGAGGATGGATGGTGGCTAACAGATTGAGGTTGAATCCTGACAAGACAGAAGTGCTGTTTTTGGGGGACAGGAGGCGGGCAGGTGTGGAGGATTCCCTGGTCCTGAATGGGGTAACTGTGCCCCTGAAGGACCAGGTGCGCAGCCTGGGAGTCATTTTGGACTCACAGCTGTCCATGGAGGCACAGGTCAAATCTGTGTCCAGGGCAGCTGTTTACCAGCTCCATCTGGTACGTAGGCTGAGACCCTATCTGCCTGCGGACTGTCTCGCCAGAGTGATGCATGCTCTGGTTATCTCCCGCTTGGACTACTGCAATGCACTCTACGTGGGGCTACCTTTGAAGGTGACTCGGAAACTACAACTAATCCAGAATGCGGCAGCTAGACTGGTGACTGGGAGCGGCCGCCAAGACCATATAACACCGGTCTTGAAAGACCTACATTGGCTCCCAGTATGTTTCCGAGCACAATTCAAAGTGTTGGTGCTGACCTTTAAAGCCCTAAACGGCCTCGGTCCAGTATACCTGAAGGAGCGTCTCCACCCCCATCATTCTGCCCGGACGCTGAGGTCCAGCGCCGAGGGCCTTCTGGCGGTTCCCTCATTGCGAGAAGCAAAGCTACAGGGAACCAGGCAGAGGGCCTTCTCGGTAGTGGCGCCCACCCTGTGGAACGCCCTTCCAGCAGATGTCAAAGCGATAAACAACTACCTGACATTCAGAAGACATCTTAAGGCAGCCCTGTTCAGGGAAGTTTTTAACGTGTGATTTTACTGTATTTTTGGTTTTTATGGAAGCCATCCAGAGTGGCTGGGAAGGCCCAGCCAGATGGGCGGGATATAAATAATAAATTATTATTATTATTATTATTATTATTATTATTATTATTATTATTTGGTCTTTAACGTCGCTTGAAGGACAGCCAAATTTAAATAACAATCTGATACACAGCTGTGAGGCATTTGCGAGCTTTTTTGCGGAGAAGGTCCTGCTGCTCCGCCATGACCTCCCTGCCAATTTGGATACAATAAAGGAACTGGAGGCCCCTCGACTGTCCTCAGGTCCAGTATTGGACCACTTTGACTGGATATCTCCAGCCGATGTGGACAGACTCCTCCGAGCTGGAAAGCCCACCACCTGTCCTCTTGACCCGTGCCCGTCATGGCTGATTAGAGCGTGTCCAGACGAGATGCGGGCCCCCCTGGGGGATATCATCAATTTGTCCCTTGGCACCGGGATATTCCCAGGGGAACTGAAGGAGGCAGTGGTGCGTCCGCTCTTAAAGAAAACATCATTAGATCCCTTAGATCTATCCAATTACCGCCCGGTCTCGAATCTTCCATTCCTGGGTAAGGTGACTGAGAGTGCGGTTGCTGAACAGCTTGGTAGGTTTCTGGATGAAACATCTGCTCTGGATCCATTCCAGTCCGGCTTCCGCGCTGGTCATGGGACCGAGACGGCTCTGGTTGCCCTAACAGATGATCTCCACAGGCAGCTGGATCGAGGCGGGTCGGGGCTGCTGATTCTTCTAGATCTGTCAGCAGCCTTCGACATGGTCGATCACGAACTCCTGGACCACCGCCTTGCCGACGTGGGGATCCAGGGCACAGTCCTTCAATGGCTGCGCTCGTTTCTCTCTGGTCGGGGACAGAGGGTGGTGCTTGGGGGGGAATTGTCATCGCGCCACTCCTTGGTGTGTGGAGTGCCTCAGGGTGCGATTCTCTCCGTGATGCTTTTTAACATCTTTATGCGCCCCCTCGCCCAGCTTGTCCGGAGTTTTGGGCTGGGTTGCCATCAGTATGCTGATGACACCCAACTCTATCTGTTGATGGATGGCCATCCTGACTCGGCCCCAGACACACTGGCGAGATGTCTGGAAGCTGTGGCTGGATGGTTACGTGGGAGCCGGTTGAAGTTAAATCCTTCGAAGACAGAGGTCCTCTGGCTGGGGCGGGATGATATGGGATTGAGGGGGCAACTCCCATCTCTTGCGGGGGTGCAATTAGTGCCAGCACCGTCCGTTAAGAGTTTGGGTGTAATCTTCGATACCTCCCTCTCTATGGAGGCGCAGATTACAGCTATAACAAAGGCGGCATTTTTTCATCTCCGCCAAGCTAAGCAGTTGGCCCCTTATCTCTCTTGCCCTGACCTAGCCACTGTGATCCATGCGACGGTCACCTCCAGACTGGATTATTGTAACTCGCTCTACGTGGGGCTGGCCTTGAGACTGACCCAGAAACTCCAGCGGGTGCAGAATGCCGCGGCGAGACTCCTTATGGGGTCTTCGCTGCGAGATCACATTCATCCGGTACTATACCAGCTGCACTGGCTCCCGGTGGAGTACAGGATCAGGTTTAAGGTGCTGGTTTTAACCTTTAAAGCCCTATACGGCCTAGGACCCTCGTACCTACGGGACCGCCTCTCCTGGTATGCTCCACAGAGAAACCTACGGTCTGCAAATAATAACATCCTCAAGGTCTCAGGCCTCAGAGAGGTTAGGCTGGCCTCAACTAGAGCCAGGGCCTTCTCGGCTGCGGCTCCAATCTGGTGGAACGCTCTGCCACAAGAGACTAGGGCCCTGCGGGACTTGACATCTTTCCGCAGGGCCTGCAAGACAGAGTTGTTCCACCAGGCCTTTGGTCAGGGCGCAGCCTGACTCCCTCCTCTGGCAACCTGCACAGAATTTTGCTTAATCGGTTGCCATTAATTTGATTTGAATTAATTTTTATAATGAAATATTTTTAGAATGTGTGATTATTTGATTGTTTGATTATTTGATTATTGTTAGCCGCCCTGAGCCCGGCTTTGGCTGGGGAGGGCGGGATATAAATAAAATTTATTATTATTATTATTATTCCACAAACAGAAGGCGGCAGGGAGACAAGCTCCACTTTCCCTTTACAACTCAGCACCACATCCAAAGATGGCCCTGTGGGTCCATTCCAACTCTTACAATTCTATGATTCTTTCCCACACTGTTGTTGTTGTTGTTGTTGTTGTTGTTGTTGTTGTTGTCCCCTCAATCCTTTCAAAGCAGATTGTTCAGATGTGCAGGGTTCTGTAAGGGGAATGCAGAAATTGCCTCCCTCCACTTCCAGAATGGAAGCATCTACTTAGGGATGTTTGCTGCCCACAATTCTGGTGTGGTCCATGACATGTCTGCATTAAATATTGGTTTTTAACTGCATTTTTATTTTTTAAAATTTCATATTGTATGTTATGGTATTGACAACTCCCAATTTAGGTGAGGCCAAATAATGTGCAATTGCACACAGTGCTGAACTCAGAGGTAGCCCCAAAATGTCACAAAAAAGGCAGAATGGGGCAGAATGGGCTTACATGTGCTCCGTCAATGTGTATGGGGGTTCAGAATGGAATCTCCATGCAAAATGAAGATTGCCTCTATTAAAATTTGAATATTATGGAATGCAGATTGTAGTACAATAAAAGAAATAAAATAAGCAATAAAACTACAATTTTAAAAACTTCTGGCTTCAAACATAGTGCACTGCAATTGATGCAACCGTGTGGGAAACAAGCAAGACAAATTGAAGCTCTTAATACAGGATGGGAAATATGACCTAGTAGGCATTAATGAAACCTGGTGGCATGAGACTCATGATGGGGTGTAGAAACTCTTTAAAAGGACAAGACCGAAGGTGGGGGGGGGGGGCGGATAGCATTATATGTAAAGGATGTGTATACTTGTGAAGACATCCATGACCTGGAGCATGGAAGGCAGATTGAGAATGTATGAGTAAATATTGCAGGAGAGGGAAACAACAGTGGCCTTACTGTGGGTGTCTGCTCCAAGCCAGACTGAGGAGTTAGACGGAAGCTTTCCTACAGCATATTACTAAACATTCAAAAATGGAAATGGGAGACTTCAACTTCCCCTATATCTGTTGGAACTCAAACTCTGCCAAGAATGTAAGGTCCAACAAATTCCTCCATTGCCTCGCTGACAATTTCCCACAAGGTGGAAGAAGCAACAAGGGGATCATCTACTTTGGACATGGTCCTTGCCCTTAACAAGAAAAAAAAATTAAGTACTCTGGGTACTTACTTTTTGCCCTTTTACTCCACTACAGTCACATTTTCCACAGCCAGAACAAGCCTGTGGGTTAAAAAGAGAAAAATAATTAATTCTAGAATTCAAAATAAGCTGCAACATATGGTAAAGAGCTGTCTAGAGGAAATAATTACATGTAATAAGAATAAAATTGGTAACGATGCTTACAAAAGGTCACAGTGAATATCCCCTCAAAAACCATAAGGCAGGGAGGTCCAACTTTTCATACCAAGTGGGTCACAAAAGTACCAACCTTGTTGGAGCATGCCCAACATTTCCACATGCTCCAGCCCTCATGCTGCCTTCCCAAAGCTTAAGGTGCCAGGCTAGGGGAAGAAGGTGTGAGGCTCCGGCTGGGTCCTAGAGTCTCCCAACTTCTTCTTCCCAAACTTGGGAAAGGGCTAACTAGAATTTGGAAGGAGACTGGAGGACTTGAGGACTCATCAGAGAACTTACAGCTCCTTCACATAGGTCAGTGCCTCCTGACCCACCTCTGGGAGGGCAGTGCAAGGGCTGTGGATGGGGGGGGTCAAATGTTGCAGAGGGCTGCAAAAAGGCATCAAGGGCCACATGGCCCTCGGGATGTGTGCTGGACCACCCTGACATAAGGTACAAAGCATTTTTTCATGCTCAGTGTTCTACTTCAGCGATTTAGTTCTTGGGTGTTCTACCTCAGCAATTGTGTTATATGTTTACATCTTCCACTGCAGTTCCCTACATCAGCAAAGAAAGGTCAAGCAAACAGAGAATGTATCAGCAGAGTCAATCTGTAGCTACTGATAATGGTGAGGAGGTATCTCAAAATGAAGGAAATTACTGTCACCCCTTTGACAAGCTCAGCCAACCCTCTGGCAGAACAGTGGATCTTTCAGTTGCTATTTTATAGGCCCAAACACAATATGTCCAAGATCTCTGAACAGATTCCTCAACATATTTTTTTAAAAAACTTTAAAGCTCTTGGAGGATAAGGGCCACCCAGAACAAATTGCTTTTAGGCAGCATTACTGGGGAAGGTAATCCTTATATGCAATTCTCTGATAGAAGTTTTCCTTCCCCAAAGGAAACTGGGAAGCTGCTGTTGTTGCTTTTAAGAGAGGGTCACTCATATCCCACCCAAAGGATGAGTACCTCCAATAGGGCTACAGGTTTTAATATTTTCTTAAGTAAATAAATCATGCAATTTCTTCACAGATCTCCCATGCCAAATCTGTTTTGAATCTTAACTTATAATGAAAAGCCAGAAATTGGGATGCCAGAAAATACACCAGCCTTGCTGCTCCTGTGGGGGGCAGAAGCTTTGTTTCATATGTCTGCACACTTGGATTTTTATTTTTACCATGCAATAGGTGTCACAGGATTTTGGGATTCCTACCCATCACCATGCAGACAAGCCAGACAGCCCGTGGTGGAATCCAAACCTCATTATCTCCAAATAACAAATATCAGGCTCAGGGCACACAACATGGGATTTTTCCCTTCTGTGGTGCACTCAGATCTTCCCCAAAAAGATGCTTTACATATTTTGGTAAGTTTATCCTAATGCCTTTGAAAATTTGAATGAAAATAACTCCGCATATGCTTGGAGCAGGGATAGCCAGCCTGGTGCCCTTTTTATCTTTTGGACTTCAACCCCCATCGTCTGTTGCTACTGGATTGAGGCTGGTGGGAGTTGCAGTCTCCAAATTCTGGAGTCTAGAGCACTTCCGGGTTGGCGCCATAGCCGAATGGCGGATTCCCTCCGAGCTCCGGAGGGAATCTGCTCGACAGGGGTTGGGTCCTGCCGTGCCGGCGACGCAGGGACCCTCAAAAACCACGGGCGCGGAAGCCCGTGGACCTGGTGACTCGGCGGGCACTGTTTGCGCCCCCCCAACCCGCGAAGGAGCCTTTTTAAAGGCTGCGGAGCGGGGGACGGGGAGCGGCGCGGTGCTGTGAGTCTTCTGCTTCCCCTGCCGAGCGAAGCCGCATGCCATTCGACGGAGAGCGCTGACTTCTTCTTCTGAAAATTTGGACCAAAATCTAAACAACCCATGAGTAGTTTGGAAATTTGGACTTTGGACTAAAAACTTTCTTGGATTCGGCACGAGCGGGGGATGTGCTAAAAGGAAGTCTGTCTCCCCCCCATTGTATACAATTTAAAGCAAGGATTTGACAACTAAGGTCGAGAGAAGAGCCTTTTCTTTATTGGATAAAAGTTATTAATTGCACGGATTGATAGCATAAGTAATTGTGCTGGAGGATAAGAGCTAATTTTTTTATTTTTTTTGAGTTAAAGTGCCACCCATCCCGGGACCGGGAGTGATCCGCGAGAGGAGCCTGCGGAGGAGACATAGAAGATTTTGACAGCTGTCAAATTAGCTGTCAAAGTCGGAAAAAACAGAGAACTTTGTTGCTGATGTTCTTGCCGGTTACATTAGATACAATATAGTTACAAGTGGTTGAAAATAAGGAACTGAAACAAATTAACTTGACTTTTGGGTTGGAAGTGAAAGGAATATTGAACAACCAGAATCCCTCTAGAGGGGGTTCAGGGACATTACAAGAATGGAAATAGGTCGGAAAATACTAGCTGACCTGGACGAGGTTGCTTTTCTCTTGGGAAAGTTGTGTAAGTTGCAAGAGCAAGGTCATGTTTTGTCTACAAGTGCCATAACTTTGAAGCCAACAGCAAATGAATCTACTGAGTCAGAAAAGAACTTGTTGTACAAAACCCAGGCAGCTGAACAAGAAAAGAAATTTGAGAAAACTGAGAAAGTGGAGAAAGGGATATACGCTGAACAGGAGGAGCAGGAAGGAGGGGCTGCAATGCTGCAGAAGGCAAAGGAGAGCCGGAGGCCTGTCAAGATGGATATAAAAGAAAATAAGGACTGGACGAGGGAAATTTGGTTTGAATTGAAGAAGGAGGAACGGAAAGATCTCCCTTTGTGGAGATCTGAAGATTTTGGGACATTTGGACCTAAAAGGATTAAGAAACAATTTCTAAGCTTCACCTTTAAATATGGAGGCCCGGCTGGAAGGAACATGGACACTTTCGGGACAGAGCCCTTACGAGATTTGGTGGTTAATACAAAAGACTATAAAAAAAACCGGCAGATAGGAACTGAGAGAGAATTAAGAGCCTCTGACGTGAGGAATCCAGGCTGACAGCAGATGGACAATTGGACAATGGTTTAAGGATTGAAACCGGGAAAGGGAGGGTGGGGTTTAGGAATCCGAAGGGTGTACAAATATATTCTGATCCTGTCTACTGTTTCTTTCTTTGCTTTGTTATTAATATAAAAATGGGGAATTCGTGTAAGGGAAATTGGGTCTATCTTAGAAAAAGTCTTTAAGCATAATGATTAAGGTATATAAGTTAAAATTCGATACATAAACTGAATTAAGTATAATAACAAACTAGGGTTAAAAATTAGGGATAAGAACTTGTTGAATAAATATTTGGACATGGAATACAAGAAGGGGAGGCGAGGGGAAGTTGCAGAAAAAAGTTATTGAAAATTAGGATTTTAAAGGTTGAATGTTTTTCAATTTTGTTTTTCCTCTTTTGCTTTTTCCTTTTTCCTTTTTATCTTTTTTGGAAAGTTGTTTTTGGTTTTTGTGTATTATTTGAAACTATAATAAATATCATTTAAAAAAAAAAAAACCAGCCTCCCATCCGCACAGATCTCTTCCCGCAGGTTGAACCTCCCAGTCTGATTCTTCTCCCCCTGACACCTCCCCTCCCTCCTCTTCAGAGGCAGGAAAACCCACAAAGTCCCCTTCGTCGTCTGTGGGTCCAAATTCTTCCTCCCAGAATCTAGCTAGTGGTTTTGGCTTATCCGGGAACAAACTGTGGAATTCTCCCACCAGATAGCCATCATTAATCGACTCAGCGGGGACCCACGTGTTTTCCGACATGGGTTCTCCCTCCCAAGCTACCAAGTACTCCACCTGGTGACCTCGCCACCTTGAATCAAGTATTTCCGTGGCTCGGTGCGGTGTTCCCTCTCCTCTACCCGTGGGTGGGTGGTGACTCCTCCCTCCCGTCCCGGGAATTCCCGCCCCTCCCTGTACGGTGAAAGTAGGGACCTATGGAACACTGAATGTATCTTCATGCTGTCAGGCAACTTGAGTTTGAATGCCACTGGGTTCACCTGCAGTATTACCTCAAAAGGTCCCAGCTGCCTCGGCTGCAACTTCTTGCACCCTCCCTTTAGGGGTAACCCTTGGGTTGACAACCACACCCGGTCTCCCACCCATATGGCCTCCCCCCCGACGGTGCCTGTCCGCCTGCCTCTTGTAAACTTCCTTGGCCCGCTCCAAGTTCATCTTGAGCTGCTGGTGCAAGGCCTCAATTTCCTCCACAAATTGCTCAGCCCCAGGTACACTCCATCTTTCCTCTCCACTCCCAGGGAAGGCCCTGGGATGACACCCATAGTTGGCCATGAACGGTCTCATTCCCGTGGACACATGTTCAGCGTTATTGTATGCAAATTCAGCCAAAGCTAATTTCTCTACCCAGTCGTTCTGTCTCTCGCTGACGTAGCAGCGTAGGTATTGCTGGAGTATACTGTTCGCTCTTTCGGCTTGCCCGTTGGTCTCTGGGTGCCTCGCCGTCAAGAAGCTCACCTCGACCTGTAGCAAGCTCATGAGCTTCCTCCAGAACCTGGAAGTAAATTGTTTCCCGCGATCCGAGATTACCCTCGAGGGAGTCCCATGCAATCTGAAAATGTGATCCACAAACAACCTGGCTGTCTCCTCTGCCGTTGCCGCATGTGAGCAAGCTATGAAATGGCACATTTTTGTCAGGAGATCGACTACTACCATGACTGCTGTTTTCCCCCTTGACGTGGGCAGTGCCCCCTTATAGTACAGTGCCCCCTTATAGTACAGTAGCCCTCCTTTTCCTCAAACCCTCCATTGTCTTCCCTTCCGTCTCGGAGTTCCCTGATTTTTGCCTGAGCGAACGCATCATCTCTAGTGAGCCCTGCCAGTTCTCATTTCCCAACCAACGCTCCCCCCCACACCCACCGGTCCTCGGGAAACACGTGTCGGGTCTCTGGTGGTCCCTCTCCTTCCATATACTCCGGTTTCCGGGAGAGAGCATCTGCTCTTACGTTTTCCGCTCCCGGCACGTATCTGATCGAAGGAAAACTTGGCGAACTCCTGGGCCCATCGAATCTGTCTCTGGTTGAGCACTCGCGCGGTCCGCCAGTATTCCAAGTTCTTGTGGTCAGTACAGACCTGGATCTTGTGCCGTGCCCCTATCAACAGATGTCTCCATTGCCGAAACGCCGCATAGATCGCAAACAGTTCTCGTTCATACACTGTGTAGTTTTGCTCTGACTTGCTCAGCTTCCTTGAGAAAAGGCACACGGCCTCCAGCACTGCTTGGCCCTGGGCTGCAAAAGGACCGCTCTAACGGCTCAGTCGGATGCGTCCGTCTTCAGTCTCATGGGCTTCTCCAGATCCACGTGTAGGAGCTGCTCTTCCGAAGTGAACGCCTTCTTCAGCCGTTCAGAGGATTGCTGCGCACTCTCTGTCCACGCGAACTTCTTTTTGCTACTCAGACAATCTGTTATGGGCGCTGTCAAGTGAGCGAAGTTCTTTATGAACTTCCGGTAGAAGTTGCTGAAGCCTAGGAACCTCTGCACATCCTTTTGGTTTTGGGGAGCTTTCCATTCCAGCACTGCCTTCACCTTGTCTGGGTCCATAGCTAGGCCCTTGTCTGACAACTTGTACCCCAGAAACTCGACCTCTCTGGCGTGGAATTGGCATTTTTCCAGCTTGACCCACAACTGATGCTTCTGCAATCTCTGTAGCACCTCCCTGACATCTCTGACGTGTTGCTTCTCATTGTCCGAATAGATTAAGAGGTCATCCAAAAAGGCTACGCAGTTCTTGTACAGCAGGGGCCCCAACACGTGGTGCATGAATGCTTGAAAGCAGGCGGAGCCGATTGTAATCCAAATGGCATGACTAAGTACTCAAAAGCCCCCAGGGGGCTGAACATGGTTGTTTTCCATTCGTCCCCCTCCCTTATCCTAATCAAATTGTATGCTCCCCTGAGGTCCAGCTTGGTAAAAATCTTTCCCTGCCTCACACGTGTCAAAGTCGTCAATCCTGGGCATTGGGAAAGTCATGGGTTCTGACACCAGGTTCAAGGCCCTGTAATCCACGACTAGTCTGGGCTGATTAGTCTCTTTTTTGTCCACAAAGAACACCGGACTGCCCCCCACCGCCTTTGATTCCCTTATGAACCCTCTCTTCAGGTTCTTGTCAGTAAACTGCCGCAACTCCTGCATCTCCCGGTCGGACATGGCATACAGCTTACCCACCGGCCACTGAGCCCCTGGGAGTAGGTTGATTTGGCAGTCAAAGGGCCTGTGCGGGGGGTAGTCTATCTGCCTCCCTCTCGCTGAAGACCTCCTTCAAGTCAGCATATTGTGGTGGCACCTCCCCTTTCTGTTCCATGGCCAGCCCAGCCACCCTGGCCACCGTCATTCTTGGGTCCTTCCCTCCCAGACAGTGTTCTAAGCAGTAAGCTGACCCAAAGGTGACTGACCGCTGATGCAATGACACTACTGAATCATGTATTGCCAGCCAGCTCATTCCAAGTATTATTGGGGGTCCTGCCAGTGTGGCCACGTGAAAGGCAATGGTTTCCATGTGCCTGGAGACCCTCATTTGCATTGGCAGTGTCTGGTGTGTCACCTCCCCTCCCAGAAGTTCCCTGCCATCGATGGTGGTCACCTGCAAGGGAAAATCTAGTGGTAACAGGTGGAGTTGGTGCTCCAGAGCGAAGTCTCTGCTGAAGAAATTACATGAGCTGCTCGAATCCAGCAGTCCCTTAACTTTGACGGGGTGCCCATTCAGGAGTTCTAGCACCACTTCTATGGCTATAGCTGCCTTGGGGGGGTCAGGCTGGGGCACTTCTATTGGTCGCTGGCCTGGCTGCTGCCCCTGCTGGTTGGCAGCCAGGCGTTGTCATTTTCCTGCACCTGCCCTTCCTCCCCCTTCTCGTCGTGGTCTGCAGCCCCCACCATCCCTTGCCAGGCTTTTCGTTGAGGGCAGACCTTAGCAAAATGTCCCGGTCGTTGACAGAGGAAACACTTCTTGGTAGTTTTCCACTCCTTTCCCTCCCTTTTCCGCCCTTCACCAGCGTTTGAAACTTCGCGCGCTCCCGCGCTTCTCCTGAGCCCACGCTTCCTGGCGTACGCCGATCGCAAGCACAGCCTTTGTGAGTTCATCCATCGACCGTGGCCGGGGTGCTCGGGACACTTCGTCTTTCACTTCGGGAGATAAACCCGCCTCAAACAACATTTGTATCGGTTCAGAGTCCAGATCCCACCCGAGTCGGTGGACGCAACATCGCAAAACACGACCAGTAGTTTCTGACGGACTGGCCCCCTTGCTTGCACCCCATCAGTTCCCGCCGTGTCACGCTTTGCTCAACCTCACTGGAGAACATCGCGTCCATTGCCTGGTAGAATTTCTTAAGGTCCTTCAAGGCATCATTCTGCGTTGCCATTAGGGGCCTGATCCATTCATGCGCCCCATCCTGCAGATGCCCCACAATGTAAGCCACCCTCTCCCCGTCATCAGAAAAGTCATCTTTCTGCAGTTCCAAAGCGTACTGCACTTCCGTTCGGAAAGCATTGTAGTCTTGGGGCTTTCCACCAAACTTGTGTACCAGCCCCGGTACCTTCCTTGCGATGTGGGTGGTTCTGACCTGTGCATCCTGAGCCCGTCTCTCGTCCAGCCGTGCCGTCAGGGTAGCTACATGCGCCTCCAAGTCTCGGTTCCTCTCAACCAGACTCCGCACCGCAGCTTGTTGCTCCGTCTCTCCAGCTGTCCCTGTTTGGCTCATCGTGCTGCCTCTCTGGGGCTGCGCGCAAGCAACGTCAGTGACTGACGGATTGCTGTAATGGTTCTAGGGGTTGCTCATGCGTAAACCGGCGCCACACCTGGCTGGGTTGCCTGAGTGAACCTTTTCTGTCCGGACAGCCACTCGCCCGTGGCTGTCTCAATCGCTGGCAGAATCCATCAGTGGGCGTTTCTTGAACTTCTTTCAGCAAAGCAGCTCTTTGACCCCTAGTCTCTGCCTACTCTCCCTGCGTGGAAGCCTTCTGCGCAAGGAGGGTGTGGGCAGCGGAGGACCTGTGCTCTCCCCGCTGGTCCCCGGCGAGGAGTCATGGGACCGCCTCGCCAATTCCCCCATCTGCCCCCCTTCTCCACTGGTGCTGCGCTGATTTCCTTCCCCAGAAGATGGGCTGCTTCCAGAATCCCTCTGGAGCTCCCTCTCTCCCTCTGGCCCCGATGGCAGTTCCCTGACAACTATGTTTATTTATTTACATGGATGCAACATCTGCATTGCCTGTTGATTTTATAAGGACCGTGAAACAAAAAAATTATACAGCCATTTTAATTTCAAATGATATTTATAAAAAGTTATAAGTTCAGAATATTCTGCCGAACCCGGAAACACTCGCCAGAAGGGTCAACTGACTCATAAAGCACAGACGTTCAAGGCTAATTGTTTGTATTGCAATAAATCTTCAACCTAATTACGATTTGCGTGCTGTGTTATCAAGACGGCAGCCTGGGCTCCTGACAGCCTGACTGTGACCAACTCCCGCCAGGAAACCCATGTCCCCACTGTGGGGGGATGTGTGGATCCAAAATTGGCCTCCAGTCACTTACAGACTCATTGTTAAGACTATGTTCATGGAAGACAATCTGACTCAGCTACAAGTGATTGCCAAAGAAGAAAAATGATAGTATTTTTATTTCCTTATTTTAAATTATAGTCTTGGTTTTTTCCAAGCACTTTGAATGGGTAAAAGAATATTCATTGGGTTCCTTAACTCTCTGGGGATACTGCCAACTGTCTATGATCCTCTCCTTGCCTTCACCCCAGTAGCAAGGGTCTCCTTAGTTTGTTAGATGATGAGACACAGATATATGACAGATGATATGCTGACAAATTCACTGCCCATGCCATCAGTGTCAAAATCACCACAGCGGACTGATGCCTCTACCACAACCATGATTTCAGCATGCCAGTTCTGCTACAAATGGGCAGTGTTCCATGAGTACAAGCGCTTTAACTCAGGGCCACTTTATGCTGGCATGGCAAAAAGCATTTTTCTTTTGATTATGTGCTTTGTTATGGTTGCCATTTGTTCCTTCTTTGTCTTTTGCATGTTCCTCCCTTACTCATCACCTCATTCCTCTCAGGTTCAACAGCTGGAGAAATGAACTGGCATCCTGGGCACTTACAGGCCACACAAAGAAAGCCATTAGAAATCAAATTCATGGTGAAGTGGAATAGACTTCAAAACCATATCCTGTTTAAAATTCCTGCTACTTCAGTGTCCTGTAACATTGCAGAGCAGCTAGCTAACCAATGTCCTTGGATGGAAACTAAAGAAAGCTTAGCTATCAACACTGCTGGGCCTTAATCACCCCACTTTCCTTCCTGGAAACCCTCATCTGTGCTTGCATATATGTCAATCTAATGCTATGTTCTCAGGGAAATGACTTCCTCCATGCAATGAAGGAAACAGACTTACTGGTCTGCTGTAACTAGGACTGAGCTAAAAATGGTCTCCCCTGCTTTCTGTGATTTTTCCAGGATGAGTATGCTATGAATAGAGGCAGGGAGAACCGATGACAGGCAAGGGGCTGTCTCCCTCCCTTTTGGGTAGCCTGTATAGCAGGGATGGGGAACATCTCTCAACCCAACGACTGCCATTTCCTTGTGATCAACCTTTGGTGAAGAGTCAAATGCCAGCAGTGAGAAGGTCGAAAATGAAAGTGGGTGTCACCAACGTGGGTGGGACCGGAGCTGGTGGTTGATAAGGCCACCTCACAGTAGCTCACATGCCACATACAGAGTCCAGTCTATACTGGACTCACATTATTATACAGAACCCTCATTATGAACATTCAGGAGAAATTTAAAAACATTCCTGTTCACTCAGACATTTGATGGCTAAAATCTGTTCCTGGCAATTATTATTAATTCTGAAAGTGGAATGCGACTGTTTCCCAATGTTTTTACTCTTTTTTAAATATTTTAAATGGTTTAGATGTCTACTTTTGGGGGGAGGAAATGTACTGTTCTGTGGGTTTATTTGGGGGGAAAGGTAGGATGGCATTTTAACAAATTTGCTAAAAACAGTATCAGACATGATCCATATATCTGAGAAGCCACAGGAACAGGATATTAGAATTAAAAACCTCATGAAAGATAGTTATTGCAGTCTTTTTTAAAAAAATCACCTTTCCCCAGCTCTTCTGGGAAGCGACTGCAGTTTTGGAGAAACCATACCAAAAGCCATGATCCAAACTACCGTTCTTTGAATGCTATCTAATCTTTGGTCAAATTAAAGCCATCTATGATTTTAAAACAGCTAAACAATGTCTGGGTGCAGAACTATAGCAGCCTGAAGTAGTAATAGGAAACTGAATACTGTTGTTAGTAGTTGCCTGATGCATAAGGGAAACAAAATTTTGTCAATATTCCCTTCCCTGCTTCACTGTCAACTAGACAGGATACTGGCAAAAACTGAACTTTTCCTCTTAAAGGAAAAACACTTAAAACATTTTTTTCCATGTTTCCAGCTGGGTGTTGTTAAATAAAAACATGTTTTATAATTCTCTGGGAAAATTTCACAATATATTACATAAATATGACATATTAATATAATTGTCTTTACTTTTAAAATATCATTTATTTTTTGGCGGGATAATCAACTGCCCAGTGATATTCAGATGAAGGGTGATATATAAATTTTATAATTAATAATAACAATAATAATCAGGAAATGACCTCTCTTAAAATTGCCACGGGAGCAGAAGAGAGCATTGTCCATGGGCATCAATGGAGCTTTTGCAGGCCCTTCACTGTCAATGCCATTTTATAGATAAGATAACTTACCTATAAGGTAAGTATCTCTCAGCCTTAGTTTCTGACCTGGTTCTTATGTCACTTTAAATCACAGTTTTAAGTTCAAAAAAGCTACTTCAAAGATGAACACAGAGCACGCAGATGCATGCAGCTAATGCCTGTGCTGCTGCCATGCTCCTGGGAGTTAAGCGATCATTGCACTTCCCATTATGTCTGAACCCAGGATCATGATTTGTTTCTCCAACTATAGCAGTAAGCCAAGGGCAAACCTTGCTTACAGCTTGTGCTTTGTTTGAACAGAAACAATCGACAAGCTGGTTCAGACGTAACCCTGAGCCAAACACAGCTTAGCTATCAGCATCACCTAGATTTTAGCCCTGCACACAAAGAAATTAATTGAGTTTATATATACCGTCCTATACTCAGAGGTCTTAAGGTGGTTCACAGAAAAGATCACAACATATATAATCAGAATAAAAACAACAACCCAAATAACACCCTCTCCAGAAAAGAGCCACATTTTAAAAGGGCATAGGCTGTCAGACTTCCGGAGGCGGCGCGTCCGGCAATGGCTGCCCTCTTCTAACTGCAAAGAGGGAGCTCCGCAGGAACGGGTCGTCCGCTACGGCGCAGCGGAGACCCACATCGGAAAACCACAGGCAGCGTAAGCCTGTGGCCGTGGGACTCGGCGGGCACCAGGAGCACTCCCCGAAACGAAGAAGGGACCTCGTAAGAGGCTCCGGAACGTAGAGGGGGGGTGCGGTGCTGTGAGTCAATCGCTCTTTCTGCGGAGTGAAGCCGCGTAGCTGCTGTCGGCGAGCGCTGTCCTCTTTTCCTGGAATCATTCGGCTTGGAACCAACAACTCGTGAGTAAGACAAGAAAAGATAAGGTTTGGGACCAAAATTTTCGCTAATTTGGCTAAAAACGAGAGACGCAACCAGGAAGTCCGTCTCTTGCCACTGCTTAAGATCTAAAGCAAAGGCTTTGACGCTTGGAGTCTTTGAAGAGCTGTCAAAGGACAATTAATTCTTACATCTACTTAAGCTATTTCAGGACTTAACTTTTGAAAGTTTTATTTTAATCTTTGAACTGTCTGATACCTCCACTGTTGGATTTACAAATTGATAAAGAATCCCAGGCAGTCGGGCTGCCTAGACACTAGAACTGTCAGATTGCAAGACTTGATATTTTGTTACTGGAGCCAGTATTAGCTGAGCCTAAATGGAACTGTTGCTTTGAATTGTTACATCTTGCACTTATTGAGACATGGTTATATATTGAGACCAACTCTGCTAAATACAACTGCTGAAGGTTCTTCAAGAAATTAAAGGCTGTTTGGACATTCTTTTTAAAGTATTGAAGTTTGGAAAATTTTAATAACTGATATTAATTAATTTGACTTCTTCCCTACAATACAAGTGGACTCCCCCTAGAGGATCCTTGGATTTACAATTATATGTGACTTTCCTTTTGGTTTCCTTTCCTCCTATGTGGTTGTTTATCTCATGGGCTTGTGGATTCCCATGAGAACATACTCAGTTTGACCTTGACTCATAGACAGAAGTGGAATGAGCGGCACTGGGAGACAAACAAGAGCGGGTAAAGCAAAAAAGCAAACAACTTTGAATTTACTTTCCCAGCCGCGCAGATCATCGGTCCCTGCTGTTTTGGAACTAGAAGAAAGTGAGCAGCTGTCGGGTGAAGATATGGCAGCAGGTGGAACTGCTTCAGTATTAGACAAAATACTTGAAAAATTGGAAGGCCTAGATAAAAAGGTGGATGAACAAACGGCAAAGATCGACCAGACTAGAGACTCTGTTAACAAGTTAACTGAACAAGTTATTTTGA
The DNA here is from genome assembly GCF_951804945.1 of Podarcis cretensis. NCBI lineage: Eukaryota > Metazoa > Chordata > Lepidosauria > Squamata > Lacertidae > Podarcis > Podarcis cretensis. The sequence continues at coordinate 126,112,641 of NC_137172.1, read as the reverse complement.
ACGCTCAAGCAATTAGCAATTTATCTGAATCCACTGTAGAAAATCGGAGATTGGCAGAGGAAGCCATTCAGAGAACTGCAGTATTGGAGCAGGAGGTGAGACCACTCCATAAGCAGGTTGGGGAACAACAGGCCTATCTGTCTATGATTGAACTTTGGGCCAGGGAAAACAACCTAAAATTGAGGTTTATACCAGAACTTGAACACGAACAAGGGAACTTAACTGAGTTTTTAACAAAAGAATTTTCTAAGTGGTGGCCTTTGGAGGAGGAAAAGGACTTTAAAATTGTGACTGCTTTCAGACTTGGAAAACTTACAAGGGAGGACAAGCCCAGAGACTGTTTGATTACCCTGAGATCCAAGGAGGAAAGGGATAAAATATTAAGACTACATTACGGAAAGTCACTCGAAATTTTGGACAAAAGAGCAGAGATTTACAAGGATATTCCTAAACAACTTTTGGCTCTTAGATCTACCTACCTTGAATTAGTCAAGCTGTTGAGGAGCAACCTGATTATCTTTAGGTGGGAATTTCCACAAGGACTATCTTTTACGTTCAGGGGGAAGAAGATTAAAATTAAAACAGCTGAAGACAGAGATAAATTTTTGAATTCGTACGGAGAGGACCTTCAGAAAGGGATTGAAAGACCCTTAGGGGCTGGACCACAGCCTGAACCCACATCTACACCTCTGGGGTCTGTAGACCAGGATAAAAAGATACCACCACTAGAACAATAACAGATTTGACCAGGATGTCTCTGCAACTTCTGAGTTGGAACATAAATGGCGCCAACATCCCGGAGAAAAGAAGAAGGATATTTCATATTTTGAAAAAAGAACAATTGGACGTTATTTGCTTGCAAGAAACACATGTGACTAGGCTACATAGAAAAGTGTTAATAAATAAAAGATTAGGCCAAGAATTTATTTCATCGGACCGAGTAAAGAAAAGAGGTGTGGTGATATATGCAAAAGAGAGCCTGTCACCAAAATTTCTATTTAAAGATGAACAAGGACGAATTTTGGCAATAGAGATCCAGACCCAAGGAGAAAAGTTTTTGTTATTAGGAATTTATGCACCAAATGAGGGAAAATCAGAATTCTACAAGAAGCTGCACGAGATTATGCTGGATTATCTGGACTATGATAACATCATCATGATGGGAGATTTGAATGGAGTGGTATCAACCAACATGGATAAGTCACATAGCCAAAACGTGACAAAAGACGGCAGACTACCGAAAACATTCTTTGACATGACTGACAACATGGACTTGATTGACATTTGGAGAACAAAGAACCCTCTAGGAAGAGAAGGAACATTCTTTTCTGAAGCCCAACTGACATGGACAAGAATCGACCAAATTTGGATAACCAGAGGCCTGGCACCCAAGATAAAAAAAGTGGAAATCTGCCCAAAGACTTGCTCCGACCATAATGCGGTGAAGATGGATATGAGATTAACTCCAACCGGCTCCTTTAGATGGAGGATGAATGACAACTTGTTTAGAGATCAGGACATTATTAAAAAGGCCCAAAAAGCTTTGAAGGACTATTTTGAGATAAACCTGAATACTACGGTGGAAAAAAGAACTGTATGGGACGCAAGTAAGGCGGTCATGAGGGGGTTTCTGATACAACAGCATACTATTAAGAAAAAAGTACAGAAGGATAAGAAAGATAAGATCTTGGAGAAAATTAATGAAGGCGAGAAGAAGTTAAGATCGAGACCGAAATCAAAGGAGAAATCAAGAGAAATCAAACATTATCAAGCACAATATTCAAAACTGATAAACCAGGAAGTGGAATGGAAAGTTAAGTTAATGAAACAAAGATCCTTTGAATCGGCAAATAAATGTGGAAAGCTGCTAGCATGGCAGCTGAAAAAGAGACAAAAGCTGAATACAGTAACAAATTTAGAAATTGAGGGAAGAAATATTCAGAACCCAGTGGAAATCAGAAAGTCCTTCCAGAGATATTTCAAACAACTATATACTCAAGGGCCGCAAAATGAATCAGAGATAGAACAGTTTCTAAAGAAGAATGGTTTACCAAAGTTGACTCTCCGGAATAGAACAATCCTGAATTATAAAATAACACAATTAGAGATCGAGGAGGCCATTCAGAACATGCAATTGGGCAAGTCTCCAGGGCCAGATGGGCTTACCTCCAAATATTATAAGACATTGAAAGACTATTTGATACATCCATTAATGGAGGTTTGCAATGAAATTATGGAGGGGAAGAAGGCACCGGAGTCGTGGAAAGAAGCTTTCATCACATTGATACCTAAACTAGAAACTGAAAAGACACAACTTAAGAATTACCGCCCCATCTCCCTCCTAAATGTGGATTACAAAATATTTGCAGACATTTTAGCAAGTAGATTCAAAAAAGGCTTAAATGAAGTAATTCGCAAGGACCAGGCAGGCTTTCTCCCAGGTAGACATTTGTTTGCAAACACAAGGAACATTATTGATATTTTGGAACTCCTGCAAACAAATATTAATACAAAAGCAGTTTTGATATTTATAGATGCGGAGAAGGCCTTTGATAATATCTCCTGGAAGTTTATGAAGAAAAATTTGGAAGGAATGGGAGTGGGGCGGGGGTTTTATAATGGGATAGAGGCAATTTATTCAGAGCAAAAGGCAAAACTGATAGTCAACAATGTGGTGACAGAAGAGTTTAGAATTGAAAAAGGAACACGACAAGGTTGCCCTATATCCCCTTTGTTATTTATATCGGTCCTAGAAGTGCTCTTGAATATGATTAGAGGAGACCGGTGGGTGGAAGGTATCCAGGTCGGAGCGAAACAATACAAACTGAAAGCATTTGCAGATGACCTAGTTTTGACCCTACAGGAGCCAGAGCCCAGTACTAAAAGGGTATTACAACTAATTTACGAGTTTGGTCGAGTGGCGGGATTTAAACTTAATAAGCAAAAAACTAAGGTTTTGGAAAAAAATTTGACTTCTTCAGAATCAGAAAGGTTTCAGAAAGAGACAGAATTAAATGTGGTTTAAAAAGTGAGATACCTAGGGGTAAATATAACAGCGAAGAACAGGAACTTATTTAAAGACAATTATGAAAAATGTTGGTCTGAAATTAAAAGGGACTTAGATGCTTGGTCAAGACTGAAACTTTCTTTGACAGGACGTATTGCTGCAATTAAGATGAATGTATTGACAAAAATGTTATTTTTGTTTCAAACTTTGCAGATTGTGGACAAAATGGAGTGTTTTGGGAGGTGGCAGAGAGATATTTCAAGATTTGTCTGGCAGGGCAAAAAGCCCAGAATCAAGTTTAAGATATTAACTGACGCTAAAGAAAGAGGGGGATTTGCCCTGCCAGACCTAAAGTTGTATTATGAATCAGCAGCTTCCTGCTGGTTGAAAGACTGGCTACTTCTTGAGAACACTGATGTTTTAGATTTGGAAGGATTCAACAATGCGTTTGGGTGGCATGCATATCTGTGGTATGACAAGGCTAAAATACATAAGAATTTCAAGAACCATGTTGTCAGAAAAGCAGTATTTAATGTCTGGTTGAAATATAAAGACTTATTGGAAAACAAGACCCCAAGGTGGTTATCACCAATGGAGGCTAAGGCCGTGAAAAAACTCAATATGGAGGCCAAATGGCCGAAATATTGGGAAATAATAGAAAAAGATGGAGATAACTGGAGGTTGCAGAGTATGGATAAAATAAAAGATAAAGTGCGAGATTGGCTACATTATGCTCAGATTAAAGAAGTTTTTAAGTTGGATAAAAAGGTAGGATTCCAGGTGGAAAAATCAAAGTTAGAAACTGAATTGTTAGAACCCAGCTCTAAGATACTTTCAAGAATGTATAATTTGCTGTTAAAATGGAATACACAGGATGAAATGGTCAAATCAGCCATGATAAAATGGGCACAGGACATAGGGTACAACATCATGTTTGCTGACTGGGAAAAGTTATGGACCACAGGTTTGAGATTTACGGCATGTAATGCCTTGAAAGAAAATATTATGAAAATGATATACAGGTGGTACATGACCCCAGTCAAGCTTGCAAAGATATACCATGTGTCTGATAATAAATGTTGGAAGTGTAAAGAAGCTGAAGGAACATTCTTTCACCTCTGGTGGACTTGCCCTAGAGTGAAGGTTTTCTGGGAAATGATGTATAATGAACTGAAAAAGGTATTTAAGTATACCTTCCCTAAGAAACCAGAGGCCTTTCTCTTGGGCATTGTTGGTCAGAGTGTGCAAAAGAAGGATCGAACCTTTTTTATGTACGCTACAACAGCAGCAAGGATACTCATCGCTAAAAGCTGGAAAACTCAAGAATTACCCACACTGGAAGAATGGCAGATGCAACTGATAGACTATATGGAACTGGCGGAGATAACGGGCAGAATCCGAGACCTGGGAGAAGAACTGGTGGAGGAAGACTGGAAGAAATTCAAGGATTATCTACAAAAATATTGTAAATTGTATGATTGTTAAGAAAGATGTAAGATTAGCAAAAACATGGCTTCAACAAACCAGTTATAAAGAATATAAATTTAAATTCAATCGGAAGATGAAAAGATAAATTTGGGATAATTAATATTTTATTATTAAGCTTCAATAAGAGTATGTTAAATCCCAAAATTTGAGACATTAAATATTGGAAAATTATATTATATGAATTAAATCAAGTTAATAATTTGCTGGTAAAATTTATGTTTAGAAAGCAGGAACAAGAGCTGTGAGGAAGTCCAAAGTTGAGAATGAAATGTGGATAATGGAAAATATTATGTTATTATGAATGCCTTTTATTGGTTATACAAAATTTAATAAATATTATTATAAAAAATAATAATAAAAGGGCATAGGCTGTCAAACATATCAACCAAGGGCCTGGTTAAAAAGGAATGTTTTTGGTACTCTGGTACTTAATTCGTTCTGGAGGTCCGTTCTTAACCTGAAACAGTTCTTCAGCTAAGGTACCACTTTAGCTAATGGGGCCTCCCGCTGCCACCGCAATTTCTGTTCTCATCCTGAAGCAAAGTTCTTAACCTGATGTACTATTTCTGGGTTAGCGAAGTCTGTAACCTGAAGTGTCTGTAACCCAATGTACCACTGTATAATGAAGGCACCAGGTAAACTTCCCTGGGGAGAGCATTCCACAGATGGGGAGCCACTGCAGAAAAGGCCCGTTCTTGTGTTGTATACAAAAGAGAGTCTCAGAAGATGATCTCAGGGTAGGTTCACATGGAAAGAGTCAGTCCTTGATGTATTGCGATCCTGAGCCATTTAAGGCTTTATAGGTCCAAACCAGCACTTTGAATTGGGCCTGGAAACTAATCAGTAGCCAGTGCAGTCGGACCAGGATCAGTGTAATATGCTCAAACTGTCTTGCTCCGGTGAGCAACCTGGCCACTGAATCACAGTTAAATTTAACTATAGTTTGAACTGATATGAAAATGAGACCATAAAATGGCCACTCAGCGACTCCACAGCTGAGTGAGAATCCAGTCTGGTCATGTTAGATTTATTACACACCACACCCCAAATTTGTTGTTGTATTGGATGTGAAAAAGGATCCTGGCTTTCTCAAATTAGACTTGCAATTGTAAAGCAAAAGGTTTGCCTTTTTTTGAGGATTTGTCTGTAAGAACCCTCCTGGACTAGGACTGTCTTTGGAACTTTGACACCACTACTTTTGTGGAGTTCTGGCCACCCTGAAACTGACAGAAGACAGGATGCCAGTTTACACAGATTGTTCCCATCCATGGGTTATTTGGCTTCTTATTTAAGCTTCCAACTTGTTTTCAAGCATCTCAATGTTAAGTATTAAAAGAATCTGCTTCCTGATTGCGTCACTGCACATATTCCCAAGGGTTCCATTCATACTTACAGAGCTGCATAGATGTACTGAAATTTGGTTTGAGACCACTTTCTGATTCCTGTATCCATTATAATTTTCATCATATAGCTGGCATTTAATATTTATCACAAAAAAACTTAATTTTAAAGACATGTTTTAGAAATAAAATTAAGTAACTTGTCCATGTTAGGAAGCACACTGGGAATACATCTGGTGCATTAGCAAATGTGCCAAATGTAGCATTTCATAACAATATGTTCTGAGTGAACAATTTGAAAGTGAATTTACAGATGTGTTGGCTTCAGAAAATAATCATATAATACAGTATTATGTGGTGTTTATTAGAATATTGTTTTTGACTATCATGTTAAGAAGTTTGTCCTTTCCACGTTAGTATTTTTTATTCTGGGGGGGGGGGGAGAGAATGCTCCTTTAACTTGAAAAAACTCCCCTTTATCTTGAAATCAAAATTATTTTTTAATAAATATACATATGTAAATAAACCTTTTCATTTAACTTATTAAATAATCACATGCATTTTTTGGCTCCATTCTTAAGGCTAGAGGTTGTTGAAGCTTCTCCTAGCACACTGCAGGGGAAATGGGGTATGATCCTCCATCTGATCAAAAGAAAGCCTGAATTTCTCCTTGAAGAAACAAGATTCACGCCTTGGGTCCACTCCTGAATTATTATTACGCTTTGTTATTCTCAAAGGCAGAAGGAGCTCGTGAATTTGGTATGACTCTCTGATCAAGATCTTGCCATCATTATCCATGGTTTGGATTACTGTGTTGAATTTCAACTGGGTTTGCCCTTAAACGGAATTTGGAAGCTTCAGTTGGTGCAAAATATAAAGATGAACAAAGAGCACATATCACATTGACTTTTGCTTATATGCACTGACTGTCAATTAAACATGCTGGTCATCTTGTTTAGAACCTGGGTGCTTCAGGGAACACCCTTCTCCCAAACATTTTCCTGTTCTCTGACTTCAGCAGCATAGGTTCATGTACACCTGTTCATAAGAGTTAACTATATAGGGACACAGAACAGGACCCTCACCTTTGTGGCACTCTCACTATGAAACACCTGTTCAGGGAGATCAGCTACCCTTATTACATTGTTTCTGCTGACATGTAAAGACTCTCCTGCTCAGGAAAGCCTTTCCTGGCAGTTGATGGTGGTTTGTTTTCAGCTATTGTTTCAGATTTTAGCCTTAAAACTTCTTTTACTATTTCCACAAAGTTTATAATGAATTTTATTGCTCTGAATTTTAATTTCTTGACTAAAACAGAACGCACCAAAGGCATACATTTTGTTATACATTTTCTAAAACAAGTGACCTAGAGTATCACAGATATTTTTATCTCTGCACAGAGAACCCCCAGGATATTCAGACATAAGGAGCATTTGGAAGGTGTACCTGCAGTCATATGCACCCTTGTTCTTCTATATCCCAAATAGGGCTCACCTTGCCTTACACACTTTAATCTTTGCATTTACTTGGTTACATATATGGGTGACATTTCCATTACAGCCTTCTTTGCTTTTGCTCAAAGTGAAAAATATTAAGTTCTAATAAAAAAGTGAAAAACACACCAGCAGAGCATTCATTGTTTCTTGAATACTGAGGCACCACTGCTGCACACAAAACTTAATTCAGGTATTTCGGTCTTCAAGGGAGATAGCACATTGCACAAACAGGTATTGAAACTCAGCATGTAGAAATGTGCCCTTGCCATATGTACTAAGGTTCATTCCAGTCTCTCAATGTCAGCAGAGTTACCACAAACTTTACCAGATTACCAAATTGTTAATGACCAGAGACAAATTAATTTAATCTTGGCTGAAACACCAACACTTTAAAGATAACCTAAATAGAACATGCAAGCTTGTGTTAGTATTATGCATGAGGGGCATAAGACCTTAAGACCTTGACTGAATGTCTTAAATAATCCCTTTTCTTCCTTCCTTCCTTCCTTCTTTCTTTCTTTCTTTCTTTCCTATCACTTTTCTTCCTTCTTTTTCTTTGGAGTCCTATATCTGGCACCTTTATTAAGGTCTAGAGATTGTATACTCATGGGGGTGGGAGATGGTTGATGGGGGACCCTGGGTGAGAGACAGGAAAATGTTGGTCTCCCAGGTGAGAGCTGGGGGGAGCTACTATCTTCTTTGGGTGGGTAGGGGCTAAGAATTACTTTTAAGCGAGGACTCTGTATTCTACTTTATTTGCATTTATTTATTGTTTCTAGAGTTAATAAATAATTTCCCAAGAATTGCAAAATATATTTGGGACACAACTCACTTACACGAACTTACAACTCGTGTAAGTTCAAGCCACTGACATTCTTTGCAAATTTCTATCCCTCTTGTTTCTCTCATATTACATCTGTGAGAGCACAGAAAGAAGTTTCCTTTTTGTGAAACCATGAGTAGTTTATAGATGCCTTGGTCCTTGCCAAATACGTTTGGCTAAAATGCAAGTACTTGCACAGCTGTATGGAATTCTCTCAAATGGAATTGTTCTGGGATTCACAATGTATCCATTCCTTTGTTGTTGTTGTTTTGGAGATTCAGTTGAAGAGGTTTTGCAGGAAACACATTGATTAAGGAGCCTGGGTTCAGGACTGAAAAGAGGGGAGGGGATGTATCCATTCCTTTGTTGTTTTGGAGATCCCCTCCCCTCTTTTCAGTCCTGAACCCAGGCTCCTTAATCAATGTGTTTCCTGCAAAACCTCTTCAACTGAATCACTGGAAACAACTTAGAAACACTGCTAATTTAAAGCATGTATGGTGTGCTCTTGACCTTCTTCCCATTATATCAACTTCAGAGGTTTTCTCTAAAAGCTCCTGTACAATAACCAGCAATTATTTCCTTCCTAAACAACTGCCTACCCACACTCACCACATCCTTGCCTCTGTATTGATCTTCCAATATATTTTCATGCCTCCTAGCTTCTCAGATCACCTATCTTGTCATTCCAAGAGGGGCAAATGCCCTAAAGTTAGGTTATTGCTGGTCCACTGATGAGGTGGGTGAAGCACTTGCCTCAGGCGGCAGAGGCGCAAGAGATGATGCCTCCCCATGGCTTTCGCTGCAGCTTCTCGCTATTGAGAGGGGGGTGTTCCAGGGTACAGTGTTGCCTCTGGGGCAAAGAAAACAAGTGGCAAGGAGTTGGGTGAGATGGGGGACATTCCAGCAGCAGCAGCAGCAGCAGCAGCAGCAGCAGCAGCTGGAGGTAGGGAGCAGTACATTCCCATTTCACCTCAGATGGTAAAATAGGACAGGCCACCCTACTGCCTCTGTTACTTCCATGAAGAACAGACAACACTGGTGCAACATACAACTCATTGGCATCAGATGCCAATTGTCCCCTAACGCAATCTTCTCTGGTATCTTCTTTCACTGTGTTGAACAATGGAGAATTTTCTTCCAAAGCAAATGCCAGAGGAAGAATTTTCTCCAGAATCACAGCAGTGGAGGAAAGGATTACATTGCCCCTCCACACTTGCAGTAATCCTAGTAACAAATCAGTTTCCTCAGCTAATGCTGAGAAATCTACAGTTAATATCATGTCTGGTTTGACCCTAACTTGTGTAGGATATATTTTATATGCAGAGAAGTTATTTATCTTCTATCCTTTTTACACACAGTTAGGCTTTGTACTGAATTGAAACAAGGAAGTATTTCCATTAACCCAGAAGCCTATGTGGCACTGCCGCAGAGAGAGAGCAACAGTTGATTTCATGTAAAGGTCAAAAGTGAAATGCCTCTTTCAGATTCCAAGCAACCTTAAAATAAAACACATTTCTATACTAGAAATTATCTAGGATGTAATACAATGTTATCCTTATTCTTTTGAAATGTTAAAACAATCACTCTCTTATGCTAAAAATATGTTCCAAAATTGAAACAGAAATGGCAATAAAAGGGCTATTGTTTCTAGTCAATGTATTTTATCAAGAAACTCTATGAAATTAAAACAACCTCTTGATTATGCTATACCAAGTGGAGCAACATAAAAGCATAGAAGTGGCAACACCATTCAGTATCTTTGCTTAAAGAATGGCATCCTGCACTGAGACAGGAATAGTTATAAATGTCAAGAAACATGCTCTCTTAGACGTGAGAGGAACTCCTATAGCCCAAATTACAGTATCCCAAGGACCATGAAATTAGCTGTCATCCAGCAAAACTTTTTGCTAATACAGGACAGGAGAACCAATAAGAAGTCAAAGGAATGTTGAAAAACAAGTTTGAAAAGAGTTTGTTCCTTGCCATTTTCAATATAAATCTTGTGAAGAGTAATCAGAATTTCTGTGCAGTACAGCCCACTACTGCCGCTCAAACTCATATTGAGTAAAATGGTAGCCCAATTGCAAAATTATTAATTATTATTATTATTTAGTAGTAGTAGTAGCAGGAGCAGCAGAAGCAGTTGTTTCTAAAGCACTACAAATCTATTACTGTCCAGGGTATAATATAATACATGGAGAGCCAATGGGGGAGGCTGTCAATTTATAAAGAACCCTGACCTTGCTTCTAACATCACAGTGAAAACCTGCCAAAAAGGGATCTACAGAAATAACAGGAGTCCTTCATTTACCACTTGTTAGCTGGGGGGTGGAGTGGTGCAGGGACTGGCAGTTGAGCAATCTGCCAATTGTTTCTCCAAGATGCGGATTATAATAGCAGCACTTATATGATCTCCAAGGCTGTATTCTATGCATTTTGCCTCTGAAGTTTGCATTGCAGTGCTCTTTGCTGCAGACATGCTCCAGACAAAATCTTGAGTTGTATCTTCATAAATCAAAGGCTCTCAAACGTTCTGCCACCAAGGTCTACTTGATTAAATGAATGTCTACAATTATCACAAGTCTTGTGTGATTTAGAGGAGGTAGGAGTTGATCAAACAATAAAAGTTTTAGTTACAAAAAGAAGTAGTTTGTGAAACAAAGTTGGGTCGTGAGATGTGTTCTTTCAGGTAGAAGTCAACATAAGGATATTGCAGGCTTAAACGCACAGTTTTCCTTAAACTTCGGATGCTAAAAATCAGTTGTTACACTTCAGGTAGATGTTCAAGGTTCTTGAATAGGTGGCAAAATGGTTAACTCAGTTTCTGCTACTTCCCTCTCGTTTCTTTACTTAGCTGTTATAGGTATTACAGTTAAATACTTTTGACACAGCTGCTGCCGCTGCTTCTTTGGCAATCTTGTCTTCCATGAACACGGTTTTAACAGTGAGTCCGTAAGTGACTGTGGAAGCCAATTCTGGATCCACACGTCCTTCCACAGTGGGGACATTGGTTTCCGGACGGGAGTCGGTCATGGTGAGGATTTGCCAAGCGTGCCTTCCTCTTAGCACGTTTCTCCCTTGCATCCTGAGTTCGAGTGTCTTCAAAGTCTATGACACCTTTGGTCAAGGCTGTTCTCCAACTGGAGTGCTCACTGGCCAGTGTTTCCCAATTGAATACCCTGGTTCATAAGCGCTTTCCCTCAGTTCCCCTCTCTTAGCCATCCCACTACTGAGGTCTTTTCAAACAGTACAACAGACCCAGGGGGTCCCCTCCCCCTTGTTACTGGCTTAGGGGTCTTCTTTGCTCCCTGCGCTCCTTCCGGGGCTAGAAAGGGCTTTGTTTAGCCTCCCGTTTGCTAGTAAATTGGAAGTAGTGTGTCCCAAAACGAGGCATCTCTGACAAGTGGGTCATCAAGATGAAAAGTCTGGAAAGCTCTGGCCTAGAAGATCTCTCCCCTCCCGCCTGGAAGGAGACCCCGCTTTCGTCTGTCTTCCCCCATCTTCTTCTCCCTCTCCTGGCTCAGACTCAGCCCTCCAGTTAGTTCCTGTCAGAAGACTTTCCCCAGACCCTCCACCCGCTCTTCCTAGCCAAGCTGCAAGGCTCCTTCCTCTGGCTAGAGAGAGTCTCCTCCGAGCGGATGTGCCGCTTGGATCAGAGCCAGTTCTCCCTCAGTCAAATCCTCTCCTCATCCCTTTCTCCCATCCCAACCAAGCCCTGTCCAACTTCTTCCTCAGAAACTGCTGCTCCGCCCCTCCCCTCTGGCAGCCAATCCGAGAGAGGCTCTTGCCCTCTGCTGGAATTTTGAGGCGCTTTATCACCAGACTCTGCTCTGGCACTGCTGTCCCTCACAACTCCTTCTTTTTTACTCCCCATTTACTTTATCATTAAAATTACCAGCATTAACAACATTTTTTTTCTCATTACCTTCAGCACCATCTCTGGCCCTTCTCTTTATTAGAGGGAGTTCCCAGTGCTAGCACTGGTCCAACTAAAAAGCTGTGGCATGGCCAAGGGGCAGGGCAGCCAGAAGTCCAGCTGAAACAGACCTGTGGGTCACTGATTTCAGTGTATCTACTCACACTAAATAAATAAATAAATAAAATCCCTCATTTGCTGCACCCTGCCTTCCCTCTTTTTTATCAGTCATAACACAATAATCTTTAATTCTTTCTGTTGCTCAGAATTCTAAACCTGCTCAAAGATTCTTCATGTTGTAGTATTTCTTCAAATAATCTGAAAAGGCTTCCATTCTTCAAAAAACCCAAATCACCATTATATTATTTTATTTTAGCTGTTAGCTTTGCTGAATCAACATAGTCGATTACTTTGCTTATCTAGTCTTTCCTTTTCTGAGCATAAAGGATCCTATCTGTTGTACATAAATAATTTGACCATCTTTTTTGGAATTTCTATTCCTACAATCCCCAGCAGAAAAGCTTGCATTTGTGTGTGCGTGTACTCACTTTAAACATCTTTTTTATCTCATCATATATCTTTTCCCAAAATACCCTAGGTTTTTTTTTTACAAGTCCACCACATATGGAAAAAGAACCATCTGTTCTATTAGGAACCTTCTTATACATTTTAGATAATTTATCAAGTGTTAAATACCATCTATACAGCACAAAAGGTGTCTTTATGTCATAGAATCATAGAATCATAGAGTTGGAAGAGACCACAAGGGCCATCGAGTCCAACCCCCCTGCCAAGCAGGAAACACCATCAGAACACTCCTGACATATGGTTGTCAAGCCTCTGCTTAAAGACCACTGATAAACAATAACATTATCTTCTTGGAGGTGTAGGAAGATGGTAGAAAATGAGGAAATGAGAAGGTAAAGTGCCCCCTTTTTCATATCTCACCTTTATCTTCCTCAATATGTTTTATATCCTGGACAAAATTATATGTAAGGGACTTCCATTTCCCCGAAATATATTTTATTTCATTATTTGCTTGCTTCTTTATATGCTACATTTCCTCTGAGAAGTTTAGAGCACCATACAGACCTAGGGGTATGACAGTTAAAATACATACAAAAACAACAACCAGCTATTGACTCTTTAAGGGGATGGGAAAGAATCTGTGGGAAATCAAGGAAACTCTGTATCAAATTACCATACTAGTCTCACACAACTAGGCACTTCAATCACTGGGCCATACTTCATCTGTAATATTTAGACCAGGGTCAAGGCATTCCCCAGCTTCCGGGAAGGTTTTATTATCCCATAGCTTTAAGTAGTTGTGATTCTACAGCTGCATATTTGCTTGATTTTCTGGATAAATCTCATGAGATAGCAGCACATGGAATTTTATATTAGAGATGCCTAATTTACTAAAATAGTACATCCTGTAGCCCAATGAAGTTTGCACACACAGAAAGCAGGCAGGAAACTTCTGGGATGTTGACTCAGATCTATTTTATGTAGAGTTCATTTGTAGAAGAAGAGTTTGGATTTGATATCCCACCTTTCACTCCCTTTAAGGAGTCTCAAAGCGGCTAACATTCTCCTTTCCCTTCCTCCCCCACAACAAACACTCTGTGAGGTGAGTGGGGTTGAGAGACTTCAAAGAAGTGTGACTAGTCCAAGGTCACCCAGCAGCTGCATGTGGAGGAGCGGAGACGCGAACCCGGTTCCCCAGATTACAAGACTACTGCTCTTAACCACTACACCACATGCTTAGATGGAGTGCATTCCTTTGTTGCATACCTAAAAATAAGGGTCAAGAAGTTGCCATAAGCAGCAAATACAATAGAGGAATATTAACAGCTAGCTAAATACCCATCAGGTTGTGGGATGTACATGGGAAAATGGTAAAGAGATTGAAGAGTCCTTGCATAATAAACAGTTAGCTTTGTGTCTACTTGCCAAAAGCTCTTTGTGCTTCCAGAAAATATCTGTGCTGCTTGTTGCTCATCTGTGTATAAAGACAATAATTCTTGACCTTTGTTTTCAGGTTTGTTAAACATGGGATTTTTAAAGTACAACTTGGACTAAACGACTAAACAACAACAACAGGAAATCCACAATTATGGTTTCCTGCCATTTTCTGTAAACAGCCTAAAGGTAGCATTCCTTTTGGTGCAACTTTAAGGGGCCAATGATGTCCTGGGCCAGAGGGAGAAATGAGTGGAACAACAAATGTAAATGTTACCTTTGTACAGTGGACTACTTTCCACAAACCCTTCTGTTCTCCACTGAGACAAGAAGAGTTCAAGGACACATCCTAGTCTGGCAAAAATACTTATGGAACAAAGCAGAACTAGTATAGGATGTGCCTGGGGAGGGTTCTGAGGAAGAGGCCCAAAAAGGTTCTCCACTCTTGCTTTAATTCAAAGTCAGTTCTTAAAGCTAAAAAAAGGGATACAAGCAATATTACCATGTTTAGTGTTATGTACTGAAGTTCTCACCCTGGGCCAGCAGGGGGATACTGTAGATAGTTATGCAAATGAAGGATCGAAAAGTGACGTTCAGTGATTGGATAGTTTGTATGCAAATGAAGGATCGAAAAGTGACGTTCAGTGATTGGATAGTTTTAGAAAATGGCAACAGTTACATTGTTCTGGAGCTCTATATAAGCAGGCTGACTGAGCCCCTCAGCTTACCGTATTTTTCGCCCTATAGGACGCACTTTTTCCCCTCCAAAAATGAAGGGGAAATGTGTGTGTGTCCTATGGGGCGAATGCAGACTTTCGCTGAAGCCTGGAGAGCGAGAGGGGTCGGTGCGCACTGACCCCTCTCGCCCTCCAGGCTTCAGAAAGCTATCCGCAATTTTTGCAAGCATGGCAGGAGATCCCGTGGGCTCGCAAGGCTTGCGGGCAGCAGCCTGCAGCCCAAAAGCTCGGGGGACAGCGGGGAGGCGCAGCGCCACCACCCCGCTATTCCTCGACCTGGTCTGGAGGCTGGCGGGGGGGGGGGAGAAGCAAGCTTGCTTCTCTCCCCCCCCCCCCCGCCAGCCGCACAAGCTCGTGGGATAGTGGGGAGGCGGAGCGCCACCACCCCGCTATTCCCTGACCTGATCTGGAGGCTGGCGGGGGGGGGAGAAGCAAGCTTGCTTCTCTCCCCCCCCCCCGCCAGCCCCACAAGCTCAGGGGACAGCGGGGCAAGCCGCTGTCCCACAGAGGCTAGAGAGGCTGTCCCTGAAGGCAGAAGAGGGAGACGGAGCGCTCCGTCTCCCTCTTCTAGCTTGGGGATGGCTGCACAAACCTGGGGGGGAAATAAAAAATTTTTCCTTGATTCCCCCCCCAAAAAAACTAGGTGCGTTCTATGGGCCGGTGCGTCCTATAGGGCGAAAAATACGGTAGTTCTGTTCTGACATCTGAATAAAGAAGAGCTGTTTGAAGAATCGCTGTGTCGTCTGCTATGTTCGCCCACAACTTATCATTTAGATTTTTCCCCCTTCTTCCCATAAGGTTTCAAGGGTATTTTTTGCTTGCATCAAAAAATTAGATTCCTGCATTGCAGGGGATTGGACTAGATGACCCTTGGGTCTCTTCCAACTCTATGATTCTCTGATCAGGAGTCTATTGCCCATCTATCGTAATAACACAAAAACATTCAGATCCTGACCCATGCTTAGATACAAAAATCCTCCTTCCCCCTACTTTGCAGTAACACATTGCTTTCCACCGGGGCTTTTTTTTTAGCCAGAACTCACCTGAACTGAGTTCCAGGACCTCTCAGGCGGGTACCATTGCCATCATAAGAGAACAAGGTGTTCATGTTGAGTTCCAGCACCTCTTTTTCTAGAAAAATAGCACTGCTTCCCACAATAAAAGTAAGTAACACTTGGCTTGTAAATCAATACCAAAACACGCAATATTAGAAGCCACAGCGGCGGCGGGGGGGGGGGGGGGTAAATTGACCACAGATAGAGCAACCCAAGTTTTAAGACTTTCAGACTCTTCAGTTAACCCTGTTGAAATGTATGGCAGCTGTTCTGGTGCTATTCCATTTATTTATTTAACTGTGCTTTATGGAAATGAATGCACTGCTGGATTGTGCCCATAAATTCAGAGAATCTCACTTTTAGAAAAACAACGAAAAAGGCAGATGAGGTAACAAGCATTTCCTTTGGTAGGGTTTTGGTCGTGGCATCCTATCAAAAAGCAGGAGAGATTAGTTTATTTTAAAGTTCTCTGAGTTTAGTCCTTATAAGAATCAGGCATTCTCAAAGTATGAAGATGTCAATCTTCTTATTAGGATATAGAGTCCTTGTGAATTATTCCATTTACCGGGCTGAAGTAGCAAGCCACAGCAAGCAGAGAGAGTCAAGGAAAAAGAGGGCTGTTCCCCTTCCTCTGGTAGTGGCAGGAAGCAGGAAGGAGAAGGAGAAGACGTCCCTCCCCCCTTCCTGCCAGTCACAGTTTGCCACTGCCATCAGCCCTAGCCCAGTAAGCGAGACGGGAGGGAAGGAGGGTTGGGAGAGTTCATCTCTCATTTGGAATGAATTGAATAAGAATTGAGGCCGGGGAAGGGGGATAGTGGTCCAATCTTATCTGAAACAAGAATCCTTAGTTCTCACACAAAGCGTTCTCTCTCATATACACATCATGGGCGTAGCCAAAGGGTAGCGGGGGAAAGGGCAGCTGCCCCCAAGATCAAATAAATCCATAAAAATACTTAACTGAGGTTCTCCCCCCGCCAACATAATCCTGGTTACGCCATGATACACATTTTTGAAAATATTTCCCCCTTATTTTGCAAATGGTGAGCAGACTTTATATCCAGCATCGTTAAAAATTAGGCAAGCCAGACAGTTACTCTGGGGGGGGTCTATGGATTACCATTAGGGTTGCCATATTTCAAAAAGTAAAGGCCACCAGGACACCCCAAAAGTTGTTGAGCTTTTTTAAAAAAGACCCTGATATTGTTGCGCCAAAAGAATGCAGTTTTTTGATTGACTTGCCTAAGAGCTAAAACAAAGTGCCACCTTTCGGAAATTCTCCCCAGATGTCAATTCCACCTTTGAAATCCCAGTAATGTTCATTCAGTCTTCTCTGCTCTAACTGATCTGCTCCTCAACTACTGTCCCATATAACTGGCCTCAACAAAGATTTTTCTCTCAAACTTAAGAAGAAGCACAGAGATGGTGAACCTATTTTAAAAGGTGGTTTTTGAATAATGTAATTGATGTGAGCAAGGGACGCGGGTGGCGATGTGGGTAAAACCTCAGCGCCTAGGACTTGCCGATCGCATGGTCGGCGGTTCGAATCCCCGTGGCGGGGTGCGCTCCCGTCGTTTGGTCCCAGCGCCTGCCAACCTAGCAGTTCGAAAGCACCCCCGGGTGCAAGTAGATAAATAGGGACCGCTTACCAGCGGGAAGGTAAACGGCGTTTCTGTGTGCTGCGCTGGCTCGCCAGATGCAGCTTTGTCACGCTGGCCACATGACCCGGAAGTGTCTCCGGACAGCGCTGGCCCTCGGCCTCTTGAGTGAGATGGGCGCACAACCCTAGAGTCTGTCAAGACTGGCCCGTACGGGCAGGGGTACCTTTACCTTTACCTTAATTGATGTGAAGACAATGGAACACTTAGTTAAAGGTCTTGACTTTGGTGGGTACTTTTCTATCTGCTAGAAAACATCTTACACAATAAATTGAGGTTTTGGAGGTAAAAGAATGCAAAAGAGACAAAAGAAAGAAAAGGCTTAATGTGCAGGGGGAAAGCAATAACAAACATATATGGGCCAATTACTCCTTCACACAGATAGTCACATTTTGAACTGAGATAACTCACAATTAACAAGCACATTTATTGCCAGATTAGTTTTGATACATTGTTAAAATTTTAAAACTACTGTGAGATCATTTATTTATGTCTCTTCGGGCATCTCTTCCCTTAGGCAGGAAACGGAAACGTAAGTCAGGATGGAGGTCTGGTCCAGTATGCCATACCTATGATCCACCCATTCCTGTGGCCTGCTTTCAGTCTGGGTGGGAACTGTCTGCAGGAAACATTCCAAGAACAGAGAGTTGCCCAAACAGGCCTATAGACACTGCCTCAGTTTGCTAGGACAGTATTCAGAGGACATTGATGAATCCCCTTGAAGTGATACAGATCTGTACAATTAAAATCCCAAAGGAGGTTGTAAGTGACTCAGAGTCTTAAGTACCTTGGAGATGCCTTCCAGGAAGCAGTTTGAATTGGGGTGAAAAGAGCAGTGGCTTAGTCCAGAGAAAGGAAACTGTACAGCAGAGGCCTAAAGACATAAAATAACAAACTCTGGAGAAGGGAAAAGATACTTAAACAACACATGCCTAGGTCTCCCCTGCCAACTATTGTAGAAACTTGCTATTCAAAAACATACATGGAATGGAAGGCCAGACAGCTGCTCCACACATACAGTGGTGCCTCGCAAGATGAAATTAATCCGTTCCGTGAGGCTCTTCGTATAGCGGTTTTTTCGTCTTGCGAAGCAAGCCCATTGACAGCTTAGCGCTATTAGCGGTTTAGCGGCTTTTAGCGATCAGCTGTTAAGCGGCTTATCAGCAGATCAGCTGATAAGCGGCTTAACGGCTTAGGAAAGGGGGGGAGGGGAAAAAACCCACAGGAACTCGCAAGACATTTTCGTCTTGCGAAGCAAGCCCATAGGGAAATTCGTTTTGCGAAGCGCCTCCAAAACGGAAAACCCGTCTTGCGAGGCGTTCGTCTTGCGGGGCACCACTGTATAGAGGAACTGGGTTGAAGCCTGTAACTCTGGAAACTCTCTTCTACTCTGAAATGGTTTAGGGGTGAACTAGGTTTCAGATGAAGCACAAGTCATAAGGCTTACCAGGCATATTCAAAGTAAGGCTCAGCAAGGCACACATGCCAAATCAGCACGAATGCTGCGCTGCCGATCCTTGACTAAAATAACCAACCAAATCCCATCTCCAAAATAAAATAAAATGCAACACCTGGGTGAGAAGAGTGACTCCAGTGTGGCGTGAGTGGGAGGGGAACTGAAGTGTGTTAATTGGAAGCTAGACCCAGGATTTAGGAAAAAATATTATGATGAGCTAAAGGGACGCGGGTGGCGCTGTGGGTTAAATCACAGAGCCTAGGACTTGCCGATCACTTGCGGTTCAAATTCCCGTGATGGGGTGAGCTCCCGTTGCTCAGTCCCTGCTCCTGCCAACCTAGCAGTTCAAAAGCACGTCAAAGTGCAAGTAGATAAATAGGTACTGCTCTGGTGGGAAGGTAAACAGCATTTCCATGTGCTGCTCTGGTTCATCAGAAGCGGCTTAGTCATGCTGGCCACATGACCCGGAAGCTGTACGCTGGCTCCCTCGGTCAATAAAGCGAGATGAGCGCCGCAACCCCAGAGTCGGCCACGACTGGACCTAATGGGGTCCCTTTACCTTTACCTATTACGATGAGCCAATGGGAACGGCTGTGGAAAAGAGATATCAAATTTACGGGATGCTATAATTTAAGAGAGAATGTAATGAAAATGCAATACAGATGGTACCCGACCCCGGCCAGACTGGCAAAAATGTACAAATACTGTAGTGATGTCTGTTGGAGATGCAACAATGGGGCAGGAACCTTTCTACATATGTGGTGGGAGGGCAAAGGGATAGTAGGATTCTGGGAAAATATCTATAACGAACTGAAAAAGATGTTTAGATTTTCATTTGGGGGGAAAAAAACCAGAATCCTTTCTCCTAGGTCAAAGGTAATAAAAAGAACGGTCAGACCAATATTTATGTATGCAAATACGGCGGCAAGGTTATTGATTGCCAAAAATTGGAAAACCAGCAACGCCCCAACTAAAACAGACTGGTTATCTAAAATGATGGAATACTTCCATATTGCCAAACTAACATGGTACAAACTAATATGGTACAAATGTGGAAAAAGTAGAATTTCTGACAGATATTGAGTGAATCCAGAAAATGATTAGTGAAAAGAAAGTTAATATAGAAGTTGAGATTAAAGAAATAATTAAATGCATTTAAGCTAGTTGGAAAAATAAAGTAGCGTAACAAGTACGGCTGGAAGTCAAGTCACTTGCTGGGTGTCTGTGTGGGGTAGGTGTGTAGGTATGTTGGTATGTATAGTATAGGTAGGTATTATATAGAGTAATGTATGTTTTATGTTATGAAAATAAGGTAGCATGTTGTGTACGTGTAAATGTATATGTATATGTACATGTTTTATGTGTTAATAAAATAAAAAAGGAAGCTAGACCTGTCCATCAAGGGCTAGAGTCTCACAGAATGCTCCAGTCAGAGTGCTTGCAGAGAGGAACAGCATACACAAATAGTTTATCTCTGTTTCTTCTTTATTTGTTTAACATGATGCTGTTTTGTTTGATTTATAACTCCAAATGTATTATTTTTAATTCATCCTTTTTAAAAACCCAGAGTCCAGTTTTGAAGGGGGAAACCTGCTTCCTCTTAATTTACAAGTATTGTAATTGGGAGCACTACCCAATTTTAAGCATCAGAGTCTGTTTGACTTGAAACCTACTCCAGTTGATTTAAATTGCCTACATTCACCACTCCTTTTGAAATCCTAACTGTATTTTTACAATATACAGTAGTATGATATATTGATACAGTTCTTTTGCAGTGTATGGGATCTCAGGGGAAGGGATGACACGTCATACTCCTTCTGGGGTAGTTTGTCCACCTTTGGTCCCCACCTTGCACTCAGTTCTCACCTGCTGTCCTGGACTAGCTGGATGAAAAGGAATGGTGGGAGGCTCCCAAGGGAACCCCCAGAGGAGGCAGGCTCAGAGCTAGGGGCTTGGTGGTGGGACACTGAGGAGCAGTCAAAGGGAGAAGACAGGGAAGAGGTGTCAGATGCTGAAGGGGCAACAGGATTTAGTGAGCAGGAAGAACCTGTGATAGGGAGAAGCTCAGACTCCCCCTCCTGCTGTGTCCAGCTTCCCTCCCCTCTCCCTTCTCCCAGTACACGCAGAGAAATGAAGAGGGCGGAATACAGATTAGTTGTGTACAGACACAGTTTGAGACTGCTTGGGAAACATCCTGGAGAGGGGGAGCTTTAACGAGGGGAGGAAGGTGGGGACCTTCAGTCCCGGCAACTTCTCCATAGGGGAAAGACCTGCTGGAGAGGGTTGCTGAGGCCACATGGCCAAGCTGTATTTTTGTTTCCCTGAACAGAGTTAATTTCACTGGCACAGGTGAATTGCTGCCATTATTGCTGACCTGCACTTGGCTCCTATCCCGACACCTCCAGCTCCTAGAAGCTGTTAGCCTATGACAGCGGCCATACCCCAGAAAACAGCTTGGGCTGGTTGGCTAAACCAGGTAAGGATAGCCAATGGGTCCCAAACCCTCAGTGAGTTAGGAACTTCCCCGGCATGCGAAGACAGGCTTAGGTGGATTGAGTGGACAAGACCAATAGTGGGTTAAACCGTCAAGCAACAGAATGCTTTGTTCAATTTCAGACAGAAAAAGTGGAGGGACAATTGGTGCCATGTAGCCAATCCCAACACTCTTTTTCAATTGGTGTTGATTATATGCGATTTCACATAAGTGTGCTGTGCCATGGAACATAATCCCTCCACAAAACAGTTGCTGCTTGTAATGCAAAGCACAGGCTCTAGCTAATGAAGTTTGAGGTTATATGTAATAATGAATACTTAGCAGAGGTGGGTGAGAACTAGAGGAAATGCTCACATAGCAAGTTCAGGTGGATGTAGCTTGAACCATTGAAAAGACTCCTTGCATACTGCAGTTTATTGTCCTGTGGGCTGGAAACCAGGAAAGCAATTTTCCTCAGAAGTTTGCCCTCTCTAATTCATAAGCCTACATTACTGAGCATGATGATATTTTTAAACCATTAAGGATCTGTTGTATTTCTACTATTTTACATTTTTCAGTAATCCTTGGTAATCCCAGAGAGACACAGACACTTTTTGTTCATATTTATACATCACCTTTCAGGTGTTTGGGTTTTTTAAACTATACAAGGGTAGCTTACATAATTATGATAAAACACATTTAGAATAAGGCCCAATGTTAAACACAGCAAGCAACAGCAGTGACAAAATCCAGCAGAAGCAATAAAACAATGGCAGCTGCACAAGAGCAGCACATCACATTTCGATGCCTGAGGCAAAACATCAAAGGTGCTGCCCGGCTGCTGCTACCACCTCCTTTACCTGGGTTGTGTGGCAGTGCCTGCAAAGCAGCACTGACAGCAGTAGGTTCCAGTGAGATCTTGCGGCGCTCACATGAGATCTCATGTGGTTTCCCCACCAGCAGGGGTGCTTGGGGTTCTGCCACCAAAGGTGGATGCCTCAGCCTGCCTGATGTGCACATTTGCCTTACAGCCTCAGCAATAATAATAATAATAATAATAATAAATTTTATTTATATCCCGCCCTCCCCAGCCGAAGCCGGGCTCAGGGCGGCTAACAACACTAAAACAGTACAACATTATAAAAACATTATAAAAATTAATTAAAATCAAAATTGATGGCAACCATAAACTAAAGTTTTGTAAAGATTGCCAAAGGAGGGGGTCAATGCTGACAAATTAAAAAATCTGCTTGTGCCAGAAGGACATCAAATTCTGCACTAGGCACACCCTCCCCACGAGGGGACTACATCTCAAGGTACCACCGCCAAGAAAGCCCTTTGCCCTGTCACCACCCACCTAATTTCAGTGGCTAGGGGACCAAACATTAAGTTCAGGAAGCCTCGTGCTGCCCCTGGATCTTACCTGATGAGATCCCTTGCCAGGTTGCAGCCTAGGTGGGTCAAAACAGCAGCACTACCACCTTAAACGTGTATGAAAAGGTTTGAGAAAGAGTCCCCCAATTCACGTGTGGGTTCAAGGTGGCTGAAGATTGCTGCTGTAATAGGAGGAATCAATGTCTGAGATGGTTTAAAAGTGAAGCACTTTGATTTGTGCCCGAAAGCAGAACAGAAGCTGAAGTACTTGTTTAAGTGGGGAGTTATGTCCTCAGTGGCCAGCTCCAGTAGGAGCCAGCTGTTGTATTTTACAGCAACTTAAATTTCAAAAACAGCCCCAGCCATACACCACTCTGGCTTTCCCTGTCAAGAATGGGTGCTACAGAAGCCTCTTAGGCCTCAAATCCAAGACTTGGGGGAAAGGCCACCCCCAAAGCAGTTTGCCTGCCACTTTTCTAGTCCGAAAACCCACCAACAGAGCCTCCAAGTCTGGTTCTTGTCTCCAGGGCCATCTTTAGCATATGCGCCGCCGGAGTGCAAAGATCTGCCCAGCGCCCCAAATTTAGTTTAGCGAAGTTTCAGTCGTGTCAAAGGTGCCGCTGACCCCGCTGCCGCATAGCAGCTCAATACAATACGTAACATGATATTTCAATGTAAGAGTTAATTTTGCGTGCATGGCGCCGTTGAGAATGGCTAGCGCCGTTTTTGAGTCTGACAAGCGCTGCCATTGTGAATGATAAGCTTGCACATCTTTGGTAAATGAGCACACAAAGTCGAAAGTCCTTGAGTGAAAGAGTAGGTATACATTTCAGTAATACCAGGTATATATATGTACTATGTTTTTCTAGCTTGATCAAAATTATTTATTATTTCATAACAAGTAGATAGTTAAGAGCTTAGGTGGCTTCAGCTGCGGGTGCCTGGCGCCCCCCAGAATTCAGTGCCTGGGTGCCCTGCACCCCTGGGTAAAGACGGCCCTGCTTGTCTCCAATCCATTACTGATCCAGACGTCTCCAAAACTGGAGCTGACAGTGAAGCGACTTCAAAGTTGTTCCACCAGTGCCCCTCGCAGAGGGTCTTTGTGCCACAGGCGCACACAACTGCGTCTGGACCACTCGTGGTGGCAATGGGGGAAATGCAGCCAAGTGGGATTCTACAGGGAACCAGATTCACACAAGTAGGACCGATCATTTGGAAACATGCCGAGAACACGGACCACCTCAGCAACCCCGGAAAGCTTTTCCTTATCCTATCCACATCCACATATCGCAAAAGTCTAGCTAGAGAGAAAAGGCACGAAATCGAGACGCTCTGCATGTTCTCCAGCAGGCGGGTCTCCCGGCGGCGCGCAAAGGCGCCCAGGGCCGGCCAGCCACGCCGCCCGAGATCGTCCCGGGTCAGCCGCCGCCGCCGCCTGGAAGGGGCGAGAGGGCTCCCCGGGCGGAGCGCCTGCTCCGGAGCGAGCGCGGCGGGGTCGCACACAACCTACTACTCACCGCCGCCGCCGCTTCGGCCGCCCAGCGCCGCTCGAGGAGCAGCAGCAGCAGCGCAGCCAGCAGGAGCGCGAGCGGCGGATTCCGCGCGGGGCGGCTCATCCTCGTCCTCCTCTCGCTGCCGAGCCTGACGCTCGCACGTGCGCCGCGGCCCCGATCCTGCGTCCGCCTCCGGCGCCTGCCGAGGAGGAAAGGCGAGCTCGCCGCCCGGCGCCGCTTGTGCGCTGCCCAGGCCCCGCCCCGCCGCCCCGCCCCGGGGGCCGCGGGGGGGGGGAGGCGCCAGCCGCCGGCCGAGGGCCGCTCCCGCTGCACTCCGGACCGCGGCCGGCCGAGAGGCGCGCAGCTCCGGGCGCGCGAGGAGAGCGAGGGCAGGTGAGTCCCTGCCCCGAGCGGCGCCAAGCGCGGGGCTCCCTCTCGTGCAGAAGCCGCTGCCGCCCGGGAGGGCTCGGGGGAGCGGGGAGGGAGCGGGGGTCTCTCCCGGCCGGCCCTGCCCCGCGCGGCGGCCCGTTACCCTTCTCACGCGCGTGTCGCTCCTCAGTCTGCCTTGCAGGGCGCCTTCCCGTGCGCGGATCCAGAGACGAGGATGAGGCGACCCCCGCCGCTGCGCTTCGCCCGCCCCACTGGCCGGTAAGTGGCGCCTTCCCTGGGGAGACGGGCCGCTTTTCAGGCTCTCGGCAGCGCTGTAACGATGGCAATTTTGTCTTTTTTGTGCAGGGTTTCACAAATCACGCTCTTTCTGGGATTGGTGCTGCTGCTTAGTGGTAAGGTGCAAGCTGTAAGTAAAACTTATTGGAAGTGCGTTTCATTTCTATCCCCGCGAGTAACTTCTTTAGAATTAAGCTATTGCCAAAACACTGTCATTGCCCTAGTTTTTGAGGAAAGTGTTTTAATTTGTTTTATAAACGGGAATGTTCAGTATGCTTTCTGCTATAGAAGAGTTTGGGATATATTTTTATTTATTTCTGTTCAAAAATGCATGCCTACATCATTTTATTTGTATGCCTCCTTTCCATTGTTAAAACCATGCTCAAAACCCTATTTTTAGGCTTGTACACATGATGTGACTTAAGGAAACGAAAAAGTGACTTGTGTGATTTGCTTCCTAAATGTATTTAAGATGGTTGGATTAGCATCTTTTCGCTATGTGTGCATATTTGTGCCCTGCATTTAGAGTTTATGCAGAGATTTCTAGGCATACCTGTAGTTATAAAATTAATTAAGAGATCTTCCCATTGGCTAAACACACTCATCAGTGGAGGTGCCATTCACACTTGAGCTTAGCCAAAAGCTCTTTCTCTTTACACCTGGAGTTTCAATCACACCCCTTGGACTTTGGATCAATTCACATGATTGTTTAGTGGAAGGTGCAAAGGGGACTATCTGTGGAGCTGTATTTGTCATTGGGAACCCTGATACCAGAGAGTTCCCAATTACATGGCAGAATCGATGCCCATACAACATTTCCTGTCTTCTGCTGAACACATGGCAAAGGGGTATGCACAACCCTGCTCCCCCCTTTCTGAGTTGCATGCATGGGGTTTCCTAGGATCAAAGCCCCATTTTAGTAGCGCTAGATAAGAAGTAACTGGGGGTGAGGGCAAGACATGAAGATGACCATCTAGGGCTTCTGTCCCTTAAAATTCGGGTGGTGAAGCTTTTCTCAGCATTGCAGCTGTGTGTTTATTTGGTTACCAGTATCATCCTCAGGGCTTTTTTTCAGCTGAAACTCACCAGAACTCACTTCCAGCACCTCTCAGGTGAGTTCCGGCATCTCTCAGGTGGGCACCATTGCCAGTCTAAGAGAAAGAGTTAATGGTGAGTTCTGGCACCTCTTTTTCTAGAAAAATAGCGCTGATCATACTAGTATTCGTATCGGCTTGATTCCTGTTTGAACCTGGTGTTTCTTACTGGCATTAAAAGTGATGTTTCTCTTTGTTTCCCTTCCCATTTAGCACTGAAAGTTTGGCTAAACTAAATATTTTGAACTGCTCTTGTACAAATATAAATATGTTTATAAATGTACTCTTTCTGAATTCTTCATAGTGCTATCTATTTACTTACCATGACTCTTTTTTTATTTTGTTCACTGCTCCTGCCCCATGAAATGGGCACCCAGCATGGAGCCAATATAGGCATGCTGCTAAAGGAGCCCACATGCTGCTTCAGTACATGGGGCTGTGTACTGTTGCCCAAAGACAGGGCCAGCCCAAGATATTTGGGCACAAATTGGGCCATGCTCTACCAGGGAGGAAGGGGTGAGTGGAGATCTCCATCAGGAAGTAAAGGGGGGGATAAAGACCTATACTGGGAACAAGGGGGTGAGTGGAGATCAACATTAGGAACAAGATTTACCCAAAGGTTGAAGTGGGAATCTAAGGCTATTCGTGGGGGGGGCGGGGCGGGGAAGGAAGGGGCCCACTCTGAATCAGCTTGGCAGGGGCAGAGTCCAGGAAACTTCAGAAGGCAGCCCCCACCATTTCCTCCCTGGGGGTGGGGGGAGACCAGCGGTGCCTCCTATTTGCCAAGAGGCTGCTGTAGAGGTGGCATGGCGGGGACTGCCAAGGTGATGGCAAATGTGGCCTCCAAGGACTGTGTAAATCTCCTGTCCCTGTGGATCCTGCCACCAGAGGCAGCTGCCTCACCTTGCCTCATGTCTGCTCATGTCACTGGATGAAATGAAGTGGAGCCCTGTAAGCTAAGAGGGGCAGAGCGGGATTCCAGTGCAGGAAAGCATACAAAAGTGGTTTTTCATTCTGCAAGGAATACTTGAGTAGTAAGCTGGTAGCCTGTGAACTTCTTCCTACCTCAGTGCCTTCTAACTTATGGCAAATTCTTTTTGTTTGTTTGTTTATTCAAGAAAAACAAAATACAAAATCCATATACATGAAAATAAAAAACAACAATTTACACCCGTGTGGCTTCCCTCCACCACAACTCAACATCTTTTATGTTATAAATACTTTAACATTGTGTCTTGTAATAATATATATCCATCATTAATTTTACCTTCGTTTGAAACATCTTTATATACTTACTCTATGCATATCAATATGTTATTCTTAGAACAGTGTTTTTTCATATAGTCCTCAAAACATTGCCACTCCTTCCTTAAATTCTGGTTGGATTGATTTCTTATAGCTGCCGTTAATTTAACCATTCTTATGAATTCGCATACTTTACTTATCCAATCTTCCTTAGTGGGAATAATAACTCCTTTCCAGTTTCTAGCAAGTGGCTGTGGAGTATAAAAATAGCCTTTTCTTATCCTGTGGGATGTCCTTTCCTATAATGCCCAATAGAAACGCCTCAGATTTCTTTTCTATAGAGGTTTTGAACATCTTTTTTAATTCATCATGAATACACCCCCAGAAACTTTTAACTTTCTCACAGCCCCACCGTACATGAAACATTGCCCCCTCTGCTTTATTACATTTCCAACATAGATTGGATCTTAGTATATAAATCTTGGCTAGTTTGGAGGGTGTCATATACCACCTATATAACATTTCATCAAATTTTCCTTGATGGTGTAACAGGCGTTAAATCTGATGTCTGACCTCCACTGTCTTTCCCAATGTTCCATCTATATTGTGTAGCCGATGTCCTGGGCCCATTTTACCATAACATCTTGTACTTGCTCATCTTTCAGGTTCCATTCCAGTAATAGGTTATAAATTTTGGGTAATAATTTCTTATTGTTTTTTAATAATACAATTTGTAATTTAGATTCTTCTTTTCCAAAACCTATTTTTTTATCCAAATTAAATTCATTATGTAGCCAGTGGTATTGGAGCCAATTGGTGAGGTAATGCCTTGTCTCCTCAAATGATTTTAATTTCAGATGCCCTTGCTCTTCTTTTAGTAATTGGCTGTAAGTTGCCCAATTACTTTCCATATTTATAATGCCTCTAATGGGAATAGCCACCATGGCGTCTGAGGTTCTAATAGTGGTTGATATCTGGTCCACACCTTGTAAAGGGCATTCCTAACTATATGGTTAGTAAACCCACTGTGGACTTTGACCTTATATTATAACCTTATATTATGGCATGCCACCCATATCTGTTGTAGCTTTCCAAGTCAAGTAGATCTGTTTTCTCTAATAAAATCCAATCCTTTATCCAAGTTAGGCACGCTGCCTCATAATACGTTCTTAAATTTGGTAGGGCAAAGCCCCCTCTCCGTATAAGAAATTATACGTCAATATTTTAAAACCTTGTCAGGTCTTTTCTCCACCTATCGAAACATTCCATTTTGCCTATGATCGGGATCATTTGAAAAAGGAAAAGCTTTTTGGGACACACTATCATACATTCCGCTCCTAATCTCTTGTTTATTAATACTCTCCTATGTTTTTTAGCTATGTGCATTTCCTGGAGGCAGATAACATCCCAATTCTTTTTAAAAATGTTTTTAGTTTTATTTCTTTTTTTATTATTTAAACCATTGATATTCCATGAGATAATATTCAAATTCATCAAACTTTATTGGTCACTATTTTTAGAATCGATTCAGAATAAGTATCAAAAGAAAGGAATACAGTTTTATTTACTAAATTATGTCTTATATTTCTCAGTACTGACTCTTTTACTATCTCCTTGGGCTTTCCACCTCCTCTTCTCTCTCCTGTGTAGTATCTCCTCCCAGTTCTCTCTTGTATTTTCTCCAGAATTTCCCAACTTCTTCTGCATTTCTGAGGGTCTTCTATCTTTGTAAGTGAAGGATATTCCCTCCGGGTACTCCCATTTATATCTTATTTCTTTAGTCTTTAATGCGTCTGTCAGCGTCTTATAGTTTTGTCTTTTTCTCAGGATCCTTTTTGGGATTTCTTTAAAGATTGTAATGTTCCTGTTGTCTAGCCTCAGTTTTCTTTTCTGCAATATCTTGTCCTTCAACAATCTTGAATTGAAAAACACCAGACAGTCTCCCGGTCCTTTACTTGACTTTGTTCTATCAGTCTTGATTCTAAAGATCTTATCTATGTCCATTATCAGTTCTTCCTCTTGGACACCCAGCTAGTTAGCAAATTCCTTTGTTAGTTTTGATTTGATATCTTCATTCTCTATATCTGGGATTCCTCGAAAGCAAAGAATAAGCTCCCTTTGATGCATTTCCAGAATAACAATTTGGTCTAATGTCTCCTCATTAATTCTCTTTAGTTCCAATAAAGGTAAAGGTAAAGGTAAAGGTACCCCTGCCCGTACGGGCCAGTCTTGACAGACTCTGGGGTTGTGCGCCCATCTCACTTAAGAGGCCAGGGGCCAGCGCTGTCTGGAGACACTTCCGGGTCACGTGGCCAGCGTGACATCGCTGCTCTGGCCAGAGCCAGAGCCGCACACGGAAACGCCGTTTACCTTCCCGCTGGTAAGCGGTCCCTATTTATCTACTTGCACCCGGAGGTGCTTTCGAACTGCTAGGTTGGCAGGCGCTGGGACCGAGCAGCGGGAGCGCACCCCGCCGCAGGGATTCGAACCGCCGACCTTTCGATCGGCAAGCCCTAGGCGCTGAGGCTTTAACCCACAGCGCCACCTGCGTCCCTTAGTTCCAATATTTCATCGTTTATTGTGTCTTGTCCTTTTTTCAGTTCCTTGTTCTCTGTTTGTGTTTTCTTAGTAGTTTCCTTTGAAAGTTCCTCTTGTTTACTGATTCTAGATTTTAAGTCTTGCACTGTCTTCTCTATTTCCATGTATTTCAGCTGCCCAACATGTCCATTATTAATTTAAAATTCTGCTCGATCTCGTTGCCCATAGAGTCAAGTTTGTCATTTATTGATTTATTCATTATGATAATCAAATCTTTTAAATCCACATTTGAATCTAACTCCACTACTGATTGGCGTCTTGGGGCTCTGACAGCGGCAGCTAGCATGGACTGTAATTCCATGGTATTCATTATATTGGCTTCCCTATACACTCACAAAAATAAACTTTGACCCAGTCTCAATAATTTCCTTTAGCGGTTCTTTCGCACTTAGAGGGGCCCCATATCTAAATTTATTATACTTAGAGAGATCTGGGAGTAGGTTATTCAGTTACCCCTTCAACATTTGTTACTTAAAATATAAAATACTATGATGCTATAGTCACTTATTCAGTACCTTAATTACTAAAACCCCACAATACAATAATCAATTAATTATAAGCTTGCTGTTTGAATTAATTTATATTTTCTATTGCCCATCTGGTTATCTTATATCAAATCTTGTTAGCCTTAGGGTTCTGGATATTAATTGATTCAATTAGCCAATACCTTTAAAACATAACCCCTTGTTCTGTTCAATTCATAAAACATTCACATCAACCATTTAAATAAATCAGCATAATTCATTACCAAACCTTAACAGTGATAATATGGGGAGGGCTTGTCCTTATAGAGTCTAGTCGCTTGGGACTTGCATATCCACCAGGATTATCAGAATGGACTTGCATATCCACTAGGATTATCAGAATGTAATTTCTTTTCCACCACTAGGTTCCCTGTACAGTCTATAACAACCTAGTGATGTCTTGCTTTGCGCTTAAAGAAAGTTAACGTTGATTTGTCAGTGGCACTTCCTCTTACCAAGTTCCATTTTGGCTACTCACAAGAAGGGAGGGAGGGATGAATCAGCTTCTATCTGTCGCCATGTTCTTCTCCCACCCACAACTGGCTTCTTCTTCGCTAACCTTTCTTTGTTTTTCTTTTTTCTTTATCCCCTGAGCTGCTGCTTACAGTCTTTCCCTTTCTCCTCTTTCTCTTCACTGTTAACTTTCAACTCTCTCACAGCCCTTGGATTAACTTTCCTCAGTCTCAGCGTCACCTCAGCAAACCCTTCCTCTCCTTGTCATCTGTTCTCCGTCTGCAGTGCGTTCCCTCGCCTTCCTGCCTCTTCCGTCTTCCTTCAGCCCCGAATTGAGCAATCTCTCCAGTGTTCTCCCTCTTATGAGACTACAATCTTTAACGCTCCAATTCTGCTCCTAAAAGCCTTGCTTCTCCCTCCTTTCTGTCTCTGGCAAGGCTTGCCTTTCAACACCCAAAAGTAGCAGGAGGAGGACCCAGCTGAACTCCCCGCTTCTGCTCCCCACCTCTCAGTCACTGTCAGTGAACCTTGGTCAGTTTTTAATTTAATATAAAAAGATTTGGTCACTTGGTATGCTTTCTAGTCCTTGTATGGATCATTTGATGTAAAGATTCGTAAACACAAAAGTTGAGTTGGAGCTGACCTCCTTTCCCCTGCTTTCCTTTTCTATTGTTTCACATATAGAAAGGCGTCTGTTCTCGTTAGTATTTTTCCATTTTGTTTTCTGATGTAAGAATCACCTGAGAACAGGGTTCTAACGGCTAGTTTTCAATTCAGAGAGTTAGGTGCTACTCACTCGGGTCTTGTGGCATCTCATGGCCGACATAGCCCCATTTATTTTAGCACTGAGACTCTCCTGTGTTCCTCCCCTTCTGTGCTAGAAGTACGGGAAGCTCCTTCATGCACTGCTTGGTGCTTTCTTAAGTTTGAGATTTCCTCTCAATCTTTTCCCAGGGGAGTTTGCATCATCCCCGCTCTCCCCAGTCCCATTTTGCTGTGACTGGGTGTGCTCGAGCAAGTCAGAGCACCTTCCCTCAACCCGTCAATGAGCACACCTCGACGGAAGCCCTTATGGTAAATTCTGTACGAAGCCAGCTCAGCTTCACCAGGCCTCTCCCAATTCCTCTGCCAGCCCTTCCCTGTCCGTGGGATAAAAGGTTCTTCTCTCACTTCTACTTTCAAAAGCAATAGAATAAAGCCTTGACACTGATAGTATCTGCTTCAGCCAGAATGATGGGAGTAAATTGCAGTTCCAACCATCCTTGTACATCTGCACGTTCTGCTGAGGCATGCTGAGAGTTATAGTTTTCCCGCTACCCCAGGCAGAAGCAGATGCTGTCAGCATCAAGATACTTAAAACTTGCACAGGGAATGCTTATTTCCGGCATGGCTTCAGCTTCCTATATCCCCACTCAGTTACCACCTGTTACCTTCACAGGAGGCTAAACTGATCAGTTTCTGCCTTTCAAATTTCTACTAACTAGAATTGGATGAGCCCAGAAGCTGAGCCACATTTCTTTGTGAGGACCTCTTGATTCAAACAGCTGCAAGAGAGGTTGGGAGAAGCTGGACTGGGCTATACATTTAAAGTAACCTTTGTGGTGTTATATGTCAGGGATGTGTATACCTGTGAAGAGATCCAATATTTAGAACCTCAAAGCCAAAGTGAGAGCATTTGGGTCAAAATTAAGGGAGAGAAGAATAACAGTGACCTCATTGTGGGAGTTTACTATAGATCCCCAAGCCAAACGGAGGACATAGATGATGCCTTCCTGGAACAGATGGCCTAGCATGCAAAAGGAAGGGAGATAGTAGTAATGGGGGACTTCAATTACCCGGATATTTGCTGGGTGTCAAACTCAGCCAGGAGCATAAGGTCAAACAGATTCCTCACTGGCCTTGCAGACAACTTTGTTGTCCAGAAAGTGGGAGAAGCAACAAGAGGAACAGCCATTTTAGATCTGGTCCTAACCAATGTTGATGACCTGGTTAGTGGGGTAGAAGTGGAAGGATCATTAGGCGCGAGTGATCATGCTCTTCTGAAGTTTACTATACAGCGGAAAGGAGCAGCCAAGCATACTAGGACTCAATTTCTTGACTTTAAGAAAGCCGACTTCATAAAACTTAGGGAAGTGCTGGGTGAGATCCCATGGACAGTAATACTAAAAGGAAAGGGAGTTCATGATGGCTGGGAGTTTGTTAAGAGGGAGATAGTAAAAGCACAACTTCAGGCAATACCAATGAGACGGAAACATGGAAGGTGCCTAAAGAAGCCAGGGTGGCTATCTAAAGAACTTTTAACTGAGTTAGGATTAAAAAAGGATGTGTACAAAAAATGGAAAAGGGGGGAAACCACCAAAGAGGAATTCAAACAAATAGCTAGCACGTGTAGACACAAAGTCAGAAAAGCTAAAGCACAGAATGAACTCAGGCTTGCTAGAGAGGTTAAAAGCAACAAAAAAGGCTTTTATGGGTATGTTCATAGCAAAAGGAAGAACAAAGAAACAGTGGGGTCACTCAGAGGAGAAGCTGGTGAAATGCAAACAGGGGACACAGAAAGGGCTGAACTCCTCAATGCCTTCTTTGCCTCAGTCTTCTCCGATAAAGAAAACAATGCCCGACCTGAAGAATTTGGAGCAAATGATTCAGCATAGGAAACACAGCCCAGAATAACTAAGGAGATAGTACAAGAATACTTGGCTAGTTTAGATGTATTCAAGTCTCCAGGGCCAGATGAACTGCATCCAAGAGTATTAAAAGAACTGGCAGATGTGATCTCAGAACCACTGGCAGTCATCTTTGAGAACTCCTGGAGAACAGGCGAAGTCCCGGCAGACTGGAGGAGGGCAAATGTTGTCGCTATTTTCAAAAAGGGGAAAAGAGAGGACCCAAATAATTACCGCCCTGTCAGTCTGACATCAATACCAGGGAAGATTCTGGAGCAGATCATTAAGCAAACAATCTGTGAGCACCTAGAAATGAATGCTGTGATCACCAATAGTCAGCATGGATTTCTGAAAAATAAGTCATGTCAGACTAACCTGATCTCGTTTTTTGACAGAATTACAAGCCTGGTAGATGAAGGGAATGCAGTGGATGTAGCCTACCTTGATCTCAGCAAGGCATTTGACAAGGTGCCCCATGATATTCTTGTAAAGAAGCTGGTAAAATGCGGTCTTGACTATGCTACCACTCAGTGGATTTGTAACTGGCTGACTGACCGAACCCAAAGGGTGCTCATCAATGGTTCCTCTTCATCCTGGAGAAGAGTGACTAGTGGGGTGCCACAGGGTTCTGTCTTGGGCCCAGTCTTATTCAACATCTTTATCAACGACTTGGATGATGGACTCAAGGGCATCCTGATCAAATTTGCAGATGACACCAAACTGGGAGGGGTGGCTAACACCCCAGAGGACAGGATCACACTTCAAAACGACCTTGACAGATTAGAGAACTGGGCCAAAACAAACAAGATGAATTTTAACAGGGAGAAATGTAAAGTATTGCACATGGGCAAAAAAAATGAGAGGCACAAATACAAGATGGGTGACACCTGGCTTGAGAGCAGTACATGTGAAAAGGATCTAGGAGTCTTGGTTGACCACAAACTTGACATGAGCCGAGTACTGTGTCCAGTTCTGGGCACCACAGTTCAAGAAGGACACTGACAAACTGGAACGTGTCCAGAGGAGGGCAACCAAAATGGTCAAAGGCCTGGAAATGATGCCTAATGAGGAACGGCTAAGGGAGCTGGGCATGTTTAGCCTGGAGAAGAGGAGGTTAAGGGGTGATATGATAGCCATGTTCAAATATATAAAAGGATGTCACATAGAGGAGGGAGAAAGGTTGTTTTCTGCTGCTCCAGAGAAGCGGACACGGAGCAATGGATCCAAACTACAAGAAAGAAGATTCCACCTAAACATTAGGAAGAACTTCCTGACAGTAAGAGCTGTTCGACAGTGGAATTTGCTGCCAAGGAGTGTGGTGGAGTCTCCTTCTTTGGAGGTCTTTAAGCAGAGGCTTGACAACCATATGTCAGGAGTGCTCTGATGGTGTTTCCTGCTTGGCAGGGGGTTGGACTCGATGGCCCTTGTGGGCTATTCCAACTCTATGATTCTATGAAAAGAATACCACTGCACTGATGTCCAGTTATCCTTTCCCTCATCATGTCTTGGCTTTACCTTGGCCAACCACTTGCATGCTTTATCAAAATCTATCTCATTCAGGACCTCATGTAGACAGTTGCCAGACAGAGGCATCTGGGGAGCCTACAAGCAGGTCTGGAAGGCAATGTTGTTGTTTCTTCCCAACAATTGACAGTGAGTGATGCTGAAGGTTTATTTAGCTATTGTTGTTGATAACCAAGGGGAAATGAAACCCATCGTCCACTAAATGTCTCATTAACCTTTGTTAAAGAAACCCATCTGAATTAGCTATTATCTTATGATAGCAGATCCCTTACTGTAACCCAGGAACTCCACTACTTTCGCGTGGAAATGACACTTCTCCAGCTTCACCCACACGCAATGCTCCTTGAGTCTGCTCAGGACTTGACGCACATCCTTTACATGCTGTTCCTCGTTGTCTGAGTACACCAGCACGTCGTCAAAGAAGCAGACGCAGTTACGGTACAGCAACGGCCCTAGCACGTGATGCATGAAGGCTTGGAAACAGTGGCTTCCTGACTGCAATCCAAAAGGATGAGAAGCTGCTGATTAACGACGTAGGCTCTCTGTACTTGTCTCTCCCCCCCCCCCCCAGCTCTTCGGCAGCTTCCAATTCCCTGACATAACCGGATACCTTGTTGGGGAGTCTCCTAACGTTGAGTGTATGGTGTTGGGTTCAAGAAGGAACAGGGATCCTAGGGGACTTTCATATTCACATGAAAGCCATCTTTTTTTGGTACAGCTCAAAATTTCATGGTCTTTCTCAAATTATATCTAGCCTTACACAGTAGGATTCTTGGTTTGTTCATCTGCTCACAACAGAGGAAGATAATGTGGAGTTTATATAACTTCTTTGTCATGGGGCAGATATTACCTGCTGGGTAATGGACTCAAGGACTCTGAAACTCTCCTGGGATTAAGGGCCATTTGGAATGGTCCATCTTTGAAGACTGATGGGCCATGATGGCTTTCTGACAATGGGGAGTTTTTCCTGTTCGCTTGGTTAATGTTCCTGTTGAGGGAGGCCTGATTAACTCTCAAATGGAGAAATGGCTGGACAGTGGATGTAATTGTTCCTAGGCACTGTCTCTTCTGATTAGAACCTGGTGATGCCCTGCCCTGCAGAAACGGGAGGTTTTGCCAACTGATGAAGTAACAACCCCAGCCATCCTTCGCAGGTCTCTGCCCTGAGCCTCTGCAGTTCAGGAGAGGCTGAAGGGTTACTGGACCCAGGGGGAGACTCACCTGTAGGCACTGAGTCCTCAGCCACCTCCGGAGCCAGAGTGGATTCACCTGGTCCCTGCTCCTGAGGATCCGGCACAGGTGCAGGCGCTTCAGAATCAAGGCCCTGCCCCAGTTCAGCCGGCCCTGGAGGCTGGGATTCCTCCGGTTCAGCCTCTGAATCGGATTCCCAGGCCATCACAGCCCTGAAGTGGAATGCATTCCAGGGGATTTGAAACTGCTGACTGAATACCAGAAACCAATGTAGGAACCATTGCTCTTTCTCAATGTTTTCTTCCCCTTCCACTTTTCCTTCCCAAGCCTTCTTTCCACTAAGCTAAACTATCAGATTTTAGAGCTTGAAAAGGTGCCATGGCTTTAAAAGCCAAACTGGATTAGACAAATCCATGGGGAATAAGGCCATCCATGGCTATACAGAGCATGCCACATTCTTCCAGATCCTAGTTGCTGGAATGTCAAAAGGGGCAGGAGCTGCTGTCCCAGGATGAGGGACAGAATGCTGGACTCTCTAGAACATTGACCTAATCCGTTAGAACACTTATTTCCATCTATAGTGCCTCATTCTGCTGGACCTGTGGCTTTCATCCCTCCTTAATGGAGGATTACTCTCAGCTTCACAGGACATGTGGAATTATTTATCTGCATTGGTAATACATGTGTGTGGGAAACGAAAACATGCACACATTTTGTACTGGAACAGTTTCTTACAAGGACCCTGAGAGAGAACTTTCCGTAAGTGTCTGAAATGTAGTGCCCCGGGAGGCCAAGGTTCTTTTCCTTGCAGGAAGTTGACTTATTCCCTGTTAAAGTGTGATCTACTTGAAAAATCATAAACATTAAAAAACTGTTTCCATCTGAGAGTTTCAAAACTTACAAAGAGAAAAGACACCCCACAGTTAGCTCCTCACTTTCCAGTCTTGTAACCTTTGGTTCCTCAGTTCAGTATTCTTCATGTTTCATGCCTCTTAGCTATTGGAAGTTCAACAAATTTAATTTTGGACAGAATTATAAGGAGCAACATAGCATCCCACAAATTGTTTCTATGGTGGTGGTGTGTGGCAGGCTTTGGAGTGGTTGTGTTTCATATGGCTACATTGCTGTGCCCTGGCTTAAGTGGCCACAAACTCACCCCCTTATAGAGGAAGTAGCATGGTGGTAACTAGTCGTAAGTACTTAAAAGTCTGCATCTCCCTGAACAAAGGCACAAAAAAGAAATAAAGGAAATCCATTCACATGTGTATTGAGTTAATGAACATCCTCCTGAGTGCGGCTTACTCTGAGCTATGAAATAAGAAGTGGGTAGATTGGAATGTGTAACTCCCCTTCAGAATCGGGACGTTGGGGGTTTCAGAGCATGGGAAACCTGCAGCTCTTCCTTGGGCCATCAGCCAATACTGTCTGCTGGATACAGCCCAAACATTTTCCTAGAACTATGTTTAGAAATCTTAACAGACTTGTGTGTTTTAAAAGTAAAGTAGCAAAATAACTTCCTCCACAGAACCAAACACTTGGGAATGAAATAGGTTCTGCTGCTCCAAAATGGTCTCCTTTATATTCAAGCATAATTGCAGGTCCAGTCAGTAATATCTGTGGAAGTATGTGTTCATATAATCATAGAAATGTAGGGTTGGAAGAGACCCTAAGGGTGATTTAGTCCAACCCCCTTCAATGCAGGAGTCTCAGCTAAAACATCAATGGCAGATTGTCATCCAATCTTCTTCAAAACCTGCAAGGAACGAGAGGCCACCACCTTCTCAAGGGACTCCATTCCACTGTCAAACAGCACTTGCTGTCAGAAATTTCCTCCTGATGTTTAGTCAGAATCTCCTTTCTTATAAATTGATTCCATTGGTTCAGGTTCTCCCTTCCTGAGCAGGAGAAAACAACCTTGCTCCATCTTCCATGTGACAGCCCTTCAGATATTTGAAGATGGCTATCATATCTCCTCAGTCTCCTCTTCTCCAGGCTACACATACCCAACTTCCTCAACTGTTCCTCTTAAGGCTAAGTTACCAGACCCATGAATTATTTTGGTTGCCCTCTGCACACTTTCCAGCTTGACAATATCCTTCTTAAATTGCAGTGCCCAGAATTGGACACAGTATTCCAGGTGTGGTCTGACCAAGGTAGAATACAGTGGTATTATGAGTTCTCTTTATCTGGACACTTTATCTGGACACATTATTATTCTTTGGCGATCACTCATAGCTGAGTAAGATTGTCTTCCATAAACACGGTTTTAACAATGAGTCCGTAAGTTACTGTGGAGGCCAATTCTGAATCCACACATCCTTCCACAGTGGGGACATTGGTTTCCGGGTGGGAGTTGGTCACGGTGAGGATTTGCCAAGCGTGCCTTCCTCTTAGCACGTTTCTCCCTTTTGTCCTGAGTTCGAGTGTCTTCAAAGCCCATGACGCCTTTGGTAAAGGCTGTTCTCCAATTGGAGTTCTCACAGGCCAGTGTTTCCCAATTATTGGTGTTTAAACTACATTTTTTAAAGATTTGCCTTGAGAAAGTCTTTAAACCTCTTTTGTTGACCACCAGCATTACACTTTCCATTTTTAAGTTCAGAATAGAGTAGTTGCTTTGGAAGACGATAATCAGGCATCCACACAACTGTCGGAATTCAGGCTCGGTCAGAGGTATGTGCCTATCTCTCCAGGCACCGGCTGAATTCTTTCGACCTCCCTCCGGCGACTCCCGGCAGGAAAAACACACGAGGTCCGTTCCGGCGATTTTCCTCAGGCTGTGAGAAAAACACACCAACTGCTTCTCCTCCTCCCTGCTCTCCAGCATATCCCCAGGGAGGGGAATCAGACACAGACAGAAATGAATCTACATGTTTTTATTCCTGTCTTCAGCAGTCAAACAGTAAAAGATGTCTGCTCTCTTCAACAAACAGAGAGAAACTCCAAACTCCACCCATGTACATCCTGTACAGGTCATATGACACACACACTGAGCTAACATCCGGTGCTCAGTACAGAATGGACTGCCCCTTTGTTTCCATGGCAACAGTCACATACTTCCTGTCTGGCTTTCCAGCCACAAGCAGCTGACTGAGCTGCTGGAGCCTTTGCTTGCTGCAGCATTGCTGCTTTAGAATAACATACTCCCCCTAAAGCATCAATGCGTGCTGCGAGCAAAGCGTCATCCAGAGAAGAAAACAAACAGTTGTTATATGTATAACACTCCCCTGTTGTTTCAGTTCCACCCTTGGAACTACACGCCACTGGTTTTACCAATGTACCTCTCTGGTTGTGTGACCTCCAAGGAATGAGTGCTTCTGCATTACCTTGGTTAGCAACTCTCTGTTGTGCCTTTGTCTCTGACTCAGACACAGCTTCAATTTGACCTTGGTCGTTTACAACAGCAACACATGCAGTAGCTAGGTTGGCAAACTCTTTTGAATACCTCTTGGGTGGTACACCCTTCGTTGCTCTCTCAGACCTACGTAAGAGGTGCTGCTCTCCCTTGCTTTCTGGTTCAGCCTCTGAACTCTCTGAAGAACCAGTACTAAGCTTAATCAGTGGTTCATCCTCCTCTTCTGAGGGTCTAGTCATTGTGTGAGATTTCCTCTCTATGACTGTGACAACTGAGCTGTCTGAGCTATCGCTGTCATCATCAGTACTACTGAACTCAATAAGATCAAACTCATCATCATCATCATCAGAATCATCATCATCACCTGTGGGAAATGTGTGAACAATCACTCGCTCCTGTTCAGGAGCACTCTCTAGAAACTTTGTGAGAATCACCTTACCAGATTCAGACAAAATTACTCTGTAGAGACCCTTTTCATAACCCACAAAAATGCCTCTGGCATTCTTTACTCCACCTGGAGCTTCTGTTCTCACATGAGACCCAAAAACCTTGAAATGGGCAACAGAAGGTTTTCTGTGGAACAGTTTCTCAAAAGGAGAACATCCCAAGTCTTTTGAAACCTTTCTCAACCACGTGTAACAATATGACATTAGTGACTCAGCCCAGTACTCATGTGGCAGATGTGAACTAAGCAATTGCGCATGCATTCCCTTTTGCAATTCTTTGTTCACTCTAACACAGACACATCTGTTCCAAGCTTCTTCGGAAGCTGCAATTTTGTGTCTTATCCCTTTCTTCTTCAGGAACCTCTGGAAATCCTGTAAGAGAAAAATTGGCTTCTCATCTGTGCAAAGACAATCTATGTCAGCATCATGCATATTTTTAACTTTGTCACAAAACTCTTTAAACCTTTCTAAGGCTTCTTT
Source organism: Podarcis cretensis (assembly GCF_951804945.1). Classification (NCBI taxonomy): domain Eukaryota; kingdom Metazoa; phylum Chordata; class Lepidosauria; order Squamata; family Lacertidae; genus Podarcis; species Podarcis cretensis. Next base: position 126,072,127 of record NC_137172.1, on the reverse strand, counting down.
CGGTCTCTCCAAAAGATAAATCCAGACAAAACCTGTGAAAGAATCAACACATATTAGGTAATACTTTGCATTGCCTCTAGATGGTGCTAAAGGACCAATCACATCAGCATACACCCGCTGAAATGCCTTGTCGACCCTCGAGGTGACCTGCTTGGCGTTCTTCTTGGCTACACCTGCAAAAGAAATCATGTTAGAATCACAAGAATTACATTCCATGTAATCACTTTGATCAAAAGTCAACAAATACAGTCCATCTTTCTCTTTGGCAGAAAGATACAACTCTCCATCTTTGTAGATCTCGCAGTGTTGATCATCATAGGACAGTTTTAGTCCCTTCTTGGCAATCTGCGAAACGCTGAGCAGATTGTACTTCAACTCTGGAACCAAATAAACATTGTTTATAGTCAAGTTCAGACTTTTAAGATACACAGTCCCAATTCCGGTGGCTTCCAGCTCTTGACCGTTGGCTTGTTGTACAACGAAGCTTTGCTTCTTAAACGACGAAAACAAATCCCTGCGATGGGTCATGTGAACCGTCGCTCCCGTGTCTAAAACGAAGGAATTCCCCACTTGTGGTGTGGCTTTTAGGGACATCAAAGCCTTTGCAGGCTTCGCCTGTGACTTGGCATGACTTCTGCCTGACGCCTCAAACTTCGTGGAGCTTCCCTTGGCTCCTTTGTTCTGACGTGGCTTCCTGCAGTTCCGCTGAAGATGCCCAGTCTGTCCACAATTGTGGCATCGGACAACGTTCATAGCTACAGCGTCTCCTCCAGTAGCTACAGCAGTGGGGGTGTCTGAACTCCGTTCTTCCCTCCCCCTGTCCTTGACTTCCAGGGCGGCAAGTCTGTCATGTTCACAAAGAACCACGGCAAAGACCCTGTCCGACGTTAGATCAGCTGCTGGGAGAGACCCCAGCTGACTGGCAACCGTTTTGTAAGTCCGATTCAGGCTGTTGATCACCATGAAGCAAAACACTTCCTCCTGCAGACGGAAATTACGTTCCACCATCTGCTGACGCAGAAATTTCATTTCCGTCAGGTGCGCTTGAACATCTCCATCAGGCGCAAGCCTCAGGTTAGTCAGCTTTTCAAAATACAGCAACGCTGAAGAACCTGCATCTCTCTGATGTGTCCTTCTCAGCGTGTCCCAAACATCTTTCGCGTGCTGTAAATCTTGTATATGAATAAGCTGAGAGTCTGACACGCACAGAATTATAGCGGTTCTGGCCTTCACATCCTGTGACTCCCAAGGACGCGTTGGTGCTGCAGGGATGGGGTTCTCAATCACCCCAAACAGTCTCTGATTCTGCAGCAAGGCCTTCATCTTAATAGACCAAGATGCATAATTGTCACTGGTCAAGAGGGGTGGAGAAGGCAGGCCTCCCCCTTTCTTGGCATCCATTTTGAGTCCTTGCATTGACTCTCAAACACAAGCCTCTAAAATCCAATAGCTGGCTTGTTTACACTCTGTGCACCTGGCAGCTCTAACACTGGCCGCTTGGAAAGTCCCCTTCCAACAGTTCCTTTGTAAGGGCCTAGTCTAAACACGAGCTGTTTTAGCCTCCTCCGGGCACAGCCTGACTTCCAGCCCTTATCTTGAAACTGGCCTGCGTTGCTAAGCAACCACATTCCTTTCCTTGGACAGGAAAAACCACAGGAATGTTTGGAATGCAGACTCTTCTCTCTCGGAGCTGTTTTTCCCAAACGTTGCTCCCATGAAGCAGAGAATTAATCTATCTGCATTCACACTCTTAAGCCCGAAAATCTCATACCTGGGCTCCATAGCTTGGCTTTCAGCTTCTTCTGGTGAGCTCCTGGCTGCAGAGAATCAGCCTCCATCTCAGGCTTCCATGGAGAGGGATGAAAATAGCAGCTCTGCTCCTATTTCTGCAGACTTCCATGGATCGTAGAAACCATCCTCTGCTACCAATGTCGGAATTCAGGCTCGGTCAGAGGTATGTGCCTATCTCTCCAGGCACCGGCTGAATTCTTTCGACCTCCCTCCGGCGACTCCCGGCAGGAAAAACACACGAGGTCCGTTCCGGCGATTTTCCTCAGGCTGTGAGAAAAACACACCAACTGCTTCTCCTCCTCCCTGCTCTCCAGCATATCCCCAGGGAGGGGAATCAGACACAGACAGAAATGAATCTACATGTTTTTATTCCTGTCTTCAGCAGTCAAACAGTAAAAGATGTCTGCTCTCTTCAACAAACAGAAACTCCAAACTCCACCCATGTACATCCTGTACAGGTCATATGACACACACACTGAGCTAACATCCGGTGCTCAGTACAGAATGGACTGCCCCTTTGTTTCCATGGCAACAGTCACATACTTCCTGTCTGGCTTTCCAGCCACAAGCAGCTGACTGAGCTGCTGGAGCCTTTGCTTGCTGCAGCATTGCTGCTTTAGAATAACAGTCCAATGAAGTTGATGTTGAAGCATCATCGATTCCACACGGGTGATCTTTGCTTCTTCCAGTACACTGGCATTAGTTCGCCTGTCTTCCCAAGTGATGTATAAAAATTTTCAGAGACACCGTTGAGTAATCTTTCAAGGAGTTGGAGATGGCGTTTATAAGTGGTCCATGTTTCACAAGCATACAGTAAGGTTGGTAGTAAGCAAGTATTTTGGTTTTCCTGTGAATGTCCTGGTCCTCAAACACTCTGCCCTTCAGTTGGGAAAAAGCCGCACTTGCAGAGCTCAGGCGATGCTGGATTTCGGCATCAATATCGGCCCTTGTGGAAAGGTAACTGCCTAGGTAGGAGAAGTAATTGACACTTTCCAACGTTACACCATTGAATTGGATTTGTGGCACTGCAGGGGGGTTGATTGGTGCTTGTTGCTGCAGCACTTTGGTTTTCTGGATGTTGAACGATAGGCCAAGCTTTTTATAAGCTTCTGTGAAGATATTTAGGATGGTTTGGAGGTCACCCTCTGAGTGTGCACACACTATGTTGTCATCAGCATACTGAAGTTCTATGATGGAAGTTACAGTAACCTAATAATAATAATAATAATAATAATAATAATAATTTATACCCCGCCCATCTGGCTGGGCCTCCCCAGCCACTCTGGGCGGCTTCCATAGAAAGCAAAAATACAGTAAAATATCACATGTTAAAAACTTCCCTGAACAGGGCTGCCTTAAGATGTCTTCTGAATGTCAGGTAGTTGTTTATCGCTTTGACATCTGCTGGAAGGGCGTTCCACAGGGCGGGCGCCACTACCGAGAAGGCCCTCTGCCTGGTTCCCTGTAGCTTTGCTTCTCGCAATGAGGGAACCGCCAGAAGGCCCTCGGCGCTGGACCTCAGCGTCCAGGCGGAATGATGGGGGTGGAGACGCTCCTTCAGATATACCTTACTCTTTGCTTTCAGCCTACTCATTTTAAAGAGCTTTCCATCTGTTCAATTTATGATTTCTACTCCAGTGGGGAGTTTCCCTTCAACAAAGTTTAGGATCATGGCAATGAAAATAATAAATAGAGTTGGGGCAATAACACAACCCTGTTTAACACCTGATCCCACTGTGAATGGTTCACTTCAAGAGCCCTTGTTATCTGTGATTATTGATGTCATATTAAGTGAGTACTCTCATTAATACATTGTCAACATTAGAGAATCTTTTCTGGTCATTTGCCAGAGATTTTATTTGCCATAATGTTTACATCTTTAAATCCTAGACTACTTAGTAATATTATTTAGAAATTTAATTGCATGCTTTCCAAATCTGTTCAACCTCTTTATAGATCCTACAATCACTTCCTGCATTCAGGTGCTGTGAGAGCTGGTAGCACAGACCATGGTTGTAACTTCTTCCTTCTCTCCAGTCTTCCCCACAAGGCAATCTGTTAGCATTGTGCATGCACTTTTGGGCTTTCCCAAATACTCTATCTCCTAATTCTCTGTGAAAGATAAAACAATAAGTTGTGATGTGAAAAGTATGTGTTGTGTAGAGTATTAGGGGAAGGGGAACATGGAAGGACTGCAGTGAGTCAGGTCTTTCTGCTTCTTTTGTGTGAGTTTTCTTTGAAGTACCAGTTGAGTCAAACGTTGTATTACAAGATGCTGCTGCTTGTGCTTCAGAGTCTAAAGCAAGAAGATGATGTCAAATGATAGTGGCTTCACTAGATGCTGTTTATAAGTGGTCCATTTTTCACAAGCATACAGTAAGGTTGGTAGTACAATAGCTTTGTAAACAAGCATTTTGGTTTGATCTGGATGCTATACTTCTGTTGATGTAGCCTAGAATATCGTTAGCTTTTTTCTTTTCTTTTTTTTTGCTGCTGCTGCATCACCCTGTTGACTCAAGTTAAACTTGTCCACCACGACCACTAGATCCTTTCCACATGTACTATATTGGTGTCACTGGTTCTTCTTGCCTCAGTGTAGAAGCTTACATTTGCCCCTATTGAATTTCATTGTTAGAAGAAGGTACGGTAATAGCTTTCCTGGGCTCCCTTCTTCCCTACCTCAATCAGGGATCATATAGGATGGAAGGCTCCATCTGCCTTAGATACCCTTCCTCCCTGGAACTTAATGCTTGTTTTTGTATGATTGCCCCACAACTGTGCACCCCCCATGTGTGCCCTATACAGTATGATATTCTGTCCTCTAGCATCATGCCACACAAGGCCTACTTACATGCTCCTCCTCTGGCTCCACACTTCCTTCCCAGTCTGTTCTGCTTCCCTGCCACACATACATCTCCCCCAAAACATCGTAGCTTCATCACTCTTTTCAGATCATCTCTTTCTCCTTCCACCCTACCCCACTGTTGATGCTACTTCTGCCATAAAAACCCTGCTTGGTGTTTTGTTAACAAAGTTAGACACCATAGGGAAAGCTGGCAGTAGGTTCCGTTCCTGGTATTTTCTGCAAAGAAGGGACCTACGACCTGGTACTGCCTGACATTCCACTCATTCCACAAGTGTGTGAGTGGTGGAGGGAGATATGTTAACAAACCTTCAAGAGATATATGCTGACATTTCTAAGCAAAGCTCAAATGTTTGCAGGTGCAGTAATTATTCACTGCATCAGTAATGAGCAACATCATTGTCTTCCTATCTTTGCAATATGCATAGCTGTCAACTTACAGATTTGAAAATAAGGGACCAGCAACCTTGAAAATAAGGGACCAGCAGCCAAAATAAGGGATTTTAGTCAATCAGCTGAAATACGAAGTTAAAAGGGACCAGATAATTTTGGAGAGAAGCGCTGGTTTTTAGCCCTTCGTTTCCAGAGTTTGTTGCTCAAGACACCAGCCGATGAAACACTGCAATTAAATAACTATAAGCAGCAACCACTTTTCGCGCAAAACGAAGTCCAAGCTACGAAGATGCCGCTGCAGTTCTGTATCTTTTCTCTCGTGCTCCATCTGCAGCTCTCAGTTCCATCAGGTGGGGCAGGAGGAGGGGGGCGGAATAGCGTCCGAAGTAAACCCGCAGATCAGACTATCTATTCTAGTCTACCACTACAAATCTATGGGAGAAGCGCTTGCGGTCCTTCCCTTGTAGCCCTTGGAACACCTGCCCATGCCTCCGCCTTCTCCTCTTCCTCTTTTCTCTGAACTGCTTTCTCAGTGGTTGCTCTCGCTCTCCTCTCAGGGCTCCTCAGCAATTCATAGGCCATGCCAGGCTGCCCATCTCATCCGGGTCCTTCGGCGGCACAGCTGCAGTATGGCCTAGCAGGAGCTGGAGCGGTGGCGATGGGCAGAGGGGAGGCCCCAGGCAGAGATGCTAAGTTCGGCGGCCGTGAGGAGGATGGCGGCGGAAGGGCCCGAGGCTCCCGCCAGTCCCGGCGGGGAGGGGATCCCAGGGGCTGAGGCTGGTGAGAGGAGGCCGGAGGGGGGCGGGGCGGGCAGCCAAGCAACACAGTTGGAGCCTCCCTCCTCCCTGGCCGGCAGGGAGGGAGGGAGAGGAGCTGCTTCCTTTGAAACCCGGGAATTTTAAGGGACATCCATCAATAAGGGACAGCAGCGGGAAATGGCGCTGGGATAAGGGACTGTCCCTCCAAATAAGGGACGCTTGACAGCTATGGCAATGTGTAACTTACATTGTAGAATATAAACCTCAGGTCTCAAGTATAAAAGGAGTAGAATCAAACTTTTAAATAAATTTTAGTTCGGCCGTTTTATTCTGGAGTTGCCCTTTGAAGTTTTTTGACCAAATATCTTATCTGGATATGGAAATCCCAGCCTCCAAAATTGGATGTATTCATTCAATAACACAAGAATAGATTAGGGTCTGAATGCATCTATAAACTCTACTGTCAAAATAGTGAAAGCTAGGTCATGGTAGGTAGACCTGTTTTTATTTTATTAAAATAAAAGTTTGTATACTGCTACTACATAAAGTATACATTGTGGCGCTGTGGGTTAAACCACAGAGCCTAGGACTTGATGATCAGAAAGTTGGCGGTTCGAATCCCCGTGACGGGGTGAGCTCCCATTGCTCGGTCCCTGCTCCTGCCAACCTAGCATTTCAAAAACACAAAGTGCAAGTAGATAAATAGGTACCGCTATGGCGGGAAGGTAAACGCGTTTCCGTGCGCTGCTCTGGTTCACCAGAAGTGGCTTAGTCATGCTGGCCACATGACCCGGAAGCTGTACACCGGCTCCCTCGTCCAATAAAGTGAGATGAGCGCCGCAACCCCAGAGTCGGCCACGACTGGACCTAATGGTCAGGGGGCCCTTTACCTTTACAGTTAAAATTTGACATAAAATTCAAACTATAAATAAAATTGGTTAATATATATTATAAGATAAAAGTACACATTAAAATACATGTCAGCTTTACATATTTGAGTGGGATTTTTTAAAAAAAAATGCTTATAGCAGACACTGAAATTGGTACCACAAAGGTGCCTGTCTAATATCACTAGCCAGAAATTGGAAGATTGATTTCTTATATGCTCAGAATTACTATTTTGTGGCACTTGTGAATGTGGAGATTGAAGCAGTCCAGTGGCATGTATGAAGTTAGGTGATCCTTCAGGTAAATGGTTTTGAAGCCACTAAGGCCTTTATAGCATCCTGAATTTGGCATGGTAACAAATCAGTAGCCAGTACAGATACCTGAGTAGGGTTCTCACTCCTGTCAGCAATCATGATGCAGCAGTCTTCACTAACTGCAGTTTCAAGGAACATAAAAAAATGAGAGGCACAAATACAAGATGGGTGACACCTGGCTTGAGAGCAGTACATGTGAAAAGGATCTAGGAGTCTTGGTTGACCACAAACTTGACATGAGCCAACAGTGTGACGCGGCAGCTAAAAAAGCCAATGCAATTCTGGGCTGCATCAATAGGAGTATTGCATCTAGATCAAGGGAAGTAATAGTGCCACTGTATTCTGCTCTGGTCAGACCTCACCTGGAGTACTGTGTCCAGTTCTGGGCACCACAGTTCAAGAAGGACACTGACAAACTGGAACGTGTCCAGAGGAGGGCAACCAAAATGGTCAAAGGCCTGGAAACGATGCCTTATGAAGAACGGCTAAGGGAGCTGGGCATGTTTAGCCTGGAGAAGAGGAGGTTAAGGGGTGATATGATAGCCATGTTCAAATATATAAAAGGATGTCACATAGAGGAGGGAGAAAGGTTGTTTTCTGCTGCTCCAGAGAAGCGGACACGGGGCAATGGTTCCAAACTACAAGAAAAAAGATTCCACCTAAACATTAGGAAGAACTTCCTGACAGTAAGAGTTGTTTGACAGTGGAATTTGCTGCCAAGGAGTGTGGTGGAGTCTCCTTCTTTGGAGGTCTTTAAGCAGAGGCTTGACAACCATATGTCAGGAGTGCTCTGATGGTGTTTCCTGCTTGGCAGGGGGTTGGACTCGATGGCCCTTGTGGTCTCTTCCAACTCTATGATTCTATGATTCTATGATTCTATGATAAATATAACACAGAAAAAGCCTGCTGAATCAAGCCCATCTGGTCCAGCATCCTGTATACACAGTGGCCAACCAGATGCTAATGGGAAATCAGCAAGCAGGATCTGAGCACAAGAACCCTCTTTATTCCTGTGGTTTCCAGCTACTGGTATACAGAAACATTGCTGCCTCTGGCCATGGAGGCAGAGCACAGCCATTATGGCTAGGAACCAGCAATAGCTTTCTTCATGAATTTGTCTCATCTTGGTGGCCATCACTGCCTCCTGTGGAAGCAAGTTCCATAGTTTAACTCTTTGCTGGATGAAGAATGACTTTGTTTTATCTATTCTGAATCTTCCAGAATTCAGCTTCATGGACATTCATGAGTTCTAGTGCTATGAGAAAGGGAGAAAAACTTTCTCCATGCCATGCATAATCTTATAAACTATCCTGTCATTTCTCTGCTCTTAGAATGCATTACAGTAATCCAATCTTGAAGTCAGCAACCCCATCAAGAGCAAATCATTGGGCAATTTCCTGGACATGGGAACCATTCCCTCCCAGCACCCATGTCTTTCTGGAATGTACAGTTAGCTTACTTTCCATCATTCATTCCATGCTGCATCCAGGCATCAGTCCTGGGCCCACACGGCACCTCTTGATTAAGACGCTCTGGAGAAAGAGTGTGTCCTCAGCATCTTGATGGCACCTTGCCTCGAATCTCCTAATAATCACTCCAACAACGTCATATAGAATACAGAATTAAGTAGAAATGGGAATAAAATGATGCTCTTTGACACCACATAGCATAATTGTCAGGAGGCCAAAAATCACACTGTCATTACTACCTTCTAGCAGTGTTAGAAACTCATATACAAAAGTTATTCATCAAATGGCTTCTTAAACCTAGGCTATGGGCACAACTACAAAATCTCTAGTTGCTTTGGGAGGGGCAGTTTATAAAGCAAAAAATGAATTGTGTATATTGTCAACATTATTATATTTAATAATTCATTCGCACATTTTACTAACCCCGAAACACATGAACTAATACACAATTCATACCAGTGGCACATTTTAAATATCACATTTTTAATAGCAATTGTGAATTGGACACTACTAACATAAGTGTGTGTGTTTGTGTATATTCTTAACCCAATATGTTATGTTGCAGCTTCAATGAGTACTACAGTTACAGTTAAATATGTCTATTACCGGTATATCAAAATTATTGGAAGAACTGCCTGTATGGCTGAGTCTTGAAATCCTGCCACATTTACCATGGCAAACTTCCTTTGTAAATGTGAATGCATTCTGCAGACCTTCCTTTTAATATCTGGAATTTGAGAATCTCTTGAGACATCAAAAGTTTAATGTAATCACTATCCTTCCTCTCTCCCTTGATGGCTGCCACGTCCACTCAAGAGTGTTTTCTTGGGTAAATACAACTGATGGTGCTCCAGTATTAGGGATTCATCACAATAAAACAACAAGGAGGTGTCAGACTTAAACTACTGCAGTTTTGTTACTGTGGCAGGCTACAGCCACCTTCATGAGGTACATACAGTGGTCTGACAAAAAGGGGGCTTAAACATGTTAAATCTTTAAAATGCCACAATAGCAGCCTCTGTGTGTATACTGAAGTAATGCAGGAATATCACTTTGGGGTCTTCCCACACCATGCTAGAAAACACCTCAGCCAGGGAGGCTGTGGAACAGCAGGGGGCTGGATACTCCACAGCAGCTCCAATCCATCTGTCTGCTCCCAAAGCAGATGCAAACCTCCTAATTTGATCCTCAACTCAAGACCTTTTATGGTAAAGGAGTTGCTTCTTCTATGGGCATTGGTGATTCCCAACCTTCAGTCTGATTTAGTGCTGTATGGAGTATGTGAACTCGTGTGTTAGGTCAGGCTCACCCACATGAGTCTCTGGCATTAAGTCTTCTTCTTTGGCGATCACTCATAGTCAAGTAAGATTGTCTTCCATAAACACGGTTTTAACAATGAGTCCGTAAGTGACTGTGGAGGCCAGTTCTGGATCCACACGTCCTTCCACAGTGGGGACATTGGTTTCTGGGCGGGAGTTGATCCCGGTGTTGATTTGCCAAGCGTGCCTTCCTCCTAGCACATTTCTCCCTTGCCCATGACACCTTTGGTAAAGGCTTTTTCTCCAACTGGAGCGCTCGCAGGCCAGTGTTTCCTAGGAAAGATAACTGCCTAGGTAGGAGATGTGATCAACATTTTCCAACGTTACACCATTGAGTTGGATTTGTGGCGCTGCAGAGGGGTTATTTTGTACTTGTTGGTGCAGCACTTTGGTTCTTTGGCATTAAGTAGCAGCTGGCCACAGACCAGAGTCTCATCAGATAAGCCACCAGAAACTTCTGAACATCAGCAATGCTACATTCAAAATACTCAGTAAACATCTCACAATATTCCTCTGAGGGTTCCTTTACACTTGGAGCCAACTAGCTTGGGGTAGACCCTAAGCTATTTAGAACAGTTGTGTTGTGTTGTGTTGTGTTGTGTTGTTGTTTTGTAAGGACACGGTGGCAGTGTGAAAATATTTTGTTTTTCTTCTGGTTCCACCATAGCCATAGAGTTTTCCCCACTTGCATTCTAGCAGTCTCCCAATGTGCTTCATAGCTCACAGCAAACATTCTTCTGTGTGCAATATATTTTCCCATCCCATGCAGTTCCTGGGGGACCGTGTCACAGGACGCTTTCCCCTTCTGCCCTAGATGCCACCGACCCTCTCTGGTTAACCACAGAAGTATAGATGTCATAAAATAGTTTTAAAGTGATGCATTTGAGAAGACTATGCCACTTGTTCGAGTGAAGTAGTTCTGTCTTTACCCATTTTTCATTGCTTATTTACGGTTCTGCCAGATTATGTATTCTGTAGTTCAAATATGCTCATCTCATCGACCTCATTAAAAAGGTAAAGGGACCCCTGACCATTAGGTTCAGTCGTGGCCGACTCTGGGGTTGTGGCGCTCATCTCGCTTTATTGGCCGAGGGAGCCGGCGTACAGCTTCCGGGTCATGTGGCCAGCATGACTAAGCCGCTTCTGGCGAACCAGAGCAGTGCACAGAAACGCCATTTACCTTCCCACCTGGAGTGGTACCTATTTATCTACTTGCACTTTGACGTGCTTTCAAACTGCTAGGTTGGCAGGAGCAATGGGAGCTCACCCCGTCGCAGGGATTCGAACTGCTGACCTTCTGATCGGCAAGTCCTAGACTCTGTGGTTTAACCCACAGCGCCACCCGCGTCGACCTCATTAGGTAGGCCATTATGTCTTGTCTGATTCCCATCTCTAAGGTGATACATGCAGGCATGATGAATTTCCCCCAAACTGTTAGTACCTGCATTTACACACTTTTGTTTTAGATTTATCATATGGACTCAGCCAAGTTGAGATATATATATCTTTCAAGTTGCCTAGAAACTCATTTCATGAAGTTGAGCTGAGAGAGTGACTGGCCCTGTAAACCTTGTGGTTGATGACAGGTTTGTTCCTCAGTCTAAATGTAACATTTCAGAAGTTCTGCCATTCTTGATCTCACAAGTTCTAGGTTATTCCTGGTTTCACGTTAACCTGAACTGTATATTTTTAGTAGTTCTTGTCCTGAGAGACAGTGGGGTGTGCCTCCAGGGGTGAAGTCAAACTGCTGCATTTGCAACCTTGAAGTGACCTTCCCGGGGTACAAGCCTGGCTAGTGTGTATGGAAGTTCTGGGCTGCCTAGATGACAAGACCTCCTCTCAGCTTTGCTGATGGGGTCTAAAGGAAAACAGAGCAATATGAGTTGCCGGAAGAAGGCGGCAAGGCATCCAACCGCCTTAGGGACTCCATTCTGGATTTGTGTAGGGTTTACCACTCCTTAGCCTTTTCTTCTCCCAAATACAGAGGGGGTTTAGTGTCAGAGTTTTCTTTCTCCTAAATGGGCTACCTTCCCAGGCTAAGGAGCCCCATCTGTCCCTCACTGCCCTCTACAGCATGTGCGGAAACTGCTTTCTTGACTGTTAGACCCACTATTGGTCTTGTCTGCTAAATCCGCTGGAGACTGTCTTCACATGCAGCGGAAGTCCCTAGCTGTTTTTAACAGTATTTTTAATTTACTGATTGCCTTCTATACAGTCATCTTCAGGTGGTGTACAGTAAAAACACAAAAAGTTAAAACACAAAAAGCAGATACATTTAAAAGGAAAAGAAGATTATTATATTAAAAATATAAAGTCATGAAGTTATACCAGATGAAGCATTGCACTTACACACTTCAGATTTTAGGTGTTTGTTTCTATACAGCTTATATTTGCTTAATATACTTAAAAGGGACAAGAAATAACTATTGTGGGAACCATTATTAAGATTCTCTTAACATCTGTCTGTTTTGGAATTTCAGCCTGATGGGAGCCAAACCCAGATACTAAATCCACCATCACCTTGTATGGCCTAATGAACCAGATGGAAGAAAGAGGTTTTCACTATGTGCTCTTTCTTTCATCCTGGGTTTCTTATACTATGACCACTTGTACATTAAATTAATGTGTGCCGTACAGCAACATATACAGTGGTACCTCTGGTTGGGAACGGGATCCATTCCGGAGGCCCGTTCGCAACCTGGAAAGAATGCAACCCACGTCTGCACATGTGCAGGTCGCGATTCGCTACTTCTGCGCATGTGCGTGACATCATTTTCCGTGTCTACGCATGCGCGAGCGGCGAAACCCGGAAGTAACCCTTTCCAGTACTTCCGGGTCGCTGCAGGACACAACCTGAAAACGCGCAGCCTGAAGCAAACGTAACATGAGGTATGACTGCATTGTAGACTTTCCCATTTATAATGTCTGCGAATTACGTATGTCTATAGAATGTGCCTATATCCAGTCTATGTATATTCAGTGGTGATTAATGATAGCTCCTATGAAAACATCTGAATTAAAGAAACATAGAATTGTAGAGTTGGAAGGGACCCCAAGGGTCATCTATTCCAACCCTCTCCAATGCAGGAATCTCAACTAAAACATCCATGGTGGATGACCTTCTGCTTAAAAAACCCCTCTGCTTTAAAACTTGCAATGATGGCAAACCCACCACCTGTGGAGGGAGTCTGTTTCACTATCTAACAGTTCTTACTGTCAGAAAGTTCTTCCTGGTGTTTAGTCAGAAATTCCTTCTTTTGGTTCGAGTCCCACCCTCCAGAGCAACAGAAAACAAGCTTGTTGCATCCTCCATGTGACAGCCCTTTAGATACTTGCAGATTGCTGTGATCTCTCCTCTCAGTAAGGCAATGGAGGAATTTGTTGGACCTTACGTTCTTGACCGAGTTTCAGTCTCAACAGATACAGTATTGGGGTAGTTGAAGTCTCCCATGACCATTATCTCCCTCCTTTTTGAATATTTGGTAATCTTCTCTAGAAAGGTATCATCCAGGACTTCAATCTGGCTTGGAATCATTGTGCTATTTTTAAAAAAACATATTTAGTCATTTTGGGGATCTGTAGCTTGAAAAGCAGGCTCTGTATTATTCCCTCGAAGAAGAGGGAACAACAATCTTTAACATCAATATTCAACAATATCTCTTAAGATTTGCAATACGTTAAATATGCCCTCAGTCTCTTGCGCTTGGAGTACCTTTTATGTTCTATGTATATGTTAACTTTTCAAGTCTATTTCCAGATTTCCTTTTTATTTTGCTCTGAAAATACTTTACATTTGTATTTTTACTTCTTTTTTATAATAATTTTTATTAAGTTTTCCCTTAATCCAATCATATCACGTTAATTATTCCAAATTATACCAATACAAATCATAAAATCCAAATATTTTGCCAAATTATAAATTTTGTTGGGGGTTCCCATGCTTCGAGTTCAGTAGGGTCCGGTCATCTCATATTTGTGCTGCTTTTAATGTTCACCAGTCCCATCTTCCAATCTTCTTGATGTTATCCTTTTTCTTTTTAATAGCCTCTGAGTTGTTTCCACAGGCGAGTTAAAATAAACAATATTATACTTCTGTGTGAACTTTATAAGGCTCCCCCCTTTTTTTTTAGAACTGGTAAGTCTTTTGTTTGCAGTAAATCTTAACAGCCTGATCCAAAAGTCTTCCTCGAGTGGCAGACGCCATGTTTTACCAGCTCCGATGAAATAGAATCTAGGCGTTTGCTCATTAATTTTCCCAGACAAGTTGCACCATAAATTAGCCTTTCCAGAGGAGATGTGCCTAGAATCTTAGAGTACAAACATGATAACAGAGTAAAGGCTTGCCTCCCCCTATGGCTATTAATCTCGCAACATAGTCTGTCTCATAATGGCGGATCCCGGTTGAAAACTGCGTCACAGAGAGCCTTTTATTTTCTTCCCAGATATTCCAACAAACAAAGGCTTTACTTGTTATTTTCATTTCCACACAGCTTATTTTCCAATCTCACTTGCTCTAGGTCATTTTGACGGTTCTTCTGGGGGGGCGTTGTTAGGTAATATTGTGATAAGAAAAGAGAAAGTTTCCCCACCCACCCCTTTCCATTCCGTTTCAACATACCGGCATAGATGTTATTCTTTGATGTTATCTCCAGTCCACTCCATCACTCTTAACTTCTCAGTGGCAGATTTAATTAGCAGCTGAAAAAAACCCTTTCTTCACTTGAAGCATGTGCGATGATTCTTATTTTCAATTCTTTATTTTAAGAAACGCAACTTGGGTCGCACTCAGAGACAGCGTCCGGGAGATCCGAATTCGCTCGAGGGTTTTCCGTCCAGTGCCCTCACCCCCTCCTTCTTTCGAACTCGGGGGTGATTTATGGGCAACTGCGGACGAGGCTGCATCTCCCCTTACACCGGGGAGAAAAACGGGAGGCTGAATTACTCCCATATCAGCCCCTTAATTACCTCGAGTGAGCTGGAGAGATGGTATTGTCGGCCATCTTCCAAGGCGCCCCTAGCGGAGCCCTTTTGTATTTTTACTTCTGTTTTCTTTTGCAGCATCTCACATCCATCTTTGGATATAGACCACTTCCAAGTTATCTCCATCATTCTTTCTTGTTTCCTCTTTGCAACCACATACGCCCTACTGTTAGCTTTAGATAGCGCACCCATCACATAGGTGGCTGCCCCTTTGTCTTTAGAATCATAGGATTGTTGAGTTAGAAGGGACCATAATGCTCATCTAATCCAACCCCCTGCAATGCTGAAATCTTTTAACCAACATGTGGCTCAAACCCGCGACTGTGATTGAGAGTCTCATGCTCTATCAACTGAGCTATCCCAGCAATAGAAATTTAAGGTTTCCATATTAACAATGCTTTTGTCCATCAGCCTAAATTGACCTTTGCAACATGTCCTGCAGATGTCCATTTCCACAGCATCCATAATTTTTTTTATCTTTATTGTATCCAATTACTAGTTTTTCTAACATTCTGTGTTATGGTGCATGCTGTGTTGTTCTTAAGCTGCTCATGTTGCTCCGTCTCATGGTCCACTTCTCTGCTCCACAACACATCACAGTTAATTTTATTTTGCATTATGAAGTTGTTTTTTCCAAAGGCTACCCATGATTGTTTGGGTCTCCTCGTTCCTTGAGTTGTCATGATCTGGAGAAGTAAATATCAGGTATTCGAGAGCTGCCTGTCTCTCTGAACTCTCCTGACCTCGGTTTTAATTGTTATGGTTTCTTTGTCAGTCCAGTCGCCAATCCCCCTCTTCTTAGGTGGCTTATGCGAGTGTGAATGGGACAGTTCAGTTATTAAAATGTCAATAAATTCCTCAAACCGGGGAAAGTTTGCCTTTCTCTACCGAGAACAAATGGGTCACACGATCAGAATTCACCAAACTTTGGAAAATGATAGAGTATGTTCGTTAACTCGTATCCTTGTGTGCTGGGATCTCAGATCCTGGTGCGATGGATTAATTGACTGTTCTGTCTTTCTCGATGGGAAGACAAGTTTGCAATGTAGGGGGAGATGACCACTAAGCATAGGATCACCTATGAAGAATTCGACCACGTAGGGCATCATTTTAGTGGGTATCAAAATATAGTCCACCACACTATTTCCCTGCGGGGAGATATAGGTAAAATTCCTAGAGCCTTCCCAGTCAGTTAGCCCATTGAGCCATGTCAGGGCCCTGGTGGTAGTCAACTTAGTGAGTCGCAGACCCGCCAGATTAATTAGTGGATCCCGGGATCTGCGTTCCCAAAAACAGAAGTCTGGGAGAGCAGAGGTGTCCAAGATCTCCCATGCTTTTATATACACTTCCCATCCTTGACCTAAGCAGGCATTAAAGTCTCCAGTCAAGATAACATGTAGGTCAGGGCAGATGAAGTCCAGATTCTCAAGGACGTGTGCAATAAAATCCCATTGTGAATTCTTGGCTGTGACAGTGAGAGTGGGAGGGTTGTACACATTGATCAATAACATTTCCTGGCTCCCCAGCTCTATCTTTGTTACTAGTAGTTTACAACTAACATTTGTTGAAAGAATATGTTCACTTTTTATGTGGGGAGCCACCAGGGTTGACAAACACTGTTTGGTTTTCTCTCTCCAGTATATCTTTTCGTCGTAAATAGATCTATTCAACTTGATTTTTTTCTTTGCATTCTATTTGTACATCATTCTCTTCTTTAAACCTTACTTTAGCCTTGCCTAGATTCATCTTCAGCCTTGTCTTTTTTGTTTCTTCATTTAGTTCTTCCAGTGTTTCTTGCAGTTCTTGTTGACTTTGGGCTATTATGACTATATCATCTGCATATTGTAGATGATTTAGCAATCTTCCATTGAGATTGATTTCTTTTTTTCTGACAATTCCAGGCTCTTTAATCCATCTTTCAAGGTGATTGCAAGCAGCTTAGGTGATAAGTTCTGTATAATAAAAAACTTAATTTTTTAAAAAGTGGATCAGTTTGGTCATCAAAGCAATTTCCCACAGCTTCTGTAACCACCCTTTTAATGTAGGGGTGTTTTCCTCTTTTGATAATTCCATTTTAAAAAGAGGTAGGAACAAATGAGTGCAATATGTGAGTCTGGAAGTATGTAGTGTAAATGGGGAATACTTGATCTTGTACCTAAGCCACAGGGTGGGATGTGAGGTATCAATGAGAGATGGAGAAAATGCTCAAGAGATCCAAGTATTGGATTGTTTTTGCCACTTGTCTTATTAGAAATTGGTCTTTTCATTTCTTCCTTCCTTATTGTTTGTTGTTGCACCTTGGAGCGACTCATCTACTTGCTAATGTTGCTGTCTTTCCAGCACCAGCCAAAAGTTTTAATTGCAGAGGCATGTGAGCAGCATCTTGTATAGATGGTTTTAATTGTATTATTCAGCTGCTTTTTATTGGTTTTGCTCCTTCTCTAAGCTTTTATTATTTTGTTATTCTATCTTACTGAATTTTACTTTTAATTGTTTGCTGCCTTTGGATCTTATGCTGAAGGGTAGCTAATAAAACTGCTAAATAAATACATACATTAAAATCATTAATAATTATTCACTATCTCATTGCATTGAATTCATACCTCTCATTTGTAATCAACAGCCTTAGTTTTGCTTGAGTGGACCTTGGACTCTGTGAGTTCAGATCACAACCCTGTTTCAGATCCTATGCACTAGGTTTTATTGGGAAAGAGGGTCCATTGCTCTCCCAGTAGTCTTCATTCACAGTCTGCATATTCACAGTCTGCAGCTATCATCAGTGCTGGTGATGCTGCCATACTTCAGAGAAGTCTTCCACAATCTACAGAATTTTCATAGCTATGTTTATTCATTATTAAAACATTTTTAACCTATCTTTTCATCCAAGCAGGACCGTCAAAGTGGCTAACAATCAATCGGTTATGAAATACTGTTAGTTCTCTTTACAGATAAAACACTAATTAGCACAATTTAGCAGCTGCAAAACCAAGCAAGACCATATGATAATAATAGTAATAGCAACGGCAATAGTAACAACAACAACAACAACAACAACAACAACTTATTATTTATACCTCGCCCATATGGCTGGGTTTCTCCATGCACTCTGGGTGGCTCCCAACAGAATATTAATAATGATAATAGAAAAGTGATAAAACATCAAACATTAAAAACTTCCATAGATAGGGCTGCCTTCAGATGTCTTCTAAAAGTCAGATAGTTGTTTATTTCCTTGACATCTGATGGGAGGGTGTTCCACAGGGCGCGTGCCACTACTGAGGAGGCTCTCTGCCTGGTTCCCTGTAACTTCGCTTCTTGCAGGGAGGGAACCAGTAGAAAGACCCTCAGTGCTGGACCTCAGTGTCTGGGATGAACGATGGGGGTGGAGATGCTCCTTCAGGTATACTGGGCTGTTTAGGGCTTTAAAGGTCAGCACCAACACTTTGAATTGTGCTCGGAAATGTACTGGGAGCCAATGTACCACAGCATCACAGTGTGGTACGCTGGTTTGACATCAACTGATAGGAAGTGCCAGCAGAGGGTGGTGAATATAGCACAAGATATTATGGGCTGTCCCGTGAATCCACTGGATGAAATAGCGGAAGAACGTTGCCTCAGGAGAGTGAGGAAAATTCTCAGGGATGATTCACACCCTGGCCAGCACTTTCTTGATCTCCTGCCCTCGGGCAGAAGTTACAGAAACATGGTTAGTAGCACCAACAGGGTAAAGAACAGCTTCTATCTGTGGCTGTTAGGCTGCTGAATTAAAAGATAACAACAGGGCAATTGACTTTTGGGTTTGGTGTGCGTCAGTAAACGAGGGGAATTAAGACTAAGAGAGCTGAGAGGGGGGTGATTGTGTAATCTCACTGTATTGTACAAGTTGTACAAGTGACAATAAAGTATTTCAATTTCAATGTGGGTCTTTCAGTAACGGTGTTAAATGGTCTTGGTGGCCACTCCCAGTCACCAGTCTAGTTTCCGCATTCTGGATTATTTGCATTTTTCAGGTCACCTTCAAAAGTAGCCCCATGTAGAGCAGCACATTGCAGTAATCCAAGTGGGAGATAACTACAGCATGCACCACTCTGGTGAGACAGTCTGCGGGCAGGGAGGTTCTCAGCCTGCGTACCAGATAGAGCTGGTAGACAGCTGACCTGGACACAGAATTAACCTGTGACTCCGTGGACAGCTGTGAGTCCAAAATGACTCCCAGGCTGCACACCTGGTCCTTCAGGGGCACAGTTACCCCATTCAGGACCAGGGAGTCCTCCACACCAGCCCGCCCCCTGTCCCCCAAAAACAGTACTTCTGTCTTGTCAGGATTCAATCTCAATCCATTAGCCACCATCCATCCTCCAACTGCCTCCAGACACTCACACAGGACCTTCACCACCTTCACTAGTTCCGATTTAAAAGAGAGGTAGAGCTGGGTATCATCCGCATACTGATGAACACCCAGCCCAAACCCCCTGTTGATCTCTCCCAGCGGCTGCATGTAGATGTTGAAAAGCATGGGGGAGAGGACAGAACCCTAAGGCACCCCACAAGTGAGAGCCCAGGGGTCTGAACACTCATCCCCCCCACCACTTTCTGGACACGGCCCAGGAGGAAGGAGCGGAACCACTGTATAACAGTGCTCCCAGCTCCCAGCCCCTCTAGATGGTCCAAAAGGATGTTATGGTCAATGGAATTAAACGCCGCTGAGAGATCCAGCAGAACTAGGAAACAGCTCTCACCTTTGTCCCTAGCCTGCTGGAGATCATCAACCAGCACGACCAAGGCAGTTTCAGTCCCATGGTGAGGCCTGAATCCTGATTGGAAGGGATCCAAATGGTCCACATCCTCCAGGCGTGCTTGGAGTTGTTCGGCAACCACCCGCTCAATCACCTTGCCCAAGAATGGTAAATTTGAGACTGGGCGATACTTGGCCAAATTGGCTGGGTCTAAAGATGTTTTTTTAAGAAGCGGTTTAATGACTGCCTCTTTCAGTGGGTTTGGGAAGGCTCCCTCACAGAGAGAAGCATTCAACACCCCGCAGAGCCCATCGCCCAGCCCTTCCCGGCTCGCTTTTATAAGCCAGGATGGGCAAGGATCAAGGAGACAGGCGGTCAGTTTCACTTGTCCAAGCAGCCTGTCCACATCCTCAGAGGTAACAGATTGAAATTGAGCCTATGTAACTTGACTAGACAGGACTCTAGGACTCTCCCACCCTGGCCCTTCTCCCACCTTGGAGTCTTTGTTGTTTAGTCGTTTAGTCGTGTCTGACTCTTCGTGACCCCCTGGACCAGAGCACGCCAGGCACTCCTGTCTTCCACTGCCTCCCACAGTTTGGTCAGACTCATATTTGTAGCTTCAAGAACACTTTCCAACCATCTCGTCCTCTGTTGTCCCCTTCTTCTTGTGCCCTCCATCTTTCCCAACATCAGGGTCTTTTCCAGGGAGTGGCCAAAGTATTGGAGCCTCAGCTTCACGATCTGTCCTTCCAGTGAGCACTCAGGGCTGATTTCCTTAAGAATGGATAGGTTTGATCTTCTTGTAGTCCATGGGACTCTCAAGAGTCTCCTCCAGCACCATAATTCAAAAGCATCAATTCTTCAGCGATCAGCCTTCTTTATGGTCCAGCTCTCACTTCCATACATCATACATCACTACTGGGAAACCTTGGAGTCTACCTCTTTACAAATCTGAGCGACTTTGTCTGCAAAAAAAACTTTGCAAAATCATTGCAGGAGATCTTGCGGGCCTTACCAAGCCCCGATGGTGAAGATAATTCCATTAGATTGCAAGCCACCTGCTGCTGTTTTCTGCAGAAGTGAAAGAGGCGGTGAAGAAAGTCCTCTTCGCCGTCGCTATTGCCACTTGGTAGGCTCGATGTTCAGCTCTAACCAGTGTCCTGTCTGATTCAGAATGAGTTTTCCCGCCACCAGTGCTCTAGCCATCTCAGCAGTTGTTTCATCGCCCTCAGCTCTGGGGGAAACCATAGGGCTGTCCGGGCTCCATGCAATCGGAGAGGATGCTTTGGAGCTAGACAGTTGATAGCCCTGGTAAGGCCACTAGGGAATCAGCTGAAAGGCCATCAACATGGGAAACCATTTGGATCCATTAAGTGGAGGGGGGGCGGCACCTCTCTGCAGAGGGGAAGGCTCACGGAGAAGTCCAGTTGCACCAGGAAGTGATGCGGCCATGGCACTTCTTTTGTTTTGCTTTTACTTACTGTCAGTTCACACACATCCATAGAGGTAAACACCAGGTCTAAGGCATGCCTGTGACTATGAGTTAGGCCAAACGTATTCAGGGACAGCCCCATGGAGGCTATGCTTTCCACGAAGTCCCGAGCTACCCCTTGTAAGGTTGTGTTGGCATGGATGTTAAAGTCCCCTAGGACAACCAAACTAGGTGTTTCTAGCAGAACATCCTCCATGACCTGAAGCAGCTCAGGCAGGGAATCCTTGGTGCAGCGGGGAGGTCAGTACACCAAAAGGAATCCTGTACTGCCCCTATTGCCCAGCTTTCAGAACATGCCATCAGAAAACTGGGTCTTCCCAACAGGATGCCTGGTGCAAGCTAATGACTGCAAACCCCCCCCCCCAACACCCATATGACCTGGGTTGCTGTGCGTAAGAGAAACCTGGTGGACCAGCAGCGGCAAGAACAGGCCCATCTGCTTCATCTAACCAAGTCTCTGTTACACATGCCAGGTCAAGTCCTCCATCCACAATCAAGTCATGGATGACAGCCGTCATGTGAGTCATTGACCTGGCATTGCCCAACAGCTCCTTAAGGTCGTGTGGGTCTCCCTTGTTGATTCCAGTATCCTTCAAGTCAGGATCAGACCTGGAGTCAGGGATAGTCTTCAAACAACAACTAAACCTGCCTCATTGATAATGACATGGTCTGGTCTTAGCGTAGCTCCTTCTCCTGCCTGTGATCACTGAGATCGGGTGTCCCAGAGAATCCCACTCCCCACCCTGTGGAACTTGATGCAGCCATTCTGTTGGCTGGGGCCCACTCCCAGGCAGTCCTGACCTTTTCCCCTTCAGAACAGAACACAAACCATACATCCAACTAATAAAACAGTAGAAACAACCCCCCAATAATAATAATAATTTGCAATCATACTAAAATTAAACCAATCCCCAGCCCCAACCAAACGTCCATCCCACCCCCAACAAAAATAAACAAACAAAAATTCAAAATACTACAGATTAAAAACAATTTAGAAGACCTAGAAACATTTAAATAATTAATAACATTAACACAGAGGGGCTGGCCCTTGCCCTTGTCTCACCCCCAAAGGGCCACCCCAAGGGACGACCCCCTTTGGTGTCTCCCCGCTGGGAGCAGCCCCGCCCCCTTAGGCAGGCAGGCTTTATAATGCTGCTCCAGCAGCTGGACCACACCCTCTGGGGCAGCAGCTGTTCCCATTTTGCCTGCCCGCCCAGGGAACTGCGCAAATAAGATGTACAGAAGAAGAAACACAAAGAATTTTAGGCAAAGCTACTAATTTTAAGGTGGTGTTCAAAACTGTATGTCAAACTTACATAGAAGACAAGAGGTCAAAACTAGTTTTAAAAATTCATCAAGAAATTATCATCATACATTGGTCAACCACCAGAAGTTGTTTTTTTCTATTGTGCATTTTATTGGGAACATCAAAATGCTGATACACAAAAGAGCTATAAAAAGAGCTGGGGACCTAGTGTCACAGCACAGTTATTTGTTTTCCCTAACAGAACTCAGTCATCCGTTTGACTGACCCTGGCTAGAAACAGCTGGGAAACAGATTCTTTTGGAAAATTCCATGTCTATCACACAGCAAGAAGTTTAAAAATGTTCTGTTCATGTTATGTTATGTTATGTTCCATCTTCAATGACCTAGAGATGAACAGTGGGTGCTTTCATATAAATATAGGAAATCCTTGCTTTAATATGTGAAAACATGAAATGATTAATGCTAAATTAATTTAGTTTTAGTTTAGTTTTTTAATTTAGTTAATGCTAAATTAAAACTTATTCAAGATAAATTATTCTAATTCTTCATTTATACAGTATTCTGTCTTTTGCCTGAAATGGGACTCAAGGTGGCTTACAGATAAAACAAGCAGCTAAAAACATGGGGGGAAAGTTATTAAACAGTGATATAATTAAAACTATCTATGTAAATGAGCTATTAAAATAGGTTGTGCTTTGCAAATAGAATCTTCAGTGTTGCACCCATAATCTTTTGCAAGTTTAAGATTTATTTATTTCTTAACATTTATTTACCATTTGATTGTTTTTAAAACCAACCAACCAACCTCAAATACAACTAAGTTAGTCCTATAGCCATTAGGCTGATTAAATTCTTGCTATCCACTTGAAAAATCAAAAACAGAAAAATTCCCAAAAAAGAACAAAATTGCTGACAGAGAAATGCCAAAAATAAAATGAAAAACTGCCAAAAAGCTTTTCAAAAAGAACAAAAATGAAACTTTGCCTTGCCACTTGAGGAATGAGGTTATTACCCCTCTACTACTGTCCATACCAGGTCACCCAACCATTGCTATTGTGTCTTTTAGCAGATCACAATGATCAGGTGACAGCAAAAACTGCAAGGTTGTTATAAGACCTATTATAAACCTCCAAACTGCATTTTGTATAGTTAAGTTTTTACCTCTTCAGTACATTTTATTTTCTTGCCTAGGAAGCTTCTCCCTGGTTTCGGAGGGGGCTGGGGGATTCTATCTTTTGCACTTTGAAACTCAAGCCTCAAAAGCTGAAAAACTCCGTAAAACATTTATCACTGGAATCACCACGAAACCTTCCACTTTCTATGATTTAATTCCCTCTGGGCTCATAACCTTATGTGAGGAATTAAGTATATGAATCCCTGTGGGTATAGGGCGGTATATAAATTTAATTAATTAATAATAGCAGCAACAACAACAACAACCGCAACAACAGTGTTCAAAACTCCCATTGTTCTGGGCACATTTTGGAACAGGGATTTTCATCAGCGCAAGCAGTTTCTGAGTTGTGCGCCCAGTACTGCACCTAAGATTTCAGATTAAAACTGCAACTCTCTCTTTAAAAAAACAAATTAAATTAATTTTCCATTAAGAACATCCAATTAATAACAAATCAGATCAAATCATAATCCAATTCAAGAAAAAACAAAACAAAAACAAATTACAATCCAAATTATTAATTATTAAATTTCAAACAGACTTCCCATATTCTGGATCTCTGAAGAATCATCTCACATAGTTATATTTCTGCCTTCTTGTGATTCTCATAACTTCCACATTCCGATCTTAAACTCTCAAAGTCTCCAGTCCCTGGCTAATCAATTCTCAGTCATGTTGAACAGTCATGTATCCTTTAATCTGACAAGCACAGCTTAGTTTGTGTATGTGTGTATTTCCCTTGTCTGTTGCCAGCGCAGCATTTCGTGGCTTACTGTTATCTTGCAGTCCGGGCTGTTGTCCAAGTCTACCGTTCGAAGTTCTATGACGCAGTAAATTCCTGAGTTGTCAGGTTATTATGCATACTGTTTGCAAATATATGTAGCAATTGAAATGGAATATATTCCACAGATGTAAATCATTTGGTGATTGATCAGGTTTTCCGGGGTCCACACACTCTTCCTCTGAGCCCTAGAGGGGAGCTGCTAGACACTGATTTCACCTTCTTTCCACTGGTGGAGGAACGGGCTTGCGGAGGCAGCAGGCCGCCCACGGCACCACTATTCTGGCAGGGTGCCATCGCAGCAGGACCCCCCCCCCCCGGGATGCAGGAAGCAGGGAGAGCAGTCTCTCTCTAAGCAGCCAGGATGATGTCTAAAAGAAATACCGCCGCCCCCGCCCCCATTCATATGCTCCCCTCTCACGCGCTCGTCTGTCGTGGGGTCCTGGGGAGGGGGGGCGTATGAATGAGGCAGTGGCAACGGCAGTATTTCTTTTCGCCATCATCCTGGCTGCTTAGAGAGAGACTGCTCTCCCTGCCTCCTGCTCCTTCCCCTTTCGGATGAGAAACAGAGAGAGAAAGGCACAGGCTCAACGTGCTGGCCATTATTTCCCTTTTCCCCTACAAAATGCGCTTAAAAACAACAGCCGCCAAACCTAGAAGCACTTTGCACAAGGCGTTCTGCTGGGGTCTCCTGGTTTGTTTCATTAAAAAAAAAAGGCGCTCATTTTAAGAAACTGAGTATCCATCCATCCGTAGTCCTGGATAATCCTTGGGATGGGAAGGTATTTCTTGCCATTGAGAATTGCTGCCAGCCACCACTTCCTTCTCTGTCTGCTCCTCAAGGTGACAACCGCCCAGCACCGTATTTTTCACTCTATAGAACGCACCGGACCATAGGACGCACCAGACCATAGGAGGGAGAGAACAGGAAAAAAAATATTCTCCCCCTCTCTGCTCAGCGCCTCTTCAGAGAAGTGGCAGGAGAAAAGGGGCCCCTTCCATTTCTCCTCCTGCATCCCTGAAGGGGTGCTGCGCAGAGAGGGAAAACTGTGCAGCACCTCTCCAGCGAAGTGAAGCCTGGAGAGCAAGAGGGATCGGTGTGCACTGACCCTTCTCACTCTCCAGGCTTCAGGCGGCTATCCGCGGGGACTCCTGCTGCGCTCCGAAAGCTTGCGGATAGCTGCCTGAAGCCCCCAGAGCGCAGCGGGAGTTCGCACCACTATAAGAGAACAATGGAGTTTCATGGTGAGTTCCGGCACCTCTTTTTCTAGAAAAATAGCACTGGTTTTAGCAAACAAAATGGAGTCCTAAATTGAGTCCTAAAAGGATATAGAGATCGGAAATTCCCTTTCATGTACAGCAACTTAAAACACAGCTTGAAACACAGCAGGGGGGAATGACAGCTACTTTCTGAGTCACTAATGTGTACATGCCCTAAGTCTAAAAGCATATCTACATAATTATAATAATATAAATAATCCAAAATAAGATCATGTGGCTGTTTAAAAATAATTACTTTCTTGATATTCTAAATTTCAGTGAAAAATGCTCTCATTTTTTGGTAATATTTGCACCATGTTTGCAAACAAGCAACAGTATTTTTGGTGCACTACAATGTAGGTCTTCAAATATTTCTGTTTGTTCCCAGAACAGACATTTCCTGAATCTGTTAAGCACTTCGGCTTGGAACGTAATGAGAGAGGATGTGAACCGACAAGATGATATTGTTTGAGTCTGCTAAAGGAAGTTGACTATTTGGATGTTTATAATCTCAGTATGTTAGCTTGTACTTTGATAAGAACGTTTTGTTTGCAAAGTAAACCGCAAGACCCACTGCAGTTCTGAGACAATGTTTATGCAGCTTTTGAAGTAAAGTACTGCAGAAAATTTCTGCATCATCCAAAAACAGTATCTGAGCTGTACAGTATGATGTATGTATGTACATATGTGTACATAATAAGAGCAAATGAATTGTAAATTATATGTGAAAACTGAAAACTCCATAGAATAGCCAAATTGTGCAGGTGGGTGAACTACAATAGCCAGATGCAAAGTAGTTTATAAATAGACCTGTCTCAAAGCACCATGTAGGGAAGAGTGTCCAGACTTCCTTAGTTTCCTGTTGTGTGAAGCTAATGATGTAATTCGTCTTAGGACCTTTCTGAGTTAAGCAGATGGGACAATCATAGATATGTAAGCAAAGAGCAGTTAAATATAGACATGGTACATCTCTGTATGTATTGTATTATTGATACTGGCCTATGTTTTGTTTTGACAAAATTAGATTGAAAAAAACCTTAAAATCTTTGCAACTGGCTTTAAGAGAATTGCCTGTAGTTTGCACACTAATGCGCAAAGCATGGGTAATAAACAAGATGAGCTTGAGCTCTTGGTACAGCAAACTAAATATGACATAATAGGCATCACTGAAACCTGGTGGGATAAGTCCCACGACTGGAATGTAATAATGGAGGGTTACAATCTATTTCAGAGAAACAGACCAGACAAGAAAGGAGGAGGAGTGGCGTTATATGTCAGGGATGTGTATACCTGTGAAGAGATCCAAGATTTAGAACCTCAAAGCCAAAGTGAGAGCAATTTGGTCAAAATTAAGGGAGAGGTGAATAACAGGGACCTCATTGTGGGAGTTTACCAAAGATCCCCAAGCCAAACGGAGGACATAGATGATGCCTTCCTGGAACAGATGGCCAAGCATGCAAAAGGAAGGGAGATAGTAGTAATGGGGGACTTCAATTACCCGGATATTTGCTGGATGTCAAACTCAGCCAAGAGCATAAGGTCAAACAGATTCCTCACTGGCCTTGCAGACAACTTCGTTGTCCAGAAAGTGGGAGAAGCAACAAGAGGAACAGCCATTTTAGATCTGGTCCTAACCAATGTTGATGACCTGGTTAGTGGGGTAGAAGTGGAAGGATCATTAGGCGCGAGTGATCATGCTCTTCTGAAGTTTACTATACAGCGGAAAGGAGCAGCCAAGCATACTAGGACTCAGTTTCTTGACTTTAAGAAAGCCGACTTCATAAAACTTAGGGAAGTGCTGGGTGAGATCCCATGGACAGTAATACTAAAAGGAAAGGGAGTTCATGATGGCTGGGAGTTTGTAAAGAGGGAGATAGTAAAAGCACAACTTCAGGCAATACCAATGAGACGGAAACATGGAAGGTGCCTAAAGAAGCCAGGGTGGCTACCTAAAGAACTTTTAACTGAGTTAAGATTAAAAAAGGATGTGTACAAAAAATGGAAAAGGGGGGAAACCACCAAAGAGGAATTCAAACAAATAGCCAGCACGTGTAGACACAAAGTCAGAAAAGCTAAAGCACAGAATGAACTCAGGCTTGCTAGAGAGGTTAAAAGCAACAAAAAAGGCTTTTATGGGTATGTTCGTAGCAAAAGGAAGAACAAAGAAACAGTGGGGTCAC
Organism: Podarcis cretensis; assembly: GCF_951804945.1. Lineage (NCBI taxonomy): Eukaryota > Metazoa > Chordata > Lepidosauria > Squamata > Lacertidae > Podarcis > Podarcis cretensis. Next base: position 126,044,462 of record NC_137172.1, on the reverse strand, counting down.
TCAGAGGAGAAGATGGTGAAATGCAAACAGGGGACACAGAAAGGGCTGAACTCCTCAATGCCTTCTTTGCCTCAGTCTTCTCCGATAAAGAAAACAATGCCCGACCTGAAGAATTTGGAGCAAATGATTCAGCAGAGGAAACACAGCCCAGAATAACTAAGGAGATAGTACAAGAATACTTGGCTAGTTTAGATGTATTCAAGTCTCCAGGGCCAGATGAACTGCATCCAAGAGTATTAAAAGAACTGGCAGATGTGATCTCAGAACCACTGGCAGTCATCTTTGAGAATTCCTGGAGAACAGGCGAAGTCCCGGCAGACTGGAGGAGGGCAAATGTTGTCCCTATTTTCAAAAAGGGGAAAAGAGAGGACCCAAATAATTACCGCCCAGTCAGTCTGACATCAATACCAGGGAAGATTCTGGAGCGGATCATTAAGCAAACAGTCTGTGAGCACCTAGAAAGGAATACTGTGATCACGAATAGTCAGCATGGATTTCTGAAAAATAAGTCATGTCAGACTAACCTGATCTCGTTTTTTGACAGAATTACAAGCCTGGTAGATGAAGGGAACGCAGTGGATGTAGCCTACCTTGATTTCAGCAAGGCATTTGACAAGGTGCCCCATGATATTCTTGTAAAGAAGCTGGTAAAATGCGGTCTTGACTATGCTACCACTCAGTGGATTTGTAACTGGCTGACTGACCGAACCCAACATCTTATTCAACATCTTTATCAACGACTTGGATGATGGACTCAAGGGCATCCTGATCAAATTTGCAGATGACACCAAACTGGGAGGGGTGGCTAACACCCCAGAGGACAGGATCACACTTCAAAACGACCTTGACAGATTAGAGAACTGGGCCAAAACAAACAAGATGAATTTTAACAGGGAGAAATGTAAAGTATTGCACTTGGGCAAAAAAAATGAGAGGCACAAATACAAGATGGGTGACACCTGGCTTGAGAGCAGTACATGTAAAAAGGATCTAGGAGTCTTGGTTGACCGCAAACTTGACATGAGCCAACAGTGTGATGCAGCAGCTAAAAAAGCCAATGCAATTCTGGGCTGCATCAATAGGAGTATAGCATCTAGATCAAGGGAAGTAATAGTGCCACTGTATTCTGCTCTGGTCAGACCTCACCTGGAGTATTGTGTCCAGTTCTGGGCACCACAGTTCAAGAAGGACACTGACAAACTGGAACGCGTCCAGAGGAGGGCAACCAAAATGGTCAAAGGCCTGGAAACAATGCCTTATGAGGAACGGCTAAGGGAGCTGGGCATGTTTAGCCTGGAGAAGAGGAGGTTAAGGGGTGTTATGATAGCCATGTTCAAATATATAAAAGGATGTCACATAGAGGAGGGAGAAAGGTTGTTTTCTGCTGCTCCAGAGAAGCGGACACGGAGCAATGGTTCCAAACTACAAGAAAAAAGATTCCACCTAAACATTAGGAAGAACTTCCTCACAGTAAGAGCTGTTTGACAGTGGAATTTGCTGCCAAGGAGTGTGGTGGAGTCTCCTTCTTTGGAGGTCTTTAAGCAGAGGCTTGACAACCATATGTCAGGAGTGCTCTGATGGTGTTTCCTGCTTGGCAGGGGGTTGGACTCGATGGCCCTTGTGGTCTCTTACAACTCTATGATTCTATGATTCTATGAGAACCCTAGTATACTAGGTAAGAAATAATACATTGGAGCAACAGGTTTATGTGAACCTGGAAGAGGAAGGATGTATTGTCCTTTGCTTTGCAGTGCATAGTTTCAAAGTTTGCATTCCAACAAAAATCTTTTGATGAATAAGATGAGCTCCCTTTTTTCACTAAGAAATGCATTCAGGCGTCACTTGCAGTTTCACATTCTTTGAGTTGTTTGTACATAAATGGTAAGCTCTGTTCCCATCTGCAGAAATATTGTTCTGTTTAATCTTGCTCTTTTTTCCAAGCACACATGTAGCTCATACCAGTGTATCTAGCAGGGATACAGTGTACATAACTTTACTGCTTGTAAGGCTGATTAAATTTTCAGTGATGTCTTTTCTTTTAGAATATTTAACCACTTCTCATTCAGCAACAGAGGCTGCTGCAGCTTCTCTCTTTTTTGTTGGCAAACACACACACACACACACACACACTTTAAAACATTTTTGTTTCAATGTCATTTTTAATTTACTATGCATCAAAGTAGTAAATAGTATTCAATTTAAGATTGGTTAATGATTAATCATTAATAATCACTTAAAATGTTCTTCTAGGGAAGTAATAGTCCCACTCTATTCTACCTTGGTCAGGCCACACCTGGAATGCTATGTCTAGTTCTGGGCACCACAATTTAAGACAAACTGGAAGGTGTGCAGAGGAGGGTGACCAGATGATCAAGGTTCTGGAAACCAAGCCTTATGAGGAATGGTTGAAGGAGCTGGGTATGTGTAGCCTGGAAAAGAAGAGCATGAGAGGAGATGATATAGTCATCTTCAGATTTCTGAAGAGTTGTCACCTGGAGGTTGGAGCAAGCTTGTTTCCTCCTGCTTTAGCTGGTAGAACTTGAACCAATGACTTCCAGTTACTAGAAAGGTGATTCCAATTAAACATCAGGAAGAACTTTCTGACGGTAAGAGTTGTTTGGCAGTGGAACAGACTCCCTTGGGAGATGGTGGACTTTTCTTCCTTGGAGGTTTTTAGCAGAGGTTGGATGGCTATCTGTCATGGAGGCTTTAGCTGAGATTCTTACGTTGCAGAAGGTTGGACTGGATGACCCTCGCAGTCCCATCCAACTCTATGATTCTATGATTCCCTTTAGTTTTGCCATACTAGTTGTTTTTCTTGCTGTTGCCGTGCTATTTAACTGTCATTTGAATGTTTGTTTTATTTTTCAGGGAGGGAAGTCTTATACAGGACCTTGTGCAGGAAGAGACTGCAGTTGGGGTTGTGAATGTTTCCCAGAAAAAGGAGCTCGTGTGAGTACCACTTTTTCTAATCACATAAGAATTCTCACCATTTTATCCTAGGGATCAAACAATTGCCCCTAGATTTAGGACTTAAGATATAAACAACAAAACAATACAAAAATAATAACAAAACATTTCAACAATGCAATACTAGCAATACCCAATATGTCCTTCCATGAACAGAAGGAGCCTCCTGTGAACAGAAGGGGTAATCTGTTAGTGGAATGGGCTTGTTCCAAGTGGTCGCTTCCATGAACTGAAATGGAATAACCTGCTGCCACCTACACTGCTCTAAAGGGTTCCCAAACCCTAGCAAATTTTCAGTGGCTGCGGATGCAGCAGAGATCCAAGAGCATCCAGCTTTGTGAACAGAATTCCACTCGTGAAATTCTAGATTCAACTATTGCCTATAATTGCATTTGACATTTCAGATTTAAGCCGGAAAGAAAGGTATCATATGACATGTTCCTGTAGACTACAGCATATGGAGGCAAGTTGCTTGGTACATGCTTAGCTCAAATTCTAAATCATGCCTCATGTCACCTCCTCATGGTGGCACTGTTTTATAACTGCATTAAAAAGCCTGCTCCTCAGTATCTTTACATCAAAGTAAATCTTAAAGTAAATCCTCATTAAATGTGATTTGGGCACTACTGTTTGAGAGCTCTTGCATTTATTCATCTGTTGTTATTGAAATGTACAGCCATGTGATATTGGAAAACTGTCAAAATGAATTACACAGTGAACATCTACACAACAATTTGAACATTCTCCACTTACATTGTTTTAATTAGATTTGAAATAAACAGTGGTTTTTAATTAGAATTATATCATTTTTGAAGCAACAGCACTTTATAACTGAAGAATATTGAATTCTAATATTGGGAAATGTACTTAATACCCTAGCTTCTCAAGCAGTGAACAAAAATTATTTGATTTGATATGCAAGTGTCAGAGCTGCCTCTAGGTCCCAGCTCACAGAGGACCAACGCTAGGCTGTGGTAATGTACAAAAGTCTTTATTGAAGTTCAGTTTCCATTTCAAAGCCACAGCGTGCAGCCCTACGTCTTAAAACCTAGATCGGCGAAGTCCCGTCTGAGTCTCCTCCCCTATGACACCAGTTTAAGATCCTAGCCCTGCTCCACCTTTTACGCTGCTCTCTCCTCCTCTGGGTCCTCCTGCCCGCTGGGGCATTGCCCTTTCTGGACTCTTCCGACGCTGAGTCGCTTAGCTCCTCCCCCTGCCTCCGGTGGGCTTTAGGACCCGGTTCCCAATCCTCATTCTCTGCTGTCCCGCGCTCCTGTACATTTGAACTTGCCTCTCGCGCCAACCCAGTGACCTTTCTCCTAACCGTTACACTACTTCGGTCACTGCTTCCCTCTTCCGGGACACTGGCCAGATCTGACCTCTCCTCCGTTGTCCGACTTTCTGATGGAGGCGTGGTCAGCCCTGCCTTATCTTCTCTCCCTGGTGGGGAATGCACTGGCCCCGATCCTTGTGACTCTTCCCCCCCCACTCTGCTCTGGTGGGGAAGCTGGTCCTGATTTCCAACTACTGCTCTGGGAGTCCCTGCTGCCCCCTTGCTCCTGGGGCGTTCCCCTTGGGAACCCCCTACCCCTGGCCACTGGCGCCCCCTTCTGTGAATCTTCCGATTCGCTGGAGAGGCTCATGGAATCCCTCGGTCCACTGTCCTCTTCTCCTACGCTCCCCTCGGATTCTTCCCCTTCGCTCTCCATCTCCTCTCTTCCCTGTGCCTCTGCTCCTGAGCCCCTGACAGCAAGCATACTTCCAAGCCATCTAATTTGTCCGGAATGTTGTAATTATTTTCTTTAAATGTAAAATCTTTACTAGCAGCACTTCCTGAATAAGAGGTTGCATTTCTCAGCATCTTATAACAGTGCACTTGATAGCTGTGTAGCCACTTTCATCGTAAGTTCATTTGGAATCTTCAGAGGTGACCAAAATTAATGGAAATGTTTTTGTCTTACTATGGAGTATAAGAAAATAAGGCCTAATTAAATTAAATTTTCCGTTTATAGTTTTTCAAGCGGTTATCAAACCGCTTCTTAAAAAACTATCTTTAGATGCTGCCAATATGGCCAACTATCGCCCAGTCTCAAATCTTCCATTCTTGGGCAAGGTGATTGAGCGAGCGGTTGCTGAACAACTCCAGGCACACCTGGAAGAAGCAGACCATTTGGATCCCTTCCAGTCGGAATTCAGGCCTCATCATGGGACTGAAACTGCCTTGGTTGCACTGGTCGCTGATCTCCGGCAGGCTAGGGACAAAGGTGAGAGCTGTTTCCTAGTTCTGCTGGATCTCTCAGCGGCTTTTGACACCATCAACCGTAACATTCTTCTGGACCGCCTAGAGGGGCTGGGAGCTGGGGGCACTGTTATACAGTGGTACCTTGGGTTACATACACTTCAGGTTACATACACTTCAGGTTACATACACTTCAGGTTACAGAAATAGTGCTTCAGGTTAAGCACTTTAACCCAGAAATAGTGCTTCAGGTTAAGCACTTTGCTTCAGGATGAGAACAGAAATTGTGCACCGGCGGCGCAGCAGCAGCAGCAGCAGGAGGAGGCCCATTAGCTAAAGTGGTGCTTCAGGTTGAGAACAGTTTCAGGTTAAGTACAGACCTCCGGAACGAATTAAGTACTTAACCTGAGGTACCACTGTACAGTGGTTTCGCTCCTTCCTCCTGGGCCATGTTCAGAAAGTGGGGGGGGGTGAGTGTTCAGACCCCTGGGCTCTCACTTGTGGGGTGCCTCAGGGTTCTGTCCTCTCCCCCATGCTTTTCAACATCTACATGCAGATGCTGGGAGAGATCATCAGGGGGTTTGGGCTGGGTGTTCATCAGTATGCAGATGATACCCAGCTCTACCTCTCTTTCAAATCGGAACCAGTGAAGGTGGTGAAGGTCCTGTGTGAGTGTCTGGAGGCGGTTGGAGGATGGATGGCACCTAACAGATTGGTTGAATCCTGACAAGACAGAATTACTGTTCTGGGGGGACAGGAGACAGGTGGGTGTGGAGGACTCCCTGGTCCTGAATGGGGTAACTGTGTTCCTGAAGGACCAGGTGTGCAGCCTGGGAGTCATTCTGGACTCACAGCTGTCCATGGAGGCGCAGGTCAACTCTGTGTCCAGGTCAGCTGTTTATCAGCTCCATCTGGTACACAGGCTGAGACCCTACCTGCCTGCAGACTGGCTTGCAGAGTAGTGCATCCTCTAGTTTTCTTTCTTGGACTACTGCAATGCGGTCTATGTGGGGCTACCTTTGAAGGTGACCCGGAAACTACAACTAATCCAGAATGCAGCTGCTAGACTGGTGACTGGGAGTGGCCACCGAGACCATATAACACCGGTCTTGAAAGACCTACACTGGCTCCCAGTACGTTTCTGAGCACAATTCAAAGTGTTGGTGCTAACCTTTAAAGCCCTAAACGGCCTTGGTTCAGTATACCAGTAGGTGTGTCTCCACTTCTATCATTCTGCCTGGACACTGAGGTCCAGCACCGAAGGCCTTCTGGCGGTTCCCTCGCTGCGAGAAGCCAAGTTACAGGGAACCTGGCAGAGGGCCTTCTCGGTAGTGGCACCCGCCCTGTGGAATGCCCTCCCACCAGATGTCAAAGAGAAAAACAACTACCAAACTTTTTGAAGACATCTGAAAGCAGCCCTGATTAGGGAAGCTTTTAATGTTTAATAGGTTACTGTATTTCAATAATAATAATAATAATAATAATAATAATAATAATAATAATAATGTAGCCCAGAGAAATTCTTGAAAATTAGATATTTTACTTCCTTTGAATAAAGCAAACTGTCTATTTGCTTCCTTGAGAACTAAATGAGGACACAATGCACTTAAAGCTATGCACTTCTGAGCACCATTGATTGTGGTGGGAGAGCAGAACATGTGTAACTTTCTCCTGTTGTGATCAGTGGGATTTGAAGATGATTGACTTGTCTGAAGTATGCTCCTTTTTCACAACAGCAGAATACTGTGGCTGCACAAAGTATGTAGGAAGACATCACATAACGTACAGAAGGGGAACCTTTTGAGCTAAGAAGAGTTTGGATTTGATACCCCGCTTTATCACTATCCTAAGGAGTCTCAAAGCGGCTCACTACCTCCTTTCCCTTCCTCCCCCACAAAAAAACACTCTGTGAGGTGAGTGGGGCTGAGAGACTTCAGGGAAGTGTGACTAGCCCAAGGTCACCCAGCAGCTGCATGTGGAGGAGCGGAGATGCGAACCCAGTTCACCAGATTACAAGTCTACCGCTCTTAACCACCACACCACGCTGGCTAAGGGAAACAGAACACCCTTTCCTTTATTATTACTATTATTTATTAAATTTGTATACTTCTCTGTACCCAGAGGTCTCATAACATAGCATTCCATTACATAACATAACATTCAGCATATTACATACTATCAGTTTAGACAAATGGCAGCAACCTGCCTGTCCACCCCCAAAGCAAGCGTGGGGAAACCATTTTGGCCAGTTGTGGATGACAGAATAAAGTGAATTACTTTCCCTACAAAAAGCACTGGAACTATTTATCTGCAATTTTGCAGACTTCATCCAGTCCATAGAGGCTTCTGTGCCTATACATCTTCCACCCCTCTCCTTATCCAGCTGCAACACCACAACCCTGCAGTGTTCTCAATGGCTCTTACTCTCAGGTAGTTGCTGCCACCACCACTTAACTTGTTGCCCGGATGGGAGGGGACCTGGGATGAAAGCAGGCATTTTTCGAAAGCCAGTGCACCCAGCACTCCTCAGTGCAACCTGCACACATGTTGTTGGGGAAAATAGGACCAGCTTTTACCTGCCTTGTCTTAGGCCAATATCCAAGCTGCTTCCTTGTTTCCCTGGCAGAACCCCCTAAACTTCTTAAACTCCAGGAACACTTGAGACCAAGACACCATGTGTTTCCCAAGCAGTTCCCCTGCAAGTTAGTCAGAGTTTAAAGGCGGCCAAAACTCCCCAAGTCTCTCCCAGATCTCAGAAGAACGTATTGGACTCGCACAACTCTGAGCCTAAACTTTCAGTAGCATGAACTCCAATCGTCTAGGCATGGGGGCTGGGGCTTCTAGAACCCTGAGGTTGGTAACCACACACACTTCAGTGGTCAAATTAGGAAACTTCATTAAAAATAAAACTAGGGGAAAGCAGGCAGGAGGTCAAAACAGGCAACACAATAAACCAGAGCCCTGTGGTTCTAAAACTGGACTAATGCTAGCCTATTCACTATAATAGAGCTGTTTGGCTTACAAGCCAGCAGCGAAGATGGCCAGCTTCATAGAAAGTCCGATCTGGATCCCTGATGGTGGGAGGGAACAACACTGCCAGGGCAGCTCAGCTTTTTAAAGTCTTTTTCCTCTCTCTGGGAGGAGTGACCCCTCGCTCTTTCTGACAAACAAAATGCAGAGCCAGATGCTCACATCAGTCATGTCTCCCAGGTAGGCTTCTAAGGCACCAATTTTTACATTTGAAGGAGATACACATGACAGACTGACTGAGAGAAGTGGTGGGGGCAGATCAGGATTTTTATTCACACTCACAAAGCAAGATAGCACTTTGAAAAGGAATTGCCAATATTCTGCTGGTTATCAGGTAACAACAGCAGCAACAGCAACAACAATTTATTATTTATACCCCGCCTTCTGCCTGGGCTTCAAAGCTCTGTCTCGCAGAGCACTTTGCCAAGTACGTACTATGGAAGACCCTTGTGGGCAAAAAAGGTCATGTGATATTGTGACATTAGATGACTGACAAGTGGGCAGCTCCACCCACCTGTCCAACCTGGTCCACAAGGGTTGGGGAGGGTTAACAATCTAGCCTACTGTCCAGACCCCATTCCTCACCCTAACTCTGAAACAAACTCTGAAAACCCTAGCCCCACACTGCTTTTGCAGGCCATGCTGGGCTGGCACACGCACACAGCATCTCCCACGTGGAGGTGCCTGGGAGAGACGCAGCTCCAGCAGCACAACCCACCCTCTAGCTTTCCTGCCCCAGGCACCCCAGTGGCTTGCTATGCTGCTGAGAGAAGCAGAGCTATTCGCATGCTGAAGAAAATGGTCTTTCTGTAAGGATATTCACCAGATATATCTTTTTTTTAAAAAAAAATGATATTTATTAAAAGTTTAAAAATTACAGAAAAAAGAAGAAAAGAAAAGAACAAAAAAATTTAACAAAACATACATTACAATACATAAGAAAAGGGGGGGAACCAATACAACAATAACAATAAAAAAACAAAAACAACAACCAATATTCCATATCTTAATCTTCCAATTACTTGTTTCATCGACCTCCTCACACCTCCCTTTTTGTATTCTAGTTTAATTATTTGTTTCAGCAAATTCTTTCCATCTTTCTCAATTTTTATTGGGTAATTTATCTTAACTGTCTAACCTATTAATTAACTCAACAAATCCTTTCCATCTTTCACTATATTCTGTCATTCAGTTTGCCTTAATTTATTTTAACCTTATCTTACCATAAAATACCTCAAAGCTTAAAACTTAATACTTATTTATACATAACTCCTTATCTCATTTCTACTAAAGCCAAATAGTTTCATTCCAACATTTTTCCTAATACTCATTAATTTTACACTAATTCCCAAATAAATATTTAAAAACTTTCTTCCAATCTTCATCCAGCATCTCTTTTTCCTGGTCTCGGGTTATGTCAGTCCTTACTGTCCATTCCTTCTAGTCCATCAACCTGGTAATCTTGTGTCCGAGGCTCTTAAGTCTCTTCCATGTCCCTTCTGCAAATCTTCTTCTTGTTTATACCTGCACTTGACCTTATCTTTTGTTGATCTTTTTCTTAATTTCTTTCCTTTCTCATTGAGGAGTAGGTCTCGGGGAAACTCCAACCCCAAAAAAACCCCATCTCCCCTCAGCAGATCAGCCCATTCCCCATAGTCCCATTCCCCACATTCAGCAATGTAATCCAGAAAGTATTTAAAAGCATGTTTCAAAGTCCCTCCAAAATTAAGGGCCCCCACAACTCCAGACCCCCCCGGCCTGCTCCAGATTCAATCTTCAAGAACAGTGGCTTATGCTCCTGCAGGGCCTCGGGTCTCTCCATTTGTGTTGCTTGAGGTTGAGCAACAACCTCCTCCATTATCTTCTGCATTTGCGCTTGCCCTATCAAAACAGGTTCCTGGGTTGGTTCCTGAATAGTTTCTGTAAGAGTATTCGCTGTTTGTCCAAGATTTATGACTGCAACAGTCAGCAAATCCATCTTCTCATGCAACTGCTCCAACAAAGCACTTGTCTTGCAAAGAGCAAGCACTAAAGCTTCTTCTAAACACATTTTTGTTCAAGGTCAGAGTCTGGTCCCACGATCCTAATCTTCACAGCTGTGAAATCCTCAGATCAACTCCAGCAACAATTTAACAGGCTCCCTCTAGAGGAGACAATTTCTATTTGTATCCATCTTTTAAAAGCAAGTCCAACAAAACAAAAAAAGTTACTTTCATTTTTCAAATTTTTTGTTTCTTTTAAATGCAAAAGGCAACATTGGAATTAATTTGTTTCTCTTCTTTAACTATCTGTCAAAAGACGTTCCATTCACAGTCAATGAACTTCCCCAGAAATTTCTGTCTCTGACACCCCGTTCCCAGGTTTGAGACAGTGGAAATTTATCTTTCTTTACTCTCTCTCCTGCAGGCTTGAATAGTCAAAATTCCCCCCTCTTTTCTCCTGCTTCCAAGAGGGGTTTTGGTGGTTAAAACTGAAGGAAATTTAGACCTTTATATACGACTTTCCAGACTTTAGCTTGCACAATTTTTGCTTCAATCTATTTACAAAAGCGGAAGGCGGACTTCCTGTTTAGAACCTTCCCGCTTTGATGCCAAATTAAGATGTTTCTTAGTCCAATTTTCCATTCTACTCATGGGTACTTGTTTAGAGTCCAATTGTCCACAGGAAAAAATCAGCGCTCTCCGGCAACGGCTGTGCGGCTTCACTCCGTAAAAATAGTGGTCGATGCAAAACACTGCGCCGCTCACCCCACGTTGCTTCGGATCCCCGAAAAGGGGTTTCCTTGCGTGTAGGGGGGGGGGCGCTCCTGGTGTCAGCCGAATCCCACGTTCCCAGGCTTCCTCCACCTGGGATTTTTAGAGGGTCTCCGCCTTCGCCGCAGCGGCAAGACCCAATTTTCGCAGAGCGGGTTCCTCTGGATCAGAGGAATTTCGCCATTGCCGATGGCGCTAACCCGGAAGTCGGATATTCACCAGATATATCAACCGGTTCTGCATGTAGCAAATCCTATAAAATCTGGAGTAGGGGTAGCCAGTGTGGCCTTCCAGCTCCCATCATCACTGACCTGCATTGACCTGTAGGTGTCACTTTAGTTGACTTGATCATGCCCTTGATAATCCTACCAGGTGTTTGCAAAAAAAAGGCCAAAAAAAAGCAATGGTACTTCAGACCGTCTGGCATCTGCTACAGAAGATAGGTAGGCAGTAGTGTGAATTCCTTGAAAAAGATCTGTTTGCTTGGCTCCATGGTGTCAAAAGACATTGATTATATTTATTTAAAATATTAACACATCATACTTTTCATGAATAGATTACTTTTAAGTCTAATGTTTGCTATATTGGATTATATATTAATGCTGTACTGTTTTTAACATTTGATTGGGGGCTGCCCAGAGTGGCTGGGGAGACTCAGCCAGATGGGCAGGGTATAAATAATAAATTAATAAAAAAATTAATAAAAAATTAATAATTTGTTTTATATGAATACTCCTTACCTGGAAGTATTGAAACCAGGGGTGGTGCCCATCCTCTTGCCTTTTGAACTCATTCCAAGTTAGCATTTTTCATCTCTTTTAAGTATATATTTTCTCCTTTACTAATTAGCAACCTCTGGTGGTAGCTTCCCCCTAAAAAACCTTAGGCCAGAACTAGCAAAAGGGACAAATGTAAAGGTCTACACTTAAGGCAGGAAGAACGAGATGTGCAAATATAGTATGGAGGACACCACCTTTGGCAGCAGTGCATGTGATAAGGTTGTAGACTTTAACCTTAACAAGAGTCAACTGTGTACTCCAGCTCAAAGAAAGTCATAGTCCCACTCTATTCTGCCTTGGTCCAGTTCTGGGTACCACAATTTAAGAAGGATGTTGACACACTGGAAGATTTGCAGAGGATGGTGACCAAAATGATCAAGGGTCTGGAAACCAAGCCTTATGAGGAACAGTTGAGGGAGCTAGGTATGTTTAGCCTGGAAAAGAGCAGGCTGAGAGGAGATATGAGAGCCATCTTCAAATATCTGAAGGGCTGTCACATGGAAGATGGAGCAAGCTTGTTTTCTCCTGTTCTGGAGGGTAGGGCCCAAAACAATGGCTTTAAGTTTCAAGGAGATTCTGACTAAATGTCAGGAAGAACTTTCTGACAGTAAGAGCTGTTTGACAGCGGAACGGTTTCCTTTCGGAGGTAGTGGTTTTGCCTTCATTGGAAGTTGGTATACAGAGGTTGGATGGCCATCTGTCATGGATGTTTTAGTTGAGATTCCAAAGATACTAACCCTCCACTAACACCCCCATCCTCATCACTGAAACCAGTAATGAAGCAAAATTGTGCAAAACAAGTAGTAGATGTTAATTAAGACATAGATCAGTGACAGAAATGGGTGAAAGTTTTCTAGCATTACAATAAGAACAACAATAATGAAAAGAAAAGAGTGATATTTATTATGCTTAAAATAATTATAATGCCTCCATTCTGAGATGCCAGGGCCAGCTGGTGATGCAAGATTGAAGATCACTGGTAATGACAGTTGTAAAAATATGAATTGAGTCTTATCAGAAACAGGGTGCCAACCTGCAGAGTTGATCACATAACACGGTGTAGGCACACAATTTGAATAGCAATGCCCATTAACTGGCAGGGTGGGGGTGGGGGACAGCCATCTCAAATATTTTATAGGAATTTGCTCCTGTGATCAGAATACAGATAGTAGTTAAGGCTGCATAGACAATAGCCTAACTAAACCCAAAGATAACATAAGGGTGGATGATCGGCGTTGTGAAAATGAGCAGAATCATTGGGTAAAATGATACATAAAAAAAATGATAGAGCGATTAGATTGTTCTCTGAGCTAACAGACTGGGAGGGTAAAGTCCTATTTTTTCAGGCAGGGAGATGTACAAGTGGACAGTTTGTTCATTTTTGTCTCCCCTGCTCTGTTTCTCCTGCAAGAGAGACACAATGCAGACAACGTTGTGATAAGCAGGGATGAGACAGTCTCCATTCATGGACTTACGTGTCACAGGACTTTATTCAGTAAAGTACTTTATTCAGTAGTTTATTAGGGTTATGCTATTTTTAGAAATATTAGGGTTATGCTATTTTTAGAAATATAGAGGCACACAATTGGTCCATGTAGTTCAAAATGGACGACACTAACTGACAGCAGCTCCCCAGGGTCTCATAAAAGCAAATTCCCAGCCCCAATTTTGAACGCAAATACAAGAGAGAGGCTGAAGGCCACCCACCTCCCTTTCTTATTTGCTTTGCTGGTCCATGCTGCTTTGCCACCACCCCCCCCGAGTATGCAGCTGAAGCCTAACTGCCCTCTGCCTGGGTGATGTTTGAGCACTTGACTGGGGGCCAAGTCCAGCAGTAGCCCAGAATCAGCTTCTGGTTAGCCCTCCACTCATTGGGCAAGGTGTGCACGGGGTGTGTTTATGTTGTTGCAGGGAGAGGTTCTTTAGCATCCACCTACAAGTGTTGGGCATAGTATTTGCAAGAAAGAATTTCTAAAATATAATCTGATCTCAGATTAACCCACCACAGTAAATACCCATTCTGGTTGCTAGGAAGAAATGAAGAGCAGTGGAAAGTTAGGGGAAATGAGGTGTTTAGAACTATGAAGATTCAAGGACTACAAAATGAGATGGAAGCTGAAAAAAACTATAAGCAGTAATTCATTAGGACCCCATGGATTCCTCTCACCTGGTGTCCAAACAACTCATGCATCAATCACAGCTCTGAAAACACTGAGAGACAGGAGTAGTGAAGCTAGCTCACCATCTCACAGCAATGACTTGGAATTTGCCTACACATTTTGCATTGTATCTTTCCTTCTAAGATATATATCAGCTCAGAGTCCAGACCCACTTCTGACTTGCAAACCCAGCACATTGGTCGCCTCTCTACTTGTTATTAGCAGTCTTGCATGGCCATCCAAGATGGCATAAGAATCCTTCCTGGCCACTAGGGGGCAGCCAAGCTGTGACCTGGTGTGACCCTGATCGGGTGGGAGGGATATGTAATGGCTTCATGAGGCTGAGACACGTATGATGACATCTTCCAGAGATTATACTACCAAATCTCACGAATCTCAGCAAATCCATCTTGCCAGATGTTCCTATCCATTGCACAATTTCTTCACCCTCAGTCCATCTCGGCTGCAATGCCCTGTAAGTTCCCCCAAGCGCACACCCCAACCGTGGGATAGGGGAAATAGATCATCCCCCCTCCAGCAGGCCTTGTCACAGTTTAGGGACCAGGGGTGGCAAGTTATTGATTAAAAAGATAATTTGAGCAGAAAAACAGCTCAAATAAGACATTTTTCAGCAGGAAAATTGCCATGGTGGGAAGGGTTAAGCAGCTCCCACACACACTGTTCCCAGTTGTACCTTTCTGCAGCTGCTTGCTGTTAAGAAGAAAATAAATATGAAAAACATCAGGAAACTTGCACATATCTGCCATGTAACATCCAGTTTGGCTCTAACGAAAATGGTATTACTAAGAAAGCATGAATTTATTCAGATGGCAGTGGTGCAAGAGGTGCAAGAGATGTATTCATTTTCAGAAGCAAAGTAATTCCCTGATATTGGGGGAATGCCAGAAGCTGACTTTTTCACATTTATCAGCCAGTATGGATGTGAAGTGTCAGACTACATAAACTATTCTAAGCAGAAATTATGGAAACAATCCATTTACAGGACGAAAAGGCACATGATTAACAGGGAGAAATGTAAAGTATTGCACTTGGGCAAAAAAAATGAGAGGCACAAATACAAGATGGGTGACACCTGGCTTGAGAGCAGTACATGTGAAAAGGATCTAGGAGTCTTGGTTGACCGCAAACTTGACATGAGCCAACAGTGTGACGCGGCAGCTAAAAAAGCCAATGCAATTCTGGGCTGCATCAATAGGAGTATTGCATCTAGATCAAGGGAAGTAATAGTGCCACTGTATTCTGCTCTGGTCAGACCTCACCTGGAGTACTGTGTCCAGTTCTGGGCACCACAGTCAAAGAAGGACACTGACAAACTGGAACGTGTCCAGAGGAGGGCAACCAAAATGGTCAAAGGCCTGGAAACGATGCCTTATGAGGAATGGCTAAGGGAGCTGGGCATGTTTAGCCTGGAGAAGAGGAGGTTAAGGGGTGATATGATAGCCATGTTCAAATATATAAAAGGATGTCACATAGAGGAGGGAGAAAGCTTGTTTTCTGCTGCTCCAGAGAAGCGGACACGGAGCAATGGTTCCAAACTACAAGAAAAAAGATTCCACCTAAACATTAGGAAGAACTTCCTCACAGTAAGAGCTGTTCGACAGTGGAATTTGCTGCCAAGGAGTGTGGTGGAGTCTCCTTCTTTGGAGGTCTTTAAGCAGAGGCTTGACAACCATATGTCAGGAGTGCTCTGATGGTGTTTCCTGCTTGGCAGGGGGTTGGACTCGATGGCCCTTGTGGTCTCTTCCAACTCTATGATTCTATGATTCTATGATATAATACTAGCATGGTGGTTAAATGTTTAAGATTTCCCCCCCTCATTTATTTTTGCACAGAGAGGGTCAAACAAAAGTAAGCAAACTTTGAGAGACTACAAATATTTGTGACGAGGGGGGAAAGCAACAACCCAGAGCCTTTTCACAGAGGGAAAGACAAAATTTTAAGTAACCTTAGGAGAGTTAATCAAAATAATTCAATACATGCTAATGACTTAAATTGTTGACATTGCTGAAGCAGAAAATAATTTACAAATTAGGAAGCTAAAGTAAAGCAGGAAATTCCAGAGAAAGAATTTCACATTTGCTAGTAAACAGAGAACAAACTGAAGTCCTAATGGAAATAAATGATCATTTGATTATCTAGCTGGCTTAAATACTGCTTTCATTGTCCTAGAAAACGAAAGGGCAGACTGTTGAATCAATAGCTACCTAACATTACTAAGGGCCGCCCTGACACATGTACTGCAATGAAATGAAATGAAAATGTTATGCACAAATTAATTAAATAACCGTATTAACAAAAATATTAAATGTTAACACAATTAGTTACAAGTTACAATTTCACCCGAAAGGGTTCCCAACGAACCATCCTTTTGAAGAACACAGGGCAAAGCAGAATATCTAAGTGCACATGGGCACAGTGTGACCTTTTGTCCTTGACAGCTTCACCCCTGTTCTTTTAATTATTCCAGTGACCTGAAATGCTTTATACTGTGATGCCAATAAAGGTATTTGATTTGATTTGATTAGTTATAAGTTAAATATAATTGAATGTGTGTGACATGCACAAATGATCACACTAAAACCCAAAGCAAAGTTGAAACTACTTCATGAAATTGCCCTATGTCTGCAAAAGGCAGAGCTGCTGGAAATGTTAAAGTTAACATTTAAGGACTCCTGAAAGACAGGCATATGTCACAAGAATCCTATGCAGGCCTGTTTAGAAACAAGCCTCACTGGTGCAATTGGACACACGGCAGCCTCCTCTTCCTGTAAATGGGAGTTCTGTTGTGAAAGAGCCACCGTGGTTGTCTCTTCAGTCTCTCCCTCCCCTCCCCACCCCCAGCAATAGGGGAGTATAGAGTGGCTTGCTTACAGATCCCTGAAAGTCCCATATTCTGCTGTGGCAACCATCTATGCAACCTGGTATGTGCTGCACTATCAATGGGGGCTCCTTCATTTGTGCCCCCATGTAAGATGGCCTTTCCCTACTCAGAAGATCCTTCAGTGGTTGATGCAGCTCCTGGGAACGGCTACTCTCAGTTGACCATGGAGGGAGGGAGGAGCCCCATGAGATGACCTTTCTCCAGAGCTGATTGGGTGGCCCTGTGGCAGCTATCTTTACAAAGGAATCTTACTCATCCACCCAATAAGTTGTTACTATATTGCACTGGATAGCTCAGTTGGTTAGAACATGGTCTGATAACGCCAAGGTTGCAGGTTCAGCCCCCATATAGGACAGCTGCATATTCCTGCATTGCTGGGGTTGGACTAGATTATCCTCAGGGTCCCTTCCAACTTTACAATTCTATAATTTTATATACTAATTCAAGTTAGTTGCATAATACTCAGCAGTCCTACTTGTAATCTCAATTTTATAATAATATTTTAAATTGTATTTTTAGCCATTTTATTTATTTAATCAGGGTTTTAGTAAGAACAGAATGTTACAGATTTTCATACCACTGTCATGTAAGCTACATTTGTGGTTCCAAAGATGCTAAACAAATTTTATAAATGGTGTTGTTTGTGGATGTATTCTGCAGATTTAAAAACACATTAATGAGATTTACAGAAGAATTCTTGCCTAAGTTACTTTGACCTTATCCTGCTCTGTAGACTTTTTTCTTGCTGCAATTTGGACCAATTCTTTTGGGATCAAGTCTCTCGTGCTCTTTGACTTCATTTTAACTATGAATGGCACATTCTTTGAACACTTACAACAGGATTCTATACAGTGTGGATGTGGGATAAGTATGTGAAATAGAGGGAAAATATTGAAATGCTATTCCCTGTCGGTCCAGTCATACATTCTCCATTCCATTTCCCATGCTATTCCTTAGCTGGTTTATCATAAGAGATTTTCTAGCTATGATAAATTAAATCCCACTTTAGAATAGGAATGGGCTTTCTACAGGGTGCAGGGAGGCTGGATACCCAGTTCCACAGCTGTAGACATGAATGTAAAATCTGTTTCCATTTTGACTATGTCCCTGAACAACTGACGTAACTGCTGCGTGGAATTATTTGAGAGTCGTAATTTGACACCAAGGACTAAATCTCAATTGAGCAATAAAAGTTCAATGAAAACTAATTCCACCTTCTTGGGACAGGAAGGTGCTTACTCTTCTTCACTTATTGACTGCATTCAGATGACATGTCGAACCGGAGGGGATGAGAATTTGCCCCACATGCATACACTCTGGCAGAACTTAAGGAAAACAAGGGAAGATGTCTGCTTTGGCCGCAGCAACACACACCTTTGTTGTATCCCCCTTGGACTACTGCCTTGCTCCCTGTATGGGGCTGCCTCAGAAAAGGGCTCTGCGACTTTGTGGGGCTCCCAGAACTGCAGCAGGCTGGCCAGAGACAGCAGGCAACTGGTGGCTGTCTGCTTCCTGGCACAATGCAAAGTGTGGCTTATCACCTATAAAGCCTAATGTGCCATCGGAAAGACCATATTCCTTCATAAGAACTTGCCCGGGCTCTGATCGCTTCTAGGCAAGCCCTTCTCTTGGTCCTGCCATCTTCACAGGCATGCTGGAGTGGGGGGAGTGGGAGAGGGCCTTCTCAGTGGTAGCTGCTACCAGGCAACTTTGGAACTCCCTGCCTAGGGAAGCCAGACTGGCTCCCTCCTTGCTGTCCTTCTGCTAGCAGGTGAAGATCTTCTTGTTCCAGCAGGCTTTGGGGAACTGACCGCTTTTGGTGACTGCTGGTGGCGTGCTGTTTTTGTTGTGCTTGCTAGTTTTAAATAGATCATAGGCATATATGTGTGTATGGTTTCAATTTTATTAATGTTTCATTGTTTTTTAAAGATTGTCTCCCCCCAAAAATTTTTTTTAACTATTCTTATTTTATCTGTAAGCTGTCTTGAGTCCCTTTCAGGGAAAAAGGAAGTATCAAAATATTTATTTATTTATTATCCTCTAACAAATGGCATTCTGATATTCCCATAGGCTGAGGTCACACTGAGGAGATTATTGTGCCATTTTTCTCATGGTGGCAGGTTCCTATTTGTCAGCCTGATAATTATCTGCAAGGTGGAACAAGGCAGGGTAGAAGACGCTCTTTGTAATTAAACATATACATTCCAGACTGCCATTGAAAAATCCTTATTTTAATTGCATAGAGAAACAGAAAAGTCAAATCTTGTGGTTTCAAAGAAATAGCTAGTAATAGATTTCTTTCAAATCAAAGTAAAGAACAAATGGGTTCACATTAATAAAATAATTTCACATAAAATAAATAGTGGATCTAGAAGGCAGATGAAAAGGTATTCAGTATAAATAAGCACTGTGTTTTAGGAGGATGGATCCAATAGTAAAAAGATAGGATCATAAAAACAGCTCACTTGGGAGCAAGGGATGAGGGAGCTTGGGAAAGGCTGATGGAACTGCTATTCTTAGGTGCGACCACAGTTAACTTAACATCTGAATGTTGCAGAAGTATGGGGGTTGTGTTGTTTAGTCGTTTAGTCGTGTCCACCTCTTTGTGACCCCCTGGACCAGAGCACGCCAGGCACTTCTGTCTTCCACTGTCTCCTGCAGTTTGGTCAAACTCATGCTGGTAGCTTCGAGAACACTATCCAACCATCTCGTCCTCTGTCGTCCCCTTCTCCTTGTGCCCTCCATCTTACCCAGCATCAAGGTCTTTTCCAGGGTGTCTTCTCTTCTCATGAGGTGGCTAAAGTATATGCCTGTTGTCTTTGTCCAGGAGTTTTCTTGGCAGGGATACTGGAGTGGCTTGCCGGTTCCTCCTCCAGGTGGATCACGTTTGGTCAAAACTCTCCACTATGACCTATTCATCTTGGCATAGTTCATAGCTTCTCTGAGTTATTCAAGCCCCTTCGCCAGGGCAAGGTAGTGACCCATGAAGGGGAGTATGGGGGACCAAGAGATAAAAACAGTTCTTGCTCTCTACTTATTTCCCCTTCACTTGCTCCTCTGTCTCAAGCATTTGAACCATGTTCTCCCACATCTGAAAATTCAGCACTGTATTTCTTGAATGTGTTTAGGTAAGTACGGGTGTACTGTTCTTTCAAAGACTTCTGTAAAAAATAAAATAAATAAATCTTATATTGTTTATTAGGCAACTACAGAGTTTACAGCATTTCCTTTGTTAATTTTGGGCCTACTGGTGTGACTATACATACAGCCCTCAGAAGGCAAATATTTCTTGAATAAGCAATGCCTGCCATGAAAGTGGAATTCCTTCTCATTGGGGGAGAGGAATGCCTACTTGCATCGCTTACTGGGGCTGATTTTGTCCTTACCATCCATGGTCATAGCAGTGCTCAAAGTTCTGCTGCCAAGAGCACGTCATATTCCTATAAACATTTGAAGAGAGCTCAAATCTCTTTAGAGAAGCTCCCCTGCTGACTGTGTTTTGCTCTGTCAGGAGATGTTTTATAGCTCCAGATTCATAAATGTGTCAGAGGACACCATGATTTTTTTTTGCAGAGCAGATTTCTAACACCTTCCCCAATTGCTCATACATCATAACTGAGAATAGTAGCTCTTTCTCACTTTTTTGCTGAAGGCTGGAAACGTAATACGTTGTTATTAACTTATGTGTTAATCACACCCCAGTCCTGCCTCATCCATTCACCATCAGCGCAATGTTTTTTCTTTCCATGGTTATCGAAGCCCATTCTCTCAGAGACCCATAAAGAGGAACCTGCATAGCAGGTGAAGGAGGGGCACAGAGGCACGGGAGAAGCGGGGTGGAAATGCCGAGCAGTCAGGGGAAAACCCAGTCTGTGCTGTTTAGTCACAGTTTTTATCAAGACTGACACTTGCAATGGGGCTAGTGACTTGAGCACATGTTTGGGACTTTTTTGGGTGGGGCAGACTACACTAAATTTTGCAAATGCTCCCCTTTTGTGATTTTGGGGAGCCTGTAAAGAGGAATAATACTTTCCCCCTCTTAGGAGGGGGTGGAAGCAATAGCCATACGCTCAGTAAGCTCAAGTGCTTCAGCTACAATAGCAGCCACTTTCCCATGCTCCTCCTCAACATGTAGGACAATCACAGCTCCACTGCACCCTCCTGGCCACCCAGAGTGAAGGCAAGGTGGTACAGGAAAGGTTGGCCATGTTCATCTTTGGTGACACTGCCCAAATTCCAGAAGTAAATGGCTATTTAGTATGGTGATGCCACAATATTCACCCTGTGTTCACTGATTGGCTGTTGTGAGGAGGAAGCGGCTGTAGTGAATAATATACATTATTGCTGAAGTGCTTAGAAGTGCAAAAAATGTGAACTTTGAGTGTCTTAATAGATAATATTTTCCACCCAAAGATCAGAATATTTAGTGCAGCCCTAATGAAGTGATATGGGAATTGCTTGCAATTGGAACATACAATGACTTGATTGGCAGGACTTTAGGTAGCAGAAAGAGAATAACTTTTTGAAACCTGTGAGATAGTTTTTATTGTCAGGTGATATAAAAATCTAATAACTAGCCAGCTGAGCAAGCAGCCTGATGAGAGCAAGTACAGCCAAGAGCTGACTTCTACTGGGACTTCAGCGCCTTGGTGCAAGGAGTGAAACATTTGGCTAGGGATTACTAGTTTTTTGTGTTCATGAAAAGCAGAGGTAAAGGTAGATGGTAGAAAAAGTGAGTCATAACAACATTACTGAGAGCCTAACATGTACTGGGACAGTAGCAACATTCCTGTAGTCGAGCCACAACATTTCTTCTGGTTCCATGTGTTGCCTATGAAGGAGTCGTTGGACCCACCTGTTCAAAATATGCTTATGATGCATTGTTCCGAAAACAAAACATCATTACATTAGTTGTGGCTGTTTGAAAGCTCTGGAAATGTAGGCAATCCAGTGCATGTTAGCAGGAAAAAAAGCTGACAGCATTATTTTGTCACAGCTGTTATTTGTAAGTAACTGAACAGGAGGCAGAATGGAGCATGACTGAAAATAATCTGGACAATTATATTCAATGGTTGTGAATGAATAGCCTGTTTGTGTGAAAACGGAAGGAGGAGTATGTTGGAATGGGGTAGGAGAGTTTATACAATTGGCTCTGTATTTCATGTCCCATAATTTAAATATGGATATTATGTCTCATCTGTTGTGAAGATATTTGGTGTACTTTCTTGAGAAATGTTTAGATTCTACTGATTCCATGTACAATATTGTGCTATATATTTATACAAATTCTAAATGCTAGTGATTTCTAAAGCAGACGTTACTTGATCTCCTAAAATGCTTTATACACTAATCTTAAACAAATTATGTAAAAGCCATCTCTGCTGAAACCAACAGCACAGTCCTTACCACACCTACTCAGAATAAAGTCCTACTGAATTCAGTGGGGCTTACTCTCAAGTAGGTTGAGTTATGATTGCAGCCTAAAGTATTTTCACAAAGTGCATTTAAGATTATAGTTTGTCTCCCATCAGCATCCCAGACACAATGTTTGGTTAATGCTTTGGAACTTTGATCAAAAATGGGTTATTTTTACAATTCACATTTTATTCAGCAAGATATTGTTTGCCATGGCCTCTTTTTAGCGTGACTTTTACAAGTTCGTTGTTATTAGTATGAGTGGGCTCTTCTTGTATAATAATTGTTGCTGATGAAAGTGTTACTGAAAGGCATTCAAGGAAGAAAATAATAAAATGGATCATGTATAATGAAAATCGTTATTACAAGTTATATGCAACTGGCTAAATTTCTGGCTTATCTATGAAAGCATCCTTATGAAAGAAAGTTGCAACACAGGAAGTGAAATAGACATGCGTTCTGATATTTCTGTTTTTTCAGTAACCCTTTGTCTTTCTTCACATAAAGTCTTCTGCATCTACCCGAACACTGGGTCAAGCAAGGCCAAGCCCCACCGGCCTTGCTTAGGACACTCCTCATCCCGAGTGCAGCTGGTTTCATTTTGGGATTCAAGATTTCAGATGCTTGCATCATCCCAGTCTCTCTTTTTTCATTCAAGATACAGAAAGACTGGCCTCTGGGGTGCCAGGTGCTGCCTCTCGCTCTGCTGACTTTGGCCGCCTCCAGCTGCAGAATGGTGGGGACTCTGCTCTGAGCTTGCATGTAGGCAATATCATCCCCTGAAGTTCTGTATGCACTGCCAGTTAGTTATGGGGAAGGAAATAGACTGAGGTCCAGCACCGAGGGCCTTCTGGCGGTTCCCTCACTGCGAGAAGTGAGGTTACAGGGAACCAGACAGAGGGCTTTCTCGGTAGTGGCACCCTCCCTGTGGAACGACCTCCCAGCAGATGCCAATAAAATAAGCAACTATCTGACTTTTAGGGAACTTTTTGATGTTTAATGCTGTACTTTGTTTTTAATATTTTATTGGGAGCCTCCCAGAGTGGCTGGGGAAACCCAGCCAGAAGCATGGGGTATAAATGATAAAATTATTATTATTATTATTATTATTATTATTATTATTAGTCTAGTAAACAGATTCCTGGTAAACACTTCCAATTGAACTTTTTTTAAAAAAAGCATTTGATGTTTTTATTTATATTAACACACAAACACAGTTTACACCATACATATTGCACACTACAGCTCAATGTTCACTAAAGTACTAACACACTTCCAAATTAAAGTTATGTTTTTATAATATTCTATAAAAATTCATATTATATTGCAAATTATTTAATTGTGTATGATGTAAATAATCAAATGCCACTTCATTACCTTTTCTGGCCACTTTTCCTTCTGCTTCTAGTTTCCAGAGACAACTTTCATTTGTACTAGCCTCTGGCTTGCTCTGGGGTCTGGTTTCTTTATATAGACCCCTTACTATAAAAATTACCATATTTTTCGCTCTATAAGACACACTTTTTCCCCTCCAAAAATGAAGGGGAAATGTGTGTGCATCCTATGTAGTGAATGCAGGCTTTTGCTGAAGCCTGGAGAGTGAGAGGGGTCAGTGTGCACTGACCCCTCTTGCTCTCCAGGTTTCAGGAAGCTATCCGCAAGCCTTCGGAGCCCGGCGGGAGTTCCCACTGGGCTTCCAAGGCTTGCGGATAGCAGGCAGTAGCCCGAATCCTGGGGAGCACAGCGCTGAGGCACCCCGGGCTTTGGGCTTTGGATACAAGCCTTCGGAGCCCGGTGGGAGTTCCTTCTGCCAAAGGCGCGCGCAGCCTCTCCCGGCTGGAGAGGTTGTGCGTGGCTAAAGAGGAAGCCAAGACAGACAGACAGCGGGATAGATCCCGCTGGCTGTCTTGGCTTCTTTGCTCTGGGGGGGGGGAATACATTTCCCCCCCTTTATTTCCCCTCAAAAAAACTAGGTGCGCCCTATGGTCCGGTGCGCCCTATAGAGCGAAAAATACGGTACCTCAAAGGTAGTTTACTGATAGACGTGTCAAACCTCTAAAACGTAAATTAAAAACACAAATGTCTACAGAATACAACCATGTAAAAGAAGGCTAAATTCCTTTATCAAAATATGGAGCAGTACGAGCTATCAGTTTGTCCCAGCAGATGCTCGCTGCTGAGGTCAGCAGGCCATGTGCTGCGCTGGCCCTGGAGTGTTTTCAGTGCCAGTGCCAGGGTCAGTGGCTGGCTATGCTGCAGCCGACTGCCCCGTGATTCCCAGGTGCCAGCAACCGTGGCTCTCCCCAAGTGCCGCTTGCCTTCGCCTCTTCCCGCTGCCCAGCGTCACAGCAGCTCTCTGGCACGACTCCTCCGCTCTTCCAGCAATGCTCTCCTGCCTTGCCTCCTTCATCATTGCCGCCACTGCTCTCCAGGTCCCTCCTCCTGTGCAGCTCTTGCATGGAGCAAACATCCACCTTGAAACGGTGTGGCAACCCCGAGTGCCTGCTACCTCTCCTCTTACAGAGTCCTCAGCTGCTTGGCAGAGACTCTCCACCTGGGTCTTGGCTCCATTGGTTTCAGGTGCTGGCCTGGCTCTTAATTGGCTTCAGGTTGTAATTCATGCGCTCAATCTTGCACTCCTTTGGACAGGCTGCCCCTGTTGTTCTGCCCTCCAAATACTCCTCCTGGACCTTGGAAACAGTGTGGGCAGGAGAGTTATGTTCCTCCAGGGTCCTAGCGCCCTCCTCCCTGGGTGGAGGGCTGTATGATCTCTCCTTTGCTGTGCTCCTGGTATTCCATGCCCTCATCCACCAGTTCCTCTGACACCTCTCTGTGTTCCACGGGGGTGCTGAGGTCTTCTGGCCTGCTGCCCTCCTAGGGGTCACCCTTGTCCTGCCAGTCCCTCTATGCTGTCAGGTGGCTTCTCAGGAGCGAGGAGTTGGCGAGAATTGCCTCCCACCGACACCCTCCACAACTAGCAGAACGGTGCTGGGTACAACTCTGGACCTCTGCCATGGCACTGGGCTATAAGGAGGACTGCGATGTTTGGACAAGGTGAGGGATTATTTTAATCCCTAATTATCCAGGCATATTAAAATTTGATTCTGCACTACTTGAGCTCATTTATATTCTACATTTCAAAAAGGCATTTTTAATCCTTCAGAATTTGCAGTTTTTTTGTTCCTTTTTCATGTTGTGGTATCTGTTTTGAAAGAAACAGATTTGTTTCTTTATTCATTTCCCCTCATACAACCTCTTTTTCTTTCCCATAAAATACACTACATAAAACATATGCCTTCAGATAGGCATTTTTTATTTTTCTTATCACATCTTCCTTAATACTGTTTTTGCCATGTTTGATACAAATAAAGACAACAATATTTCAGATGATAACTTCTAGCCTACATTAGCTGCATTCTCACTAAAAAGCATCAGCAAAGCATTTTCTTGAGTAAAAGAAATCTCTTATGGGTGATGTGCACCTAAAACTCGCTCAAGCACCAAGAGGGATAGCTAGAGTATGTTTGGCGAAACCTGCCTCCAATAGGCTCCTTTGGGAGGAAGGGTGGGGTATATAACAGCAGCAGCAGCAGCAACAACATTTTTACCAGGCTCACCCAGCTACTCTGGGCGGCTTACAGCACATATAAAAAATTGTAAAACATCAGACATTAAAAAATTCCTGATATAGGGAAAATAATTTTTAAAAAATTAATGATGATAATGATAATGATGATGTAGCATGTGAACTCAGCTGGGTATTATGGCAGAACCTCCCTGGTCTTGGAGGGACAAGACACATTTCATTTGATTTTGAGAGGGGAAGAGTTTGATGCTGTTTCTTTGGCATTTCCTTCGACAATTTGATAGTGACACAACTGCCTTTGTATAATGCTCCATTAAAATTCTTCCTGACTTGAGTAATCCTCATGGGACTATGAGAATCCTGAAAGTTTGGAATTAGTTTCATGTTTACAATTCATCTGATCTGACCATGGGTAGAAACCAAATTGAGAATTATCCAGAAATTCAGAAGGAAAGAAATGCAGCCATCTGGTTTTCTAATCACCCCCCCCCCCACCCCCGGGATTTGTGCAAGTACATGTTGCTAAACAGTTTTAACAATAGGCAGTGGGAAAAACTACTCTCCACTTACTCATAAATGGAAGATTTTGCCTTTTTATAAACACTATTATGTTTACAGCACAAGTTAAATTAATCCCCTGTTCTCATTTTCTTCTCTTGTTCAGCCGAACAATAATGACGTACATAGTTTCATATTTTTATGTAACAATATTATAATACATGAACATGTTTAAACACTGAATGGCAGAGGTTTTCAACCTTTTTGAGTCCATGGCTCCCTTGACCAACTACATTCTTTCTGCCCATGACACCCCTGACCATCATTCGAGGCACCCCAGGGTGCCGTGGCATACTGGTTGAAAACCATTGCTGTATGGCCATCTTGGTTTCCAGTTGCTCTGCCAACCTCAGGTGATTCTCAAGGCACTGATATGGCCTGTCCCAGCCTGTTGGCTTCCTCCTCAGGCTTGTCAGCAGGAAACTCCTTGAGCTCCTCTAACCCATTGTCCTGACCCAGCCAGCCCCTCCAAGATGTCTCCTGGGGACTCAGGACACTAAATGCGATTTGAAAGTCAAGCCTAGTTTCAGCAATATAAGAGCTGTTTATTCTGTTGCTGAGCTGTTACTAAACAAAGCTGTCTTGTTATTTAAATCCTTAGGTCTTGGACAATCTCTTTGGTCTTGGGCAATTACTTTTCTGACTGTAGCCATATTTGGACATTCATCCTCCTTGCATGTCAACAGGTCTGCAGAGGAGAGCAGGATGCCTTTCTAAGCCGTGCCTGATCTGGCACATCACTTTGACCATGCTAACAGCCCTCTGTGAGTGTGTGATCAAAGATCTGGAGAGGGGAGCCTCATTGAATCTCCCTGCATGATTTGGAATCCTGGCTGGTTCTACACTGCATGGAGAGCCTCCACAAGTACAAGAGGTTTTCCATGCCTGGCCTTCGTCCTCCATACATGAATGGAGGCGTGGCAGAATGTGCCAGTGCCAGGGTCAGTGGCTGGCTATGCTGCAGCCGACTGCCCCGTGATTCCCAGGTGCCACAACCGTGGCTCTCCATCCATCCAACATCTTGCTGGGGAAAATAATCTCCTGACAGACAGTTAACTCTGCCACCTTTTAGACTGTGGCATAACTGAGTCTTCGCTATTACATAGACATGTTCAACATGAATAGGTCATGTAGAATCATAGAATCATAGAGTTGGAAGAGACCACAAGGGCCATCGAGTCCAACCCCCTGCCAAGCAGGAAAAACCATCAGAGCACTCCTGACATATGGTTGTCAAGCCTCTGCTTAAAGACCTCCAAAGAAGGAGACTCCACCACACTCCTTGGCAGCAAATTCCACTGTCAAACAGCTCTTACTGTCAGGAAGTTCTTCCTAATGTTTAGGTAGAAACTTCTTTCTTGTAGTTTGGATCCATTGCTCCGTGTCCGCTTCTCTGGAGCAGCAGAAAATAACCTTTCTCCCTCCTCTATGTGACATCCTTTTATATATTTGAACATGGCTATCATATCACCCCTTAACCTCCTCTTCTCCAGGCTAAACATGCCCAGCTCCCTTAGCCGTTCCTCATAAGGCATCGTTTCCAGGCCTTTGACCATTTTGGTTTCCCTCCTCTGGACACGTTCCAGTTTGTCAGTGTCCTTCTTGAACTGTGGTGCCCAGAACTGGACACAGTACTCCAGGTGAGGTCTGACCAGAGCAGAATACAGTGGCACTATTACTTCCCTTGATCTAGATGCTATACTCCTATTGATGGAGCCCAGAATTGTATTGACTTTTTTAGCTGCAGCGTCACACTGTTGGCTTATGTCAAGTTTGTGGTTAACCAAGACTCCTAGATCCTTTTCACATGTACTGCTCTCAAGCCAGGTGTCACCCATCTTGTATTTGTGCCTCTCATTTTTTTTGCCCATGTGCAATACTTTACATTTCTCCCTGTTAAAATTCATCTTGTTTGTTTTGGCCCAGTTCTCTAATCTGTCAAGGTCGTTTTGAAGTGTGATCCTGTCCTCTGGGGTGTTAGCCACCCCTCCCAGTTTGGTGTCATCTGCAAATTTGATCAGGATGCCCTTGAGTCCATCATCCAAGTCGTTGATAAAGATGTTGAATAAGACCGGGCCCAAGACAGAACCCTGTGGCACCCCACTAGTCACTCTTCTCCAGGATGAAGAGGAACCATTGATGAGCACCCTTTGGGTTCGGTCAGTCAGCCAGTTACAAATCCACTGAGTGGTAGCATAGTCAAGACCACATTTTACCAGCTTCTTTACAAGAATATCATGGGGCACCTTGTCAAATGCCTTGCTGAAATCAAGGTAGGCTACATCCACTGCGTTCCCTTCATCTACCAGGCTTGTAATTCTGTCAAAAAACGAGATCAGGTTCGTCTGACATGACTTATTTTTCAGAAATCCATGCTGACTATTGGTGATCACAGCACTCCTTTCTAGGTGCTCACAGACTGTTTGCTTAATGATCTGCTCCAGAATCTTCCCTAGTATTGATGTCAGACTGACTGGGCGGTAATTATTTGGGTCCTCTCTTTTCCCCTTTTTGAAAATAGGGACAACATTTGCCCTCCTCCAGTCTGCCGGGACTTCGCCTGTTCTCCAGGAATTCTCAAAGATGACTGCCAGTGGTTCTGAGATCACATCTGCCAGTTCTTTTAATACTCTTGGATGCAGTTCATCTGGCCCTGGAGACTTGAATACATCTAAACTAGCCAAGTATTCTTGTACTATCTCCTTCCACTTCTACCCCACTAACCAGGTCATCAACACTGGTTAAGACCAGATCTAAAATGGCTGTTCCTCTTGTTGCTTCTCCCACTTTCTGGACAACGAAGTTGTCTGCAAGGCCAGTGAGTAATCTGTTTGACCTTATGCTCTTGGCTGAGTTTGACATCCAGCAAATATCCGGGTAATTGAAGTCCCCCATTACTACTATCTCCCTTCCTTTTGCATGCTTGGCCATCTGTTCCAGGAAGGCATCATCTATGTGCTCCGTTTGGCTTGGGGATCTATAGTAAACTCCCACAATGAGGTCACTGTTATTCTTCTCTCCCTTAATTTTGACCCAAATGCTCTCACTTTGGCTTTGAGGTTCTAAATCTTGGATCTCTTCACAGGTATACACATCCCTGACATACAGTGGTTTTCGTCTTACGAGTCTTGCAAGTTTTTCCCCTCCCCCCGCTTTTTCTAAGCCGCTAATCCGCTAATAAGGGGACGCAGGTGGCGCTGTGGGTTAAAGCCTCAGCGCCTAGGGCTTGCCGATCGAAAGGTCGGCGGTTCGAATCCCTGTGGCGGGGTGCGCTCCCACTGCTCGGTCCCAGCGCCTGCCAACCTAGCAGTTCGAAAGCACCTCCGGGTGCAAGTAGATAAATAGGGACCGCTTACCAGCGGGAAGGTAAACGGCGTTTCCGTGTGCGGCTCTGGCTCGCCAGAGCAGCGATGTCACGCTGGCCACGTGACCCGGAAGTGTCTCCGGACAGCGCTGGCCCCTGGCCTCTTAAGTGAGATGGGCGCACAACCCCAGAGTCTGTCAAGACTGGCCCGTACGGGCAGGGGTACCTTTACCTTTACCTAAGCTGCTAATAGCCGCTAAGCCGCTAATAGCGCTAATCTGCTAAGCCGCTAATAGGGATACTTCGCAAGACTCGTGGAACGGATTATTTTCGTCTTGCGAGGCACCACTGTATAACGCCACTCCTCCTCCTTTCTTGTCTGGTCTGTTTCTCTGAAATAGATTGTATCCCTCCATTATTACATTCCAGTCGTGGGGCTTATCCCACCAGGTTTCAGTGATGCCTATTATGTCATATTTAGTTTGCTGTACCAAGAGCTCAAGCTCATCTTGTTTATTTCCCATGCTTTGCGCATTAGTGTACAGACATTGAAGTCCATTAATCTTTCCCCCGTGTCTCTTATTTAAGGATTTTTTCCTCCCACCACTAGGTCTGTGTGCTGTTTGCTCCATTTGGTCTATGACATTTGGATGATCATCTTCATCAATTGATAGACTCCTACCTTCAGGAGCACTGTCTCCCTCCCCCACATTAGTCAGTTTAAAACCCCCCTGATGAGGTTTCTGAGATTTTTGGCAAAAACATTCCTCCCAACCGTTGTGAGGTGCAGCCCATCGCTTGCCAGAAGTCCATCTTCAAGAAACTGCAGTCTGTGATCTAAGAATCCAAACCGTTCCTGTTTACACCATTTGTGAAGCCAGCTGTTCACTTCCACTATTTTTCCCTCTCTCCCTGGGCCACGTCGTTCAACTGGGAGGACAGATGAGATGACAATTTGTGCATTTAATTGCTTCAGTTTCCTGCCCAGAGCCTCGTAGTCTCTTTTGATCTTCTGGAGGCTATTGCTTGCAGTGTCATTGGTTCCCACATGAACCAAGAGGAAGGGGTATTTTTCAGTGGGTTTTATGATTCCTTGCACCAGTTCTGCCCGAATGCTTCCAAGCCCAATTCAAAGGACTTTTATGTTGTGACTCCCTGTCAGTGGAATGCTCTCCCTTCATTTATATTTTTTCAGTGCCCAGTAAATTTTGATAGATAATGTTTTGTTAATAGTGTCTTGCCCGAGCTTCCTGTGGCTGTTATGGGGTTTTTTCTAATTCACCTGTCTGGGATGGGAGCCAGTTTTGCATTGTCTCCAGTCCTTTCTGGAGGGGCAAGTTCAGAAGGAGGTACTGGGGGTGACACTTGTTCACCTCATGGCCAATGGCATGTGGGGCCTCTCAGGCTTGTTCTCCATGCTATTTTATACATAAAACCACTGTGAAATGTCATCTGGAGTTTTAGGGTACAAAGCAATTAGTAAGCAGGTGACATCACAATCAAAGGAGCTGTATCTGTTTCAGATCAGTACTGATCTCAGTAATGGATGAGCACAAACAAGTGGAAGCTTCAATACAGAGGTACTCCTGGTCAGTTGGAAGGTAGATCAGGGAATAGGCCTGTGTTGGGCGGGGTCATACTACTCATCCAGTTCAGTTTAGATGAACTCCCGGATTCTGCCCTGAACCTGGATGCAGTGGCCAGGAGTGCTTTTGTACAATTGCATCTTGTGCACCAACTGTGCCCATTTCTTAAGATGTCAGATCGGACCATAGTAAGGCATGCCTTAGTTACATCCCAGTTGGACTACTGTAATGTGTTCTCTGTAGGGCTGCCTTGGAAAACATTTGGAAGTTTCAGCTATTCCTGAATGCTGTGGCCAGACTCTCGACTGGGGCCGGTTACAGGGGGACATGTTACTCCCTGTAAAAACAACTTCACTGTCTGCTGGTCCATTTCCAAGCACAATTCAGAGTTCTCATTATGACCTAAAAAGCCCTAAATGGCTTGGGCCTGAGTTATCTGAAAGATTGTATTTCCTTACATGAAACTGCCTGACTTCTAAGTTCCTCAGGTGATCACATCACATTGGTCGCATCAACTTCAGAAGTACGTTGGGTGGTGACACAAAAGAGAGCCTTTTCTGTTGTTGCTCCTAGATTGCGGAATTCCTTCCCAAGAGAAATAAGATTGGCTGCTTAAATAGTGTCTGTTAAATTCTTGAAGATTGTTCCCAGCATGTACTATTTAAACAGAAGTAATGAAATTATTCCTTATAGAAACTGCACAGTTCATGTCTGAGATTCTTGTCTAAGATTACAAGTTTGACCACAAGCATAGTTTGGAAATTTCAGTGATCAGTAGCTTTGAAGGAAAATTATGTTCTCATAATGTTTTTAAACAACAACAACAAAAACCAGATGTTGTTACTGGTGTCTTTAACGCCTCCTGAAAGAAAACATCTGTGTTAAACTTCCTGAACATTCTCGGTCTTGAGAACAACTCCCACACAGCCTGAAAAGGAAGCCATGAGCTGGCCATGCAGTTTTCACTCTTTCCTACGGAGTGTTTTAATGCAGGATACTGGTGCCAGAAACTGTCTTTTCTTTAAGAGCTTAATGAACCAAGCAGCATTTATGTATTTGAAAATTTATAACCCACTTTTCTTTATGAACTAGATTAAAAGCCACTCCCCAGAAAAAGGTCACTGAAAGCATTTGAACTCGGATATCAAGCACTGATTTTTTAAAAGTGGCAAGTGGTGTGCCTTAGCGTTCTGTCTTGTGGCCCCTTAGCAGAGCCAGATTAACTGTCCAGAAAGGGTTGCTAATGGGGTGTCAGCAGAAGTGGGCCCAAGGCACTGTGTGCCACAAAGTCTACTTGGGCCTTCATTTTAAACGCTAGATAAATTAGCACCTCCAGGCTCCAAATCCTGTAGCTCTATGCAGGGCTGAAGAACCAGCTGTAGCTCCCTCTTCTCATGACTGAGTTTCACCTCCATGGGCCTCATCCGCTCCATTACCAGGCCCAGGCAGAGCAGAGTTAGCATCCTGCCATTGTGCTCGGTGGTTGTGTTTCAACTTGCCCTGTATCTCTTTTGACCAATAACATTTCCCTTTCACCTGTTTTGGGTTGAGGTAGCCTAAGGTAACAGCTAGGTCCTCTTGCTCCCTCGTCACATCTCTGAAACCACCCATTTGTTACCCTTTCAGGGAAGCTTTTAATGTTTAACTGACTATTGTATTTTAATATTCTGTTGGAAGCCGCCCAGAGTGGCTGGGGAAACCCAGCCAGATGGGCAGGGTATAAATAATTTATTATTATTATTATTATCATTATCATTATCATTATCATCATCACCATCATTATTTGGTTCCTGTAGAATAGTTTAGTAATTAGGCAAGTTACTCAATAAATTTAGGTGAGAATATTGGGAAAACATGCATGAGTGATAGTTGTAAATCCTATCTAGACAAGTGGCTTGACTAAATTTTTGTAAACCGAAGGAGATGCACACACATGCTTCCTCTTGCCAGGTATGAAAGAGGACCCCATATATTCACAGAGGTCCAGCTGCCATAGATGACAATGGGGAGGCCCAGGTGCCTGCTGGATTCAGGATTGGGGCCAGTGATTCTAATATACACAAGAATAATCCTAAACCAAGATTTTTAAGAGTAATGCTGTATTTTATAAACAAATAGTATATGTTATATTTCTCATTATTCTACTATTGTGATCTTTTGAAACTATTTTATGTGACTTGTGATGTGAAAATTAAGATAAAAAATACTTAGAATATTCAAATTGGTGACATTATATGGTGACATGATTATTTTCCAAAAGATGAAATAGTCTGGGGAAGCATCTGATAAATTAATTTGAATCATGAGAAAGGAGAGGCCTCTTTAGTTGTTTGGATGACTGTCTAATTTACTGCTCACAAACAAGAACATGACTTTTGGGAACTCAGTAGAGAGAATTCCTTAGCAGACACTTTTATGAGGATTTAATGTTAATTTTGACCTTATTTGCAATTTTAAAAATCATTCTAAGGGCTGAATCACCTCCCTGGAATTAGTTTAATTTCCTGGGAGTAAATGTCATATGTCTGGATGACTCAGTTTAAATGAACAGTAAATTACATGACCATTAGACTAAACATGGTAAGATTTTCTTCTTTAGCATTTTAGAAAAATAAATCTGAATTTGCCTTTATTTTTCATGTACAGTGGTACCTCTACTTACGAACTTAATTCGTTCTGGAGGTCCGTTCTTAACCTGAAACTGTTCTTAACTAGAGAACAGAACATTCTTTTGCTAATGGGGCCTCTTGCTGCTGCTGCACCGCTGGCACACGATTTCCGTTCTCATCCTGGGGCAAAGTTCTCAACTCAAGGTAACTCTTCCAGGTTAGCGGAGTTTGTAACCTGAAGCGTTTGTAACCTGAGGTGTTTATAACTCAAGGTATAAGCTTTAATTTCTGGCAGCGAATGAATGCGGCAGTGTCTAAAGGTCCAACATATTAATTAGAGCAGCAAAAGAGACAAATTCTGGACTCCTTTCCACGTATCACCATGCTTAGTATCAAACTGTTTCTTGATCATCCCTAGACCCTCATTATGCAAGGGGGGGGTATGTTGTCACTCTACCTTATGCTTTTATGCTCATCCAGCCCAGAAGGGAAGGGAAACCCAAACTACCCAAACGCAGCAAATCAGTAGGAAAAGTGGCAGGCATGCCCACCACACCCCTAGAAACTCCACTAGTGCACCCCCAACATGGCAAAACCCCAAATGCACAGAGACGGAGGGAGCCAGCCACTCAGGAGGCAGCACCGCAGAAAGAGACAGCCAGGCCAGGGACCTCTAGGGGAGCCTGTGGCCTTGTCTGCTGAAGCACAAAGCACACACCTAAGAGTGTGGAGCAACTGCCCTTGCATTTGGGACCTTTAAGTTTAGAGAAAAGGCAAGTAAGAGGCAACATGGTAGAAGTTTATAAAACTATGTGTGGCATGAAGAAAGTGGATAGAGAAAAGTTTTTCTTCCTCTCTCATAACACTAGAACTTGTGGATGTCCAATGAAAGTGAATGTTGAAAGATTCAGGACAGATAACACAGCGCAGAGTTAAACTACAGAACTCTCCCCCACAAGAGGCAGCCGATGGCCACCAGCTTGGATGGCTTTAAAAGAGAATCAGGCGGATTCATGGAGGACAAGAGGGCGACCAACTGCTATTGGCCACAGGGGAGGCAGCCATGCTTCTGAATACCAGTGGCTGGAAACTGCAGAAGGGGAGAGTTGCTCTTGTTTGTGGCTTTCCCTTTGGGGCAAGTGGTTGGCCACTGTGAGGACAGGAGGCTGGACCAGATGGCCCCCTGGGCAGATCCAGCAGTCCTTCCAATGTTCCTAAGAAAAGCTAGCAAGGGAATCACCATGTCCATGAATAGCTTTGGCACCCATTTTATTGCAACATACTCCTAGGAGCCCTGGGTCAAATCTCTCCTACGGGGAACATTTTGCTCCCCGACATCTGTGGAGTAGTTTGGGCTTCTGACACTGTTTAATGAATACCTGAGATGGCGGAAGATTAACAGTAACTCTTCTCTTGTCTAAATACAACTTCCCAACACAACCTCATCAGACTTATTAATGCACACTTTCCTTTGTGCTTCAGTCCTTCTATTCTGGTCTCATTTTTCATGCTAGAACACATGAGGCATTGCCCATGTAAGGCACTGTCTGTTTATTCAGGATCATATTTCATTACACAAGACATTGCTTTCCTTTCTGTAATATATGGCAACAAGAGGCAGGCTGTTGGTAACCATTTTAGGGACAAATCTTCTTGCCTAAGAGTCACGGTGACGTGGGAGCAGACTAAACTAATGCCTCCTTCCAAGCCTGACCTACTTGCCTACTAAAGAGTCTTGCACTTCAAACTAATGAATTTAGTGGAAGTATTCCTTAAAAGTGCATTTGTGGTTCTAGTTTTCTGGTGTTACTATTGATGTGGTTGATGAGTGCCATCTACAGGTCTATTTTAAAGATAAAACTTTCAAAATGTAAAGGATCTATTTTACTTTTTTATTTTGTATTTTTATGTTGTGACGCACCCTGTGATCTTCTGATGAAAGGTGGTATACAACTTTAATAATAATAATAATTTATCTATTTTGTCATCTGTAATAAATGGCCTTAGCCCTATTCACCTGAAGGAGTATCTCCACCCGCCTCATCCCGCCTGGACACTGAGCTCCCGCTCCAAGGGCCTTCTGGCGCTTCCCTCCTTGCGAGAAGTGAGGTTGCAGGGAACCAGGCAAAGGGCCTTCTCGGTAGTGACGGCTACTCTGTGGAATGCCCTCCCACCAGATGTCAATGACACGAGTAATTATATAACATTTAGGAAACATCTGAAGCTTTTTAAGGTTTAATGTCCTACTATGTTTTTATATATGCTGGAACTGCCTAGAGTGGCTGGGGAAACCCAATCAGATGGGCAGGATACAGACAGACAGAAGAATGCAGGGCAAAGTGGCGCATCTGTGCACGCGTGTAGAGCTGTTTGCACTTCTGCACATGCGCAAAGTGCAATTTAGCACTTCTGTGCATGTGTGAGTGGCAAACCTAGAAGTAACCTGTTCTGGGTTTGCCGTGGACATTCAGCGGAACGGACGCTAGACAAGGCAGACATTCACGGAGGTATTACTGTATATATATAATTATATATTTAAAAACCATTCCCCAGTTAAGTGGGCTTCACAATTCTATACATGTTGCAACCTTATACAGTTACCTGGGAGTAAGCGCTATTGAATACAGTGAGACTTATTTCTAAGTAAACCCGTATGGTAATGACGCACTGGTGTGTACTGTTGAAATGCAATAGCAAAAGAGACTTCTCTGATGCTTGGTCAACAAGCAGAAATACTTCCCTAGAATAAAGTGTGAAAACTAGGGCTTCCTTGCATTTGTTACTCATTTGCACTGCAAAATATTTGGGTGGATGTTACTGTTCAGAGGAATTAGACTTCTGTAAAAATTGCTAGCTTCTTTATTAAGAGAAGCACAGGTTTCTTCACTACTGCAGAGATCAAGTGTTGCATGCATTACCGTAGTTTCTAAAGAATTGTGTTTGTTGTGATTTTCAGGGCCAACCAGGACTTCTTGGGCAGCAGGGATTCCCAGGACCGCCTGGAGTGGGAGGTATCCCAGGACTTCCAGGGCACAAAGGATATAAAGGCGAAAGAGGCCAGCCAGGAATAACTGGACCAAAGGGAGAAGCGGTAATGATATAATTTCCATTAGGCTAACAACTGTAAAGAAAGACTGGGCTTTTTAATCATGTTTCCTTTTTCTTCTTAGGGACAAAGAGGGGTCACTGGTTTTTCTGGTGCAGATGGCATTCCTGTAAGTAGACACTCATTTAATCTACTGAAATAAGAGGGTCTTTCTGTAAATAGTTCAGACTGCTTTCAAATAATCTTTCCATTATGAAAGATCTGCTGCCTATTGAATTCAGTAACATGTAAAAATAGGCCCGCTTTTCTCTAAAACAACCAGGTGGTTGCCAAACATAAATTAAAAACACATCAAAAATACAGACAAAATAAAATGAAGGTTCTTCAAACAGCTCTTGTTTATTCACAGGCCAGAACAGAACTGAACTGAAGGGTTCAGCCAGCCTGCTTATATAGAGCTGTTATAAAACTTATATGTATATAAAAGTTATATGTATATATAAAAGGAGTATATGTTAGAAAAGTTCAGCAGTCCCAGGAATGCCTGCAACTCCGTCTTGTTCTTTGGGATGGGGGCCTGCTGGATACCACAGATCTTGGATGTTGTCGGGTGAAGGCCGGAGGCGTTGATAAGATAGCCCAGGAACTCCACCTGTGGAACGGCGATCTGGCACTTCTCCTTCTTTACCTTGAGCCCGGCCTCCTGGAACCTGGTCAGCACGGCGTGGAGGCACTCGAACAGCTGCTGGTGTGAGTCTGTGGACACCAAGACATCGTCAAAATACGGTACCATGCCCGGAAGCCCTTGCAGGAGACGTTCCATAAGGCTTTGGAAGATGTAAGGAGCCACACTCACCCTGAACTGCAAATGGCGGCAACAGAATGCCCCTCGGTGGGTGACGATCGTCTGGGCTTCAGCGGTGGCATTGTCAACGGGCAGTTGTTGATAGACTTGGGCAAGGTCCAGCGTAGCGAAGACCTTACCCTCACCCAGGGAATGCAACAGGTGTTGGACAACAGGAACCGGGTAAGGGTGCTGCTGAAGTGCCTTGTTGATTGTGCACTTGTAATCGGCGCAGATTCTCATTGACCCGTCCGGCTTGACAGGCGTGACGATGGGGGTTTCCCACTTGGCGTGGTCAACCGGCTCCAAAACTCCTTGGGCGATCAGCTTGTCCAGTTGTTCGTCCACCTTAGCCTTGAGAGCAAAAGGAACCTGGCGTGGCTTTAGCTTGATGGGGGCAACTTATGGATCAAGGCTAAAGGAGATGGGCATACCTGTATATTGACCCAAAGTGCCGTCAAAAACCTCGGCAAAGTCTTTGATCAGACCCTCAGTCTCTGCATATGAGATGCAGTTGATGCTGGTGACTTTCAGGCCGAGGGAATCAAACCAGTCTAGCCCTAGGAGGCTTGGCCGCTGACCTTTGACCACCACCAGCCGGAGCAGGCCCGAAAAATCCTTGAAGGCGATCCAGAACCGGCCAGTGCCTACTACGGGAATGTCGTTACCCTGGTAGTCTCTCAGGTGTATGCAGTGAGAGTCGAGTTGCCTTTTGGACACTCTGGGTATGAGTATTTTGATGGAGCTCCAAGACACGATGGATAGGGCAGACGCGGTGTCGATCTCCATGTCACACGGAGCTCCTTCAAAGAGCACAGTGACGTTCACCTTGTGTCGCGTAGGCGAGTCGGTTTGGCCAATCGTGGTTCCGGATGGGCAGTGGCAGTTGGTGAGAGCGAAACAGCTTTCCTTGGCGAACTGGAGTGAAGACTTGGACTTCCGACACGGTGAAGGGGGGGTGTTGTACGGAGCCAATCGGCAGACCTTAGTGATGTGGCCCCTTCTGGAACATTTCCGACAGATGGCATCTCTGAATCGAGACTTGGCACGGGAATGGTTGCCTCCACAGCTGGCACATTCCGATTGGCCCTTGGACTTCTGTTGGAACTTCCCGCACTCCCGCTTTGTCTGGTGCACGTCATCGTCTTCACTGGAGGATGCCTCATCACTGCTGGCCTCTTCATGATGCACTGGAACTGGCTTCCTAGCAAGACGCGGGCTGCTGGCCTTGCAGATCTCCTGGGCGGAGAGTGCAGCAGCTTCCGAGGCCGCGGCCTCCTCAATGGCCTTCTGCAGCGTGAGGTCTGGCTTGGCAAGGAGACGTCATTGCAGACGGATGTCCCGGACCCCACAGACGATTCGATCCATCAGGGCATCGTCTAAGTCTTGGAACTCGCAGTGCATTGCAGCCTGTCGGAGGGTGGCAGTGTAGTTGTTAATTGACTCTCCCTCTGCCTGGTTCCGGTGGTAGAACACATGACGGGCAGCAATCTTGGGATGCTTTGGCGCGTAGTGGTTGTGGAGCTTCTCTTGAATCGTGTCCCATGGTGCTGCCTGGACTGCTTGAGGTGCAACCAATACTCGGGCCGTCTCAAACACCTTGGGCCCACAGAGGCTGAGGAATAGGCCCCACTTACGCTCCTCTGACACTTCTGTCAGCTCGTTGGCTTGGAGGTAGCAGTCAAACTGAGCAAGGTCGAAGTCCCATGATTCAGAGGCTGGGGCAAATGGCAATAGAGGCACGAGTGAAGCCATGGTTCCGATGCCGACGTAGAGGGCGATGGATGGAACACAGTGCTCTTAGCCAGAGCGGTCAGCTCTGAATTGGTTCTGTTCAGTGATTTCGCTCGGTGTTTCAGCTCAGTGATTTAGCTCCATCCTCGTCACCAGTGTTAAGTTGTGGGTGAACATATCAGACGGCACAGCGGTTCTTCAAACAGCTCTTGTTTATTCACAGACCACAACAGAACTGAACTGAAGGGTTCAGCCAGCCTGCTTATATAGAGCTCCACTACAACGCAACTGTAACCACTTTCTGTAACTATCCAATCACTGAACGTTTCTTTCAATCCCTTATTTGCATATGTGGACCTGACTGAAAACTATCTACAGTATCCCCCTTCTGGCCCAGGGTGAGAACTTCAGTACATAACAGAAATAGAATAGTAAACGTTTAAACAGATAGTAATATAAAACTAAATATTAATTTAAAACAGTAGATTCTGTAGTAAAAGCTGACTGGATTTTTTTTTAAAGTTCCATGGATTTTAAAAGTCCACCCCCTGTCTCTCCTGCCTACCTGCCTAATTTCACAGAGAGAAGGTATACAAGCCATTCTACGAAATAAAAATCAATCTTTTGTGCTACAGATAGTGAATGTTTTGGAGGATATTTAAAGTGCAAATAACCTTGGGCAAATGACGAAGGCTTGTGAATCTACCTTTCACCAAATTCTGAACATGAGAAATTAATGAGGAGGCATTATTGTCAAAGTAAAACTTGGTTTTGAACTTTCTAATTAACAATGTGTTGTATAAAATAATAAACAAAGAAGTTTTACTCCTATGCTCTTTTCCAGAACTACCCAGGCATGTATCCCAGAACTGGTTTCCTCCATACTGATTTCCCCTGATTTTAGAGATTCTTGACACAAAATCTCTCAAGCCCAATTTTAAATATGGATCCAGACAGTCAAAAAGAACTTACCCATGCTATGTACCACACACCAAGCAGGTAGTTTAAACTGAATTTAAATGCACTGCACACCACTGTGCCTGTCCAAGTTGGCACTCCAGGTTTGGGGCCTACTCACACTGAATGCCTAGAGAAGGCGATTGGCTCAAAGCAGAGCCTGGATTCATGCAGTTCTTTTTGTGCACTTGGTGTCACATTTGACTTTTGCCTCAGTAAGCTTCCTTTTTTAAATAGAAGAGAGGGAACTGATGATAGATTGGCATTTCTTCTTTTCACTTTTGTTTCTCCACTCTTCCCAGCCCACTGATTGTCCGTGTGTCCACTTCCTTTTCCCACTGATGGCTTTTCAAGTTTTCTGGGGTATCTGGTTTAAACTACAGTGATATTTTAAAGAATTTCCCCCCACTCGGTTTTCTCATGGAGTCATTGCTTAGGGTAATGGTGAGAACATTTAAGAGCTGTATGAAGACTAGGAAGTAGAAACTAAAAACAGATGGTTGGATAAACATTCTTGTGTTTGTTCTGTCTCTGCAGGGTCATCCGGGTCAAGCAGGATCAAGGGGCAAACCAGGCCATGATGGCTGTAATGGGACCAAGGGAGACGCTGGTCAGCAGGGAGGCCAGGGACCTGGAGGCTTGCCCGGATTCTTTGTAAGTTGCTAACACTGACTGAATAAATGGAATGTAACTACATCTTAGTTAAAGCAGCCTTTGCAAATGTTTTGTAAACCACAGCAAAATATATGCTGCTCCTTATCACCAGTGTCAGGAGAAGAGTAGTAGATTTTCCCTCACAGGAGGAAGCCTGGTGGAGTGTTTATGCAAATTTGTCTTGTTAGCATTATGTCTTAAAATCCTGCAAAAACTATAATTCCTCCATAGCTCTGCTTTGTGATAAATCCCAAGATCCCTAGCATTCATCTTGTACAGCGATAATTCCTAGGCTAACATGGAGCTCCCTCATCTTGTGTAGTCACAAATCATGGACCACCAAAACCATGCATTCACTTTGCCATG
Organism: Podarcis cretensis; assembly: GCF_951804945.1. Classification (NCBI taxonomy): domain Eukaryota; kingdom Metazoa; phylum Chordata; class Lepidosauria; order Squamata; family Lacertidae; genus Podarcis; species Podarcis cretensis. Next base: position 126,002,971 of record NC_137172.1, on the reverse strand, counting down.
GGAGGCAGCGTGAGGGAGCCCCACCCCCTCTAGGTCCCACCTCTTCTCCAAGCTACACTCCTTCTCCACACCTTGCTTGAGTGCCATGTGGGGCACCCCCCCACAGGGGGCTATTTGATTTTATGGGGGGCAATTTGGAAGCTTGTTTAGACCACGTTAATGGCCTTTTAGGCTTCCTACATGTGAATAGGGGTTCACTTTTTGAATAATAAGAATTATATGTCATGGGGGGGGCCACGAGGAATGGGGGGGGGGCACGAGGATTTTAGAGATGCTTAGGTGGGGCATGGCCAAAAAAAGGTTGGGAACCACTGCTTTAGTGGTTTTGCCTGACTGGAATGTGCCCTTGCATGTGATGGTGCCTGTTCCTTGCTTGGATGGAGACGTGTGAAAAAGAAACACCTGAGTTTGGGTGGCTGCTGTGCAAAGGTAACAGTCCCATCCATTATGTGTGGTGTGGAGAAAGTGGGTGGAGACACTTTTTCTATCTCTTTTAAACAGCTGTTTCTAACTTTTTAACTGATAATTTCGTAATTCCATTCTTTTTTGTAAACTGCTTTGAGGGGTTTTTTTGTTTTTTGTTTTGCTTACAATCAAATGGAGTATCATTTTTGGGTGGGGGGACCTCTCACATAATACTGGAACCTAGGACATTGGAAAATTCAGAACAGAAAAAGAGATTAAACTATGAAGGTTGCTGCCACAGGATATCGTATTGGCCACCAAGCTGGCTTAAAAAGGGATCGGATAAGTTCATGTAGACTAAGGCTATCAATTCCTACTAGCCATGTTGGTTATGATTACTGCTGGAGGCAGTGTGCCTCTGAATACCAGTTCACGTGTGAAGTTCTTCATGTACATTGTTGTTTCAGACCTGGTGTGCTAGGAGAATTAATTACTATCTTCCATTGTTCAGTTCTTTACTGTGTTTATCTGGATGGTACAAGGTCACATTCCATTCCTTCCGCTGTTCACCAACTAGCAAATGGGCTGCAGCCATAAATGACTCACAGAGTACATGTCCAGTCTCTGCCATTAAAATTCCACTCTGGAGTTCTTCCTTGGCACACAGTTAAATACAAGATCTTTTATCAAACTCGGCCTCTTGCCAGATCTGTTCAGCAGCTGTTCATTCTTCTTGCTCTGCATTGCTCCCTCACATTCCTGGCCCAATCCAAAGATAATTTTAAATAGAGTCCATTCAACCTTGGTCGAGGGCGGAGGGCATAATAAAACCTTGTTAAATTCCTTGTTGAGCATAAATCAAAAGTTTCCCTCCTCTTTTCCATAGTAACAGGAAGAATAACATAGCCGTGGCTACACACGTCTCTTTCATTTTACGGGGAGGATAAGAAAGAGACCACCTTGTCCTCCCCTTTCCTTTCTTGGTTGTTGTGAGGATTTTCAAACTTTAGAAAAAACATTCAATACCTTCAAAGAGCCAGGCCCAGTCCTTTTGGCAGCTAATTGATTGCAGCCCATTATCATATGTCGACCCAGGAGCACCTCTTGATTAAACGCTAGTATACCAGATTAAGGATGAACCAACCCAAATCATGCCAGAGACAAAAGCTCGTCCACATCAGGGACACACTCCCAGGTCGCACTCCCTTTCAAGTTGGCAGACACGGGCTTGAGCAGCACAGCGGGGCGCAGTGAGCTCCCCAGACCCCACTGGGGAACATGGTCAGGATTTTCGCCTCGTAAATCCTGGCTTTCCCCTGCCTGAACCTCACCTGCAGCGGGGAGTGAATACCTTTGACTCGTGATGAAGCAGGAAATTGAACAAAGGTGCCTTCTTGATCTCAATTGGCAGTGAGTTCCATATTGCAGGTGCTGCCACACTAAATGATCATGTTCTTACAAATGCGGAACGGGTATTATGTGGCATGTGTAGTAGTCCCAATATGGGCCACAAATCCTATAGTTTGCAACTTACCTTCATTTAAATTTACAACACTACCTTCTGTTGGCTTGAGGTAGGGTTTAGGAAGGCTTTTACTCCATACCCATGTTGGAAAGCACATTTTTTCAATGGATTCCTAGATCGGAAGAGGAATGGTAGTGCTTACATATGGATACACATAGATTTACTGAAACAAAACCCTTGTGCTGTTAGTGATCATGGGCAGAGAGCTAAATACTTGTTTTCAACCACTGTAGGGAATCCAAGGACCCAAAGGTCAGAAGGGAGAGCCCTTTGTTTTTACTCCGGAATTAGCCGTGCAGTTCAGGGTAAGTTTGTGCTGCTGTTAAGAACTTAAAAAGATGCTGTGCAAAGTTAGCATGTTTTCTGGTACTGTGGTTTTTTGGTTACCATGTTTTACTCTACCTCCTTTCAAATGTTTTGAGAGTTTCAGCTCTTCCTGAATATGTGAGAAGTTTGAAACCTTCCAGTTATGTTCTGAAGCCAAATTTTCAGGAGGAAGGCTGTTTTATCATGTTCCCAAATGTAGACTGTCAACTGAAAATCTTGCATCTCATTTTTCAGTGTATATCTGTAGAAATAGATTCTATCCAATGCAAGTAAAATATCATCCTATGCAAGTTCTGTAACAGTTATCATAGCATTACAAATCTTTATGGTCAAGAAAAGTCCTTTTCCATGGGCTGTTCCCCATTCTCTTTCAAGTGAATATATTGAAACAAATCATATACTGTATAGACATAGGTATTATGTTTTATAACAAATAAGTATTTGCATATTAGTTGTTAAATGTTTTGTTTCTGTTACAAATATGAATTGAAGACATTGTCATACTGACAAAATGTACTTTTCTAATTACTTTTATCTTTTGCATTTTGCAAATAATCACAAAGTTCTGTAAATAATGTATATGTACCTTTTTATTTCAATGTAGTAGAAATTGCTGTTTATGTTAGACTTGCATTTACTATCTAAGATTTCTGTCTCTAGGGAGACACTGGTGACCCAGGTTTGAGGGGCTTCCCGGTAAGTACTAAGGTGATAAATAACAATTTTTTAAGAGTTACTTTATGATAAACTATTAAGGAACAGTTTGATTTTAAAAACAAGCAATTCTCTTCCTGTCTAGGGACCTCAGGGTGCTCCTGGTGCAGTGGGTATATTTGGTCCAGTTGGAAACACAGGTCTACCTGTAAGTATAATGCAATGCATAAATTATAATTCATCAGCTGCCCTGGGGAATGGTTACACGAATGCAGATAGCAGCGTGGTATCCTGATGACTGCACATGGGCAAATCTCAGAACTCCTTCAGTTAGAATTAATGCTTTTTAATTAGTATTAAAACATGAAAGGACACTGGAGTGCTGAAACAGTTATTAAAATATTTAGATTCTAGGTACATTTTAAAAGCTGTATGTGAAATACATATATTTACATGAAGTGAGCACTCCAAAGGGATCCCTTACCGTCTAACTTCTGTTTTCAGGGACCTCCAGGGCCACCAGGATCTCCAGGACTTCAGGTAAGTCTTTTTCTGATGATTGGGACCATCTTGGGTCCACAGAACATGATCCACAGGTCTGTTGCAAATGCAAATTTGCTATAGAAGTTCCTTTGGTCAGTTGAGGAGTTTAAGCCATAAAGATAAATTGGAATACCACAATTCTGGGTGGCAGAATGGGTTATTTTCTTTGACCTAGGCTGCTTCTTTGGAGATAAGTTTAAATGCAATTCAGAGAACAGTGAAGCAATAAGGGCTTCCTTCAACTGCTCAATCAATGAGGCTGGAAAGTTTTGAGAAATGGGAGGTGGAGCATCTGGAGTGGCAGGAGAGGGGTCATGATGCTCTTGTCTCTGATCCTCAGAAAAACCTAAACATTCTGGCTCAGAATCAGATAAAGCATCAATCTGTGCCTCACCCGCAGATGGTGGTATAGTCTTAGCATTCGACTGAGTGGAAGCACTTTTAGGAGCAGAGGCCTGCTCTGTATTGCGAGCCTGGGACTGAGGTAAAATTATGGAAGAAAGGCGCTGGGGGAGCAGTCTTAGCACATCCCTCAGCTTTAGAGGACACTTTAAGTGTTTCAGTTTTTGCTTTGCTTTTTCAGAGGCGGGTCGCTTAAGCCACAAGTGTTCTCCATGGCTGCCATTAAGACAGCAAAGAGGCGCACACACAAAAGCACACAGATAGCCTCTGATTTTCACCAAATAAACACTCAACTCCATTTGCCACACTGTGGACTGGGAGGAGGATTATAGAAATTCAGTCCCAGAGGTCTCCATTCGGCACTTCATGGACCAGGAGAAAAGGCAGGCAAAAACCTCACACCAAACTACACACTCTGTTTGCCACTCTGTGAACCGGATGTGGGGGGAAACAGAAGCCACACACACACTCCTTGTCACAGCTGCCAACCAGGAGGATGAGGATGAGGGGCGGGCCCTCTGTCACCGCCAAAACGAACCAGGAGGCAGGCAGGCAGGACTCAGTATCAAAAGCCAATAGAAGCAGGCAGGCAGGGACAGAAGAGGAACGCTCACTCCATTGTTAGTGTAAAAACAGTGAACCAGGAGGAGGTAGCCAAGCCATTCTAAATTAGGGCAGGAGAATGCAAATGTCACACCAGCAGCCACACAAGTAGCACACAACCACACACACACCAAAGCGGAATAAATAATTCTGGAAAAAATATCAATATAAGTAAACAAGTAAGGAATAAAAGAAGGGTGGCAAATAAGCGGAACAACCAAACATAAAGAGCAATGGAAAGGCCCCCCCCTTTTTTGGTGGAAAACACAATGCATGGACAAAGAACTGTACGGTAAAACTAAAACAATAATATGGGAAATCTAAAGGGAAAAGGGGGAGTTCAGAAACTAGTAACAACTTAGCTGAGTCAGGAGAGCAGGGAGGAATGTATTGTCTGCGCCTAGACAGGAGGAAAAACTGAGGGAGTCCAGCCTACTTCTCATAAGTCTTTGCTCTTGTCTAGTGTGAACATGGTGAACACCCATTCCATTGGATACGACTCCCCATGAACTAAAATAATAATAAAGTTATTCATTGTAGGATGTGCATGACTTGAATAGAAAAGGTTTCTAGTCTAACTAGGCTAGAGAAGGACAAGGCAGCCCTGCTTGTTCCTTTTCTCTCTCTGAAGATGGACTTCCAGGGAGGAATCATAGCTCTTCGATTGAGAAAATTAGGTGGTGATTAACAGTAGCTACTGCTGGCCACGACGCGGAAAAACTGTCTGCGGACAAATGTCGGCTCCCTCGGCCAGTGAAGCGAGATGAGCGCCGCAACCCCAGAGTAATTCGCGACTTAACTGTCAGGGGTCCTTTACCTTTAACTATAGCTACTGCCTATCATGGGACGCGGGTGACGCTGTGGGTTAAACCACAGAGCCTAGGGCTTGCTGATCAGAAGGTCAGCGGTTCAAATCCCCACGATGGGGTGAGCTCCCATTGCTCAGTCCCTGCTCCTGCCAACCTAACAGTTCAAAAGCACGTCAAAGTGCAAGTAGATAAATAGGTACCGCTCCGGTGGGAAGGTAAACGGCATTTCCGTGCGCTGCTCTGGTTCACCAGAAGTGGCTTAATCATGCTGGCCACATGACCCGGAAGCTGTCGGCCAATAAAGCGAGATGAGCGCCACAACTCCAGAGTCGGCCACGACTGGACCTAATGGTCAGGGGTTCCTTTACCTTTACTGCCTATCATATTATCTCTGAGGGACAAAGATAAAATGAATTAACTTCCAGTGCTCTGGAAGGGCTTATTTCCCTGTGTGGGACTGCAAAATCTTCAAGGAACCTCGACAGGTGAGTGACCAGGGAGCAGAAGAACCACAATATTGTCCAAACACAACTTAATAACCCTTGGGGTCAGTCCTTAGGGCAAAGATCAGCTCAACCTGCCTCTCTACAATGATATCTGAAACTCCTATAAATTACTACTGATACTATCTGATCCAACGGCTGGCTTAAGAGGAGACACCACCAAGGGGCTTAAATTAAAGCAAAACAAAAGGCGTGTTTGAAATACGTGTACTGAAGAAAGTTTGTAAATAGTTAAGAGATTCTCCAACTCTTAGAAATTTTCATCTTAATTCATTCTGCTCTTAATCCTCTGCTTCACTCATGAATGTGCTGCTTGTAATGTGAAACTACATGGCTGCTCACTGGGAAAGTGAAATGTTTGGAATGTAACTTCCTGATAAGCAAAGACTGTGTGAATTTCAGAGTGGGCACTCAGTATGGTGAAAATACTGAAAAACACCTTCTGATTGTTAGTGTCATACAGCAATTACTGAATGAGCAATAGAAGAACTAAGAGTGGACATGCATAAAATGAGAAATAGAAATTGATTGGACAAAGCTGAGGCTGGGGAAGATAAGTAGCCTTTGGGAAAGAATACTGATGGATGTTGGCCAGAGCATAAGGGATAAAATCAAACCCTGAGGAACCACACATTGAAGGTTCCACAGGGCTGAAGAACACTCCCCAGGCTTAACCCTCTGGAAATGTCCAACCAAGTAGGACCGGAAACACTGCAAAGTGGTGCCACCCACCCCAACTCGGACAGCTACTCCAGAAGGAGGATACCATGGTCAATAACTGAACGACTGCAAGCAATCATAAAACCCACTGACAAATACCCCTTCCTCTTGGTTCATGTGGGAACCAATGACACTGCAAGAAATAGCCTCCAGAAGATCAAAAGAGACTACGAGGCTCTGGGCAGGAAACTGAAGCAATTAAATGCACAAATTGTCATCTCATCTATCCTCCCAGTTGAACGACGTGGCCCAGGGAGAGAGGGAAAAATAGTGGAAGTGAACAGCTGGCTTCGCAAATGGTGTAAACAGGAACGGTTTGGATTCTTAGATCACGGACTGCAGTTTCTTGAAGATGGACTTCTGGCAAGCGATGGGCTGCACCTCACAACGGTTGGGAGGAATGTTTTTGCCAAAAATCTCAGAAACCTCATCAGGAAGGCTTTAAACTGACTAATGTGGGGGAGGGAGACAGTGCTCCTGAAGGTAGGAGTCTATCAATTGATGAAGATGATCATCCAAATGTCATAGACCAAATGGAGCAAACAGCACGCAGACCTAGTGGTGGGAGGAAAAAATCCTTAAATAAGAGACACGGGGGAATGATTAATGGACTTCAATGTCTGTACACTAATGCGCAAAGCATGGGAAATAAACAAGATGAGCTTGAGCTCTTGGTACAGCAAACTAAATATGACATAATAGGCATCACTGAAACCTGGTGGGATAAGTCCCACGACTGGAATGTAATAATGGAGGGATACAATCTATTTCAGAGAAACAGACCAGACAAGAAAGGAGGAGGAGTGGCGTTATATGTCAGGGATGTGTATACCTGTGAAGAGATCCAAGATGTAGAACCTCAAAGCCAAAGTGAGAGCATTTGGGTCAAAATTAAGGGAGAGAAGAATAACAGTGACCTCATTGTGGGAGTTTACTATAGATCCCCAAGCCAAACGGAGCACATAGATGATGCCTTCCTGGAACAGATGGCCAAGCATACAAAAGGAAGGGAGATAGTAGTAATGGGGGACTTCAATTACCCGGATATTTGCTGGATGTCACACTCAGCCAAGAGCATAAGGTCAAACAGATTCCTCACTGGCCTTGCAGACAACTTCGTTGTTCAGAAAGTGGGAGAAGCAGCAAGAGGAACAGCCATTTTAGATCTGGTCTTAACCAATGTTGATGACCTGGTTAGTGGGGTAGAAGTGGAAGGATCATTAGGTGCGAGTGATCATGCTCTTCTGAAGTTTACTATACAGCGGAAAGGAGCAGCCAAGCATACTAGGACTCAATTTCTTGACTTTAAGAAAGCTGACTTCATAAAACTTAGGGAAGTGCTGGTTGAGATCCCATGGACAGTAATACTAAAAGGAAAGGGAGTTCATGATGGCTGGGAGTTTGTTAAGAGGGAGATAGTAAAAGCACAACTTCAGGCAATACCAATGAGACGGAAACATGGAAGGTGCCTAAAGAAGCCAGGGTGGCTATCTAAAGAACTTTTAACTGAGTTAAGATTAAAAAAGGATGTGTACAAAAAATGGAAAAGGGGGGAAACCACCAAAGAGGAATTCAAACAAATAGCCAGCACGTGTAGACACAAAGTCAGAAAAGCTAAAGCACAGAATGAACTCAGGCTTGCTAGAGAGGTTAAAAGCAACAAAAAAAGGCTTTTATGGGTATGTTCGTAGCAAAAGGAAGAGTATTAAAAGAACTGGCAGAGTATTAAAAGAACTGGCAGATGTGATCTCAGAACCACTGGCAGTCATCTTTGAGAACTCCTGGAGAACAGGCGAAGTCCCGGCAGACTGGAGGAGGGCAAATGTTGTCGCTATTTTCAAAAAGGGGAAAAGAGAGGACCCAAATAATTACCGCCCAGTCAGTCTGACATCAATACCAGGGAAGATTCTGGAGCAGATCATTAAGCAAACAGTCTGTGAGCACCTAGAAAGGAGTGCTGTGATCACCAATAGTCAGCATGGATTTCTGAAAAATAAGTCATGTCAGACGAACCTGATCTCGTTTTTTGACAGAATTACAAGCCTGGTAGATGAAGGGAACGCAGTGGATGACTATGCTACCACTGAGTGGATGACTATGCTACCACTCAGTGGATTTGTAACTGGCTGACTGACCGAACCCAAAGGGTGCTCATCAATGGTACCTCTTCATCTTGGAGAAGAGTGACTAGTGGGGTGCCACAGGGTTCTGTCTTGGGCCCGGTCTTATTCAACATCTTTATCAGCGACTTGGATGATGGACTCAAGGGCATCCTGATCAAATTTGCAGATGACACCAAACTGGGATGGGTGGCTAACACCCCAGAGGACAGGATCACACTTCAAAACGACCTTGACAGATTAGAGAACTGGGCCAAAACAAACAAGATGAATTTTAACAGGGAGAAATGTAAAGTATTGCACATGGGCAAAAAAAATGAGAGGCACAAATACAAGATGGGTGACACCTGGCTTGAGAGCAGTACATGTGAAAAGGATCTAGGAGTCTTGGTTGACCACAAACTTGACATGAGCCAACAGTGTGACGCGGCAGCTAAAAAAGCCAATGCAGTTCTGGGCTGCATCAATAGGAGTATTGCATCTAGATCAAGGGAAGTAATAGTGCCACTGTATTCTGCTCTGGTCAGACCTCACCTGGAGTACTGTGTCCAGTTCTGGGCACCACAGTTCAAGAAGGACACTGACAAACTGGAACGTGTCCAGAGGAGGGCAACCAAAATGGTCAAAGGCCTGGAAACGATGCCTTATGAGGAACGGCTAAGGGAGCTGGGCATGTTTAGCCTAGAGAAGAGGAGGTTAAGGGGTGATATGATAGCCATGTTCAAATATATAAAAGGATGTCACATAGAGGAGGGAGAAAGGTTGTTTTCTGCTGCTCCAGAGAAGCGGACACGGAGCAATGGTTCCAAACTACAAGAAAGAAGATTCCACCTAAACATTAGGAAGAAACTTCCTGACAGTAAGAGCTGTTTGACAGTGGAATTTGCTGCCAAGGAGTGTGGTGGAGTCTCCTTCTTTGGAGGTCTTTAAGCAGAGGCTTGACAACCATATGTCAGGAGTGCTCTGATGGTGTTTCCTGCTTGGCAGGGGGTTGGACTCGATGGCCCTTGTGGTCTCTTCCAACTCTATGATTCTATGATTCTATTAATAGTATTGAAAGCCGCTGAGAGGTCAAGGAGAAATAACAGGCATACATTTCCCTTGTTTCTCTCCCCACAGAAGTCATCACACAAAACGACTGAAGCAATTTCTGTTCCAAAACTAAGAAAATCAGTTCCAACAGTAATGTTGTTGTATAGAAATAATTATTTGCCCCCATGACTGAGGTTTTGGGTAGCCAGGCATCTGGTACGCACGCTGAGACCCTCCCTTACCACAGCCTCCCCAGAATGGTGCATGCTGTAGTTATCTCCTGCTTGGACAACTGCAATGTGCTGTATGGGGGGCTACTTTTGAAGGTGATCCGGAAACTACAACTAATCCAGAATGTGGCAGCTAGACTGGTGAGTGGGTGAGGTCCTGTAAGACCTACATTGGCTCCCAGTAAGTTTCTGAGCACAATTTAAAGTGTTGGTGCTGACCTTTAAAGCCCTAAATGGCCTTGGCCCAGTATATCTGAAGGAGCATCTCCACCCCCATCGTTTTGCCTGGGCACTGAGGTCCAGCTATGAGGGTTTTCTGGTCTTCTCACTGAGAGAAGCAAAGTTACAGGGAACCAGGCAGAGGGCGCCCTCCCTGTGGAACGCTCTCCCATCAGATGTCAAAGACATAAACAACTATCTGACGTTTAGAAGACATCTGAAGGCAGCCCTGTTTAGGGAAGTTTTTTATGACTGATGTTTTAATGTATTTTTAATCTTTGTTGGAAGCTGCCCAGAGTTGCTGAGGAAACCCAGCCAGATGGGTGGGGTATAAATAATAAATTATTATTATTACTATTATTATTAAGCATGTATTGACTATTCTACTTCTTAATCAGAATAGATTTAAGAGATACTATAGAAAATGCCAGTCGCAACTGAGAGTTTATAGCCTAAATGTCATAGAATTATTTTAATCGTTGGTAAAACAGTTAAACAGAGAGAAAAACGATTTCCAGATCACCATTTGGGCAAGTACTTTGTCAGGGAACTGCCATCGGAAAGACAGGAGGTGGAGGGGCTCTCAGAAGTCAGGAGAGACTCAGCAGCGGCGGAAGGCAGCAGCAGGGGGAGAGTGGGAAATCAGGGAGAGAGAGAGACGAAGGAATGGCTCAGGGAGTCTTCCAGCGATAACAGCGGAGAAGTCTCAGGTCCTCCCATAGGTACACCCACTCCTCGCCGGAAACTGTCGCGCCGAGAATCTAGACGACGCGTTTCCGTCAATGAGCTTTTATGCTGGAGTAGATTCCGTAAACGCCCACTGTCGGATTCTGCCAGCGACTGAGGGAGCCATGCTTAAGGGCTCCGCTAAAAAAACAGAGCCTTGCTAAGTTGAGCAAACTCTGAGGGACTAAGCTTTACGCACAAGCAGCTCATCATCCCATCACATACTTCATATGCCGGAAAAACACCCGTTTAATAATCATTACTTGTCATTTCAGGGCAACAGAGGCCTTGGCTTTTATGGAGAAAAGGGTGACAAGGTAAATGGAATATTCTAATTAGTTTGCATTTCTATCAGAATATGATGAATACAGTTTTGAGTGATAATTCTTTGACTTGTGCCAGAAGCACAGCTGTTAGCAGTTAGAGAATTTGTGGTGCTTGCCCAGTGGCCTCTGAAAAAACATACAGGAAGCATGAAATTGATGGCCCTTGCCTGTTTGTCTTCAGTAGCTGGTTATCATGTATGTATATATGATGTTTCTGAACATGGAATTTCTATTTAGCTTCAAAAGATGTATTCTATAATAATTTGTCTAGTCTTTCTTTAAAACCATCCAAGTGACAGCCCATCATGATATTTTGCAGTAGGGAATTCTACCAATTAGTGTAAAATTTTAAAGAGAAGACTTTCTCTCATTATTCCTGAATATACTCAGTTGGTTAGAGCATGGTGCTGAAATCGCCAAGGTTGCCAGTTCAGTCCCCTTAGGGATAGCTTGCAGGGGGTTGGATGAGATCTTCAGGCTCCCTTCCAATTCTATGATTCTGTGATTTTATCTGCTGCTTTGCGGGATATCTTCAGGAAAAGAAAAGGCTAAGGAGTAAACACTATACAGATCCGGAACGGGGTCCCTAAGATGATTGGATGGCACCTTGTACACCTCTTTCCAGCACCTCTTGCAGACAATCTGGTGCCAAACGCCTTGCTCTGCTTTCCTGTGGACCCCATCTGGGAGGCTGAGAAGGGGGTCTTGTCATCTGGGCAGCCCAGAACCTCCAGACACACCGCCCAGGCTTGTGTCCTGGGGATGTCATTTCAGTGCTGCTAACATAGCAAAAAGAATATGGGAGGCAGCAGTTAGAATTATTGGTCTCTGCAGCCCTAACAGGCATTCTGAATCTCCATTGGTTTGACTTCACCCCCGGAGGTGCACTCCATTGTCTTTTGAGACAGATGGATGCCAGCAACAAGAACTGTCATTCAAACTAACAGGATGAGCTTGTAAGAACAAGCTAGTAGATGATGCCTTCCTGGAACAGATGGCCAAGCATGCAAAAGGAAGGGAGATAGTAGTAATGGGGGATTTCAATTACCCGGATATTTGTTGGATGTCAAACTCAGCCAAGAGCATAAGGTCAAACAGATTCCTCACTGGCCTTGCAGACAACTTCATTGTCCAGAAAGTGGGAGAAGCAACAAGAGGAACAGCCATTTTAGATCTGGTCCTAACCAATGTTGATGACCTGGTTAGTGGGGTAGAAGTGGAAGGATCATTAGGCGCGAGTGATCATGCTCTTCTGAAGCGGAAAGGAGCAGCCAAGCATACTAGGACTCAATTTCTTGACTTTAAGAAAGCTGACTTCATAAAACTTAGGGAAGTGCTGGTTGAGATCCCATGGACAGTAATACTAAAAGGAAAGGGAGTTCATGATGGCTGGGAGTTTGTTAAGAGGGAGATAGTAAAAGCACAACTTCAGGCAATACCAATGAGACGGAAACATGGAAGGTGCCTAAAGAAGCCAGGGTGGCTATCTAAAGAACTTTATTTTTATATATATATATAATATTTATTAAGGTTTTGCATAATAAAACAAATATCACAATCAGAAAAAACAAAAAGAAAAGACAATCAAAAACAGCACAATTCAAAAATGAAAAAAGGAGAGATAATCAGAAAAAAACAAAAAACAGAGAAAAAAATATTTCTTGCTTACTGTCTTTATAACCCTCTTTCCTGACTTCCTCACATCTCCCTTTTCTGTGTTCCCCTTTACACAATCAGATTCAGCAATTCCCTACCCTCTTTCCAGTCTTATTCAATATTATACATTTCAACCTATTATGCCTTTGGTTTCCTTTCCTTTTAAAACCATTTATCACATGTTCTTTATAACTTAATCCTTTATATCAGCATGGATTTCTGAAAAATAAGTCATGTCAGACGAACCTGATCTCATTTTTTGACAGAATTACAAGCCTGGTAGATGAAGGGAACGCAGTGGATGTAGCCTACCTTGATTTCAGCAAGGCATTTGACAAGGTGCCCCATGATATTCTTGTAAAGAAGCTGGTAAAATGCGGTCTTGACTATGCTACCACTCAGTGGATTTGTAACTGGCTGACTGACCGAACCCAAAGGGTGCTCATCAATGGTTCCTCTTCATCCTGGAGAAGAGTGACTAGTGGGGTGCCACAGGGTTCTGTCTTGGGCCCGGTCTTATTCAACATCTTTATCAACGACTTGGATGATGGACTCAAGGGCATCCTGATCAAATTTGCAGATGACACCAAACTGGGAGGGGTGGCTAACACCCCAGAGGACAGGATCACACTTCAAAACGACCTTGACAGATTAGAGAACTGGGCCAAAACAAACAAGATGAATTTTAACAGGGAGAAATGTAAAGTATTGCACATGGGCAAAAAAAATGAGAGGCACAAATACAAGATGGGTGACACCTGGCTTGAGAGCAGTACATGTGAAAAGGATCTAGGAGTCTTGGTTGACCACAAACTTGACATGAGCCAACAGTGTGACGCGGCAGCTAAAAAAGCCAATGCAATTCTGGGCTGCATCAATTCTGGGCTGCATCCTTAAACATTAGGAAGAAACTTCCTGACAGTAAGAGCTGTTTGACAGTGGAATTTGCTGCCAAGGAGTGTGGTGGAGTCTCCTTCTTTGGAGGTCTTTAAGCAGAGGCTTGACAACCATATGTCAGGAGTGCTCTGATGGTGTTTCCTGCTTGGCAGGGGGTTGGACTCAATGGCCCTTGTGGTCTCTTCCAACTCTATGATTCTATGATTCTATGATTCTAGTCCTGTGAGACATGGAGAAAAATCTCTGTCCACACCATGCATAATTCTATAATTATTCATGATGTCCTCATAGTTATGTTTTCTAAAATCATTTAACTTGCTCATAGGGAAGAGATACAGGGGCTTTTGGATTCTGAACTGCAGTCACTCACAGTCTGCAATGGCAATGGTCAGGGGTGATAGGAGTTGTAGCATAAACAAACAAATATAGAAACAGCATGTAATATATTAAGCTAAATTTATCTACACCATCAACCAAAATATCAATCTACAATAAAGAACATTGGAGAACCTAAAATAATAGGGCAGTGCATATATATAAAATACAATATCAAAAGGAGAAATATGTTAGACCTCAAAGGATCTTCTTTAGCAGGAAATTGTATGATGATTTAAAAGCGAAGCCACACCCAAAGTGAAACCCCAGGAAACAAGCAAACAAAAGTAACATTTATAGTACTTGAAGAGTTATAACACAATTCAAGTTTTCTCACATGGAATCCTTCCTGAGATGAGGAGGCCAGAATTCATTTGTTGTCCTTAGCACTTTGGTATATTTATAGCAGCAGATCCTCCAGCTTTTCAGATTTGAAATCAGTATAACATATGACTGTTCTCTTTATGGTGTTCATTCATAAACTGTGTTATTTTTACTGTTGTTAGCCGCTCTGAGCCCGGCTTCAGCTGGGGAGGGCGGGATATAAATAATATTATTATTATTATTATTATTATTATTATTATTATTATGGTGTAGTTCAAAAAATGCACTACCACTTTTAAACCTTTATTTTACTTGTTGTTGACTATATTATTGTGGCTTTCCTGCAGGGTGATATTGGGCCCCCTGGTCTACCTGGGTGTCCATCAACAGTAGAGTTTGTCACTTCAACAGATGTAATTTCAAGTGAATATAAGGTAATAAGAAATATTACGGAAAATTACTCCCAGTTATTCATTTCATAGAGTACAGAAACTAGCAAAGCATGTTTCCTGAGTGCTCTTATTCATCAAAATAGCAGGTGAATATTATCCTGTGGCCATATCTCATATGCTGTAAATGAAATAAAAGAATAATCTGGCTAGATTTCCTTCCAAAACATATTTTTAAATGAAACCGTAATCTTAAGAATTTAATATCTTTGTATTTTCTATTGTGATTAAATAATCACAGAATCATTCCAGAAATATTCTGTATCTTGTACAGCCAAGATCTCTCCAATGTTGGTACAAGGTTTTGCTCCAGAAATTTTGCTAGTTAAAATACATGTCAAGAAATGACTGACCAAAGATCTGTGTTTTGACCTTATAGGGCTTTAAACAAAAAACAAAGAAACAACCCTGCAACCAGACTGAATCATGGACTCCCCCTTTCCTTGCTTTAGCTGTGTGGGTGCTTTGTCCTTTAACTATGCATAGGATCTTTTTCCATGGTTCTCAGCAACAAAGTTTCTTCTTACATGTCCTAAGTCAGGGATGGGCAAAATATAGGAGACCGAGTGCCCAAACTGCAACCCAAAACCCACTTATTTATCAGTTGCCAACACGGCAGTTTTTTCTGTATATTTCACGTTTCTTCTTTATGACTGCTGTTGTAATAAATAATCCATAAAAGTTATTGCATTGCGTTCTTCATTAAATTATATTTCCGTTGATATATAATTTTATGGTATAACTCAGTGCTTTTTTTCTAAAAAGAATGTTTAGGGGTACTCTCATTTTAACTCAAGAAAATCACCACCGGGGGGGAAATACAGCTCAAATCGGGGGAAATAAATAGAGTGAATTTCTTCTCCCTTTAAATTCACAAAATGTTTAGGGGTATGCTTCCCTCTGCATCCCTACAGAAAAAAGCACTGGTATTTCTCCAAATCAAAATGGTGTTATGAGCCATCAAACATTTTTTCCAAGAGGTTCCACAATTTTGGCCACTAGTGTACACTGGAAGACTGCACTAAGAGCCACCCTCTCCCAATTTTTAATATGAGATAATGATGATTGTCTGCGTGTGCACATACAAATAAATAAATAAATAAACCCAACCAGATGGGCAGGGCATAAATATATTATTATTATTATATTTTGCTATTTCTTCGGCTGCCGTTTGATCACAGCCTCCACGGAATGAATTTCTCTGTTGGCTTCTGCGGGAAAGCCCAGTGAACATGTAAACTCAGCAGCCCCTTCTTAGGTTGCCATCTTTATACGCTTACTGACCTGGGAGTTAAGTCCTGCTGAACTTAAGGAGGCTTACTCCCGAGTAGGAAAAACAGACTCGTGGGAGGCCCTGGCGCATTAAAAGTCAATGCCCGCTCAGCCCCTTGATGCTCGCCAGGCCCTGGTGCTGCAGGCTTTGGACAGCGCACACGAGCCCTCCTCTCCCCCCCCCCCCCGCACGAAAGCTACGGACCTGCTGGGACAACAGTGCGCATGCCCACAGAGAGGGCTCTGAGTGCCCTCTCTGGCACACATGCCATAGGTTCGCCACCACTGGATTAGGATCTGACAGTACATCTCCAAGCAATTCAAAGTAGACAATAAAGGTTTTTTATCAGTCAACAACACAATGATTCTTCACCTCCCCATGTTATACTGCGGAAATGAAAAAAAGCTGGCTGGGGTGTGAGGTGATAACAAGGGATGGATTTCTTTTCTGGAAGGACTGTAAGTAACATTCAGTTCTTAAACTCAGCAAATTAGTGGACTCAGAATTCCTGGCTCTGATTCCTGGTAGATCTCAGGGTTCTGGTAAAAAACAAAGCAGATTCCACATGTCTGCTCTAAATCTGCATGACATGCAGCCAGAGAGAGAGTTTTGTGCCTTCGCATCTGAGTGATGAATTTTGACCAGGATTTACATGCAGTTGTGGGTGTGTTTGGGTACAGAATTCATTTGAGTCCTATGCTCCTTTGTTGCACCGTGGGTGGAGTAGGAAGACACAGAGGCAATGTTTTGCTTTCCATTAGGTTCAGCGAGATTCTTTTATTTTATAATACCTTCTCTCCTCATGTAATGTAATGCCAGTGTTTGGCTCTGCATGCAAGGATTCAAACTGGGTACTGTCTGTTCCTAGTACTGATCCATTTTGACTCCTCTGCTGGTGGCATTGCATACTGACATTATACCAGCACTGGGAACACACTGTCAGTGTATGTGTAAATTTAGCCTAGGACAGAACTCTAAATTTGATTTTTGAATAATACAAATGTCTTGCTCAAGCATTAACTGTTCTTTTTTATATATTGTTAGGGTGAGAAAGGAATAAAAGGAATTAGGGGAGAAGCTGGAATTCCGGTAAGTACACAGAAAGAAATGCAGCACAATTATACTCCTGTGTTCAATATAATCAGTAGTATGTCAATGGGAAAGAGCCAAGGCACCATACGCCCTACTTTGATTCATCCATTTTGTTTCTCCCTTTTGAAATGGATTGGTTATGATCACCAGGTTGTACACTGTTTTCATTTTGGGAGAAGACGGGAACAAAGTCGGTGCCAAGCAGTTCTGGCTTCTCTCTGCCACCCAGTAGCATTTCTCCATCTTCTCCACACGGAGGAACTATTACTTCTTTGTTCTTCCTCCCGCTTTGAATATAGCCGAATAAACCTTTAGAAATTATTTTTAACCTCTCTTGCAAGCCTGAGCCCCTTCTGAGTTCTGGCCTGCCTGCCTGCCTGCCTTCTCCCTGCAATCACATTTCTTAAAGTCAGAGTACATGTCCGACTACACTCAGCTTTCCCTTTCCTTTGTATAATGTATCCCAATAGGAGGTGGCCCCCTCATCCTCTCAGGTAAGTAAACTCAGGCACACTGTCACATGCACACAGCCCCCCTCATCTGCTGATTTATGCAGATCAGCTGATCTGGGACAGAGCCAGTCCACCCATAAGGAAAGGTGAGGCTGCTGGATCCACAGGGGCATCATCCGCTGCAGCTGCCACAGTAGTAGCAATGACTGTGGTGCAATCCTTGGAGGCTGGATCTGCCACTGCCTCAGTGCCCCCCCCCCCCCGCCACCTCTACAGTGGCCTCATGGTGAATAGGAGGGGCTGCCCTCTGGGGTCTCCTGGGGTCTGCATACATCCAGTGTGATTAAGAGGGGGCCTCGTCTCCCCCCCAAAACAATCACCTTTGATTCCCACTTCAGCTGTCGAATAAGGTTGATTTTATTCCCCTCTTGTTTCTGATGTAGATCTTTATTGCCCACTTGTTCCTGATGTGGATCTTAACTCACCCCTTTTTTGCTGGTGGGGGTGGCAGCACCATATTGTGGTTTCCCTCAAGTGCCAGAGCATCTTGGGCCAGCTCTGAGTTTTATCAAAGGATTTATGTGATTAGGAGAGGGCAGATGGCACCCAGATTAGCAAAGTGGGCTCTGTGCATTCCTCCACTGCGGTTACTGAAATGATGTTGGTTTTAACCTTTTGCTGACACCTCCAAAATCAGTGGGGTCTTTGTAGGACATAAAAAGTTCAGGCGGGAATGGATGAGGCCTCCACCTGATCCACCTTTCTCTTACAATGAAATTGTCAACCTGTTGCAGTCCAGTATTGCCTTCATTGTTCTCCCATGCATGTTCAGACCTGAGTTGCAGCCATTTTTATAATAAAATGCAATTACAGCACCAGGCAAAACATGATTGAGACTTTTAAGGGCTCTGGTGTCTGTTATTAAATATGTTCTGTTCTTTCATTCAACTAATTTTATTACTTGTTGGATATACATTGGTGGTTTGTGATTAATAGCCTCTTAGTTGCCCCTTCAACAAAAGAGTGGCAAAAGCTGTACTGGGATGCAATCTCAAAAATGATAGAATGATCTCGATACGAATCCAAGGCAGACCTTTTAACATCACAGTAATCCAAGTTTATGCACCAACTACTGGTGCTGAAGAAACTGAAATTGACCAATTCTATGAAGACTTACAACACCTTATAGAAGTGACACCAAAGAAGGATGTTCTTCTCATTATAGGGGATTGGAATGCTAAAGTAGGGAGTCAAGAGATAAAAGGAACAACTGGCAAGTTTGGCCTTGGAGATCAAAACGAAGCAGGGCAAAGGCTAATAGAGTTCTGTCAAGAGAACAAGCTGGTCATCACAAACACGCTTTTCCAACAACACAAGAGACGACTCTACACATGGACATCACCAGATGGGCAGCATCGAAATCAGATTGATTATATTCTCTGCAGCCAAAGATGGAGAAGCTCTATACAGTCAGCAAAAACAAGACCTGGAGCTGACTGTGGCTCAGATCATCAGCTTCTTATAGCAAAATTCAAGCTTAAACTGAAGAAAGTAGGAAAAACCACTGGGCCGGTAAGATACAATCTAAGTCAAATCCCTTATGAATACACAGTGGAAGTGAGGAACAGGTTTAAGGATTTAGATTTGGTGGACAGAGTGCCTGAAGAACTATGGATGGAGGCTCGTAACATTATACAGGAGGCAGCAACGAAAACCATCCCAATGAAAAGGAAATGCAAGAAAGCAAAGTGGCTGTCCAATGAGGCCTTACAAATAGCGGGGGAGAGAAGGCAAGCAAAATGCAAGGGAGATCGTGAAACATACAGGAAATTGAATGCAGATTTCCAAAGAATAGCAAGGAGAGACAAGAAGACCTTCTTAAACAAGCAATGCAAAGAAATAGAGGAAAGCAATAGAATGGGAAGAACCAGAGATCTGTTCAAGAAAATTGGAGATATGAAAGGAACATTTCGTACAAAGATTTCCATAATAAAGGACAAAAGTGGAAAGGACCTAACAGAAGCAGAAGACATCAAGAAGAGGTGGCAAGAATACACAGAGGAATTATACCAGAAAGAAACGGATGTCTCATATACCCCAGGTAGTGTGGTTGCTGACCTTGAGCCAGACATCCTGAAGAGTGAAGTCAAATGGGCCTTAGAAAGCACTGCAAATAACAAGGCCAGTGGAAGTGATGGTATTCCAGCTGAACTATTTAAAATTTTAAAAGATGATGCTGTTAAGGTGCTACACTCAATATGCCAGCAAGTTTGGAAAACTCAGCAGTGGCCAGAAGATTGGAGAAGATCAGTCTACATCCCAATCCCAAAGAAGGGCAGTGCCAAAGAATGCTCCAACTATCGCACAATTGCACTAATTTCTCACGCTAGCAAGGTTATGCTTAAAATTCTACAAGGAAGGCTTAAGCAGTATGTGGACCGAGAATTCCCAGAAGTGCAAGCTGGATTTAGAAGAGGCAGAGGAACCAGAGACCAAATTGCAAACATGCGCTGGATTATGGAGAAAGCTAGAGAGTTCCAGAAAGACATTTACTTCTGCTTCATTGACTATGCAAAAGCCTTTGACTGTGTCGACCATGGCAAACTATGGCAAGTTCTTAAAGAAATGGGAGTGCCTGATCACCTCATCTGTCTCCTGAGAAATCTCTATGTGGGACAAGAAGCTACAGTTAGAACTGGATATGGAACAACTGACTGGTTCAAAATTGGGAAAGGAGTACGACAAGGCTGCATTTTGTCTCCCTGCATATTTAACTTATATGCAGAATTCATCATGCGAAAGGCTGGGCTGGATGAATCCCTAGCCGGAATTAAGATTGCCGGAAGAAATATCAACAACCTCAGATATGCAGATGACACAACCTTGATGGCAGAAAGTGAGGAGGAATTAAAGAACCTTTTATTGAGGGTGAAAGAGGAGAGTGCAAAATATGGTCTGAAGCTCAACATCAAAAAAACGAAGATCATGGCTACTGGTCCCATCACCTCCTGGCAAATAGAAGGGGAAGAAATGGAGGCAGTGAGAGATTTTACTTTCTTGGGCTCCATGATCACTGCAGATGGTGACAGCAGCCACGAAATTAAAAGACGCCTGCTTCTTGGGAGAAGGGCAATGACAGGCCTAGACAGCATCTTGAGAAGTAGAGACATCACCTTGCCAACAAAGGTCCGTATAGTTAAAGCTATGGTTTTCCCAGTAGTGATGTATGGAAGTGAGAGCTGGACCATAAAGAAGGCTGATCGCCGAAGAATTGATGCTTTTGAATTCTGGTGCTGGAGGAGACTCTTGAGAGTCCCATGGACTGCAAGAAGATCAAACCTCTCCATTCTGAAGGAAATCAGCCCTGAGTGCTCACTGGAAGGACAGATTGTGAAGCTGAGGCTCCAGTACTTTGGCCACCTCATGAGAAGAGAAGACTCCCTGGAGAAGACCCTGATGTTGGGAAAGATGGAGGGCACAAGGAGAAGGGGGCGACAGAGGACGAGATGGTTGGATAGTGTTTTCGAGGTTACCAGCATGAGTCTGACCAAGCTGCGGGGGGCAGTGGAGGACAGGAGTGCCTGGCGTTCTCTGGTCCATGGGGTCACGAAGAGTCAGACACGACTAAACGACTAAACAACAAAAAGTTGCCCCTTCATTAGTTCATTTTGTTTGCCACAGCATTAGTTTCTGTTCCTACATGAGGAGATTTTAATTGCTGTTTCCTCCATTGTTTATGGAGCTATTTCACTGTTAAAAATTATTAAAGTAGAGGAGGATCTATTTCATAAAGGGAAAGGGAAAGCATGTAGGATCCTCACTATCTTGATGCACTTCTGTAGCGGATCCCACCACTAACTCCCAATTAATATGTAGCAGATTCACCCCTCTAACTGCACCCAATTAAATATAGCAGACCCATCTCACAGTATGCCAATTAAATGAAAGTCTACAATTTACCACAGGTCTTGTGTGAGGGAAAACCTAGTAATTTCAAGTCTTAGGCAGGAGTTGATTAAACAAGAAAAGTTTTATTTACAAAAAGTTTGTGAAACAAATTTGAGTCAGGAGACGTGTTCTTTCAGGTAGAAATTAATTTATTACTTAAACTAAGTATAAAGATGTCACAGGCTTAAACACAACAGTACAGGCACAGCTACTCTTAAATTCCCTTTACTCATAATCTGTTGTTACACTTCAGTTTCTGTTACTGCTTTTTAGGTCCTTATGCTTAGTTCAGGAAGATGCTTAAGATCATTCCTTTTAACACAGTTTATTAATTTGGTTCCTGAGCAAAGGAGCACTTTCCCTCAGTTCCCCTCTCTTAGCCATCCCACTACTGAGGTCTTTTCAAACAGTACAACAGACCCAGGGGGTCCCCTCCCCCTTGTTACTGGCTTAGGGGTCTTCTTTGCTCCCTGCGCTCCTTCCGGGGCTAGAAAGGGCTTTGTTTAGCCTCCCGTTTGCTAGTAAATTGGAAGTAGTGTGTCCCAAAACGAGGCATCTCTGACAAGTGGGTCATCAAGATGAAAAGTCTGGAAAGCTCTGGCCTAGAAGATCTCTCCCCTCCCGCCTGGAAGGAGACCCCGCTTTCGTCTGTCTTCCCCCATCTTCTTCTCCCTCTCCTGGCTCAGCCTCAGCCCTCCAGTTAGTTCCTGTCAGAAGACTTTCCCCAGACCCTCCACCCGCTCTTCCTAGCCAAGCTGCAAGGCTCCTTCCTCTGGCTAGAGAGAGTCTCCTCCGAGCGGATGTGCCGCTTGGATCAGAGCCAGTTCTCCCTCAGTCAAATCCTCTCCTCATCCCTTTCTCCCATCCCAACCAAGCCCTGTCCAACTTCTTCCTCAGAAACTGCTGCTCCGCCCCTCCCCTCTGGCAGCCAATCCGAGAGAGGCTCTTGCCCTCTGCTGGAATTTTGAGGCGCTTTATCACCCATCACAACTTCCTATCTCTATGCAAAGTTCTTCCTGCATGGCTCAGTTGTAATATAAGCAGGACTGGAGAAAACTGCTTTAAAGCAGCAGCAGACAGCAAAGCTCACTGGGGAGGCTTCCCTCTCACACTCTTTTTTGTTGTAAAAGGGAGGCCTGTGCTTTAAATGTGAACAGGACAAACATACGCTTTAGAGAGTATGTTTGGCCCATACTTGTTCATGGAAATGCTCTCTCTGCTATTGTCAAGATCCTCTCCATGCAATTTGATTGTTGGCATTCATCTGTCTTGAGAGACAATGGAGTATGAAGTCAAACCACTGCATTCGTAGTACAAGCCTGGCCTGTGTGTCTGGAGGTCCTGGGCGGCCCAGACAACAGGACCCATCTCTCAGCCTCACCAATGGGGTCCAAAGGAAAGCAGAGCTATATGTTTGGCTGCAGGAGTTGCCAGAAGGAGCAATGGGTACAATTTGATTATCGTGCTAAATCTAATTGTGATGTTAAATCAGAGCAAATAGTTCTTTCTTTCTTTGTTAGGGTCATCATGCACTTTCAGCAGAAAAGGGAGAGGAAGGAATAACAGGCTTTACAGGACAAAGAGTAAGTATCTGGTCAAAATAAGGAGCAAATTGTTTGCCATTCTCAATATGATATTTTCCCTGTCATTCTACCAGACCATCAGAGACTGTCACAATTAAATGTTACATTTTGGGTGGTGTGGATTTAGAAAAAGCATCCGGTCAAATTTTATTTTGGGTCATACTGTTGGTTCTAGGTTTTTACCATATTTGGCATCAGAAACGAATTCCCCCCATGCTGGGATAGCGTGAGACCCTAAGTCTAAGGCTTGCGAGTTCAAATAATGGGGTAGAAATTAATTGTTGTTGTTGTTGTTGTTGTTGTTGTTGTTGTTGTTGTTGTTAAAGCCCC
Organism: Podarcis cretensis; assembly: GCF_951804945.1. Classification (NCBI taxonomy): domain Eukaryota; kingdom Metazoa; phylum Chordata; class Lepidosauria; order Squamata; family Lacertidae; genus Podarcis; species Podarcis cretensis. Next base: position 125,979,448 of record NC_137172.1, on the reverse strand, counting down.
CCGTTAGTACCCTGGATTGCAGAGGGTTGGACTAGATGGCTCTTGTGGTTCTTTCTAACTCTACAAGGGGAAATAGAAAAAACATTCCTGTTCACCAGGGCATTTGATGACTGATAATTACACAACAAATGTGAAATTAGTAACTATGAGGACATGTATTTGTTTGTATATGTTTTTTAGTTCTAACTTATTTTTAAATGGTTTTATATGATTTTGTTTTAGATTGTTCTGCTTTAACATTTTGATAATTACTACCCTGGGGATGCGGGTGGCGCTGTGGGTTAAACCACAGAGCCTAGGACTTGCCAATCAGAAGGTTGGCGGTTTGAATCCCCGCGACGGGGTGAGCTCCCATTGCTCAGTCCCAGCTCCTGCCAACCTAGCAGTTCGAAAGCACCTCAAAGTGCAAGTAGATAAATAGGTACCGATCCGGCGGGAAGGTAAACGACATTTCCGTGTGCTGCTCTGGTTCGCCAGAAGCGGCTTAGTCATGCTGGCCATATGACCCAGAAGCCGTATGCCGGCTCCCTCGGCCAATAAAGCAAGATGAGAGCTGCAACTCCAGAGTCGGCCACGACTGGACCTAATGGTCAGGGGTCCCTTTACCTTTACTACCCTGGGCTCCTGTGGGAGGAAGGACAGGAAAACAAACAAACAAACAAACAAACAAATAACCAACCATGATTTCATAGGGTTTGCCGGGAATCAACGGTCTCACTGGAACAGAAGGGGATGTGGTAAGTTTGTAGCCCTGAAATCAGATTGTGGCTTGGATCTTGAAATAAGGAACTAGCTGGAGGGGAAATTCCCATTCCATCTCCTTCCCCTCTCCATTTGTGCCCTCCCAAGGTGAGGGGAAGTGGACTTAGCTAAGCCTGGCAGGACAGCTTACTGTATGGTATTAACCTCTTCATGCATTCATTAGACTTTTGCATGTTGGTTATATGAGGCTGTGTGGTTATCCCACACAGATTGGATGAAAACAGTTCAAGCGCCCTGTGGAGCTGCTCCTTTAGCAGAGCCAACAAAATGGTCTTAGTTCCCACCTCTTCCTCTGCTGCAGTGCATACTTGTGCAATATCCAGAAAGTTTATCTTAAAAAGGTGACAGCGGCAACTAACAAATGGGGGGGGGGAGAGAGAGTTTAGAGAGTGAATTTAGGTGAGAGGGGAAGCATGAAAGATTGTCTATGGAGTTTTGATAAAATCATGAAAGTACTTTCAATTGTTTTGAACTGTATTTCAGGGTTTCCCAGGACCTGAAGGCTTCCCTGGCATACCTGGTCAAAAAGGAACTAAGGTAGCTTGTTATTCTAATATGTTGCTTGCACAATATTAATTCCAGGGATAGAGCAAGTTGTATAGAAGGGCTCTTTTCAAATTCTGTGCTTCATTGGTCAATAATCCCAAGTGTTGTGGCCTGGTGAAGGTGAGAAACACCTTGTAGGGGATCACCTGTGCACTCCTTCATTCCTTCACTATACTCCAGACCCCATAGGAAAGCACAAGAGAGCCTGGCCAGTCATGGGACCCAGGCAAGAGGTACAACAACTGCATAGCACCCAAGCGCAGATAGAAGAGTGGGGCTTGGGTAAGCCAGACAATCCCAGTATGGCAAATAAAACTAAACCTGGACATTCCAGGCAGGAAGGAAGATGCAGCCCACATGTCTACTGCAATGGAGGGGGTTGGCCTGAGTGTCCATGGAAGGAGAGACCTGACCAAGAACAAGCTGGAGGGATGTCAGTGGGTTGGTTCATACAGTCAATGTTAGCTGTAAGTGATAGTTAAAGCTCAGGCATCTAGCCGACAATCACTTTTTTTTTTTAATAAATATTTTATTAAATTTTAGAAAAGACAACAAACATAAGAAAAAACAAGAATAAGTACAAAATTATAAAATACATAAAAAAGAAAAAAAGAAAAAGAAAAACAACAACACATTTTAAGAAAAAAGAGAAAAAACACAAACATCCCTCTTTTTGCTTCTCATCTTTGATTCACTTATTTTCTTGACTTCCTCTCATCTCCCTCTTTTGTATCCCTGTTACAAATTAATTCAGCAAATTCATATACAATTTATTTGTCTAATTATCCATCCAATCCTATTTTTAACCTCGTTGCTAGAACCCCTTCAGTTCATTTCAATGCCATTATCTTTCAAAAATTTTACAATATTTCTGTAAATAAATTTTAAATTTCTTCCAATCTTCTTCCACCAACTCTTCTCCCTGGTCTCGGATTCTGCCAGTCATTTCCGCCATTTCCATATATTCTATTACTTGCATCTGCCATTCTTCCAGAGTGGGTAGATCTTGTGTCTTCCAATGCTTTGCGATGAGTATTCTTGCTGCTGCTGTTGCATACATAAAAAAATTCCTGTCCTTCTTAAGCACCAATTGGCCGACTAAGCCCAGGAGAAAGGCCTCTGGTTTCTTAGGGAAAGTGTACTTAAGTATCTTTTTTAGTTCATTATATATCATCTCCCAGAAAGCCTTAATCCTTGGGCACGCCCACCAAAGGTGAAAGAATGTACCTTCTGTTTCTTTACATTTCCAACATTTGTTGGGAAATGTATCGGGAAAACGATATATTTTTGCAAGCTTGACTGGGGTCATGTACCACCTGTACATCATTTTCATAATATTCTCTCTTAGGGCATTACATGCCGTAAATTTAATCCCGGTGGTCCACAACTTCTCCCAGTCAGCAAACATGATGTTATATCCTATATCTTGTGCCCATTTTATCATAGCTGGTTTTGCAGTTTCTTCCTCAGTGTTCCATTTCAACAGCAAATTATACATTCTTGATAATATCTTAGCATTGGGTTCTAACAATTCTGTCTCTAACTTTGATTTTTCCCCCTGGAAACCCACTTTTTTATCCTGGTTGTAGGCCTCTTATTTGAAAATAATGTAACCAGTCTCGCACCTTATCTTTAAGTTTCTCATAACTCTGCAATTTCAATTTGTCACCTTCCTGTTCCAAAATTTCCCAATATTTTGGCCATTTAGTCTCCATATTAAGTTTTTTCAAAGCTTTCGCTTCCATGGGTGAGAGCCACCTTGGGGTTTTACTTTCCAAAAAATCTTTATATCTCGACCATACATTTAACAATGCTTTCCTGACAATATGGTTTTTAAAGGCTTTATGTACTTTGACCTTGCCATACCACAGATATGCATGCCACCCGAATACATTGTCATAACCTTCAAGATCTAAAATGTCTGTGTTCTCAAGAAGTAGCCATTCCTTCAACCAGCAAAAGGCTGCTGATTCATAATAAAGTTTCAAATCTGGCAGGGCAAACCCCCCTCTATCTTTAGCATCCGTAAGTATCTTAAATTTTATTCTCGGCTTTTTGCCCTGCCAGACAAATCTAGAGATATCTCTTTGCCACCTCTTGAAACAATCCATCTTGTCTATAATTTGCAAAGATTGAAACAAAAATAATATTCTCGGCAATACATTCATCTTAATGACAGCAATTCGACCTAGCAAGGAAAGCTTCAAGTTCGACCAAATTTCTAGATCTTTTTTCACTTCTGACCAACATTTCTCATAAGGTAAAGGTAAAGGTACCCCTGCCCGTACGGGCCAGTCTTGACAGACTCTGGGGTTGTGCGCCCATCTCACTTAAGAGGCCAGGGGCCAGCGCTGTCCGGAGACACTTCCGGGTCACGTGGCCAGCGTGACATCGCTGCTCTGGCGAGCCAGAGCCGCACACGGAAACGCCGTTTACCTTCCCGCTGGTAAGCGGTCCCTATTTATCTACTTGCACCCGGAGGTGCTTTCGAACTGCTAGGTTGGCTGGGACCGAGCAGTGGGAGCGCACCCCGCCGCAGGGATTCGAACTGCCGACCTTTCGATCGGCAAGTCCTAGGCGCTAAGGCTTTAACCCACAGCGCCACCTGCGTCTCTTAACATTTCTCATAGTTATCTTTAAATAGATTAACATTCTTAGAAGTCATATTCACCCCCAGGTATTTTACCTTCTTTACCAATGTTAGATCTGTCTCCTTCTGAAACCTTTCTCTCTCAATCGGCGTCAAATTTTTCTCCAAAACCTTAGTTTTTTACTTATTTAATTTAAATCCTGCCACTTAGCCAAATTCCTAGATTAATTCTAGGGCCCTCTTAGTGCTAGCTATTGGCTCCTGTAATGTCAATACAAGGTCATCTGCAAAAGCTTTAAGTTTATAATGTTTAACTCCGACCTGAATACCCTGTATCAAATGGTCCCTTCTTATCATGTTTAGCAAAACTTCCAGGACCGAAATAAAAAGCAATGGGGAAATTGGGCAGCCTTGTCGTGTCCCTTTCTCAATCCTAAACTCTTCTGTCACCACATTATTAACTATCAGTTTGGCCTTTTGCTCAGAATAAATCGCACCTATACCGTTATCAAAATTTTGTCCTACTCCCATCCCCTGAAGGTTTTTCTTCATAAAACTCCAAGAAATATTGTCAAAGGCTTTCTCCGCATCCACAAATATCAAAACTGCTTCTGTATTAATATTCACTTGTAACTTTTCCAAAATGTTAATTACATTCCTCATGTTATCAGATAAGTGTCTACCAGGGAGAAAGCCAGCCTGATCTTTATGTATCATTTCAGCTAATACTTTTTTCAATCTTTTAGCCAAAATATCTGCAAAAATTTTGTAATCCACATTAAGCAGGGATATGGGGCAGTAGTTCTTAAGTTGTGTCTTCTCAGTCTCAGTTTTCGGTATAAGTGTGATATAAGCTTCTTGCCATGACTCTGGCGCTTTTTTCCCCTCCATAATTTCATTGGAAACCTCCTTTAGTGGTTGAATTAAATAGTCTTTCACTGGCCGACAATCACTTAAACACCAGTGAGAGCTGCTGAGCCTGGAATGTAGCTGAATGTTTTGCTGCTCTTCTCTCTGTAGCTTCTGGGTATTGACAGCTGCTTAAGGAGAAGGTCCAGGGTCACACATAATCCAGTGGTAAATGTCCAAACCAACTGCAAACATTAACTTGAAAGCAACTCTTAACCATAGTTAATAAAGCATAGTTAAGATGCTGGGCTAGGTTCACAAATAACGCTAAATCATGGTTTAATAAACAGTGGTTGAAAAAAGCATGGTTTAAGTTTTATGTATGAACTATGCCTGTGAGAGGTCCATGAACTGCCCTGTGTGCTGTGGAAGATACGTTTGTACCCTGGTGCCGACTGCTTTCCTTACCAGCAGAGTCCATCCCAGGGTGGAGCAAGTGGTGCCCAAGACAGCGCAGCTTGATGAAATTGGAACTTTTTATGTTACATTACTCTTTATTTATTTTGCCCCCCAAAAGCCTCTAAGTAAACCACAAATTCAAATACGAACAATACAAATGAGAAAACTTCAAGATAAGAATATATTAACATTTCAAAAAATGTTTGGGGTTGTGGGGTCAGGCAGAGGCCTTCCTTGATGGTTCCAGCCCAGTCTCTCCCCTGTCGCAGACCTCACCCTCCTACCTCCTGCCCTTGCCATTCTTCTTCCACTCTACCAGCAATGTGAAAACACCTGCTGTGTCTGAGCTCCAAATTCAGACTCCATTTTATGTTAGACTTAAGTATGTCTTTTTAACTGAATTACCATTTTAAGCCTGCCTGAAAAAAGCTGCTGTATTTGTTACTCTTCAACAAGTATTCCAAGTGAGTAAATGTTATTTTTACCTTTTACAAGAATAAAAAGAAAAGAAAAAAGAAACACAGCATCCATCTTTAATGAAGATAGGAGGTTTCAGTGTGTTGCTCACTCCAGAGGAGATGACACTCCTAAAATATATTTATTTTAGCAATAATTTACTTCGGTACAGACATTCTAACTCACATGGATCATGTGCAGAAAGATGACAAAGAGAAATTACAGAAATTTGTGGGGAATGAGAGGCAATCTTAGACATATTCCTGTGACATGAGGGAGGATGTTGGTATTTATTTTATTTGTTCAGAATAAGGAAAGTATTTTACATGCAACCACAAATAAAACCAGTGAACTGAATTTGCATTTACACAGGGAGAGCCAGGAGACAAAGGTGCTCAAGGACCACCAGGTTATGCACCATATCCCAAACTAATAAAAGGTATTGCTTTTCAATCCTTCTTCTGATTTTTTTAAAAAATGAGGTGATAGTAGTCGTATCTTGATAAAAATTCCACAGGTGCCAGCACAAAATGGTTGTAATTGATGTGAAAAAAAAGAGGTGCTGGCACTCCATGCCATTGAGTACAGTCACAAACCCCTTCTTTTAGTGCAGCTGAATATGTTTGATGCAGCCTACTATTTTCATGCAGTAAAGTGGGGTGGGAGTTGTGACATGGCTGACTCCTCATGGGGCAACTAACCTTCCTCAATGTCCACTGCTTGGGAGGCATGTGCATTGCTTTGGTTTAAGAAGGCAACATCCCTATTAGAGTATATTGTGTGGCAGTATGAAGTACTTGCTAGGGTTATTAGTGCAGTGGCCAGAATAAACTTTCCTGGTTCTTACATATACAAGGATGGCATACTAAGCCAAACCATGACGAAAAGTAACTGAACGGTCCAAATCCAGAAAATGGAGCTTATTGCGGGTGAGTTTAATAACTCAATGTGGGCACAGAGCTGTGTACCCATATCCTCCCCACTTGTCACAGTCCATGCCACAACGGGGAAACCAGCATTTCCCAAGGTGTGGAGAGGACTCAGTAACATTAGATTTGGGGGACTGGCAGGAGATGGAGAAAGCGGGTTACAGTATGGGCTACAGAAACTTAATGAATTCCTCTTCATGGACCTTGATCCAGCTGGGTTATGGTTGTGAGGGTGTTGTGCTCTGAGAATGTGTAGTATGCAAGCAAAAATGGGTAGTGGCTAAATGCCCATTTGGGAGACATGATAAATCTCTATATCTGTGTCCTTAAGCCTGAAATCCAATCTGTACTTTGTGGATATTTTCAGGTGCAAGAGGTGACTGGGGACTCCCTGGTGCTCCTGGGCCCGAGGGTGACCGGGGCGAGCAAGGCAGTCCTGGAAGTGCTGGTCCACAAGGATCATCAGATGGTAATTTACAGCCACTTTCTTACTCCAATATTGACTTGGGAATAGTAAATTCACTTTTTTCACATTCACATTTACATTATTTTTATTTCATTCTCATATTTGTTGCTCTTATCTGAATCGCAGCAAACAGTTATGCAGCTTGAATCATCTACAGCAGATATGTCCAACGCATCAATTGTGCAATGGATTTTTGTTGATCGTGACCAAGGCCTCAGCACGCCTCCGCCCACCGCCCTCTCTCATGGTCGCCAGGTGCCCTCAGCACATGCTTAGCCACAACTGGAGCAACTCCGCATGGGCAGCCGAGGCTACATATAGCCAGGCTGCTGCAGCAAGTGCTCAGGCTGGCGCTGGCCATCTCAAGCATCCAGCTGCAGGCTTTCCCCAATGGCCAGTCAGGTGACTGGCCCTGAAAGGCGAGAAGTGCCTGCCTCTGCCCCCTACAAGCTGCAGTCCCGGGGCAGGGAGGCAAAGATGAGGCGCACAGGCTCTGCACAGGCTGCAGCGCTGCAGAGGCACCCAGCCAGCCCCTGCAAGCCAAGCCCCAGGGCAGGGAGGTGTGTGGACTCCAGGGAACCACGTGAAGGGCAGCGTTTGAGAGAGACAATTACATCCCTAATCCCCCTCCCCCCACCCGCTGGTTCCCATGGAAAGAAAATGCCCTCTAGTTGTGTGTGGATGCAGAACTTTCCTCACCTTTCCAGCTCCAGCCTAGCTGTGTTTAATCGAAAGTAATCTGCTGCCCCCCCCCCAGCTCTTCGTTTGGTAAAGGAGGAATTGGACATTTCGGAGCGTGCTGGCTTCCCATGTGCGCCAAGGGCCCTGGGAGGGGGCTGGTGTGGGAGTAATAATTTGTTATTTTTTTCACCATCATCATAATTTATTATTTATACCCTGCCCATCTGGCTGGGTTTCCCCAGCCAAATATAATATATTTACATTGAAGAATGACAATGGGAGAGTGTGGTAAATCACTGCCAGTTTTTTTGTATTGGATAGATCGCAGCCTAGTGGAAGCTGGACATGCGTGACTTCATATCAGCTCGGGCAGTGATTAACTTAGAAAAATAATGAAAAACACTTTTGCGTTCTGTTTTTATAGGAATTAACCTCACTGTACCCATTAGGAATGGATCTGGACTTTTGGTTCTTTTCAGAACTATGATTCTACCATTATTCACAATCTATACTTTCTTTTTTTAAAAAAGAGGTGCTTACTATTAGTTAATAGACAATGCTTCAGCTGAATTATAGCTAGGACCAATGGACATTATAGATAGGTAGCCGTGTTGGTCTGCCATAAAGGTAAAGGTAAAGGTACCCCTGCCCGTACGGGCCAGTCTTGACAGACTCTGGGGTTGTGCGCCCATCTCACTTAAGAGGCCAGGGGCCAGCGCTGTCCGGAGACACTTCCGGGTCACGTGGCCAGCGTGACATCGCTGCTCTGGCCAGAGCCAGAGCCAGAGCCGCACACGGAAACACCGTTTACCTTCCCGCTGGTAAGCGGTCCCTATTTATCTACTTGCACCCGGAGGTGCTTTCGAACTGCTAGGTTGGCAGGCGCTGGGACCGAGCAGCGGGAGCGCACCCCGCCGCAGGGATTCGAACCGCCGACCTTTCGATCGGCAAGCCCTAGGCGCTGAGGCTTTAACCCACAGCGCCACCTGCGTCCCTTGGTCTGCCATAGTCAGAACAAAATAAAAAAAATCCTTCCAGTAGCACCTTAAAGACCAACTAAGTTAGTTCTTGGTATGAGCTTTCGTGTGCATGCACGAAAGGTCTTTAAGGTGCTACTGGAAAGGTCTTTAAGGTGCTACTTGAAAGGTCTTTAAGGTGCTACTTGCTCTTTAAGGTGCTACTGGAAGGAATTTTTTTATTTTGTTCTGACAATGGACATTATGTTATCTCTGAAGTGCTAATACAGTGCTAAGTGCTAATCTTTGTAAAAGATTGTGTAGCAGTTGCATGGTAAAGAAATATAACCCAGAGGCATTGGAGAGAGCAGTGGACTGACTTTAGGGTTACTGAGTTGTTGTTTGCAGTTTGGCTTTGGTCAAGTCATTTCGCCTCTCTTTCCTTTGTGAGTAAATGAAAACCCTAGTTTACCTATTCCATTCTTATTACTATTCTGATCAAAGATTTAGTGTCTGGGTGTTGACAGGTATTTAAAGTACATAATTGTGTGTATCCCTGCTGCCTTGACATATGATATCATTTTTTTTATCTAGAGCATTCTTAAAATAATGCATACCTACCTGCTTTTCTCATTTCAGATAACTCTGTGGGAAGAGGTTTGCCTGGAGAAATGGGCCCCAAAGGCCTGACTGGCGATCCAGGTTTTGCAGCTGTTTATCCAGGTCCTCCAGGATTAGATGGTAATCCTGGATTACAAGGATCACCAGGTGTCCCTGGCCCTCCAGGAAGTCCAGGTAGGAACCCAGAACTTTTTAAAGTAATTAACATTAAAAAGTTACATGATAGTGCTGACAATAATATTCTGGGAAATTTCCTATTTAAGCATTTTGAAACTATTTGAAAGACCAGTGAGAATTTTAAATTTTCCACTTGGTAATGAATCCTAAAGCAGAGGAGTTTGGATTTGGATTTGATACCCCGCTTTACCACTACCCGAAGGAGTCTCAAAGCAGCTAACAATCTCCTTTCCCCTCCTCCCCCACAACAAACACTCTGTGAGGTGAGTGGGGCTGAGAGACTTCAGAGAAGTGTGACTAGCCCAAGGTCACCCAGCAGCTGCATGTGGAGGAGCGGAGATGTGAACCCGGTTCACCAGATTACGAGACTACCACTCTTAACCACTACACCACACTGTCTCTCAGTGTGAAGGAACAAGACTTTTCTGTTTTGTACTGGTTGCATGGACTGTTGCATGTCAAAGCCCCAAGCCACCCCATGAGAATAAAGACATACGGACACAGAATTTTAGGTTAATGTTAATGGGCAAAATTTAGGCCACAACTTTATTGGTTACAGAATGTGAGCGGGGAGAGGGAGGTCCAAGATGGCGGCGAAGGTAGTTACCAAGTAATTTCGCTTATCCTTATCAAAGTTTTAAGTGGTTTTAAGCGGTTTTTATCCTCCCTTGTTTTTATCCGTGAGTTTTAATGATCTACTGGCTGTGCTGGCTGTCTTTTAATATCCCGCCACTTGCGTTATCTTTGTTCTCTTTTTATCTGGGTTGCTCCGACGCCCCGGACTCGCCGCCACGGCTGCCGCCGCCTCCCTAACTGGGAGAGATAAGTGAAAGGTTCTACTGGGAATAAATCCTCTGCCCTGTCGACCAGCTCTTTCCTTTAGCTTTTAGTTTACTGCATATTGCGAAGTGAAGCTTGCCCGACTGCTGGAACCGGGCTGTTTCGAAAATCCTAGGAACAAGGAAGAGGGGAAGGAAGAGGCTTGAACTGGCTGCCTTACTGTGAGTAACTTTATGGCACCACTCTCCTGGGAGTGGTAGTATGCTTGTGAGGAAGACTAAAGGATTTAATGAGCTCCCCAGCACAGTGCCCACGACGGTTCTCCTGCAAAATTGAGTTATGGGCCATGGAAAATGCCCAAGAGACTCTGACGAGGCATTACCCTCTCCGAGGCCTAAGCAATTAAGGAAGGGTTCACCTAAAGGAGGGAGAGGCCCCGAGGAATGTACCTACTCAATAGCAACTCAAAATCGTTTCGATCCTCTAACTGCCCCTGAAACAACATCAGAAGATGAGGCCCCTGAGACGTTACAAATTGGAAACGCTAATGGTAACACAAATGGGGGTGGTCCCTATCCGAAGGAGGAGTTGGTAGCCGAATCGGACTGCTCAGGATGCGAGCAACTCCATCTAATAATTAGAACTCTAAACTGTATATTTAAGAGAATTGACGGCCTATCCTCTCAGCTGCATAGCCTTCAGCAAAAACTGGATGACCAGCCGGCACAGACAGCCCAAGATGGGGCAGTAGATGTTCCAGTACGCCAGCAGAAAGCTCCACCAAACACTGATCGTATGAAGAACTGCAAATACAATCTCAACCCCGCACTGAATCGCCAATCCCTGACTCTACATCCAAGGAAGATTTCCCTAACCTTCCGGGAAAGGGACCTAAGTTGGACAACGTTACATGGGACTAAAGAGCACCTCAGATGGCTTCTAAAACTTGAGACATCACAAATAGATCTTTGTGCTGTGCTTCCCTTAGTCCGCCAGAACAGATATCAGAGAGTGATGCTGGCTTTCCACTCTGCAAAAATTCCCTCTTATTATTAAGCAAAAAGTTTTCTTGAATAATCTTGGTATTTTTCCAATGAGAGTTTTCATGGGTTCCATAATTAGACCCCTCCTATCGGAGGGATTAATCAAGGAGACGGTACAACCTTCCCGCCCTGAACCACAAAAGAGGGCTGAGCTGTACACCCCATGTCTGGGCCAGTCTCATAGTACCTCCACTCCTACAACGAAACACTACGAGTGTGCCAGTAACTCTTTGACACCCCAGGAGGAAAGAGAGCTTATCGCCTCCTTTGGAGAGTTACCAGCAATGGAACAACAAGAAATTATAAATAGGCTGGATTTACTTAAACTTCAGCTCCTAAGTATCGCCTGCAACAGAGTTCCTACGAATGATACCCACTCTAATTTAGCGGTGCCATGCCCCATGGAGGTGGAAACAACAACTCCCCAATACCCAGCATATAAGGTGCCTTCTGCAGTGGATGGGAAGGTCTCACTGCTGGAGGTAGACTCTTCTCCTCCCCTTCACGCTGGTAACTCATCCTTGCTTTTAATAGACTTATCTGTTCCCTCTGTGATTAACCGATCAAAGAATGGAACTCAGGATAACACCCCCCTGGATAAATCGTTGTCCCTTCACCCCTCCATGCCGGACTTGGAATCAACATACATCGAAGACCATCCACGTCCTGAGACGGTAGTGGCCACTTCAAGTCAGGCTTCTCCACCAAAAATCCAACAATTATCTGAGGAAGACACCACAGTGTCGAGAGTCACCACAGAGTGGACTGAAGACCCAGCAGGACACATAAATCAAATGATCACAAGTGGATCGGCTAGATCCCCACAGAGGACGGCTCCAGCAGTCTTGGCAGGAGCCTCTTCAGAGCCTAGTTGGGCCCGACAGCTAAAAACGCCAAATATTATCTCTACTCACCAGGATGCTAACTCTCTTCTGCCCCCCCAAATTCTGGCCCTCGCAATTTGATCGTGCCACAACCGGCTCGCACCAAAGCAAAAGACTCACCACAACCGGCGCACACCAGAGCAAAAGACTCACCACACCAGGACGACAACTCCCAGCAAAGGAAAATAACGGACTTCTTTAAGGGAGCGTCCTTGCCGCTTAAGAGCCCCCCACAAGAATTTAAATGACGGTTAACCGGACAACCCAGAAAACCACCAATATCGATCCTCTGTTGGAACATCGCTGGCTGGTGTAGGAAAAAATGTGATCCAGAATTCCAGTCGTATATCAACTCGTTGCATATCATTCTATTGCAAGAAACTTGGGAGGAGGGTGAAATTGTCATAAACGGATTCGACCTACTATCCCTTCCAGCTTGCCCCTCCCAGAAAGGAGGACGGCCGAAAGATGGTCTAGTTATTGGTATCTCACTGAAGTTGCATTTCAAATTTTCATTAGTTTTGACTGCTCCCCCTTATGCTTTATCTGGGTTGATGTTGGGGGGGAAAGTATCACTGCTAATTTCCAATGTCTACCTCCCGCCAGGGGGTTCGTCCCTTGAACTGCATGATAGATGGGAAATATTAGAAGATCATTTAGTATCATGTAGAGTCAAATATCCCAATAGCCAATCCCTAATTGGTGGTGACTTTAACGCACGTATAGCAGCAAATTGGGTCAATTTAACTAAAGCTAAATGGTGGACTACTCCATGCCTCGACAATTATGATTTGAGACATGCCTTAGCGAGAGCCTCAAAAGACTCTAAAGTAAACGAAGCTGGAGTACTTCTTTACCAAATGGCTATTCGCTTAAACCTAGTACCTCTGAATGGTTGCTGCCCTCCTGATATACCGGGGGAGTATACCCACCTAGGCATAAAATCAAACAGTGTACTAGATTACCTTTTAGCCTTGAGTGACCTGATTTCGAAAGCTCTCTCTTTTAAGATTGGCAATATTCAGTTCAGTGACCACCTCCCACTTGCTGCTACGTTTGACCTAGAATGGCATGGGGACGAGCACAGTCATCCAACTCAATTAGATACTAACGCAGAAAACCCAGTAGAGGGTACCAATACGGCATTACGAGTGAAGGGTATAAAGTGGTCTGTAACGCAGGCTCAAAAATATTCTGAATTTTTTCAGCAGGAGATTATACAAACCTATTCAGCCCTTGGCAAAACCTCATATGCACACGATCAAACTATTAATCTATTTGCCAATCTGTCGAATGACCTTACGTCATTCTTTACTGTTCCAACCCACCAGATAAATAGGGCCCACTCCAAGACAGGTGCACCGTGGTTTAACCGTAATTGCAAACAAGCCAAACAACATCTCTGTGCTATTTATAATGATTACAAATCCTCAGGGGCGACTACGCTTCCCAAGGAGTACTATCAGGCAAAATCAGCTTACAAATATGTGCAAAAAAAGGCCAAACAGGAATGGCAACTGAACCGCTGGCAAGCACTTATAGCTGCCTCAAGTACCCGTAATTCCCGAAAATTCTGGCTCTTGGTTAACAGGAAATCTAAAAGATACCCCCTAACAGTTATTCCTGCCCCAGTCTGGGAATCCTTTCTAAGGAACTATTTTGCTTTACCAGACCTTGGTGCTGATGCAGTCGATGGATTCTGTGGGTGTCTCCCTCTCTGGCCACCCACTGATCCGGAAGAAATCCACGGACTCATTTCTAATCTTAAAAGCGGAAAAGCCCCCGGTCCTGACCTAGTCCCGGCGGAAGCTATAAAACTTCATGCAGACTGGTGGGCGAAAACCCTGGCCGCTACTTTTGATGCTGTAAACAACAGTGGGGAGGTACCAAGAATATGGAAAGATGCGATTATTGTTCCAATTCATAAAAAGGGCTCGACAGATGACCCGGGAAATTACAGGAATATCAGCTTATTGTCATTAATTGGGAAAATATATTCACGGTTCTTGTTAACTAAGCTTACTAAGTGGGCCGAAGTGAACAACTTGATTGGGCCTGAACAGGCTGGCTTTAGACCGAATCAGTCAGCGGTTGACCATGTCTTAGTTTTATACAACCTTGCCCAGAAATATTCCTCCCCAAATAGAGGCCAACTTTGTGCGGCCTTTATTGATTTAAAGGCCGCTTTTGACAGCATCCCTAGAGGATTACTTTGGGGGAAATTAGCCCGATGGGGAATAGATAAAAGACTTCTGTGGCTCATAACTAAATTGCATGACGGATCGGCCGCTAGGGTGAGAATCACTCCGGCCGGCGACCTCTCAAATTCAGTAACTATCAATAGAGGTGTTCGTCAAGGATGTATCCTTGCTCCGACCCTTTTTAATCTATTTATAAGTGATATGAGGGCGCCTCTGATAGATTCTCAAGAAACGATCCACGCCCCCCATCTTGCCCAATACTGTTGCCCCCTTCTACTCTACGCAGACAACGCAGTGATCTTATCCTTTTCAAGAGTTGGCCTCAGGAGGGCATTAAAAATTTTCGATGTTTACTGCAAATCAAATTTTCTTACAATTAATCATGTTAAGTCCAAAGTCCTAATCTTCACCAAGAGTCGAAAAATCTATAATTGGAGAATAGACGGAAAAGCTATTGACCAAGTCTTTAAATTTCAGTACTTGGGAGTCCTTCTCCAACACAACATGGGCTGGAAGGTCCATCTTGCATATGTATTAAATAGAGCTAAAGCCCTTTCCTTTGCGCTACTGCGTTTTTTCTTTTCAGATGGGGCTTTCCATATTCCATCAGTGTTAAAAGTTTTCAAGGCAAAGGTGATCGCAACAATATCATAAAGGTAAAGGTAAAGGTACCCCTGCCCATACGGGCCAGTCTTGACAGACTCTGGGGTTGTGCGCCCATCTCACTTAAGAGGCCAGGGGCCAGCGCTGTCCGGAGACACTTCCGGGTCACGTGGCCAGCGTGACATCGCTGCTCTGGCGAGCCAGAGCCGCACACGGAAACGCCGTTTACCTTCCCGCTGGTAAGCGGTCCCTATTTATCTACTTGCACCCGGAGGTGCTTTCGAACTGCTAGGTTGGCAGGCCCTGGGACCGAGCAGCGGGAGCGCACCCCGCCGCAGGGATTCGAACCGCCGACCTTTCGATTGGCAAGCCCTAGGCGCTGAGGCTTTTACCCACAGCGCCACCTATGGGGGTCCTTTGTTAATCTAACCCATTTGGAGGTAATCCAAAACCAGCTTCTAAGAAGGTTGCTAAAATTACCCAGGTGTGTAAGCAATACTACTATACGACTGGAACTAAATGTTACATCTTTAGAAACCACATTATGGAAATGCATCCTCTGTTACTGGTTGGCATTATGGCATAAACTTCCAAATCTCCACTTGATACAGTGTCTCTGGAGAGATGACTTCCCTAGCCCCTGGGCAAAAATAATACATGGGAAACTTGTGTCCCTCGGACTATCTCCATCTGAACTATTAAAATTGGATTTAACCTCTGCCAAGAGAATTATAACTCACAAATTAGAGGAGATGGATTTACAATTTAATATTGCGACAGGTGGTGGCACTTGTTCGCCGATAAACCTTGGCTTAACACCACCAACGAAACTTCCATCTTATTTAACTACCTTATCTGTGGTGACGCATAGGTATGCCTTTATAAAGGCTAGATTCAATGTTTTCCCATCAACAGTAACAGACTTTCCAACGGACAGATCTCACTCCTCTGCGACTGTAAAAGTGGATCTATAGAATCGTTATATCATATAATCTTCTGTTGTCCATTACATTCGGCTTCAAGGTCCAAGTTTCTGGCCCCATATTTATCGAGAATTGCTGATGAACCTCAGGAAGCCCAAATAATATACCTATTAAACGACGAAGATACAAGTAGATCCCTTGCAGTCGCTAGATACCTGATTAATGTTTTATTTCAAAAGAGGAGAAATGGAGCACTGTATGACTGACAGCTTAGCTAAACTTAAGAACCATTAATAAGTGCCAGAACCAAGACGCAGACCCCCCAAAATCTGATGGATTTGAATTGCGGTTTACATAGAGGGAGCTTATTGTGTATAGTGTTTACTTAATTGAAGTAAAATTGGTTTTATATGGGTGTTTTAACTTGGAACTGTTTAAATTGTATTGTTTATGGATAAATTTGGATGTATTGTTTTCGTTATGGGCCAATGGCCGCAATAAATCTAACCTGAATCTGTGAGCGGCATTGGCATCAACTGACTATATCTGACTCCTTCCCTCCTTGCAGGGAGTCTGGTAAGGGTAAGCCACCAGTAGGGGGAGCCCTGCCGATGTGGATCGACTCAAGCATCCCCTGGGTTCCCGCTAGAGTTGTGGCATGCCCCTAGCCCCTCCCTGGGCTTCGGAGGAGATCCACACCCCAGGATTCCTTTAACGGAATACCCTTGAGCACGGGAGGGGCAGGTGATGGTCGCACCTCCCCTCCCCCCCCCATTGCTATTCCAATGCCTGAACGTCACACAAACCCAAAGCTCGGCGCCAATACCCTCACACCTGCAACCAACCTTTTATGCCTTTGATAATATTGGCCAACTAAACATTTTCGCCATCAGAAAGATGAACGCCAACTGCACGGTAAAGGGCCTCGTTGTAAACAATTCCTGGGTGGCAAATCACCTCAGGCAGGCAGGCAAGCAGGCTCAGGACAGACTGGGCAGCGGTCCTGGGTGTCCCTCTCTCACTCCTCCACACATGCCCTCCCTCTTAAAGTGGGATGCTCCCCACTCTATGTCACTTATGCATGCGGAGACAATATTCCCCCCTCCCATAATTTTTCTTGAGATTTAAAATTGAGATTGAATAAACAAAAATGGATATTCCAGACATATTGAACACCACAGTGCCTTTAAAGGAAGGCCATTTCAGATAGATGCTGGTGGTGCAATGCTGATAATGCTTCTTTGAGGCGATATATAAATTAATAAATAATAATAATGATGATATCGGAGTGTTTTGTGTGTTTTTCTTTCTGTGGATGCCCACACACTTCTAAATTATATTCATATGATTTGGAGACTTAACAAATGGACAAAAGTGGATTCCTCAAAGCCCTGTGTTTGCAAAGAGACTTTGAGACTGGGAGAGTAAATACTCACCATCTACTACTCAGTGGTCTGGTGATCTCACCGCCCTTTCTACATATTATAATAGTCAATCTAGTTTGGATACCTATTATATGGACTGCTTATATTGACCCGTACTGCATATTTAATTCAGGACTAATTGATTTTGTTTATTGTTAAAATGACCTAATGATGTTGCTTTATTTCCCTTCTTGTTACATTTGCAAAATCTAATAAATAAATGATCCCATTCTACAGATACTTCTGTTGCAGTGAAGGGTCTTCCAGGGTTTCCTGGTCCTCCAGGAAACCAAGGTTACCCAGGACCACGAGGGCAAAAGGGGTTGAAAGGTAAGGCACATGTGGACTGGTGCTTTCATGTGTTGTCTGCTATGGATTGTCATGAAAGGGAGAGGCTTAATTTGCACAATATCCTGAGACCAGACAACTTTTCTCCTTGATTAGGAGTCTTGTACTATCCCTGTCTCAGCCTTCCTCATTTAAAACCTTTCTTTAAAAAACCCTTCTTCTCTACACATCAGCTATGCTGGTCCACAGAGCTGGACTGCCTTTCTGACTCTTGCACAGAAGCCAAAGGGACATGTCTAAGGTGGGGAGTCGCCTGAATCAGCTTTGCTGCTCCATTGAGCCACGTCGGGAAGCCTCTTCCCAGCATGTCAGCGGAGCTTGTCAAGGAAGCCGCTCAAGCCAGAGGTACAGTGTAGCTTGCACAGCTGACGTGTGAGAAAGCAGTGGCTTCTGCGCTACCTCACACATCAACTGCTAAGCAGGGAGGTCTTCTGCTCACGAGGAGACCCTCCCCAGAGCTTGAAGAGGATTTCCTCTTTGGGCTCTTGGAAGGGTCTCCTCGCAGACCAGGAATCTCCAGGGTGCTCCCCATTTCCAGGATCTACTTCCAGGTTCCAGCACCGACTGTCGTCTGTTTTTCAGATGTGAGAAATACTGTGAGTGAGGCCGTTGGATTTACTATTTAGGGGGGTTGATTATTTATAGTCAGATTCGGTTAACAAACCCTGCCCAGTGGGGTTTCCCCCCACTCTTCTTGGGGGTTGGGGGTCAACAGAACTCCCAGAACAGCACATAAGGGGAGGAGAGGGCAGGTTGTTTCATCAGGCCAGCAGAAATGCTTGCACTGATGGAGTAATCTGCTTAGTGCTGTGTTGAAGACCTCCCTCTGTTTGTGACTAATGACTGTATTTATGCCAATTGTTTATGCCGCTTGTAATTTGCCATGTGACCTTATTGGGGGAGGTATAAATTTTAACAATAAGTAAAGGGTAATGCTGAAATAATTCATAATTCAGGACCCAGAAACCCCTGAAATCTCAATCCCATCTCTAGATTGCCTTATTTTCAGGAGACAAACTTTTTTGCAGCCTGAATAGTATTTGCCTGTGTGGGACAAAGATTTGAACCAATTCAATAGTACTATTAGTAGTAAAAGAAGAAAAAGAAGAAGAGGAGAGATGTTTCTTCACTTCTTGTCATCTCCCCAAAATAGTTCCCCCCCAACATACAAATAGAGATCTATTCAACTTGCCATGGGATTCCAGATACAAGTTTTCAAAGTTAACATGTTCTGGATCTGGTCAGAACCCTAAATGTTCAAATAGCAGGTCAAAGTTGTTATCCTTATGCACCCATAAATTGAATCGGATAATTCTGAATAAACATTAATTGAATCGGATAATTCTGAATAAACATTAAAGGTTTTGCTATAAAATTCCTGTGAATGGGGTTGTTATTGTGAATTTGCCTTACAGACTTGACAAAGATGTGTGAATAGCCTAGGATTTGTTTCAATAGGTACTGTCAGAGCTGCCTCCAGGTCCCAGCTCACAGAGGACCAACGCTAGGCTGTAGTTATGTACAAAAGTCTTTATTGAGATTCAGTTTCCATTTTAAAGCCGCAGCGTGCAGCTCTACGTCTCGACCTTAGACCGGCGAAGTCCCGTCTGAGTCTCCTCCCCTTCCACACCAGTTTAAGACTCTCGCCTTGCTCCACCTCTTCCTAAGTTCCTTTCTCCTCTGGGCCCTCCTGCCCGCTAGGGTCTCATCCTTCCTGGACTCCTCTGACGCTGACCCTGACGATTCTTGCCCCTCCTTCCGGCGGGCTTTAGGACCTGGTTCCCTATCCGGGCTACCTTCTGTGCCGCTCGCCTGTACCTTTGAACTTGGCGCGCGCGCCCAGCCTGCAACTTTCCTCTTGACCGTTAACTCGCTCTCCGATGGAGGCGTGGTCAACCCTGACTCATCTTCTCTCGCTGGTGGTGCATATGTGGGCTCTGACACCTGGGACTCCTCCCCCCCACTGCGCTCTGGTGGGGAAGCTGGTCCTGATTTCCAACTGCTGCTCTGGGAGTCCCCGCTGGCCCCTTGCTTCTGGGGTGTCCCCCTTGGGTCGCCCCTTGCCCTGCCCATCGGCGCCCCCTTCTGTGAATCTTCCGATTCGCTGGAGAGGCTCATGGAATCTATCGGGCTGCTGTCATATTCTCCTACGCTGCCCTCGGATTGCTCCCCCTCGCTCTCCATCTCCTCTCCTCCCTGCGCTCCCGCTGAGTCCCTGACAGGTACCAATTGTTAGAAGATGCTTTTTGATACAGGAAACTCTGCTATGTTCTGATTATCTGTTGTTATATTTTAAAGACAGTCAGGAGAGCTAGACTTCTTCAAGAAGGGAGATTAGTGTTGTAGGATTAGGAGTTTGGACAGGAGAAAGTTAATGGAGCCAGAAAGACAGTTATAATTCCCTTAATAGTTGGTGGCAACCTTACCAGAACATATTTTATTAGGGGAACTATGGGTAAAATGGCCCAAGAAGGCTGGAAAAAGGAAAAGAGAAATATTTCCTATTCCACCACCACCCCACTAGTCAAAGGAAGGGGTAAGCTACTTCTGAATGAAGAACAATAGAGGCCTGAGAGGGAGACAGAGAGAGCTGAGCTGAATTTTTAGACTCTGCAATCTAACAGCATTCAAGGATGTGGGGCATTTCTCTTGAGAGCTGATTTGATTCAAAGTATTGAATCCCCTTGCTCAGTCCCTGCTCCTGCCAACCTAGCAGTTTGAAAGCACGTCAAAGTGCAAGTAGATAAATAGGTACTGCTCTGGCGGGAAGGTAAACGGTGTTTCTGTGCATTGCTCTGGTTCTCCAGAAGCGGCTTAGTCATGCTGTCCACATGACCCGGAAGCTGTACGCCGGCTCCCTTGGCCAAGAAAGTGAGATGAGCGCTGCAACCCCAGAGTCATCCACGACTGGACCTAGTGGTCAGGGGTCCCTTTACCTTTACCTATTTAGTTATACATTCGCAAATAAGCTTAAGCTAGAGGCCCAGAGGGTGGCAACGGACCTTTTCTGCAGTTGCTCCCTGCTTGTGGAATACTCTCCCCGGCCATCAGGCAAAAACTTTCCTCTTCAACCAGGCCTTTGACTGATGACATCCAATGCCTTTTTAAATGTGTTGTGGGAGTTAGGATTATTGGTTTGTTGTTGTTCTTATTTATCAACAACAACCATAATTGAAGAAAACAAACTCGTATATCATTTTGTAATAAGCTTCTAGTGATCTGTTACCAAATGAAGGCAAAACCACTCCTGGGTAATCACTGCAGTGCTTGGAGAAGTGGTTTGCATGTATCAAGGTGGATGCACTGTAAATTCTGCCTCTTTTACAGGGAAACATTATCTTAGAGATTTTTTGTAATTTACAGGAACAAGAGTGACTTCTTTTTTCATTGTTTTTATTGAATGTTAATATAAGCAAACAAGTTACAGAAAAAAGAAATGAAATGCTTTTGCTTTTAATTATAAGTTGTCACCATTGTCAGTAAAGAAGTATAGGATGCAGCAATGTGATTTATTGAGGCAATGATAAAACATAAGGAAGTGTAGACTAATTGATACCAAAGTTCCCATGGTAGAAATTACCACATTTTTTTTTCAAAAAAGAAGGTAAAAAATAACCTTAAATTATAGTAAATCCAGACACTGACGAAGCCCTCTGGTCCCTGAGGACCAAAGGCAAAGAAGCCGAGCTTGAGCGCTTTAACCCCTGCTGCTCACTCTTAGCTTCTACAATATGCTTTCAAGAGGGCAATTCTTAGGTCTCCTTCTCTGAATATTGTTTTGCAGGAGAGCCAGGAGATTGTAAATGTGCTGAAAGTACCGAACGAAAAAGAGGCCCTGCTGGGCAACCTGGTCCACCAGGATTTCCAGGTCCAATGGGGCCGGTGGGGAGAAAAGGAGACCCTGGTGATCAAGGCCCACATGGACTGCCTGGCTTTCCTGGCTCAAAAGTATGGCATTTATGTTGTAACACCTTTTTTCCATATCATTAAGTATGTTTCTTATGCAATTTATTTAAACAAATGTAGATTTATTTTGATTAGGTATATATGCCATCGTACCACAAAAAAAATCTCAATTTCACTTATTTAGGAAGGGTCCAAGCATCATTTTGGGAGCATAACACAAACTTGTCACGTGGGTCCATTTGCACACACATATGATGATCCCATTTGTACAATATTAATGAGTCATGAAAGGAATGACAGAATGACAGAGTTGGGAGGAGCCTCAAAGGTCATCTAGTCCAAGCTCCTGCTGTGCATGACTAAAGCATCTGTGACAGGTGGCCATCCAGCCTCTGCTTAACAGCCTCCAAGGAAGGAGAGTACACCACATTCCAAAGTAGTTGGTTCCACTGTCAAACGGTCCTTACCATCAGAAAGTTATTTCTGATGTTTAGTCACAAACACTCCTTGCTTGAAATTTGCATTAGTTCTTAATTATTTTGTTTTAATCTCTTTTAATTACTGAGGATACTTTTGGTGTGTGTGTTTGTTTGTGTGTGATAATTCTTTTTTCAGTGCTCAGGCCAGTTTTTGGAATATTGTTTGCTTTTGTATGGACAGAGGTGTGGGTATTCTACGTTTTTACACACACTCGGACTAAACCTAGGCCAAGCTAACCATTGCTTTCTAAACTTATTTGTAGCCTTGTGAAATTTTTTTTTCCATACTCTGCCTAATTCCCCTCACCTTTTAAGCATAAATATGATCATACTATAAACCAACTTTATGTGACATAGTCTGCCTGCAACAGAGCAATTACTTCTCTCACACACATACAGACACAGGAAATTGATGTTGCCTCTTCATCCTTTCACTCTGAAACCTATTTTCTCTGCATCTTGTCAAAAGGGTTATTCCTTTTTCTTGCAAGAGGAAACGGGTTTACCCTTACACTTTTGTATGTTACTAATATGACTAACTTAATTCTCATAATCTTGACTATTAGGGATTGCCTGGTGTACCTGGGCCACCTGGACAACAAGGGCCAAAAGGAGATTTGCGATATGTTACCACAAGAGGTATGGCCATAGCTCTGCATTTCAATTTATTTTTATTTCTGCAAACGTACCACATTTAGCAGCAGTATATTTCCTATACGAGTTGTGTTTCACTTAGGTGCTAAAGGAGACCAAGGAATTCCAGGAATTCCTGGATATAAAGGAGAAGATGGTTTGCCAGGAAGAGACGGCACAGATGGTTTACCAGGACTACCTGGGCTTCCGGTAAGTAACCACTTCACCTTCTTCTTATCAATGTGACAAAGAAGAGAATTCTTTGAATTCAGGGATGAATTGCAGCTGTTTGCTGGTCTAACACTCCTCATTCATCATCGCTAACCATTGCAAATGTCCTTTCTGTGGTGACTCTGGAATGCCCTCCCCAAAGAGAAATGCCTGGTGCTGGCATTACAATATTTTTGGCACCATGCTCTTTGCCCAGGCATTTTAGGTTGTATTTTGAAATTTTTCCCTATTCTACTCCTTCGTTTTACGGGTTTGTTTTAGCTTACCTCTTACCTTGCTGTATATTGTTATATTTATTTGTTTAATTTTTAAGAAATATTTTAAATAAAGGATAAACAACATCTGACGAGCCACTGTTTCCTCTATATTAATAGGTCACATTGAAGGCCATTTGATATTCAGACATGGTCAAAATAGATCTATGTAGTGCTGGTGTAACACGGTGGTTTCTCTCATATCCTTGGCATAGCAGTAGGTACTTCCTATACTAAACATTAATGTGCTTCAGACTCAGTATGTTGTTCATGAGAGCATAAAATCAGTCCTGTGCACAAATAGTCTGTAAGAGCTCAATTGTTCGGTGTTGCGGCAGCGACACCTTGGGACTTCCTGCCTGTTGATATTAGGCAGGCACCTTCACTGCATTTTTTTAGACAGCCTACCCAGGTGTTTGGAAAGTTTAATGAGCTTTAATTTTAGTCTCTTCTACTGCAGTTTTAACTTTCTGTATGTTTTAAATTATAGTTGTAATTTTTTAAGGGATTGTTTTATTGTTTTATCTTTTTTGAGGTTTTTTTCTTCAATCAAGCAGTGTAAAATATATGAAATAAACAAAGCATATCCTGTTTCCAACAGGAGGCCAATTGTACCTGACTATCTTAACCAATAACCTACTCATAACACTGTCTTATATTCAGTGTTGTTTTTGAGACTCAAATATAATGTTAGCCATCATGACCTCTATTGGCACAGAATTCTACAACTTTGCTTGTAAGGCCTAACTAACCTTGTAGATTCAGGTAAGTAGCCATGTTGGTCTGACACAGTCAAAATAAATAAATAAATAGTCCAGTAGCACCTTAGAGATCAACTAAATTTGTTCTGGGAATAAGCTTTCATGTGCATGCACACTTCTTCAGATATTCTTCAATATTTTTTTTTATTTAACCTTGTGGAGCCTTTGAGAGTGTCAGCAGATATATTGATAGAGGTATTCTAGTAAACATTGTGTACTTGGACTTTCAAAAAGCTTTAGATAAAGTGCCTCACTAAAGACTCCTGAGTAAACTTAGAAGCCATGTGATAGCCAGTAAATGTTTAAAGAACAGGAAGCAAACACTGAAAAATGGGCAGTTCTCCTAGTGGAGGGATATGGAAAGTGGAGTCCCCCAGGCATAATCTGCATTGAGATCTGTCAGATGGCAATGGTGGTTGCTTGTGAGTAACCAGTCAGGACTCCGACCTGTCTTTTACAGGTTTTATTTTGATGCAAAACTATTTACAGTATAGAGCCACAAGTTCATGCCTGCCTCAATAGCTAGCAGAATCCGGGAGTGGTTGTTTCCGGGACCTCCCCCAACGTAAGAGCTTCATCACCCCCAGCCTTTTTCTTCCTTCTTTGCATTTTGCACCTCTGCGCAGGGTGGGTGATGGAAGGGGCGTGCTTCCCTCCTGGCCAGCTTGGCCACGAGCGGTGCTGAGGCTCCCAGCAGCATCCTCTGGTCCTTTCCCCTCTTTCCCACTGGAGGTGTGGCTTTCCTCACCACAGGAAGAGGAACTGCTTCACAAGATTTTCAGAGGTTCCCTGTAACCCAAGCCCCTCTGCTTCCCTACCCTGTTCCGATGGCAGTACCCTGACAAGATCATTGCTCCTTAACTTGTTTCTAAATGATCTGGAGTTAGGCATGAGCAGTAAGATGGCCAGGTTTGCTGGTGGCACCAAATTATTCAGTGTGATTAAAAAAAGAGGATTGTGTGGCGCGCCAAAAGAATGTCTCCAGATGGGATAAGTGGGCATTAAAATGGCAAGTGCTATTTAACAGAAGCAACAGTAAAATGAGGCACAAAAATAATTTCACATTTATGAGTCCTAAACTGATGGTAATTGACCTGGAACAAGACTTTGGGATGCTACTGGATAGCTCAGTAAAAATGTCAGCCTTGTGTGCAGCAGCTGCAAAAAAGTTGGATTCCATTTTAGAGATCATTAGGAAAGGGATTGAAAATAAAACTACCAATATTATAATGCTGCTACACAAATCTTGGAATACTGTGTACACTTCTGATTGCTGCATCTGAAAAAAGATATAGTAGGGATGGAAAGTAGATGTTCAGAAAAGGGCATCAAAATAATCAAGGGGCTTGAGCTACTCCCCTATGAGGAAAGGTGGTATGTGGAGCTTTTTAATTTAGGAAAAAAGCACACAAGGAAGGACATGATCGAGGTGTGTACAATTATGTAAGATGTGGGGGGGGGGAAGGATATAGATTAGTTTTTTCCCATCTATTAGTGGCTGCTAGTCATGATAGCTGTGTAGCAGCTGTGGAAGTGGGAGGTCTCTTAATACCAATTGCTGGGGAGCCCAACTGGAGAGAGTGCTCCTGCCCTCACACCCTCCATGTGGGTTTGACACAGCCATCTGAGAGAACATGGTGCTGAACTAGATGGCACTGGGGTCTGATTCAGCAGGGCCCTTTGTGGCTTTAAACTCTGTGGGGCAAAAATATGTTCAAGGACAAGTTTTGTGTTTCAAAGCCACCTCTTGTTAATTTCCTCATGCATAATGCCAAATAATGAATTAACATTCTCACCGTGATTTAGTTTTCATATGCTTTATATGCTTTGTTCTGAGTTAAGGAGAAATACACCCACAGCCAGCATGTCATCAGGCCGTCAACCAGGACTGTAAATATGAGGAGTGGAGGGGTGTTGTGTGTCAAGTACCTGGCCGATTAGAATTAGGCTCAGGGTTGTGTCATGGAATTCTACTCAATATTGTTCCAGAGCAGAACTCCAATGTATAGTTAGCAGAATGAAAACATAAACATGTTTCAGGATTCCCCAAAAATAGACCAGAGAAAATTATATTTCATCGAGCAGAGCTTTACTGCTACTGAAGGCAAATGAGCATAATGATCACAAACCCAATACATTCAGGATTGGCACTGTCCATAAGAAATCCAGTTGCTTCAGACTTCACTTAAACTTGCAATAACTTATGTCTAAATCTTAACACTAAGCATCCTATGTACAGAACACCAGAAGGAAAAGAGATAGAAAGAGAAACCAAAACCCTGGCCTTACTTTTATAGTCAGCATGACCTTGAAGAAGAGATAACAGAACCAGTTTAGGCCTGCTGTACTCAACTTCTCTGAAGGAATAACCCAAACATCATGAACTTTCTGCTTGTTTCTGTCACACAGAGAAGCTTCCAGAACCCTCTTAAATTAATTAGAATAGGAAAGATCTCTACAAATCAGATCAATACTTTCTGTATGAAGAAATACAAACTGACAGGTTGGGCAACCTGTAACACTCTTGATGGTGTCAGACTAATAATATAATAATAATAATAATTTCTACCCCACCCATTTGGCTGGGTTTTCCCCAGCCACTCTGGGCGGCTTCCAACAGATGGTTAAAAATACATTAAAACATCAGCCATTAAAAACTTCTCTAAACAGGACTGGCTTCAGATGTCTTCTATTTCCCCCCCTTTTTTATTTATTTTCCACATTTATAACAAATATAACATATAAAAAACACACATTACAGTACTAAAAACAAAAAAACTAAACAAAAATGTAGACACATAAAACCTAATTTATCTTTCATTGTTAACTGACGTCTTCAAATCCCTCCTAACTGAAATTCATTGTGTCACCTTGTAACAGCTGTCCAAAATCATCTTTCTAATAAAATTAACTCCTTCAATTTACTGTCTTTATCACTTTGCCTTCAGATGTCTTCTAAATGTCATATAGTTGTTTATTTTTTTGACATTCGATGGGAGGGCATTCCACAAGGCAGGCACCATTACCGAGAAGGCCCTCTGCCTGGTTCCCTGTAATTTCGCTTCTCGCAGTGAGGGAACCGCCAGAAGCCCTCAGCGCTGGACCTCAGACTACAATTCCCATCATCTCCAGCCAATAACTTTCTAGGAGGATACCTTGACCAAAGCCGCCAGCATGATAAGCATGAGAAATCTTTCTTTGGAAGATCAGGTAGCATGATCTAAAAACATAAGCTCATGCTTATGGCTCTCTTGTTGCTGGTTGTTACAGTGATTACTGGGTTGAAGAAAGCCAAAATATCCTCTGGTTCAGAATTCTTGTTTAATGCTAGTGAGGCTGCTGAGCAAGTGAAAAATGAAATTTCAGTGCTAAAATAGATTAATACATTGTAAGCAGGCTGAGGTATGTTTCCTTCCCTTGCAGGGTGATGGTGTACGAGGTGAACCAGGGGATCCTGGTGAACCTGGTCCGTTAGGCTCAAAGGGTTTTCCCGGAGAAGAAGGCTTGCCAGGTGTTGGCTTGCCAGGCCCAAAGGGATATCCTGGCCCTCTGGGTGACCCTGGGGTTCCTGGGAGTCCTGGCTTCCAAGGTTCCCCAGGACCTCCAGGCGCTCCTGCTGAAATAGGTATGTATGAACACTAGTCAGAAACTGTGATTGTGTCGCATATAAAATATGGGGATTCTTGAGGTGGGCAGCCTCACCTGCCCTTGCCTCATTGCCATAGGAGTACATCACTGAAAACCTATTAGACTTGGTCTGCTACACAAATTCCTTACTGCCTTCTGAGAACATTGGTTGAGTTATGTCTTCAAAATCTACATAGCTTGTATATTTCTTAGACACCATTTTCTTTCATGTGTTTTGCAACAATTTACTTTTTAATAACGCCCTTCATAAATCAGGTAAAAATTGTGAGGGCCTATGGAGAAGTGCTCTTCAGGCACTTAGGGTTTGTGCTTCCTGTCACTGTTCCCATAAAACATCTCCTCAGGCTGCCACGTGACACATCCACACTGAGGGTTGCATGCTCTGTTGGTGACTTGTGGAAGAAGTCATTTGGTACTTCAGCCAGTGTGATATATCCACAGGGTATATGGAACCCCAGCAGAGGCCTTAGAGATTTCCTGCTCCCAGCAGAACAGCTTCTTCCAGAATCCTCAGTTAAGGGGGAAACTCCTCTGCCACACAGTTCAAAGTAGCAAAGTATTCACTGTCTCCAGACACTAGACAAATCGAAACACTGCTATCTACCATATACTGTTCTCCTGGTCTTTGAAATAAAGATGCGTATGCACAGAGAGATCCTCTAACACTATCACCATGTTAGCTAACACTGCTGCATAAAACCCACAGCCTCTTCCCTGACTTTCACAGATTCAGAGTCAGACCCTGACATCAAACAGGACAGGACATAGGCAAGACGTAATGAAAGCAATGCCCTAGAGACTGTTATACCTACACGTAGGCATATTTCCTGAACCAATGGGAGGGTGAATGACTCAACCTCACTGATATTGCTGCAGTGACCCAGTGCACCTGGCACCCTGATCTCAGAACATCCAGATATCTCTCATATTCACCCAAGTGTCAGGCCCTGACTGGACACTGAGGAGTGGGCACCACGAGATGTCTCACTCTGTAGACTTAGAAGGCCAATTCATGACTGTTTATTTTATTTTCCAACAAAGCTGTATACTCTTCTCCGCTGCTGCATGTATTTCCAGCAAATTCAAAAATCAAAGGCAGTTGCTGGCATGCCATGGAACAGTTATGGCAATCCCATTTCATGGGATAGAACTGCAGGTGGATAATGTTGTTCTTGTATTTTATTCTGTGAACTGCCCTGAGATCTTTTGATGAAGGGAGGTCTATAAATTTAATAAATAAAATATAATTAAATAAATACATTCTGTGGAACAGTCCCGTTTATTTATTTTTATTTTTAATTATTAAAGTTATACTACCCATCTTCTGAAGGTCTCAGGGTGGTTCACAAAATAAACAAGTTTATTTCAAAAGATCACTGCAGATACAGTTGGTGGGTTGAACATTGCTGTTTCTGGTCATAATTTAAGAAATCCAAATTTCTTTTGTTCTAATTTTTTATATTTCAGATTGTGGACAGACAGTCAAAGTCTTTTTCAGAGGTAACAGAACTGAGCCAATTCAGTCAGGTAAAATATGATAATTTAAAAATGTAAATTTGTATGCAAAATTTGTGATTCTGAATGATAACAAGAATTGTATTTTGAAGAACTTAATGCAAACTGAAGAGGGTTTTAATTTGACACTCCAATTTTTTTTTAACAAAATGTATTACAATGCAACTGTTGAAAACTCCAGTGAGTAGCATTATACAACTTCATTCATCTTACTATTTTGCATCCAGTCAAATCAAGCTTTTAGTAGGCAGCCCAGTCCATTGCCACGTCCTCTCTGTCTCCTTCACATGTTACCTGATATGCCAGATTCCTTGACCACCAACACCATCTGTCCTCCTTCCTTCCAGAGGACACTAGATAGTTTTTGCCCTTAGTTTTGGACGGTATTGCTGCTGAGTAAAAGGTTGCACAAACACAGGGGTGAAACTAGGCTTAATTCACCTGAGTCAAAGACCCAGTTTTGTGCTTACCGCTTCCTGTCTCTGACCACCCCCTGCCCCACCCCCCTGCTTATGGACACTGGAACCCTGATCATGTTGTTAGGCAGGATGTAAAACCCTAGTGAACCCTGACTGACAGTGGCCTAAAGGAGCTCTTCTGCAGTGCAATTTCACTCTTTCACTCTTCCTGACTACCTGAAAGCTAAACACAGAGCATGACTCACAGGAAAGCTGCTGTGTATTCAGTCATTTCCAACAATTGGTTTTGCTGTCCCTGAGCCCACAGAGGAAGGGATTCCTAAATGATGACTCGGACACAAAGACCCAAAAGCTTTTATGAAAACCCAATCATAGGCCACAGTTGCTTGGGATGCTAAAAGCAGACTTCAAGCCTGGCAGACTTGGCTTTCTACTACAAGCTTGAGGCCTACTAATGACCAGGGGCAAAAGAAAGGCGGTTCAGTAGAGGAGAAGGCAGCAAAATCATTAGAATTTAGGAACAGGGCACCTCTGAGCTCAACTTCATTTTTATTTTTTTAAAAATATTTATTAAGGTTTTACACAACAAAACAAACATCACAATCAGGAAAAACAAAGGAAAAAAAGACGATCGAAAACAACACAGTTTAACAATGAAAAAAAAAGAAAAAGAAGAAGTAATCAAAAAGAAACAAAAAAAACAGAGAAAAAATTATTTGTTACTTACTATCTTTATAAGCCTCTTTCCTGACTTCCTCACATCTCCCTTTTCTGTGTTCCCCTTTACACAATCAAATTCAGCAATTCCCTACCCTCTTTCCAATCTTATTCAATATTATACATTTCAACCTATTTATGCCTTTAGTTTCCTTTACTTTTAAAACCATTTATCACATGTTTTTTATAACTTAATCCTTTGTATCATTTGTTTGATCTCGACATAATAATACTCTGGTCTTACCCCTTTTTTTCCTTCAAAACATTTTTACATATTTCTTTTTACCATGTCACTGATGCCCTATTCTCTTTATAACCAACCTCATTTTAACATTCAAACATTTTACAATGCTTTTGGAGATATTCTTTGAACTTCTTCCAGTCCTCTTCCGCCGACTCTTGTCCCAGGTCTCGGATTCTGCCAGTCATTTCTGCCAGTTCCATATAGTCAATCACTTGCATCTGCCATTCTTCCAGGGTGGGCAAATCTTGTGTCTTCCAATACTTTGCGATGAGTATTCTTGCTGCAGTTGTTGCATACATAAAGAATGTTCTGTCTTTCTTTGGCACCAATTGGCCGACAATGCCCAAAAGGAAGGCCTCTGGTTTCTTAGGAAAGGTAAACTTAAATACCTTTTTTAGTTCATTATAGATCATTTCCCAGAAGGCCTTAACCTTTGGGCATGTCCACCAAAGGTGAAAGAATGTTCCCTCAGTTTCTTTACATTTCCAGCATTTGTTGTCAGGCAGGTGATAAATTTTTGCAAGCTTGACTGGGGTCATGTACCATCTATAGATCATTTTCATAATATTTTCTCTTAAGGCATTACATGCCGTAAACTTCATATCAGTGGTCCACAACTTTTCCCAGTCAGCAAACATAATGTTATGACCAATGTCCTGTGCCCATTTAATCATAGCTGATTTAACTGTTTCATCCTGAGTATTCCATTTTAGCAGCAAGTTGTACATTCTCGAAAGTATCTTAGTTTTAGGTTCTAACAATTCTGTTTCTAATTTCGATTTTTCCACCTGGAAGCCTATTTTTTTATCCAAGTTAAAGGCCTCTCTAATTTGATAATAGTGTAGCCAGTCTCGCACTTTATCTTTTAGTTTCTCAAAACTCTGCAATCTCCATGTGTCTCGGTCTTGTTCTAGTATCTCCCAATATTTCGGCCAGTTGGCCTCCATATTGAGTTTTTTCAGAGCCTTAGCCTCCATAGGTGATAGCCACCTTGGGGTCTTGTTTTCCAATAAGTCTTTATATCTTGTCCAGACATTAAACACAGCTTTCCTGACAATATGGTTTTTGAATGCTCTATTAGCTTTTACCTTGTCGTACCACAAATATGCATGCCACCCAAAAGCATTGTTGAACCCTTCCAAATCCAAAATGTCAGTATTCTCAAGAAGTAGCCAATCTTTCAACCAGCAGAATGCTGCTGATTCATAATACAACTTCATGTCTGGCAGGGCAAACCCCCCTCTTTCTTTAGCGTTGGTCAATATTTTAAATTTTATTCTGCTCTTTTTGCCCTGCCAGACAAATTTAGAAATATCTCTTTGCCACCTCTTGAAACAATCCATCTTGTCCACAATCTGTAAAGTTTGAAACAAAAACAACATTTTTGGCAATACATTCATCTTTATAGCAGCAAACCGACCCAACAAGGAAAGCTTCAATTTTGACCAAATTTCTAGATCTTTCTTAACTTCTGACCAGCATTTCTCATAATTATCTTTAAATAAATTCAAATTTTTAGCCGTCATGTTGATCCCTAAGTATTTCACTTTCTTAACCACAATTAAATCTGTCTCCTTCTGAAACCTTTCTTTTTCCATTATTGTCAGGTTTTTCTCTAAAACCTTAGTTTTTTGCTTGTTCAATTTAAATCCTGCCACATGACCAAATTCTTGAATCAGTTCTAACACCCTTTTCGTACTAGATTCTGGCTCCTGTAATGTCAAGACCAGGTCATCTGCAAAAGCCTTAAGTTTATATTGTTTAGCTCCGACCTTAATTCCCTGGATCAGCCGGTCCCTTCTAACCATGTTCAAAAGCACCTCCAGGACCGAAATAAATAGCAATGGAGAGATAGGGCAGCCCTGTCGTGTTCCTTTTTCTATTCTAATCTCTTCTGGCACCACATTGTTAACTATCAATTTAGCTTTTTGTTCTGAATAAATTGCTTCTATACCATTTTCAAACCCCCGTCCCACT
Source organism: Podarcis cretensis (assembly GCF_951804945.1). Taxonomy (NCBI): domain Eukaryota; kingdom Metazoa; phylum Chordata; class Lepidosauria; order Squamata; family Lacertidae; genus Podarcis; species Podarcis cretensis. Next base: position 125,946,966 of record NC_137172.1, on the reverse strand, counting down.
CCCATTCCCTTAAGATTTTTCTTCATAAAATTCCAAGAAATATTGTCAAAGGCCTTCTCCGCGTCAATGAAAATTAAAACTGCTTTTGTATTAATATTCATTTGCAGTAGCTCCAAAATGTCAATAATGTTCCTTGTATTATCAGAAAGATGTCTGCCTGGAAGAAAGCCTGCCTGATCTTTATGTATCACTTCATTTAAAACTCTTTTTAATCTATTAGCTAAAATGTCTGCAAAGATTTTATAATCCACGTTTAAGAGGGATATGGGACGGTAGTTCTTGAGTTGTGTCTTTTCAAATTCAGATTTTGGTATCAATGTGATGAAAGCTTCTTTCCACGACTCCGGCGCCTTCTTTCCCTCCAGAATCTCATTGCACACCTCCTTTAGTGGTTGTGTTAAATAGTCTTTCAAAGTCTTATAGTACTTGGAGGTTAATCCGTCCAGTCCTAGAGACTTGCCTAGTTGCATATTTTGAATGGCACCTTCGATCTCCTGTTCTGTTATTTTGTAATTCAATATTGTCTTATTTTCTTGAGATATTTTTTGTAATCCATTAGTTCTTAGGAATTGGTCTATCTCAGTCTCGTTCTGTGGCCCCTGGGTATAAAGTTGTTTGAAGTATCTCTGGAAGCACTTTCTAATCTCCACAGGATTCTGAATGTTTTTTCCTTCAACCTCAAGATTTGTAACCGTATTCAGCTTCTGTCTTTTTTTCAACTGCCACGCTAACAGTTTCCCACATTTATTTGCTGATTCAAAAGTCTTTTGTCTCATTTGTTTAATTTTCCACTCAATTTCCTGGTTTATCAGTTTCAAATATTGTACTTGGTATAATTTAATTTCTCTCAGAATTTCCTGTGACTTTGGTTTCGATCTTAATTTTTTCTCTCCTTCTTTTATTTTCTCCAAAATTTTGTCTTTTTTCTCATTTTGGGTCCTCTTTTTTATAGCATTCTGTTGTATCAGAAACCCCCTCATGACCGCTTTACTTGCATCCCAGATTACTCTTTTTTCAACTGTAGTTTTCAGATTCACTTCAAAATAGTCTCTCAAAGTCTTTTGGGCCTTCTTAACAATCTCTTGGTCTCTTAATAAGGTGTCATTCATCTTCCATCTGAAGGAACCAGTTAATGTTAGTTTCATTTCCATCTTCACAGCGTTATGGTCGGAGCACATTTGGGGCAGATTTCCACCTTTCTAGTCTTTGGTGCCAGTCCTCTAGTTATCCATATTTGGTCAATTCTAGTCCAAGTCAATTTGGCTTCAGAGAAGAAAGTCCCTTCTCTCCCTAAGGGATTTTTTGTTCTCCAAATATCAATCAAATCCATATTGTCAGTTAGGTCAAAAAAAGTTTTAGGTAGTCTGCCGTCTTTTGTTATGTTTTGTCTTTGTGCTTTATCCATGTTTGTAGATACCACCCCATTCATATCGCCCATCATAATAATGTTGTTGTAGTCCATGTAATCCAGCAGTGTCTCATGCAACTTCTTGTAAAATTCTGACTTCCCCTCATTTGGTGCATAAATGCCTAAAATAAAAAAATTTTCTCCTTGTGTTTGAATTTCAATTGCCAAAATTCTCCCTTGTTCATCTTTGAAAAGGAATTTTGGTGATAGGCTTTCTTTTGCATAAATAACAACTCCTCTCTTCTTCACTCTGTCTGAAGAGATAAATTCTTGGCCTAATCTTTTGTTGATTAAAACTTTCCTGTGAAGCCTAATCACATGCATTTCCGGTAAGCAAATTAAGTCCAATTGTTCCTTTTTTAGTATATGAAAGATCTTCTTCCTCTTCTGAGGGGAGTTAACAACCATGAATGCTCCAACTTAATAGTTGCAGAGTCCTCCTACGGCTCCCAAAAGTTCTTCTCCCTTTGGCGGTGGTGTCGCTTTCTCCTGCTCGTCAAGGCCCAAAGGTGTAAGTAATGAACTTAATGGTCCAGATCCTGGGGCTCCTAATTCTTTTTCAGTCTCTTTCTGAAGGTCTTCTCCGTAATCACTCAGAAATTTTTCCTTATCTTCAACTGTTTTGATTTTAACTTTTTTCCCTCTAAAGTTGAAAGATAGTCCCTGGGGGAACTCCCATCTAAAGATGATTCTGTTGCTTCTCAGTAGTTTCACCAGATCTCCGTAGTTAGATCTCAGCTCTAGAAGATGTTTCGGGATGTCCTTGTAAATTTCCACTCTAAAATCCTGAATCTCAAGAGTCTTTTGAAAGTGCGCACTCAGTATCTTATCTCTTTCTTCCTTCGTTCTGAGGGAAATCGGGCAATCTCTTGACCTGACCTTCCTCCCTCCCTTTCCAAGTCTGAATGCACTTATAATTTTAAAGTCTTTATCCTCTTCCAAAGGCCAAAATTCTACAAACTCTTTTGTCAAATACTCACTTAAATCTTCCTTTTCAAGTTCTGGAACCGACCTCAATCTCAAGTTATTTTCCCTAGTTTTTAGTTCTATCATGGACAGATATGCCTGGTGTTCGCCAATCTGTTTGCGCATAGGTTTGATTTCCTTTTGCACAGCCTCTACTTTCTGTTTGGCCTCCTCGGCTGTTTTACGATTTAATGTAGTGGCCTCCAGCAATTGCCCAATAGATTGTGCATTTAAACTAACTTGTTGAGTCAAACTGTTAACACTGGCTGTGTTTTGGTCAATTTTAGATGATTGTTCAGCCACTTGCTTACTCAGGCCATCCAATTTTTCAAATATTTTATCTAGCACTGAGTAAAATCCCCTCCTGTGGCCATTCCTTCAGGCTTAGTTTGCTCTAAATCTTCCTCTCGTGTCACAGGAACAGTGGGAACAGATGATCTGCGCAGCTGTGAGATTATAGTAGGTTGTTGTGTTTTGGCTTTGCCTGATCTTGTCCTCCCACTCATTCCACTGCTGTCCATGTGCCAAGGTCAGTTTCACAGTTTGCAATTCTCATGGAAATCCCCAAGTCTAAGAATGGAAAAAAACCCCAGTAGTTGTACAGCTTCAATGTTCCACTAGAGGGACACAATGTCTTCTGAAGGGACACAATTTACAAAGTCTTACAAAGTATAGAGTATTTTCCCAAATACAAGGTGTCCCTTCAAATTTCTAACAGTTGCAAATCTCCAGAAAACCTTACAGAGCCTTTACTTTGCAGAGTTGAACATAGAAAGTTACAGTATCTCCAAGAAGTGCGAGTTACAATATGACAGTTCATGCAGCCTGACAGCGCTAGTCGTTTGGCAGTCCGGTTGCCAGGAGTTCAATGTTTTTTTATAAATCCACACATGGAGAGGGAAAGCCAAATTCTTCCTCTTCCACTTTAAATTGAAGTAAGGTTCTCTATCAAATATTCAGATAGCAGTCTCTTAAAGTACAGTTTCTTAGGCAAAAGCAAATTGAACGTTGTTGCTTTAAATCTTTAAACAGAGCCGGGAGACGGACTTCCTGGTTGCGTCTCCCGTTTCAGTGTCAAATTGAGGCTTGTTTTCAAAAGGCACAAATTCTTTAAACTTCACCTACTCACGGGTAGTTGTTTCTTGGCCAGATGATCCCAGGAAAAAGGTCAGCGCTCACCGACAACAGCTTCGCGGCTTCCCTCCACGGAAAGAGCGATCGACCCACAGCACCACGCCAACCCCGTCACTTTCCGGAGCCCCTTACGGGGTTCCTTTCCAGTTTCGGGGGGCGCTGATGGTGCCCGCCGGGTCCCACGACCACAGGCTTCTGCTGCCTGTGGGTTTCCAACGTGGGTCTCCGCTTCGCCGTAGCGGACAACCCGTTTCCGCGGAGCTCCCCCTTCACAAGAAGAAGAGGGCAGCCATTGCCGTTCGCGCCGCCTCCGGAAGTCCGCCTCTGAGCTCAACTTCAGCTCAGGAACATATTTTCGCTGTCAGAACAGAGCTCAAAAACTTTTCTCTCACACAAAAATCACTCTTGGTGTTTCTCCTGAGCTTTCCTCAACTCAGCAGTCTGATTTTTAGACGAAAAGCCCTCACTTTTGGGGGAGGGGTTGCTATTGTTAATACTACTACTACTACTGCTGCTGTTGCTGCTGCTGCTACTAATAATAATAATAACAACCTATTGCCTGTCACCCAGATGCCTACTACTAGATCCCAATATACCTTCCGTCTACCCTTGGTTTGAAGGATCATGGCCTTGGGGGATTCACTTAAGTAGCCACATCCAATCTGAATAAACAGTCATCACTGAAGGCCATATTTCATCTTAGGTTTAATTATGGGGGGAGATTTTTCTGGTCCAGAAGCCACACTGCTATTGCTAAATTGGTAGCTATACTATTACATTCTCAAAAGGACTATATGCTTCTTTCTTTTTTTCTTTTTTTCTTTCTTTACTTCTTTCCTTTGTGACAAAATGTTTACAGGCACATACACACACTGAGAAGTGGGTGGTAGAGGCTTTTATGTTTATTTCTTTATTAAAATATTTCAATAAATATTAAATCAGACAATGAACAGGTGAAGGTGCTGAAGGTGACAGAGGGTGAGTGAAAAAACCAAGCCTCAGGTGGAGAGGTGACTCCAAGGTGGGGCTTACCTGGGCCCCTGCTATCAGCACTTCCTGCTGATTTATAGTGCTGTGGTCTAAACCACTGAGCCTAGGGCTTGCTGATCAGAAGGTTGGTGGTTCGAATCACTGTGACAAGGTGAGCTCTCATTGTTTGGTCCCAGCTCCTGCCAACCTAGCAGTTCGAAAGCATGTCAAAGTGTAAGTAAATAAATAGGTACCGCTCCGGTGGGAAGGTAAATGGCGTTTCCGTGCACTGCTCTGGTTTGCCAGAAGCGGCTTAGTCACACATGACCCGTAAAAACTGTCTGCGGACAAACGTCGGCTCCCTCGGCCAGTAAAGCTAGATGAGCGCCGCAACCCCAGAGTCGTTCGTGACTGGACTTAACTGTCACGGGTCCTTTACCTTTTTTTTTTTTTTGCCCCCAATACACACGTTTTTGTATGCATTTTTGTGTTGGAAAACTGCATCATGAATTTCAAAGAATAGCTGCCTTTTGGTTCATGTGGGTGAATCTGGTAGATTTGCATTAAGATGGGAACAAAATTTCTCCTCCATCCTTAGGCCCCTGGCCTACAATTTTTTTGCCACAATACATTTGTTAAGTCGTTGAAGAGCCACTTTGTTGTTTTTATCTGTATTGTTTACCTACAGGAACTAGCTGTATTCAAGCGCCAAAAGGAACTCCAGGAACTCCAGGGATTCCAGGACCAAGAGGTAAATGCCATAACAATAGCAATAACAATAACAATAACAATACAGTAAGTTACAATGCACAATACGTAATCAAATCATTCAACTATAATTATGATTCCAAAAGGAAATAAATGGAAACTATTTATAAAAATAATTATTAGATCTTATTTGCCCATATCTATAGTTGACAATGTTATTTATATCTGTGCTATTTCACATTTTCTTGGAGAGTTTGCAGACAGAGCAACTTCCAGGAATGTGGAAATATAATTTTTGCTTCAGTCAAAAGATTTAGGTGTAGCTTACAGATCAGTCTGCAAATGCAACTTTAAAAGTAATGTAAAAGTACAACAGCATATCAAATTCAATCTTCCTACTTGCTATCAAAACGTTTATCTGAATCATCTGCAGCTAATAAGATTTGTTTGCTTGATTGCTTGTTTATTTAACAATCCTACAATTGTTACCCAAATACTTACAACCTGCCTTCCATGCTGCAAGTCATGGATCTCCTCACATGCCCTTTATGAATAATACTTTTTTACATGTAATCCTAAAAGGAATGCAAAAGGCTAAATATTCCAGTCCAAAATTTCAACAGTTCAGAGGATCCCCCCCCCCCCCGCAAGTATTTGTTTTTACTTTGGTAAAATGTCTGTCCAAAGGCAACAGCCTCAGTTCCTTGTCTCGGTCGTGGAGGATGCTGTCTTCACTAGGTATGAACTGGAAAGCCACCTCCCCCTTCACTTCCAGGGCACCACAGGCAGCTCAAGGAACCTGGCTAGCTTGGCCTGATGATGGTTGGCTTGTGGTGATGTAGAGGCAGGCTTTCTCACTGGTGGCAGCAGCGCTGTGGGTTGTCCTCCCTGCTGAAATAGGAGCGGGGGCTGTCAGTATTGGATTTCTTCTAGCTCCTGAAGATGCATTTCCCTGAGCTGAAGATCTGGTTTTATTGTTTTAACTGTTCTTTCAACTTTTCTGTAGACAGCTTCTGCAACAAAATCGCTATTACAATTCCCCAGCATTTAAATTATGTGAAAAATAATTTTTAAGTGTGTCCAAAGGCTGGGTATTCCCATTACCCATATTTTGCAAATTGTAACACTACAGCCCTCCTTCAGTTGCACTTAATATATACCCGTACGTTAGAAATAGCATGCAGCAAATCTACATTACATAGAAATAAGATATTCCACCACTAGGAATGGTTCTCTCATAATCTGGAAATGCCCTAAAAGATATAACTTACCTAAGGCTAGCTATAAATTTATTACCAATGTTTCTATTCTTATTTTGTATTTTCCCCTTTAACATATACATATTTTTATTTATTGCATTTCATTAGCATAATATCTTCAATAATGTAGGTGCGAAAGGTACAAGAGGGATTGCAGGCGAACTCGGTCTGCATGGATCCAAAGGGCTGAAAGGCTCTCTGGGAGATCAAGGTCGTGAGGGCTTAGCAGGCCCGCCAGGTATGGTTAAAATCCAAAACACACTTGTACTGTAGACAACTGAAGTGTTCAATTTATGTATCCATGTTTATATATCGCATTTGTAATTTGCTTCTCCAATAAAAATCAAGTTGGTCATGCACACAAATGGAATTGCAAAATATACAGTATAGAACAATGTAATTGCTTGTACAACTGAGGATGATTTTAGATGTAATGTCAACATGTGAAAATATTGCATGGCTCTGAGGCCAAGACCCTGGCAAAAAGCAGTCCCTGTTCACACAAGGATTCTCCACAAAGATGATAATTGGGGCTGTCAACCAAACAAATGCTTTAACCATTTCTAGGTTTTTCATCTGTAAATTAGTACCTCATTGAACAGGTACTAACTGAGCTGTGCCTCTCAAATGTGTTTGTATCTCCACCAATCAATTAATGACATGAGTAATGACATGGAGTTTCTGATATTGCAAAAGGCATCATGCAGCTTATCCCACAAAGATGTCTCATTCATCCTCTCTATCTATCTTTCTTTCCTTCCTTTTTGAAGGAAAACCTTGAATAAGTACTCACATGGGTCACTTGAGTATGTACTCACATGGGTCACTTGAGGGACAAATCAAAACAGAAAGAACAAAGTCCACTGCTGCTAAATACCTTAGTAACACTATTCTGCCCAAGGACCATTTGTGGACTATCTTCTAAATTTCATTATTATTGTAGTTTTAAGACAACAGGGTGTGAATGCTTTTAATCAGCACTTGTTCAGCTTTCCACTGAAGTCAGTGGGACATAAAGGTGCTTATTTGGCTAAGGAGGGATTTGCATCATCCTGGTTATATTGTTTTCCATTAATCAACTTTAACAAGTTCATTCTGGCAAATAAATTACTTTTCTTAGAATCATCATTTTTTTCTATTTAGGATTTCCTGGGCCCAGAGGAAACAGAGGTACACCAGGATTGCCTGGGGAGCAGGGCTTTCCTGGGAGTCCAGGATTGCCAGGTTGGCCAGGCCCTCCAGGAGTGAAAGGAGTTGCAGGTGACAGACTTGGAGCACCCACAGGCCCCCAAGGGGATGCTGGGCCACCGGGAACCCCAGGACTGAAAGGCCCCCCAGGAGATCATGGCTTGCCAGGACTAAGAGGTAATGCTCTTGTTTTTGCCAATGGAGAATTTTAAAGAAGAGAGACTCAGGAAATTTGGTGACAGCAGTTGTGGTGATGCAGAGTTCTGCAATGAGTTCTGCATGCGGCAAAGGTTCTGTGGCCTAGTTTCAAACAGCCCTCTGCACCCTGGCATGTTGATTTGAAAACTGCAGGGAATTTCAAAATCAGTTTGTGATTTTGCACAGAGAGCTGCAGCTGGAGAAATAGTGAAACCAACATGTTTGCTCCCAAGCAACATATACTTACCGTAAGGAGGTTCTCTGCATTGCAGCCAGCAGCAGTCCTGCAGTTTTGCTGAAAATGAGCATCCTGGTCCATTGCCTTCATCAGTATTCCCAGATTTTTCACCTAAGATGTTGCACATAATACCAGTAGAGGAAATGAACATTACTGATTGTTAAGAAAGCAGAACTCAATAAGTCCCATTCTGTATAGACTGCAAACCAGAAAGCTGTTTTTCCTTATGAGCATGTAGGACCTATTCAGAAGGCAGCTTTTCATATTCATAGGCTTCAGAATAAATGTTTATTATTATAATTATTTTCTGGACTGTGAGTTGGAGCTAAGCTAAATTTGTTGACAAGGTAGTCATGTAGGGCAGCAGCTGAAGAAGGAGCAAAAAGGGTTTTCTCCTGTGTGTGTTTCTTGTGGCTGATTAGCTGTTCTCCCTGTGCAAAGGTCAGAGGGGGCAGGGTTTCTGTTGAGGTAGGTGATTAGCTGTGGGAGGAGCTTATCAGAGCTTGTAGGGCAGCAGCTGAAGAAGGAGCAATTTGATCTATCTTTAGATGGTGCTTCCTGCTTGGCAGGGGGTTGGACTCGATGGCCCTTGTGGTCTCTTCCAACTCTATGACTCTATGACTCTATGACCTTGAAATCTCACTGATTTAAATGGGGACTGAGTTTAATTAATTAAATCCTGATCCAACTCTCTATCTATATGCACTCGATGGATAACGCATAACAATTAATGACACTTGTTATTATTTTTAGGAAGTGATGGCATTCCAGGTCAGCCTGGAGCTAAAGGGCATCCTGGGTCTCCTGGCCCTGCTGGCTTGACTGGTTTGCCAGGACCACAAGGACCATTTGGATTCCCTGGACTGCCAGGCCAGCAAGGGATCACGGGCAGAGCTGGCTCACCAGGGTTTGTAGGTGAGGATCGTCCCGCGTGCTTCCCAAATGTGATTTTCCTTGTACTTTGCCTGGGCATCTTTAGCACTTTCCTGGGGAAAGGTGATCTCAAACTACTGGTGTGGGACCTTTGGGGGTGCAATGTCATTCCATTAAACTTTCATAGGAGCTTATTATTTCAAGGATTGACATGGAGTAGCTTTTCCCTGTTAATACTGCCAACATGGTACAATCATAGTCCTTTTAAGATTTAAGCCATGGAAGATTGGCTGTTGACTTTAGTGTGCGGTGCACACTTTTAACATCTGCATTATACCAGCTTCTTACATGATTCAAATGTTATGCCACCAATGCAGAGATCCTTGCAAAATGTTGTTTCTTGTCAGTTGTCCATCTAGCTAGATGGGATGTTTGTATGCTGTCTACACTGTAATTCAGCCCAGTCTGAACCATGTGGTAGACTGCACATGAGCATTATTACTGAGGATGCCATATTTATTGGATTGGTGGTTTACAAACTTTAGGCTTACTAATGAGTTGCCACCAATTAAATTACACACACACACACATATTATACACACATACATACATACATACATACACACACATATATATGTGTGTATTTATAAGAACTGCAGATCTTAAGGGACATTCACTTCAGTGTGTGAAAAAATAAGGTGCCTCTTCTATGCCAGTGGCTGCTGTAACGCATGACTGCATTGTCTTAGAAACAAAAGTAGTATACTTGCATGCATGTGTGTGTGTGTGTTTCAGATATACAGATAGTTCTTTGCTACAGTATATTGCCAAACAGTAATTTTCATCCATACACAAAATAAACTGTACAGCATATACAGTCGTACCTTGGAAGTTGAACAGAATCTGTTCTGGAAGTCTGTTCAACTTCTGAAACGTTTGACTTCCAAAGCACAGCTTCTGATTGACCACAGACAACAAACCACAGGTGTATAAAAGCTTAGAAAAGCATACTTAGGTCTAACATAATTTATTCTGCATCTGAGTCTGTCTTACATAAGTAATACATAGATGACAGGACTATGCCATTTTTTCACCATCAACTGGAAAGAAAAGGCAGTGAATTTCCCTAGTTCACAAATTTGCTCTATAAAATGTAACCATATTTGAAGTTTTTGAGGTCTAAAATAGCGCTTGGGAAACTTTATATCAAGAGCAGCATTCACTTAATAGTAACTTTTCAGGACTGCACACCAGTGGTGGGAGGGGCCAAAGTAGGAAACAGGCAGGACCAAAGGTATCGGGAGCCACACCTTCTCTTCCCCCGTTTCCCATTTCGCTTTCTTCCTTGACTGCCATGTTGTCCAGAGAGAAATAGGCTTTGCCTCTGAACCACTCAGGACATAGTGAGTGGAGGACTCACAGCTGTTCAAGGTGGGATGAGGGCAAGGGGAGGCATGTCTAGAATTTGGAAAATATTCCATCAATAATTTACTGGTTTTGTTCTTTATTTGATGTGTTTTCATATCAATACAAGCTGCACAATGACTGCTTTCCAGTGGCTGCATTATATCCATTATATTCTTCTGTTTCTTTTCAACATATATTTATAGGCTCACCGGGTGCCAGAGGAGATGCAGGAGACCCAGGGAAACCTGGTCCTGTAGGAATGAAAGGTCTGGCAGGTGACAGAGGTGAACCTGGTTTCATTGGAACTAAAGGCAAGGCTGGTGAGCCTGGTCTCCCTGGGGTGGATGGAATGCACGGTCTTCCAGGTGTGAAAGGTACAACAAAACAATTCTGAGCCCAAAATTACATGAGCAGTTGCTCCAAGAGTAATACATAATACATCTTGTGCAAAGTGTTAATAGATGCAATAGACCATGAAAGTGGGAAAACCACCTGTACCTCTTTTTTGAGATTAATTGGGTGCAGACTCTTTACTCAAAAAGCTCCCGGGGACTTTTCCATCTGCAGTACAACGTTAAGTGCTGCTTTTGATGTTTAAAGCCTTGAATTGTTTGGGACCAGTTACCTGAAGTTATGCTTGGTCTCTCTTTTTTTAAAAAAATATATTTTTATTGAGTTTTACATAACAAATTTAAATTCAAACAAAACATCCACATCATCATTTAGGATTCCCTGAATCCCCCTCCCCTCTTCCATGGTTACCATTATCAATCTTTTTTTCCAACTGCTTGCCTTATTTTCTCTATTTTTTAAAGAAAAATAATCCATAGTTTTTTGTACATTACAAGTATTACTCAAATCCTGCCAGAGTTTTTAGTTGTTTGCAGTGTTCTCTTAAATACATTACAATGGTGCCTCGCAAGACGAAATTAATCCGTTCCGTGAGGCTCTTCGTATAGCGGTTTTTTCGTCTTGCGAAGCAAGCCCATTGACAGCTTAGCGGATTAGCGCTATTAGCGGTTTAGCGGCTTTTAGCGGATCAGCTGATAAGCGGCTTATCAGCAGATCAGCTGATAAGTGGCTTAGGGCTTAGGAAAAGGGGGGGGGGACCCCGCAGGAACTCGCAAGACATTTTCGTCTTGCGAAGCAAGCCCATAGGGAAATTCGTTTTGCGAAGCGCCTCCAAAACGGAAAACCCTTCCGTCTAGCGGGTTTTCCGTCTTGCGAGGCGTTCGTCTTGCGGGGCACCACTGTATAATTTTTTCCCATTCCTTCTTAAATTTCTTCTCTTCCTGGTTTCTGATTTTCCCAGTCAATTTCACCATTTCCGCATAGTCCATCATCTTCATCAGCCATTCGTCTCTGGTCAGAACTTTGTCTTCTGAAAACACATAAACACAGAACTTTGTCTTCTTTCCATCTCTGGGCCAGTAGTATCTGTGCTTCTGTCGTTGCATACATAAATAGTCATTTCTGCTCCTTCGGAATCTCTGTACCTAAAATACTTAGCAAAAAGGCCTCTCTCTTTTTCACAAACGTTATTTTAAACATTTTTTTCCAACTCATTGTAAATCATTTCCCAGAATGCTCTTGTTATCTTGCATGTCCACCACATGTGGTAGAACGTGCCTTCTATCTCACATTTCCAACAAACATTTGAAGCAGTTCTGTACATCTCTGCTAATGATAAAGGTGCTAGATACCACCGATACATCATTTTCATATAGTTCTCCTTCAGTGCACAGCACGCTGTAAATTTTAAATCCTCGCTCCATAACTTTTCCCAAGATGAAAATTGGATATTGTGCCCAATATCTTGTGCCCATTGTATCATTACCAATTTAACTTTTTCATCTTTGTATGCCACTCTAGCAACAGTTTATACGTTTTAGAAAGTAACTTCACATTGTTTTCCATTAAATCTTTTTCAAACCTTGAAATTTCTTTACTAAATCCATTTTTCTTATCTGTTTTAAACACATCATTTAATTGATGGTATTGCAACCAACCTGTTACTGTCTTATGTCCTCAAAACATTTCAATTTCAATTGTTCTACTTCCATGAGCAACTCTTTATAGGTTGCCCATTTACTTTTTGCATTAGTCTTTTTCAGGGATATCGCTTCCACTGCGGAGAGCTACCATGGTGTCTTTGCTCTAACAGGTTTTTATATTTTTCCCATACTCCATAAATTGCTTTTCTTACCAAGTGATTCAAAAACTTTTTATGCACTTTGGTCTTCTCATACCATAGATATGCATGCCAACCAAATCTATTATCATGACCCTCAAGGTCTAAGATATCTGTGTTTTTTAAAGTTATACACTCCCGAAGCCAGCAGAGACATGATGCCTCATAATATAATTTCAAATCTGGCAGAGAGAAGCCACCTCTTTCTTTGGTATCTGTTAATAGTTTATATTTAATATTTAATATTGGTTTCTTCCCTCTTTGAATTGATAAATTCAAAAATATACCGTATTTTTCACACCATAGGGCGCACTGGACCATAGGGCGCACCCAGTTTTTAGGGGGGGAATCAAGAAAAAAAAATTTTTGGAGGGGAAAAACTGCATCCAATAGAGCGAAAAATACAGTATTTTTGCCATTGTTTGAAGTGTCTCTCTCTGCATACCCTGGGTATTGTTTGAAATAAGAATAACATTCTTGGCAATACATTCATTTTCATCACTGAAATTCTTCCCCAAAGCAATAAATTCATCCTTCCCCAGACATCCATATTTTTCTTCATCTCTTTCCACGTTGTTACATAGTTTTCCTTAAAAATATTTATATTCTTAGCTGTTAGCCATACCCCCAGATACTTCACCTTTTTTCAGTTAACTAGTGTTGCTAGTTGTAGCTCATTTTTATTTTTTCACTAATGTTGTTGTTGTTTAGTCGTTTAGTCGTGTTCGACTCTTCGTGACCCCATGGACCAGAGAACGCCAGGCACTCCTGTCCTCCACTGCCCCCCGCAGCTTGGTCAGACTCATGCTGGTAACCTCGAAAACACTATCCAACCATCTCGTCCTCTGTCGCCCCCTTCTCCTTGTGCCCTCCATCTTTCCCAACATCAGGGTCTTCTCCAGGGAGTCTTCTCTTCTCATGAGGTGGCCAAAGTACTGGAGCCTCAGCTTCACAATCTGTCCTTCCAGTGAGCACTCAGGGCTGATTTCCTTCAGAATGGAGAGGTTTGATCTTCTTGCAGTCCATGGGACTCTCAAGAGTCTCCTCCAGCACCATAATTCAAAAGCATCAATTCTTCGGCGATCAGCCTTCTTTATGGTCCAGCTCTCACTTCCATACATCACTACTGGGAAAACCATAGCTTTAACTATACGGACCTTTGTGATGTCTCTACTTCTCAAGATGCTGTCTAGGCCTGTCATTGCCCTTCTCCCAAGAAGCAGGCGTCTTTTAATTTCGTGGCTGCTGTCACCATCTGCAGTGATCATGGAGCCCAAGAAAGTAAAATCTCTCACTGCCTCCATTTCTTCCCCTTCTATTTGCCAGGAGGTGATGGGACCAGTAGCCATGATCTTCGTTTTTTTGATGTTGAGCTTCAGACCATATTTTGCACTCTCCTCTTTCACCCTCAATAAAAGGTTCTTTAATTCCTCCTCACTTTCTGCCATCAAGGTTGTGTCATCTGCATATCTGAGGTTGTTGATATTTCTTCCGGCAATCTTAATTCCGGCTAGGGATTCATCCAGCCCAGCCTTTCGCATGATGAATTCTGCATATAAGTTAAATATGCAGGGAGACAAAATGCAGCCTTGTCGTACTCCTTTCCCAATTTTGAACCAGTCAGTTGTTCCATATCCAGTTCTAACTGTAGCTTCTTGTCCCACATAGAGATTTCTCAGGAGACAGATGAGGTGATCAGGCACTCCCATTTCTTTAAGAACTTGCCATAGTTTGCCATGGTCGACACAGTCAAAGGCTTTTGCATAGTCAATGAAGCAGAAGTAAATGTCTTTCTGGAACTCTCTAGCTTTCTCCATAATCCAGCGCATGTTTGCAATTTGGTCTCTGGTTCCTCTGCCTCTTCTAAATCCAGCTTGCACTTCTGGGAATTCTCGGTCCACATACTGCTTGAGCCTTCCTTGTAGAATTTTAAGCATAACCTTGCTAGCGTGAGAAATTAGTGCAATTGTGCGATAGTTGGAGCATTCTTTGGCACTGCCCTTCTTTGGGATTGGGATGTAGACTGATCTTCTCCAATCTTCTGGCCACTGCTGAGTTTTCCAAACTTGCTGGCATATTGAGTGTAGCACCTTAACAGCATCATCTTTTAAAATTTTAAATAGTTCAGCTGGAATACCATCACTTCCACTGGCCTTGTTATTTGCAGTGCTTTCTAAGGCCCATTTGACTTCACTCTTCAGGATGTCTGGCTCAAGGTCAGCAACCACACTACCTGGGGTATATGAGACATCCGTTTCTTTCTGGTATAATTCCTCTGTGTATTCTTGCCACCTCTTCTTGATGTCTTCTGCTTCTGTTAGGTCCTTTCCACTTTTGTCCTTTATTATGGAAATCTTTGTACGAAATGTTCCTTTCATATCTCCAATTTTCTTGAACAGATCTCTGGTTCTTCCCATTCTATTGCTTTCCTCTATTTCTTTGCATTGCTTGTTTAAGAAGGTCTTCTTGTCTCTCCTTGCTATTCTTTGGAAATCTGCATTCAATTTCCTGTATGTTTCACGATCTCCCTTGCATTTTGCTTGCCTTCTCTCCCCCGCTATTTGTAAGGCCTCATTGGACAGCCACTTTGCTTTCTTGCATTTCCTTTTCATTGGGATGGTTTTCGTTGCTGCCTCCTGTATAATGTTACGAGCCTCCATCCATAGTTCTTCAGGCACTCTGTCCACCAAATCTAAATCCTTAAACCTGTTCCTCACTTCCACTGTGTATTCATATGGGATTTGACTTAGATTGTATCTTACCGGCCCAGTGGTTTTTCCTACTTTCTTCAGTTTAAGCTTGAATTTTGCTATAAGAAGCTGATGATCTGAGCCACAGTCAGCTCCAGGTCTTGTTTTTGCTGACTGTATAGAGCTTCTCCATCTTTGGCTGCAGAGAATATAATCAATCTGATTTCTATGCTGCCCATCTGGTGATGTCCATGTGTAGAGTCGTCTCTTGTGTTGTTGGAAAAGCGTGTTTGTGATGACCAGCTTGTTCTCTTGACAGAACTCTATTAGCCTTTGCCCTGCTTCGTTTTGATCTCCAAGGCCAAACTTGCCAGTTGTTCCTTTTATCTCTTGACTCCCTACTTTAGCATTCCAATCCCCTATAATGAGAAGAACATCCTTCTTTGGTGTCACTTCTATAAGGTGTTGTAAGTCTTCATAGAATTGGTCAATTTCAGTTTCTTCAGCACCAGTAGTTGGTGCATAAACTTGGATTACTGTGATGTTAAAAGGTCTGCCTTGGATTCGTATCGAGATCATTCTATCATTTTTGAGATTGCATCCCAGTACAGCTTTTGCCACTCTTTTGTTGACTATGAGGGCCACTCCATTTCTTTTACGGGTTTCTTGCCCACAGTTGTAGATATGATGGTCATCCGAACTGAATTCACCCATTCCCGTCCATTTTAGTTCACTGATGCCCAGGATGTCAATATTTATTCTTGCCATCTCATTTTTGACCACCTCCAACTTACCCATGTTCATGGTTCTTACATTCCAGGTTCCTATGCAATATTTTTCTTTACAGCATTGGACTTTCCTTTCGCTTCCAGGCATATCCGCAACTGAGCGTCCTTTCGGCTTTGGCCCAGCCGCTTCATCAGCTCTGGATCTACTTGTACTTGCCCTCCGCTCTTCCCCAGTAGCATGTTGGACGCCTTCCGACCTGAGGGGCTCATCTTCCAGCGTCATAACTTTTATATGCCTGTTGTCTTTGTCCATGGAGTTTTCTTGGCAGGGATACTGGAGTGGCTTGCCGGTTCCTCCTCAAGGTGGATCACGTTTGGTCAAAACTCTCCACTATGACCTGTTCATCTTGGGTGCCCTGCTCGGCATAGTTCATAGCTTCTCTGAGTTCTTCAAGCCCCTTCGCCATGGCAAGGCAGTGATCCATGAAGGGGTTTTCACTAATACTTTCATTTTATTTTTATTTAGCTTGAATCCTGTTACCTGTCTGAACTCAGATAATTTGTCTAATATCTTTGGTATGCTCGCCAACAGGTCTTCTACTGTTGTTACAAGGTCGTCTGCAAATGCTCTCAATTTCTACACTTTGCACCCAACTGTTATACCTTTTATTTCTTCATCAGATCTTATGTTCCTCACCAGGGTCTCTAATACTAAAATAAACAATAACGGTGATAGGGGCAACCCTGTCTTGTCCCTTTTGTAATTTTACACTTTTCTGATATTACATTATTCACTGTCAGCATTGCCTGCTGATCTGTTTAAATTGCACCAATTCCTCTTAGAAATGATTCTCCAAAATTCATCATCTCCATAGTTTTTTTTCTTAAAGATCCATTATCAAAGGCTTTCTCTGCATCCACAAACATCAGAGCTGCTTGTTTTTCATTCCTGACTTCCAGATATTCTATTATGTCAATTATATTCCTTATATTATCCTTTATCTGTTCAGCCAGGAAGAAAGCCAGCTTGATCCTGATGAATTAACTCTTTTAACATCAGTTTCGAACGGTTCACCATAATATTGGCGAATAATTTATAATCGTTGAGCAGAGAAATCGGCCTATAGTATTTACTGAGAGCAGGTCCATGTCTTGTTTCAGAAGTAATGTTATATATGCCTCTTTCCATAAATCTGGATTTTTTCCGTGTTCAACATTTATTCATTACATGCTTCAGCGACTGTATCAGAAAGTCTTGTAGTTTTTTTATAATATTTAGCTGATAAATATGACCCTGGTGAATTACCTAATTTTGAATGATTAATTCCTTGTTGCACCTCCTGTATCGTTATTGGTGCATTCAAATAATTAATTTTCTTCTTCAGGATTTTTGGTAAATTACTCTACTTTAAGTATTCTTCAATTGTATCTTTGTTTTCTTTACTGGCTCAATATAGCTTTGTGTAATATTTTACAAATTGTCTTCTGATATCCTTGCAGGGCAGCAGCTGAAGAAGGAGGAAAAAGGTGTTTCTTGTGTGTGTGTTTCTTGTGGCTGATTAGCTGCTCTCCCTGTGCAAAGGTCAGAGGGGGCAGGGTTTCTATTGAGGCAGGTGATTAGCTGTGGGAGGAGCTTATCAGAGCTTGCAGGGCAGCGGCGCGCGCCTAGCGGTGCGCGCAGTTTGATCCATCTTTAGATTTAGGGAAGCTAGTCTCAAACGTTTGTTGGGGGAGACCTAGGGTTTTAGGGGGGAGTTATTTGTCCTGTCTGCACGCTTCTTATGATGGAGGACCGCTGTAGCCAGCCCCAACGACACGTTCTCAAGATGGAGAGTGAGGGAACAGCTGCAGTCGCCTGCGGTTCCTGCACAATGTTTGCCATCTTGCCAAAGGTTGCAGGCAGCTTTACCTGCAGCAATTGCATATTGATTGCCCTCTTAAAAGTCCAGCAACTGGAGGAACGTGTGGCTACGCTCCAAAGAATTAGAGAGCTGGAGCTCTTCTTGGAAGCAACAGAGCACACCGTCTCCACCAAGGAGGAGACAGGGGACTCCCCTGAGAAGGAGGCTAGTTCACCAACACAGGAGCCAGATATATGGAGAAACGTGACGCAAAGAAGTAGGAGGCCCAGGGTTCGCTCTGATTGTTTAGAAATACACAATCGCTTTGAGGTCCTCTCCCCTAGCATGGAAGACGAAGAGCAGACTCCATTTGAGGATCTCTCCCTCGTTACAGTCGATCAGATATATGAAGACGAGCAGCAAAGTCAGTCCTCAGGGAATGTGCAGGCGAACTTGGAACGGACAGCTCGCGGAAGAACCCCGACCAAACCTAAGAGGAGGCGTGTAGTGGTGATAGGGTATTCCCTACTGAGGGGAACAGAAGCAGTGATCTGTGGGCCTGACAAGATGTCTCGGGAAGTGTGCTGTCTCCCCGGGGCTAAGATCCAAGATGTAACTGAACGACTGCAAGGAATCATAAAACCCACTGACAAATACCCCTTCCTCTTGGTTCATGTGGGAACCAATGACACTGCAAGCAATAGCCTCCAGAAGATCAAAAGAGACTACGAGGCTCTGGGCAGGAAACTGAAGCAATTAAATGCACAAATTGTCATCTCATCTATCCTCCCAGTTGAACGACGTGGCCCAGGGAGAGAGGGAAAAATAGTGGAAGTGAACAGCTGGCTTCGCAAATGGTGTAAACTGGAACGGTTTGGATTCTTAGATCACGGACTGCAGTTTCTTGAAGATGGACTTCTGGCAAGCGATGGGCTGCACCTCACAACGGTTGGGAGGAATGTTTTTGCCAAAAATCTCAGAAACCTCATCAGGAAGGCTTTAAACTGACTAATGTGGGGGAGGGAGACAGTGCTCCTGAAGGTAGGAGTCTATCAGTTGATGAAGATGATCATCCAAATGTCATAGACCAAATGGAGCAAACAGCACACAGACCTAGTAGTGGGAGGAAAAAATCTTTAAATAAGAGACACGGGGGAATGATTAATGGACTTCAATGTCTGTACACTAATGCGCAAAGCATGGGTAATAAACAAGATGAGCTTGAGCTCTTGGTACAGCAAACTGAATATGACATAATAGGCATCACTGAAACCTGGTGGGATAAGTCCCACGACTGGAATGTAATAATGGAGGGATACAATCTATTTCAGAGAAACAGACCAGACAAGAAAGGAGTAGGAGTGGCGTTATATGTCAGGGATGTGTATACCTGTGAAGAGATCCAAGATTTAGAACCTCAAAGCCAAAGTGAGAGCATTTGGGTCAAAATTAAGGGAGAGAAGAATAACAGTGACCTCATTGTGGGAGTTTACCAAAGATCCCCAAGCCAAACGGAGGATATAGATGATGCCTTCCTGGAACAGATGGCCAAGCATGCAAAAGGAAGGGAGATAGTAGTAATGGGGGACTTCAGTTACCTGGATATTTGCTGGATGTCAAACTCAGCCAAGAGCATAAGGTCAAACAGATTCCTCACTGGCCTTGCAGACAACTTTGTTGTCCAGAAAGTGGGAGAAGCAACAAGAGGAACAGCCATTTTAGATCTGGTCCTAACCAATGTTGATGACCTGGTTAGTGGGGTAGAAGTGGAAGGATCATTAGGCGCGAGTGATCATGCTCTTCTGAAGTTTACTATACAGCGGAAAGGAGCAGACAAGCATACTAGGACTCAATTTCTTGACTTTAAGAAAGCCGACTTCATAAAACTTGGGGAAGTGCTGGGTGAGATCCCATGGACAGTAATACTAAAAGGAAAGGGAGTTCATGATGGCTGGGAGTTTGTTAAGAGGGAGATAGTAAAAGCACAACTTCAGGCAATACCAATGAGACGGAAACATGGAAGGTGCCTAAAGAAGCCAGGGTGGCTACCTAAAGAACTTTTAACTGAGTTAAGATTAAAAAAGGATGTGTACAAAAAATGGAAAAGGGGGGAAACCACCAAAGAGGAATTCAAACAAATAGCCAGCACGTGTAGACACAAAGTCAGAAAAGCTAAAGCACAGAATGAACTCAGGCTTGCTAGAGAGGTTAAAAGCAACAAAAAAGGCTTTTATGGGTATGTTCGTAGCAAAAGGAAGAACAAAGAAACAGTGGGGTCACTCAGAGGAGAAGATGGTGAAATGCAAACAGGGGACACAGAAAGGGCTGAACTCCTCAATGCCTTCTTTGCCTCAGTCTTTTCCGATAAAGAAAACAATGCCCGACCTGAAGAATTTGGAGCAAATGATTCAGCAGAGGAAACACAGCCCAGAATAACAAAGGAGATAGTACAAGAATACTTGGCTAGTTTAGATGTATTCAAGTCTCCAGGGCCAGATGAACTGCATCCAAGAATATTAAAAGAACTGGCAGATGTGATCTCAGAACCACTGGCAGTCATCTTTGAGAATTCCTGGAGAACAGGCGAAGTCCCGGCAGATTGGAGGAGGGCAAATGTTGTCCCTATTTTCAAAAAGGGGAAAAGAGAGGACCCAAATAATTACCGCCCAGTCAGTCTGACATCAATACCAGGGAAGATTCTGGAGCAGATCATTAAGCAAACAGTTTGTGAGCACCTAGAAAGGAATACTGTGATCACCAATAGATTTCTGAAATATAAGTCGTGTCAGACTAACCTGATCTCGTTTTTTGACAGAATTACAAGCCTGGTAGATGAAGGGAACGCAGTGGATGTAGCCTACCTTGATTTCAGCAAAGCATTTGACAAGGTGCCCCATGATATTCTTGTAAAGAAGCTGGTAAAATGCGGTCTTGACTATGCTACCACTCAGTCGATTTGTAACTGGCTGACTGACCGAACCCAAAGGGTGCTCATCAATGGTTCCTCTTCATCCTGGAGAAGAGTGACTAGTGGGGTGCCACAGGGTTCTGTCTTGGGCCCGGTCTTATTCAACATCTTTATCAGCGACTTGGATGATGGACTCAAGGGCATCCTGATCAAATTTGCAGATGACACCAAACTGGGAGGGGTGGCTAACACCCCAGAGGACAGGATCACACTTCAAAACGACCTTGACAGATTAGAGAACTGGGCCAAAACAAACAAGATGAATTTTAATAGGGAGAAATGTAAAGTATTGCACTTGGGCAAAAAAAATGAGAGGCACAAATACAAGATGGGTGACACCTGGCTTGAGAGCAGTACATGTGAAAAGGATCTAGGAGTCTTGGTTGACCACAAACTTGACATGAGCCAACAGTGTGACGCGGCAGCTAAAAAAGCCAATGCAGTTCTGGGCTGCATCAATAGGAGTATTGCATCTAGATCAAGGGAAGTAATAGTGCCACTGTATTCTGCTCTGGTCAGACCTCACCTGGAGTACTGTGTCCAGTTCTGGGCACCACATTTCAAGAAGGACACTGACAAACTGGAACGTGTCCAGAGGAGGGCAACCAAAATGGTCAAAGGCCTGGAAACGATGCCTTATGAAGAACGGCTAAGGGAGCTGGGCATGTTTAGCCTGGAGAAGAGGAGGTTAAGGGGTGATATGATAGCCATGTTCAAATATATAAAAGGATGTCACATAGAGGAGGGAGAAAGGTTGTTTTCTGCTGCTCCAGAGAAGCGGACACGGAGCAATGGTTCCAAACTACAAGAAAAAAGATTCCACCTAAACATTAGGAAGAACCTCCTGACAGTAAGAGCTGTTTGACAGTGGAATTTGCTGCCAAGGAGTGTGGTGGAGTCTCCTTCTTTGGAGGTCTTTAAGCAGAGGCTTGACAACCATATGTCAGGAGTGCTCTGATGGTGTTTCCTGCTTGGCAGGACTCGATTGCCCTTGTGGTCTCTTCCAACTCTATGATTCTATGATTCTATGATCCTTCAGGTTATCTATTATTTTACCTTCTACTTTCAATTTGTTTATTACATTTTTTTTAATTGCCAAGCAAGTAGTTTTCCTGGTTTATTTGCAAATTCAGTTTTTTCTGCCTTAGCATTTTAAACTTCCATTCAATTTCTTGGTTCAATAACATTGATAGGCAGATAGCTGTGATGAGCCTGTTGACGACTCTTAACGACTGCAATAGGTCTTACAGGAAAAAGCAAGCTGCTGAATTGCAACTTATTACCAAACTTAAAACCATGGAGAGACCTGGTCTGAACAAAGACATTGGATTCTTATCTCATTATACATGACAAAGCCATTTTTCACCTTCTCACCCCTTGCTTTTTCCTGTAAGACCTATTGCAGTCGTTAAGAGTCGTCAACAGGCTCATCACAGCTATCTGCCTATCACCCATTCCCACCACCCTCCTGAGTAATACCCCTCCCCACCTTCTCACTATATAGAAGGGTCTGGTGACTTCTGTTTCAGTGTATCTGAAGAAGTGTGCATGCACACGAAAGCTCATACCAAGAACTAACTTAGTTGGTCTTTAAGGTGCTACTGGAAGGAATTTTTTTATTTTGTTTTGACTATGGCAGACCAACACGGCTACCTATCTGTAATTGAGAATTATGTCTGTAACATTTTTATATTTTGTTTTATTGAATCTTTCCCAGGTTTTTTAATCAGTTCTTTTTCATTTCTAATCAGTTCTTCCAAAATTTCTTTATTTTTACCTTCTCTAACCTTTTTTTGATAGGCACTCTGTTGAATGCAAAAATCCTCTCATCACTGCTTTGCTTGTATCCCAGACCATATTAAGTTCTGTCCCTTGATTAAAATTTAATTCAAAATTATATTTCAAGATTTTTTCTGCTTTTTGCAAAGTTAGTTGGTTATGTAAAAGTCCTTAATTTAAACTTCACCTAAATGTGGAATTTTCATTTCAATTCCAGTAACACTGGATTCTGATTTGAAAGTGTCCTTGGTTGTATTTCTATTCTTTTTGTTCTCAGTGTTAGTTCATTTGATGTCCATATCAAGTCAATTCTTCCTGCAGATTAATTTGGTTCAGAAAAATGGGTATATTCTCTTTCAAATAGGTGTCTAAATCGCCACATGTCAATTTTAAGTTCTCTACCATATTAAAGAAAGTGACAGGTAGTCTGTCTTCTTTTGAATCCATTTTTCTTATTGTCCTGTCAATTTCTAAGGAGACTACCCCATTTAAATCACCCATTAATATTATCTTTTTTAAAAAAATAATAATAATTTTTATTCATTTTTCAAACACATAATAAAAACAAAGCACAAAACAGAAAGTCAAAACACAAAACAAAAACATACAAAACATTTAAACAAATATAACTTCAAAATTGTATTTTCATACACCTTCTTTCCTTCGACTTCCCCATACCTCCCCATCCCTGCATCCTTGTTTTATGATTCTTTAGCAACCCTTTGGTCAATTTATCCTGATTCCCTTTCATTAAATTTCCTTTAGTTTTTTAGTTACAGCTGTAATTCTCTGTTTCTTACCCCTTGACATCTTAGCATTCCTCAATTTTACAACAGTTTTTAAGGTATATTTTAAATTTCTTCCA
Source organism: Podarcis cretensis (assembly GCF_951804945.1). Classification (NCBI taxonomy): domain Eukaryota; kingdom Metazoa; phylum Chordata; class Lepidosauria; order Squamata; family Lacertidae; genus Podarcis; species Podarcis cretensis. Next base: position 125,923,556 of record NC_137172.1, on the reverse strand, counting down.
GTCCTCTTCCACTGTCTCCTTCCCCTGGTCACGGATTCTGCCCGTCATCTCAGCCAGTCCCATAAAGTCCATCACCTTTGTTTGCCATTCTTCCAGAGTAGGTAGTTCTTGCATCTTCCAATACTTCGCCAGTAGAATTCTTGCTGCTGTGGTAGCATACATAAAGAAAATCCTATCCTTCTTTAACAGAAATTGGCCAACCATGCCCAAGAGAAAAGCCTCTGGTTTCTTAGGAAAAGTCCACTTAAGGACTTTCTTAATTTCATTATAGATCATTTCCCAGAAAGCTTTAATCTTCGGGCAGGTCCACCAAAGGTGATAAAAACTACCTTCGGTCTCATTACATTTCCAACATTTATTATTTGGCAAATGATAGATTTTTGCAAGCTTGACTGGGGTCATGTACCACCGATAGATCATTTTCATTATGTTTTCTTTTAAAGCATTACATGCAGTAAATTTAATACCGGTAGTCCATAACTGTTCCCAGTCAGCAAACATAATATCATGACCGATGTCTTGTGCCCATTTAATCATAGCTGATTTCACCGTCTCATCCTGTGTGTTCCATTTCAACAGCAAATTATACATTCTTGATAAGTTCTTAGTATTGGGTTCTAACAATTCTGTTTCTAGTTTTGACCTCTCTTTCTGAAATCCTATTTTCCTGTCCTGTTTAAATGTCTCATTTATCTGATGATAGTGCAACCAATCTCGAACTTTGGGCTTTAATTTCTCGTAACTCTGAAGTTTAACCCTTTCACCATCATATTCTAAAATTTCACAATATTTTGGCCATTTAGAGTCCATATTAAGCTTTTTCACTTCCTTAGCTTCCATTGGTGACACCCACCTGGGAGTTTTACTTTCCAACAAATCTTTATATCGAATCCAAACATTATACAATGCTTTCCTTACAATATGGTTTTTGAAGCCTTTATACACCTTTGCCTTGTCATACCATAAGTATGCATGCCAACCAAAGCTATTCTCATACCCTTCCAGATCCAAAATGTCTGTGTTCTCAAGAAGTAGCCAGTGTTTCAACCAGCAAAAAGCTGCCAATTCATAATAAAGTCTTAAGTCCGGCAGGGCAAACCCCCCTCTATCTTTTGCATCAGTTAAAATCTTATATTTTATTCTGGGCTTTTTGCCCTGCCAGACAAATTTTGATATGTCTTTCTGCCACTTCTTGAAACAGTCCATCTTGTCCAAAATCTGCAACGTCTGAAATAAAAATAGCATTCTAGGCAATACATTCATCTTAATAGTAGCAATCCGGCCTAACAAGGAAAGTTTCAACCTTGACCATATTTCTAGATCTTTCTTTACTTCTAACCAACATTTTTCATAATTATCCTTAAATAAATTCACATTCTTAGATGTTAAGTTTATCCCCAGGTATTTCACTTTTTTCATTATTTCCAAACCTGTTTCATTCTGAAATCTCTCTCTTTCCTCCATTGTTAAATTTTTTTCCAACACTTTCGTTTTTTGTTTGTTCAGTTTAAAACCTGCTACTCGACCAAATATTTCAATTAATTCTAATACTCTTTTAGTACTAGTGTCTGGCTGTTGCAGGGTCAATACTAGATCATCTGCAAATGCTCTTAGTTTGTAGTGTCTAACTCCGACCTGAATTCCTTTAACCAACTGGTCCTTTCTAATCATGTTTAACAAAACCTCCAGGACTGATATAAAAAGCAAAGGGGATATTGGGCATCCCTGCCGTGTTCCTTTTTCTATGAATATTTCTTCCGTTACCACATTGTTTACAATTAACTTAGCTTTTTGTTTAGAATATATTGCACCTATACCGTTTTCAAAACCTTGGCCTACCCCCATCCCTTGGAGATTCTTCTTCATAAAGCTCCAACAAATATTGTCAAAGGCTTTCTCTGCATCCACGAAAATCAGAACAGCCTTCCTGTTAATGTCGACTTCTAACAACTCCAAAATGTCTATAATGTTCCTCACGTTGTCTGACATATATCTCCCTGGGAGAAAGCCCGTTTGGTCCTTATGAATCTCCCCTATCAACACTCTCTTCAATCTTTTTGCCAAAATGTCTGCAAAAATTTTATAATCCACATTAAGTAAAGATATAGGGCGGTAGTTTCTAACCTGGTTCTTCTCAGTCTCTGTTTTCGGTATAAGTGAGATGAAAGCCTCTTTCCACGATTCAGGTGCCTTTTTCCCCTCCAAAATTTCATTACAAACTTCCTTCAGTGGTTGTATTAGCCATTCCTTCAGCACTTTATAATATTTAGCCGTCAAACCATCCGGTCCTGGTGATTTTCCCAATTGCATATTCTGAATGGCACCCTCTATTTCTTGTTCTGTTATTTTCTCATTCAGGATCATTTTACTTTGTTCTGAGATTTTTGGTAGGCCATATTTTTTAATAAATTCTTCTATTTCTTGTTCGTTAACTGGCCCTTGTGCATACAATTTCTTAAAAAAGCTTTGAAAACAATTACTTATCTCATTAGGTTTATAGATAATTTTTCCATCCATTTCTAGACTTGTCACAGTATTCAATTTCTGTCTCTTTTTCAATTGCCATGACAGAAGTTTCCCGCATTTATCTGCTGATTCAAAAGTCTTTTGTCTCATTTGCTTTATTTTCCATTCTATTTCTTGATTCATGAGTTCCATGTATTGCATCTGATAAAACTTTATTTCTCTCAAAATCTCATGGGACTTTGGTTTGGACCTCAATTTCTTTTCTCCTTCTTTCATTTTTTCTAAGATTTACTCTTTCCTCTCATTTTGTTTCTTCCTCTTTATGGAGTTCTGTTGAATTAGGAAACCTCGCATCACGGCTTTGCTTGCGTCCCAAATTGTTCTTTTCTCCACTTCTGTTCTCAAATTTATCTCAAAGTAATCTTTCAATGTTTTTAGGGCCTTCTTATAAATCTCTTCATCTCTAAATAGGGTGTCATTCATTCTCCATCTAAAGGATCCAGTTGTTGTTAATTTCATCTCCATCTTTACAGCCATTAATATTATCTTTTGATCCATAAACTCATACAACTTTTCTTTCAGTTCTTAAAAAAATTCCAATTTTTTAATAATTTGGCAAATAGATCCCAATTATCACAATTTTTTTGCCTTGTAAGGTTATTTCTATTGCTGTCATCCTTCCATAATCATCTTTAAATAACTGTTTCGGGTTATAATTATTTTTAGCATAAATTACCACCCCTCTTTTTTTTGTCTAATGTCATAAAGTCCATCCCCAATCATTTATTTATCAAGACTCTTCTGTGTCTTCTTGCTACATGTGTTTCTTGCAAGCATATTATGTCCAAATTCTCTTTTTGTAATACATGTTCTGTTTTACTCCCTTTCAATTAACATTCCAAGTTAAAAATTTCAAATTCTTTTTTCTCTTTTATTTATATATTTTATAAATAAAAAGGTCTAATTAAGTGTGCTGTTGTTTATCATCTTCTTTTTCTGCCGGATCTGTTTCCCCTTCTGCACCTACTGCTTCAGGCTTTTTTCCTCCAAGTTGTTTTTTATATTTTCTCCAAAATTTCTCCATATCTTGTACACTTTTGCATTTTTGCTTTTTTCCCTTTATATGTAAATGAGACACCCTCAGGGATGGAATCTTATTATTTTTCAATGCTTCAGTCAAAAATTTATAATTATTCCATTTTTGAAAGCAATCTCATCGGGATTTCTTATGATCAATTGTAAGCCTTTTTTTGGTAGTTCACCTACCATTCATGAATTAAAAATAACCAGGCAGGGTTTTTCCAAATCTGATGTTTTAGTTGTAAATTCTTTAATCTCTACTGTTATACTGTCCAAAGTTTTGGTGTTCTGTTCTGTTTTCCCAGTCATTTTCTCCAATTTATCTGTATTCTCTCTTAAGTCTTTTTTCAGATCCATTAATGTATCTGCTATATCTACCTTAGGTTCCATCTCTAGGGTGGACCCCCTTCTTGTCTGTGTGATAGTTATAGTTCCAGCCCCCGACTGTGGTTTTTGATGCCATTTTTCAAAGACTGTAACATTTATTCACCAATCCCACTTAAAATTTATCTCCAATCTTCTATATTTCCCAGTCTTAAATATTACTTCTTCTCTCTCTTAAAAGATGAGAAAGAGAAGGAAAAAAGAAAATGATAAAAATAAAAATAATTCCCCCCTCCTACAGTTGCCTCTTTTTGCCACTAGATGTCCTTTCTTCTCTCTCTTCCTCACCCCTTCCTATCTTCCCCCTCCAACTCCTCTATATTTTCCCTTTCCTTTCTATTTTAACTTGTTTGGGCTACTTGTTCTTGCCTGCTGATGAGGTGAGTTCTCAAAGCAAGGGCATCTTTTCAAAACAAATCTCTGCTTCTCTACAACTCCTTGTACCATTGTGTTTTTGTAATCCACAAAAAACTGGGAGAACTGACAAAAGGGGGAAAGAGAGAGAAAGTAAATACAAAATCATGGTATTCTTCAGCTTTTTTCATAAAGCAAATCCAACATTGCAAGGCAACCTGCGGGCATAGTTTTAGGCAAAAATGAAAAAAAGAAAGAACAAAGAAGTTAGGAAAGATAGACGTCTTCCGTCTATTTTTCTTCCCCCTCCCTTAGAAAATGGGGGGAGAAGATAGGAACAAAGAAAGCCCAGTCCTCTTTGATTTCTAAAGTCTAATCCAAATTGTTATTCAACAGTCTAAAAAAAACCCTTCAGTTACAAAATTAGTGATGATAGTAAAAATGTGTCTTAAAAAAAGGAAAAAAACCAATAATAATAATAATAATAATAATAATAATAATAATAATTTATTATTTATACCCCGCCCATCTGGCTGAGTTTCCCCAGCCACTCTGGGCGGCTCCCAATCAGTGTTAAAAACAGTACAGCATTACATATTAAAAACTTCCCTGAACAGGGCTGCCTTAAAATGTCTTCTGAATGTCAGGTCCAGGCACGCAGGTTTGATTTGTTTCAATTATTTCACCCACCAAAAGAAGTCAAATCCGCCTGTTGAATATTGCTGAGCATACGCAGACTGTCCAGAAGCAGTCGGTTGCAAGCTGGCAGAATGAAGCAAGAACAAGATGCTGCTACTAGTAACTTGGTTACTTTGGTTTATTATTTACAGCAGACTCACAAGTTACTATATACAGGATACAGACACGGATCTTAACTCTCTCTGAACAAACTCCAACTGACTCTCAAACAACCACTGACCAACCAACCAACCTACAAACAGGAAAGTCATGAGTCATCATGCCTATATGGGTGACCTCGACCAGTAGCAGAGTTGTAGCCAAGGTCCCATATCTCTAAGCAGAATAACTCCCTCTGCTCAGTCTTCTTGGCCTTTGGCCAACTCCTTAATAGCTTCTGTGGGAAACTGCACGCAGGCAAAATCCCAACACCGCCAACTACCTTGGTTTACAAACTTAATCCGTTCCGGAAGTCCGTTCTTAAACCGAGGCACGCTTTCCCTAATGAGGCCTCCCGCCGCTGGTGCCCTTCCACCATTTGGATTCCATTCTTAGACCGAGGTAAAGTTCGTAAACTGGGACACTACTTCCGGTTTTGTGGAGTTCGTAAACCGAATTGTTATTAAACAGAGGTGTTCTTAAACCGAGGTACCACTGTATTTCTCCCAAATAAAAATAAAATAAAGAAATCTCTTGTTTTAATTGCTTTTTCCACCAGAAAGATGAGTTCTAGGAACGAAAGTAACCATATATGTCCCCCCTTCCTATTGGAATGGGGGGTGGTTTCAAAATCCAATTCACTGCTTATAGAGTTTGCCTGGTTTTTTTAGCAGGAAAGTGTTTCCAAATATTTAAAGATTAATCTTTTCTCATGCTTTTAAACTGTCCCCGAGCAGAGTAGAGCAAGCCATGACCTGGGCGGACTTCCTTTCTTTCACCCCGTTACTATGCCAAATCGTCCTAGTTATCTTATTCAATCAATTTTAAAGTTCTCTTGCTTTGCATTAATTGAAAAAGTTACCACATCAAAGGCTGGGGGCTTCTCGTCAAGAGTTTGCTGTAGATAGTCGTGCTTTCAGCTCGATCCCACCCCTCCCCTGTTTCTTTTGGAGCTTCAGGAAGGACAGGAGAGCTCATAATTTTGCGCTGCCAATACAAGCACCCAAAATTCCCCTTTAGAATTTCCTTCATATGTGGTGGTCTTGTACTAAGGTCAAAGCCTTCTGGGATATAATATACAATGAATTAAAGAAGGTTTTTAAATATAATTTCAACAAAAAACCAGAGGCATTTTTGTTAGGTTTAATTGGAGAGGAAATAAAAAAGAAGATGTAAATTTGTTTATGTATGCCACAATGGCTGCAAGGATACTTCTGGCCCAGAAATGGAAGCAGCAGGAACTTTCTATGCTGGAAGAATGGCAGACAAAGATGGTGGAGTACGTAGAGTTGGCAAAGCTGTCGGGGAAGATCCGGAATCGGCGCGACGAACTGTTTAAAAAGGACTGGAGCAAATTTATATTTTACATGAAAGAAAATTGTAAACATTTGAAAACGTTTGTAGGTTTGAGTTGAAATGTTTTGTAATGTAAAAATAAGAAGCTATTTTACATATAATGAGGTGAAATGTTAAAAGAAGGTAGAAGGTAAAAAGTGGTTATAGAAATGCTAAGAATTTATTAAAAGATGTTTGGAAGTCAGAAAGAGGGAGGGAAGGAAGTTGATGCTCTGAGCAATGCCTAAGGTTATAGACTTATATAATAAAATGTGACTAAATATGGAAAACTCAATAAAAATTATCATTAAAGAAACAAAATTCCCCTTTGGGCTTCTTCTGGGGGTGCACAGCGCCCTTGTGCTTCCCCCTATATCTCTCGATTATCAAGCCTCTCTCTGGAGATCAAGGCTCGTGCTCCGTGGCCATTAGTGGCAACCTGGAAGTTATGCTTGATCTCATTCCTCCCTCCCACTTCCCTGACCCTTAAGCTCTTCTTCAGAGGCCCTTCTTCAGATGTGATGCCATGGGTAGCTGTTAGCATTGACACATTCCCAATCACACATGACATGCTAACATGCATGTAATCATATGCTCTCTATAAAAATGTGTTTCCTAAAATATTGGACCTAAAGTCCAATAGTGCACTACAGAGATGTTTGCCTTTCACACAAATAGCAGGGAGAGATAGCAGGGGCTTCCGTTTCTGGTAGCAGACATGGAAAGTTGCTCCCCAGGGTTCTTGTGCTGCCAGTCCCAGTCAAGGCCATTGGGGGGGACCTGGGGGCTCTGAGCCACATCCCTGCCTGTTGCACTGGACACCCCGGCTCCCCTCCAGTTGCAACAATTTTGGCGGCAGTTCTGGTGGCTCAGGGACCAGCCAGACAGCACAGTTTGTGCTGGCTGGTCTCAAGAGCTCCATGTTACCATAAAAGACAATTTTTGTAAAGTCGCAAATATAAGCCGCACTTTAACTTTTCATGATTGGAATTTGGGGGGGAAATGTGAGGTTTATTTTCGGGCCAATATGGTACTTCTGTCTGTGCCATTCCCAGAAGGAATGCCTCTGGTTTTTTGGGGAAAAGTTTTAAACATTTTTTTCCCATCTTGTTATATATCTTTTCCCAATACTTTTTTGCATGTCCACCACATATGGAAGAATGTTGCTTCTCCTTCATTACTTCAGATTCTGATTTGTACATCTTAGCTAATCTGCTCGGGGTTAAATACCATCTGTAAACCATTTTCAAATAGTTCTCTTTCAAGACACCTTTTAATGCCTGCTTTGGTCTTTGATGGAGTTGGAAGACTTCACCAATAAAAGAGGGGCAGGATGCTGGGTTATATCGTGACTCCATTACTGAGAAAGCCTCGGTCAACAACGAGTGTTTGCTGTGAGTCTCCTTTGATTTTGAGCAATTGGGCTAAAGTGAAAAGACACCCCGCTGTCAGGAGCTCGTCCTACACTCGAGTAGGACCCTGGCAGAGACACATGCCCGACTGGTATGTTCTCTTTCGCCTGGTCTTTAGTTCGGTAGCTTCAAAAGCTTTCTTCTGCCCAAACATCACAGCGACCGATGCCAACAGACATCGGCACACTTAGGGATCCGCGAGTCTTCGCAGCTTGCATAATAGACCTCAGCAACTCAGCATTTTGGCTAATCTACTTTATTTACATAGAAACACACGGAGCACTGCAGCATGGCTCCCTCTCTCTAGCATCAGGCAACAAAGAGAAAGAACAAAGGACAATAGTCCCCCTTCACGGAACACAGTAACACAAACATCCTGTCTCTGTCACTTCCCACTTTGTGGAGTCAAAACATATACGGTCATGTGATAGACAACAATCCCATGACTACAATCATGGAGCAGGAATTCTAACACCCACTTGACTCAATTTCAATTTGATGTACAACTTTAGGTGCCAGGAGAGAACGTTCCTCTTCCATCCCTTTGGATGATAAAGATCCAATACACTTTAAAATGTGTTGTATGAGGGGGCATTATTTGTTTGTTTTTGCTCTTACTTTATCTTTATCATGTATTGATTATGCATTAATCTTACATAATATGATTTAATCATGATTAATATATGTTTTTTATATTGTATTTTTATGTTGTGAACTGCCCCGAGATGTACAGATGAAGGGCAGTATCCAAATAGAATGCATAAATAAATAAATAAATAAATTGTATTGATACTGGTTTGGTTCTTCTTTTGCTTAGGTTTTAATGACCATAATATAAAAATTGGGACTCCCTTATACTGAGTCAGGCCATTGGTATCTGACTCAGCGTACAGTCTCCCGCTATATTATCTGTCCTGACTGGCAGTGGCTGCCCTGCGTTTTCTGGCAGGAGTCCTTCCTGTAACACATGGGGCCCTCAGGATGCAGGGCAGGTGCCTTACCTTATTGCTTACTTTTGCATTTGTATTTTAAAATAAAAAAGTTTACATTTAGAACCCTAGAACAAAGTAGGAAAAAGAAATTAATCCCCATTTCTGTGAACATGAATAGTTCTCTTTTATGTTTTCCACCAACAGGTGCTAAAGGTTCCTCTGGAATTGGAGGTTTCAAAGGTGCGATAGGCGTCAGAGGGTGGCCAGGGCAGAACGGAATCAAAGGAGAGCCTGGCTTCACTGGCTTGCCAGGGATTCGAGGTTTACCTGGTGACTCGGGATTGAAAGGTATTGTCCTTCACATTGTGAAGTATTGCTTCTCTCTCAGTGTGCGCGAGATGTGTTCATACACAACTGCAAAGCAGTTTGAAAAAAATTGGTTGTGAAATATAATTGTCCTCTTTATAAAAGAAAATTCTCTTGGCAGCTTTAATCTTACAGCTTACTGTGTTTTCAGTGTATTGCTGGCTTTTGCTGGTAAGTAAAGTTTGGTGTTCATCAAGCAGGGAAGGTTTATTACTGCCTTAGTTTCCAGAGGGACTTGCTTTCACCTTCATTAGTCAGCAGAAAGACCCCTGGCTGCTCTCTCATAACAAAATCTCAGGACTATGATTGGAAAGGGAGTAGCTGCTGGGCTGCACTCCTCATTGCTACATTCTCATATACTTTTTTGAGAACATTTATTTAAATCATTTATTTAGGTTTTTTAAAATAAAAAAAATTCACCCCCCTGCAAGGAGTTCAAGGCAGTGTTCTTCTGCTCACTGTATTTTATAATGTATGCTTTTTTTTGTTACTGTATTTTATTCTGTATATTCTGTTGTAAGACACCCTTAGTACATTGGTAGGAAGATGTAAATAATGAAGTATTAGTATTATTTCCTGCTCACATTTTATCCACACAACAACTCTGTGAGGTTAGGCTTTCAGGTAAGGCTGAAAGAGACCAAGATTCCCCAGAGAGTTTCATGGTTGAGTAGGAATTTGAACCGAGGTCTCCTTGATTCCAGTACAACCATCTCACCACTATAGCACATTAGAAGGGCTGATCACAATCACTTCATAAAAGAAGGATACACTTAAGGAGACAAAGCATTCTTACCTTTCCGATCCTCTTAAATGTGTTGCCTTTATATTGTAAGGATGGATCAATGCTGTAAACCAGGCATGTCCAAAGTCTGTTTGCAGGGCCTAATTCGGCCCCCTGTGGCATTTTATTCATTGGGGTCAAATCCCCAAAATACATATATATATATAAAATCAACAACTTTGGTCGGCCCTCACGCATGTTCACTTCATCAAATCTGGCCCTCTTTGAAAAAAGTTTGGCCACCCCTGCAAACAGTTTTCTATATTGACATGGCAGTCTGGATGAAAAATGTATTCTTAATAGGTGACCGTGGTGACCGTGGCCCACCAGGATCACCCCCTAAAATCATGCCAAGTATGATGCTTGATGTGAAAGGCGAAAAGGGAAATGAAGGAGAAAGTGGTGCCCAAGGGAGCTTTGGTTTCAAAGGTAAGGAGCAATGCCATATTCAGAAAAGGAGTATAATATATTACAAACTGATGTTACAGCATTTGAACATTTGTCACATGAAGCAAATGAGAATTTAATCTTTATTTACAAACATTTCATTCTGTATTACATAATGCACACATTCTAAAGCACTTATTCAGATTATAAATAATAGGAAATGACCACAAAATGATATAGAAATATATGTACCCCTAACAGTGCAATTTTAAAAGGTAAAGGTAAAGGGACGACTCTGGGGTTGCGGTGCTCATCTCACTTTATTGGCCGAGGGAGCCGGCATACAGCTTCTGGGTCATGTGGCCAGCGTGACTAAGCCGCTTCTGCCGAACCAGAGCAGCGCACAGAAATGCCGTTTACCTTCCCGCTGGAGCGGTACCTATTTATCTACTTGCACTTTGTGCTTCCAAACTGCTAGGTTGGCAGGAGCAGGGATCAAGCAACGGGAGCTCACTCCATCACGGGGATTCGAACCGCCGACCTTCTGATCGGCAAGCCCTAGGCTCTGTGGTTTAACCCACAGCACCACCCGCATCCCAGTGCAATTTTTAGTGGTAGTTAATTAGCAGAATGCAGCTGAGGGCTTAATTCCCCATAATGAATACTTTAGGCAGCTGAAACCAACATTTGCTTTACTGAAGTTCAGCTACTTGCCCGGTTCAGTCTAACTTAACATTTTGAACTGTGTTTCCTACAGGCACAAAAGGAGCACTAGGCTACCCTGGGCAGACAGGAAGGCCAGGTTCACCTGGCTTTCCAGGTTATGAAAAAGGTCAGAAAGGTGACTATGGAATTAAAGGAATAAAAGGCATATCAGGATATGTAGGTGTCTCAGGAGGTCGTGGTATTTCTGGTTTTCCTGGAGCAACGGGAAGGAGGGTGAGCAGATTTTGTTGTTTGACTCAAACTACCAAGTTTTGTTATCTCTGGTATGTTTCCTTTAGTAGTTTGAAAAGCAAAATGCCAGAACCTCAAAAAACAAATTCTGTAAATTCACCAAAAGCAGACTAGATTATGCAGTGCATGTGTTTGATTCCTTTATTTTGGGTGGAATGGGGGCTCCAGCCTGCAGGCCTAATTGAGTCTAGCAAGAGCCCTAACTAGGTCCATGAGGACATTTTCCAAAAGCCATGCTCACCTGCCTGACACTTGACATATATGACACTCAGCAGGATTCAGGGAATGAGTCCTGTCAGCAGGCATCCTGCTTGAGGAGCTCTTTTTGCGCAGTGAGGTTTCCCTCCTCTCTTCCACCTTGTGCACCCATGAAATTGGCTCAGAATGGGGTCAAGAGAACTCAGGGGCATAAGAGTAGAGATAGTTCCATCTGGCAAACCACAAGGCTTTCCTTGACAAAATAATTGCCTTGGCATGAAATTAAATTATTTCCATGGTTCCCTGCTGGAAGGAGGGTTTGCAGATACTGCCAATCAGCACCCCCTGTGCTTTGATTTCAGACTACCCTGGCAAAGGAAAGCATATCACCCAGTGTCATTGTGGTGTCATGATTGACAGGTGGGCAACCCCACACCCAGTCAAAATGGCCCACTGGAGTTGGGGGAGGTTAGTATCCAGCCCACCAAGTAGATATAGTCCCCCACCCCTGAGTTATTTTTTAGTTTAAATAAAGTTGGTTTCAGGTGCACACTGTGTTCAACAAGAGTACAGTTTCAAGATTTATGACAGAAAAACAAATTTGGATAGTTGAGGAGGAAGTCCAGACAGAACGAAAACATTGGTTAATATTTATTATGCTTGAAAGCTTGATGTTCTTTTTAACTATGTGACAGGGGGAAAAGGGAACTCCAGGGATTGATGGTATTTTTGGCGAAAGTGGCCAGCCTGGGGAAATTGGTGAGTCCATTTATATTCTGTACATCTAAGCTATGTGTATGTAAAACACACACACACACACACAGAGAGAGAGAGAGAGAGAGACAGACAGACAGACAGACAGACAGACAGACAGATTTGTGTATAAAATGAAAGGCTCCTGCTCATGACCCAGTCTAGTACAAGGAAATATTTCTCTCATTCTTGAGAGTTACTGATCTTGACTTCTCATATCTTTTCATTCTTTAGATGAAGTCAAAATGGAAGTATATATTGTAGAGAAAATAATACAGGCAACCACCCTCCCCCCCATTTAAGTGGTGGTAATGTTCTGAGGCACCGTGCACATCAGTGAAATTGCGTATATTTGAAACCCCATTGAAAAGGCCTGCAAACACCCTGTTCTGACCCTTTTGTGATGTTTTTGTGACTTTTTGGGTCACTTCTGGGTTCAGCGTGATGGGTGGGTGGGTGGGTGATTGTTCAGTTGTGCACATATTGAAAGCACGTAAATGGAGAGTTGTATTATAGAGTTTAGAATTTTCACATTAAAAGATGTTCAACAGATGATCTTAGTGTATATAAATCTATGTGAGTGTGTATTATCTCAATTTTTTGCCTCTTACAGGTGATTGGGGAGATACTATAAACTTGCCAGGAAGAGCAGGTTTGAAAGGAAATGCTGGCATAACTGGAGCCAAAGGTATTTTGCATGTGTGTATACACATGCATTCATTAATAATGCAAAATAGTTTGTGGCAAACAGCGCCTGTTACCGGCCTTGACTGTTGTGAGAACTTCATCCTGTCTTGGACAAGGATTGCTTCGTCACTGAGACTCATGCACTGGTAATATCATGTAACACGTTCTATGAGAGATCTGGGGTGTGGTTGGTCCAGAGGGATGCAGCTGGTACAAAATACCTTGGCCCAGGTGGTAGCTAAGATGTGCTCCTTCCCAGCCACATATCACACCATTGAGCTAGTTTTATGGTCTTGTTGCTTACCTACAAAGCTCTAAACAACTATGGACCAGGTTATATGAAAGACCATCAAGCTTAACAAAAGGAACCCAGTTAGGCTTCTCTTCTCACAGCCTGACAATTATCAACTTGTAGTAAGACAAAGGTTGGCTTTTTCACTGGTAGTGCTGGTGCTGTGGGGTGAATGCCCTACTGAAATACAAAATGCTGATGTTAATGGCCTGTCTACCCAGTGACTTTAGGTCTCACTCTTGGTTGATGCTTTGAACCTCTGAAATAGCAAAATAGTGACATACATACAGGGGCGGACTCTGCTAATATGGCACCCTTATTTTTCCACAATAATTCCTTTTGGTACAGTTGCTTTTTTATGGATCCTCTCAGTAGGTAAATAGAGGTTTTATTCTACTTATTATAATTATTTTATGCCTCCTTGGCTCAGCACATGGGCGGTGGGGGGCTAACCGCTGATATCTGCCCGAAATCCAGTGCTAATAACATATAAACACAGCATTACGGTAAAGTTTAAGCATAAAAAATGTAAAAAAAAAATATCTGAAGACTTGTATTTAAGTATTTAGTTTTTTGTTGTATACGGTGCAAGGAGGTGGCAAACTATTTTGGAATTTATTTCCTAGTTTTCAGAGCTTTTGAAAGTACAAGAACAACATTATCTGGGATATCATTAAAAAACTCAAGATATTGGCTACAGTATATTGATAAATATCCATTGGTAAAAACATTCCTATTGACTGGGGAAAAGCTCAAATATAAAACAGGTTCCAACAAGGCAACAATTTCACCAAGATAACAACATTAACAGGAAACTTGTAAAGAAGGGAAAATTAACTACCACAGTGTGTCTTATTAAAAAATAATTCAATACAAGATATTGGTTTTAGGGAATGGATAAAAAATCTGTGCAGAGTGTTAGTTAATGGTAAATTACTGACCTTTTCTGCTTCACTATTTTCAAGTTAAACTTTTTAGCACAGTTGATAGGACAGTTAGGAGGGAACAGAAATATAACAGCATTTGAATTGTTTCTGATAAATTCAAAAATCATCTAATTCCAAAATTGTTTTAAAAAGATAAAAGGATAAATTTAAAAAACTGTTTTAAAAGGATATGGTTTAGCGATACAGGCAGATAAGGGGGAGAGGAACAATAAATATTTCTCTTTGTTTTTTGCAGGGATAGAAGGAGCCAAAGGAGGAAAAGGTGATGCTGGTGTTCCAGGTTTTCCTGGCATTCAGGGCATGAGGGGCTCCCCAGGCTCCCCTGGATTGCAAGGGCAAAGAGGTGGGATTTCCTGTTTTGTGTGGCTATTCCCTCCCCCCCACAGGTGGAATAAATGAAGACAACGGACACAGAGTTTTAGGTTAATGGGCGAAAAATGGCCACAACTTTATTGATTACAGGAAAGAAGGGTATTGGCTTTAGGCATTGGCCCTAACCGACTATCCGGTCTGACCGGGAAGGGTTAAACACCAACAGGGGGAGCCACCCGAGATGCATATCCCTGGGCGCTCCCCAAGGGGTTACCGCTCGGGGGCGCGCTTTAGGCCCTAGCCTCCGTAGGTTTCGGACGAGGCGTCGCCCCTCGGAGTCCTTTAACGAACTACCCTTCAAGCATTGGGGGAGGTGATGGCGTTCCTCCCCCCCAACCTCATCTGCATGATAATACCCCGGCCAATGCCTACCGCCAAAACCGAGGGAGTTGTGACGATTTGCTACGAGGTAGGCGAAAAAACCAAGTGGCTCACAAAACCAGCCAATTAGCCAAATGGAAAAACTCCTACCAGGCCCCTTGCGGCGACCAGCCGAAGCCCATAGCAAGGTCAGTGGCAAAACCTAAAGGGCGGGTGGGTGGGAAACTGCGTCGTCTCCAGGGAAGAAAGGGGGTGAGCCAGGGGCTGCCCTGACCTTAAGTGGCCCTAGGAAGGCCCGCCCCTGCCGCCAGCCAATTGGCTGGCGCCACAGGGTATGCTAATTGGGTGAATCCCTGTCTCCTGCGAGGCTGACGCCAGCCTCGCAGAGTGTGGGCGGGGTCGTGATCCCACAACCCCCCCTCCTCCTGAAGGTCGGAAGGGGCATTGTATATAATGTGCTTATATAAAACACGTTTTAAACAAATACACTAAAAATGAATAACAAAGTGTTGATTAAAAATACAGCAAAGTAAAAGCAATACTGGATACTGAATGCTTTTTCATTATATACTTTAAAACAGATGCTGATACTTGATGCATATTCTTAAGTTTAAACTAGTCCATTGAAACAAAGTCAATTTGGCTATGAGGGCATTTTTTAACCCCTGTTCTGCTTTCACCAGTGCTTTTTTTTTTCTTTCTAAAAAAATGTTTAGGAGTACTCTCCTTTTCCTACTCATATTGAAAAACTGCCTCTCAATGAGGCCAAACTTAGAGTCACAGAATGTTTAGGGGTATGTGTACCCCTGCATCCCCCCAGAACAAAAAGCACTGGCTTTCACTATAAGCAGAGCAATCCTAACTCGGACCTTGTGATGACTGGAGCAATCAAGCCATTGCTGCAGCCACAGGCCTTCAGCTCCTGCTAGTCAGGGCGGAAGATAACGGTCGTGGGGTTTTACTGTACCAGCTCTAAACAGGGGCAGCAGAGGGGCCCACATTAGAAACCTTTTCAGAAAATGGACCAACTTTGGATCCAGTGGCTCCACTACCAGACCCCAAACAGCTGGCTGGATGCCTCGGAACGGTGGGAGGCACCAACTAGGGAACCCCCAGGTTCTGAAAACACAATTCTATAGAATGTTTGCACAATTCCACCATATGTGGAAGAAATCTCCCTTACCTATGGTTACTGCTTCCTTTTTCATAGACTTCGTATAATTTCCAATCAGCTGTTTGCCATTTTTTAAAAGAAGTTCTGTATGAGCTAAGGCAACCCAGAATAAAGAGCATTCATTAAAAGGAAAAAGATGTTTGTACCAATATCTTTACCACTTGCAGGTTTTAATTACTCAAGGGATCTCATTCCAGCAGGAGGGAAATGACAACTACCAGTATATTTATTTGTGGTGATATTTTCTACATAGACTTCCAAGATGTTTCAGCTTTCTAATACACAGTATATTGCTGGAGATACAAACAATATCTTACACATTATAGACATATTTGGTGGGACTGCAACGTAAGAAAGCAGTATTGGATTAATGTAATATTATATAAGAAATTGCAGGATTTAAATTAACCATAGGGAGATTTGACTGATGAAGTGTCCTCTTTATGACATCTTAAAATGATCTGTATAAGATATTTTTAGTCATATACAGACCAGATCAGATTTTTTCACATCAGATCATTAGGAGTTTTAGAATGCAGTGGTGTCTCGGGTTAAGAACTTAATTCGTTCTGGAGGACCGGTCTTAACCTGGAACTGTTCTTAACCTGAGGTACCACTTTAGCTAATGGGGCCTCCCGCCGCCGTAGCACGATTTCTGTTCTCATCCTGAAGCAAAGTTTTTAACCTGAGGTACTATTTCTGGGTTAGCGACGTCTGTAACCTGAAGCGTCTGTAACCAGAGGTACCACTGTAGTTCACTCTTGTAAGAAATCCAGTATCACTTTCACCACCATTAGAATTATATTGTAACAATTCAAGGGTTGCTTAGTGATAGCTCTCTACTTGTTCTACAGGATTCCCAGGGCAGGTTGGCGAACAAGGTTTATCTGGAGATCCAGGATTTCCTGGATCATCAGGTGAAAAAGGAAGTTCTGGGTGGATTGGGCTTCCAGGGAGTAAAGGTAAATTATATTCATCCTAGTTGTCAGTAATACATCATTGTATATTTTGGACTTAAGGAGAAGTTATGCACTCTTGTCTTGCCTATTTCCTGTAAATGCAAGTAATACTTTCTTTGATGTTCTAATACACAAATTTTAGATTAGAGCTAATCTACACATGAAAAAGACACATGAAAAAGACACATTTCTGTCTCTTTAAATGACTTTCTGACAGCAGCCTTGAAGGGAGGAAAGGAGCATCAGAACCATGCTTGCCCTCCATCCCCACACTGTTAATTGTCCTGCAAACAGCCAAATCTTGGCAAAAGTATGTAGAAGCAACTTGGAAAACTGTCAGGGATAGATTCCACCAAACTACTGAGCCAGTAATAGAACAAGACAAGATAGAGGCAAGCATTTTATAACCCAGGTTTTACAACCAAAAACCAAACAGAGAATGGCTGAAATTCACACCATGCATAATTTTTATACACCTCTGGCATGTCTGCACCCCATTATTCACCTTCCCTTCCAATCCTATGTTGTAATTTTGCCTCATAAGAGTAGTTGGTTCGGCCTCTTGATTTGTTCCAGCTTCTCAGTAATAGCTTGCAGCTGTGTCACATGTCTGTAACTGTCTTTCTTGTCTAGTTCCCTTGTCCAAGCTCAATGAGAATATTTTCTTGTAAATCAAAAGGCTTTTTCTATCATCTGAGTAGCTGTGTCACAATTGTTAGAGTGAACCAGCTAGGTGTTTGAAAGACTATCCATGTTAATATATGGAGACTAAAACACCCACTAGAGAAGCAATTCAGTTTCTTCTCAGACCCAAATCAAAGCGCAGGACAGACAGTTTATATTTGGATTTCCAGAGATTTGTCATTAAGAGCAATAAAATCAGAAATTCTTCCAAGAACTCTCTCAGATCATAATGTGATAACAATGGAGTTGAAAGGAAAGGAAGAGACCTCATTCAGATGGGGACTGAATGATGGACTGTTGGACAATAAAGTAATATTGGGGAATGTGCAAAAGACATTAACAGACTATTTTGAATTAAATCTAAATAAAGGAGTGGAACTGAATGTAGTATGGCATGCATCGAAAGCTGTAATAAGAGGCTTTTTAATACAGCAAAACTCAATCCAAAGAAGATTAAGAGAGAGAGAAAAGGAAGAGATATTAAAACAGATAATACACAATGAAAAGAAATTGGCTTCCATTCGATAAAGCTACTCTCAGTAAGTCTAAGCAGACTGGAGCTATGAGCAGCAATTGAGTTTCGGCTATCCAAAAAGAAAGAAAAACACTAAAAAGAATTAAAATAATGGCAGGAACATCAACAAAATATATTCCTCCCTGGGCCCATAACCCTTGTTGGATTTTTTAGCAATTGGTTAATAAAAGAATTCCCTAAGATGCCTGGATCCAGGTTTGGGGCAAGTACTCTTTGGTGAGAGAGCCCCAGCAGTGATTCAAAATTACAAAACATGCAGCAAAGTAAAGTGTGGAAATATAGGCTATTAGACCTTTAAAATATCCTGTTTTATGTCATTTCCAAAGCTCTCCACTTCCCTTAGCATAGAAAGAGACCACACATTTGGTAAGTTAAAAATGGTTTACTTACAAACACATCATAGATCAGATTCATTGCCTTTTCCATACAGCAGTAATAGTTCCTAAATTATTTGTATAGAAGCACAAAGGTGGGTTTCTTAAGCCATACCTTCTAAGCTTGGAGCATTTAGCTTAGACATCCTTACTGGAAGCTTCACCTGGTGGGAAGAAGCGAGAATGAAAAGTTTGGTAACTCTTCCTTTCAAGGCGAGGGAGTGCAACCTAGATAAGCCTGGCAGGATATCTAACTCTATGGCCATAAACCCTTCATAAGTTAAGTGTCTTGGTTATATAAGGCTGTACAGTTAACAATGTAAATACATTGTTTCAAAATACATTTGAAATATTTGTTATAATCTTATTGCTAAAATGTTGCTGCTGTATAAAATCAATTTAAATGTTTTCTCAGAGTCAGTGAATCAGACAATCAGACTATAAACTTGTAAAGACTTGCTTTAGCCTGCAGGATGGTTTTGTTTTGACCAGTCAGAAATTTGTTTTTAAAAAGCAACAGCCAAACTGTCATTCATGAGCTATAACACACTCAAGTTTTAAATTTGAGGCAAAACATTTCATATGGAGCAGAAATACTTTAATTGCTGCATCCTAGTGAGCACAATTGTTTAAAGTAATTGCAGCAAGTTTTTTCTGATACAGTAATCAGTGCAAAGCAAATGGCTCACATGAAGATGTTTCATTTCAAAAAACTACAGTGCCTCCAGAGAAATCTGTAACATTTGGTAAATCAGATTGAAGAATAACAAATAATGGCTGGCTTTTTGGCAGGTGCTGCGGGTGCCAGAGGAATCACTGGATTACATGGTTTACCAAGTACCAAGGGCTTTCCAGGATCACCAGGTATGTTCACATTATGTTGATGGTTAATGAGGTTGGCTATCTTACATTGTAAGTTCATTAGGGAATCTGTCTAAACATTTCACCTTTCTGCACAGGATGCATAGGATAGTTTAAAATGAACATTGCTGAGATGCCCATTTCCGGGTCGGGAAAAGTGATATTAATTTATCTAAGTTTTTGCACAACAGGTCCAGATGGATATGGCCCACCAGGTTTCCCAGGTATTTGGGGTGACAAAGGTACCGTGGGAGAGCCAAGCCCAATTGAAGGCAGCAGAGGAGCTCCTGGTCCGAAAGGAGAAAGAGGAGATCTAGGTCAGTCTGTTGTTCAGTGGTTTTATACGTGGCACCACCAATTAGCAAAATATATTTAACAAATTATAGGTTTCATTTAAGAAAGTACTCTCATGGCAAATTGGTGTGTGAAAAGGGTAGAGGCACATGAAAGTCAGAATGTGTGGCTCTCTGCCTCGCTGGTGGAATCCAAAGGAAAGCAGAGCAATACATTTGGCACCAGCTTGGTTGCAGGAGTTGCCAGAAGGAGGCGCACCAGGGCCCCCTCAACCGCCTTAGGGACTCCACTCCAGGAGAAGGGGGGGAGGGCAGAGCAAAGTAAAGGGCAAGGAGTAGGAATGCAAAGGGATAAAAATGCTTCCTAACAACTGATTTAAAACTGAATGCTCAATTTATCCCTGTAATCTGAAAATGTGAACTCCTGAATTTTAAATATCTTTATAATATGAATTTATACTTATCAAAGAAAATATTGTTAACAAGATTGGTAAGATTTGTAATCCTACATCACTTGCTACCATTATATTATTTGGCATCCCACAAAGTTACATGCAGGTTCCGCTTTCTGAACATAAGGCATTCCCAGGAAATTGTTAGGCAAGCGTTCACATAGCAAGCTGATGATTTCCATTATTTCCTATGGGAACACTTCTAATCTGTGATTTGTCTGATTTCTCTCTTTCGCTGCATTGTTTCTGCCCACACAGCTGCTGCCGACCAGCAAAATACCAATGAGTAAGGGAGCAGGCGAACTCTGTCTGTTCAAGTATCTGAATCAGGCATTTGAGTAGCGATGCTTGGGTATAATTCTTTGTGTTTGGATAGCTCTTAGTGTTTTGGATAAAGAGTGTTCTGATAGCAACACCTGCATGTATAGTAATCTCATGTGGAAGAAACAATATGCTTTGGTGAAACTTAATTTCCCCCCCCCTTTTTTTTTATTAAATACTTTATTTATACTTATGCGGCATACAAATAAACAATAAATAAAATGAACATATAATACCAAACCAGAAAAAATACAAAGCAAAAAAGACACACAATCATGATAACAAAAACTGCAGACAAGAATATAGGTGAAACTTACGGTAATTTCTTGTGATGGGAAGCAACCATAATGACAGTATTGTTAAAAACAAACAACATATTCTCAGAATTTTTGAAAATATTTAACAAAGGGTGCGCTTCAGCTTTCCTGTGCATCAATCTCCAGGAGTAACTATTTGATTTCTGACTGGCAGGACAGAGAGGCTCACCCGGGAGCCCTGGACCTGAGGGAAGACCAGGCCTTCCTGGAGTTTCAAACATATCTGGAGCACCTGGTGATGTGGGATCACCAGGTTTGGATGGTGTGCCAGGTAAACACAATCCCACTAATTTCAGTTGATACAGAGATCTTTTAGATTTATCTTGATATTTTGATACTACTGCCTTAGTTTTGCCACCAAGTGTTCCCTTGGCAAAAATGAATCTTTTTCTTTTTGTCTTTTAGCATTGTTGTGGCTTCAACATTAGGTCTCTACTAAGCACTATGCTTTTCCTGTGCTGGGGGGCACCCACTGTTGGCTAAAGCAGGGTTTGTTTAGGAGTTTGCTACCTTTAGACAGTTTGGGCTTGCTGATCAGAAGGTCAGCAGTTCGAATCTGTGGAACGAAGTGAATTCCTGTTGCTCTGTCCCAGCTCCTGCCAACTTAGCAGTTCAAAAGCACACCAGTGCAAGTAAATAAATAGGTACTGCTGTGGTGGGAAGGTAAACGACGTTTCCGTGTGCTCTGGCTTCCATTTATGGTGCTCCGTTGTGCCAGAAGTGGTTTATTTTATTTTTTTATATAAATATTTATTAAGAATTTTTTGAATACAAATGCAAAAATAATCAACAATATAGCATGTATCATGAGATATTTTCAAAACCTCTTTGGACTCCCTCACATCTCCCGCTCCCACTTGCCTCTTCTTAAATTTTAACCAGCAAATTATCATCTTATTTATATTCCTAAGTCCCATTCTTTTAAACATAATCTAATCATTCTCCAAATGGTTTATATTTTCCTCGATCTACTTATCATCCTAATTCCATCTAATTTAGTGGTGGTCAATTATTTATGATCTAGCATCCTTCTTAACATTCAACCAAATTACAATGCTTTTTTAAATAAATCTTAAATTTCTTCCAGTCTTCTTCAACCTTCTCTTCTCCCAGGTCTCAGATTCTGCCAGTCATCTCGGCTAATTCCATATAGTCTATCAGCTGCATCTGCCACTCTTCCAGTGTGGGTAGATCTTGGGTTTTCCAGTGTTTAGCGATAAGTATCCTTGCTGCTGTTGTTGCATACATAAAAAATGTTAGGTCCTTCCTTAACACCCTCTGGCCGACAATACCCAGGAGGAAGGCCTCTGGTTTCTTGGGGAAAGTATACTTAAATACCTTTTTCAGTTCATTATAAATCATTTCCCAGAAAACCTTCACTCTAGGGCAAGTCCACCAGAGGTGAAAGAATGTTCCTTCGGCTTCTTTACACTTCCAACATTTATTATCAGACACATGGTATATCTTTGCAAGCTTGACTGGGGTCATTGTGATGGGACAATGAGCTACTTGTGCGTAAAAGGGTTAGTCCCTCGGAGTTTGCTTAACGTAGCAAAGCTCTGCCTTGAGCGGAGCCCTTGGACATGGCTCCGTCAGTCACTGGTAGAATCCGACAGTGGGCGCCTGCGGAAACGTTTCCAGCATAAAAGCTGCTTGACGGAAACACGTCTCCTAGATTCCCTGCGTGACAGCTTCCGGCGAGGGGTGGGGGTCGCTAAAGGGGTCCTTGATACCTCCTCACTGTTCTCACTGGAAGTGTCCCAGAGCCTCCCCTCCGACTTCCTGTCCCTGGAAGCTCCTGCTCCCCCCCTACTGGTTCCCTCTTCTGCTGCTGAATCTCTTCTATCCTCCTGGAGCCCTTCCCCCACCTGTTCTTCCGATGGCAGTTCCCTGACATCCACCTCCCCTCCAGGCCCCCCTCTATCCCCTCCCGCCTCCCCTTCTACAGGCGGTGAGGCTGGAAAGCCTCGGAAGGAACTCTCCTCGTCCTCAGAGGATTCAAACATTTCTAGCCACTGCCTTCCATTTCCTTCCCCGTCTTCCTCTTCTTCGTCGGAGTATGCTGCCTCCTCACTCCCTGACTCTGGGAACCCTTCAAACACCCCTTCCTCATCAGTGGTTCCGAAGTATTCCCTCCTAAATCGCTCCACCGGCTGCGGTTTTCTAGGGAAACGCTGATGGAACGTTTCTATCAGAACCTCGTCGTGGACTTCTTCCGCCGGCACCCACGTGTTTTCTGACTCTTCCTCCCCCTCCCATTCTACCAAGTATTCCACCCGATTCCCCTTCCACCTGGAATCAATGATTCCTGCCACTTCCATGTTGCGTTCTCTCTCTTCAATGACAGGTGTTTGGGTGACCCCCCCTCTCACGTTCCCCCCACTCCCGTCCTTCTCGGTACGGTGACAGTAATGATCTGTGAAATACGGGGTGCAATTTCATGTGACTGGGCAATCTGAGTTTGAAGGCTACTGGGTTCACCTGTTGTATGACCTCAAAGGGTCCCAACCGTTTGGGTCTCAATTTCTTACACCCTCCCTTAAACGGCAGTCCTTGGGTGGATAGCCACACCCGGTCTCCCACCCTTATGGTTTCACCTTCCCTCCTATTTCTGTCTGCTTGTTTCTTATATGCTTCTTTGGCTTTCTCCAAGTTGAGTTGGAGCTGCCGGTGGATTGCTTCCATTTCTTCCACAAAGTGTTCCGCAGCTGGTACACTCCAGTGCTCCCCTCCTTCTCCTGGGAATGCTCGAGGGTGACACCCATAATTGGCCAGAAAGGGACTCATCCCTGTGGACACATTTTCCGCGTTGTTGTAGGCAAATTCTGCCAGAGGTAACTTATCTACCCAATCAGTTTCTCTGTCTTTTACATAACACCTCAGATATTGTTGCAAAACCCCGTTTGCACTTTCTGCTTGCCCATTTGTTTCTGGGTGCCTGTCGGTGGAAAAACTTACCTCCACATGCAACAAGCTCATTAGTTTCCTCCAGAACCTGGAAGTAAATTGTTTCCCCCGTCGCTCAAAACCCTCAAGGGGGCGCCATGCAACCTGAAAATATGCTTTACAAACAACCTTGCGGTTTCTTCCGCTGTGACTGCATGTGAACAAGCTGTAAAGTGGCACATCTTAGTTAGTAGATCTACTACCACCATGACCGCGGTTTTCCCTTTGGATCTCGGTAGATCGGTCATAAAATCTATGGATACCATCTCCCATGGCCTTTCTGGGGTGGGTAAGGGTTCTAATAACCCTGCTGGCGCCAACCTCTCTCCCTTTGCTCTTTGGCACCTGTCGCATCCCCTGACATACTCCCGCACGTCTTCCCTCACCTTGGGCCACCAAAACTCCCTGGTAACCAACCACATGGTCTTGTGCTGTCCGAAGTGCCCCGCCGTGGGGCTGTCATGCAACTGTTTGAGCACCCGCCCTCTTAGTTCCCCATCTGGTATGTAGAGTGCCCCTTTGTAATATAGTTTTCCGTTCTTTTCCTCAAACCCCCCTGTGTTCTCACCTGTCTCCCTGAGTTCCCTAAGCTTTTCTTGGGCATATTCATCGTTCTCAATACCCTCTACCAGTTCTCTTTGCCCCACCAATGCCGCCCCACAAACCCAGTGGTCCTCAGAGATGATATGTCTTTCTTCCGCCGCTCCTTCCCCCTCTAAGTACTCAGGTTTTCTGGAGAGAGCGTCCGCTCTGACATTCTCTGCCCCTGGCACGTAGCGAATTTCAAAATTGAACTTGGAGAACTCTTGCGCCCATCTTACTTGTCTCTGGTTCAGTACTCGGGCTGTCCTCCAGTATTCTAGATTTTTGTGTTCTGTCCGCACTTGAACCTTGTGTTGCGCCCCAATCAACAGGTGTCGCCATCTCTTGAACGCTTCATGGATGGCGAGTAATTCCCTGTCGTACACGGTATAGTTCCTCTCGGATTTGTTCAATTTCCTCGAGAAGAAGGCACACGGTCTCCATTCTGGCGTATCTTGTCCCGGCTGTAGGAGTACGGCGCCCACCGCTCTGTCAGATGCGTCGGTTTCCACTCGCATTGGCTGCTGCAGATCCACGTGTAAGAGTTGTTCCTCCGAAGCAAACGCCCTCTTTAAACTTTCGAATGCTCGCTGCGCTTCTTCCGTCCAGACAAATTTCTTCTTACTGCTGAGACAATCCGTGATGGGGGCCGTTAAGTGGGCAAAGTTCTTGATGAACTTCCGATAGAAGTTTCCGAACCCCAAAAACCTTTGCACATCTTTCTTAGTTTTCGGTGGCCTCCATTCCAGTACCGCTTGCACCTTGCTAGGATCCATGGCCAGCCCCTTGTCTGACAACCGGTACCCTAGGAATTCCACCTCTCTGGTGTGAAACTGACACTTCTCCAGTTTTACCCACAGCTGGTTTTCTTGCAGTTTGCTCAGTACCTCTCGTACATCTCGCACATGCTGCTCTTCATCCTCTGAGTACACCAGTACATCATCTAAGAACGCAGCGCAGTTCTTGTAGAGCAGTGGTCCTAGGACGTGGTTCATGAATGATTGAAAAACTGCCGATCCCCTCCCCCCTGGAGGCCGAAAGGCATAACGCAGTACTCAAAGGCCCCCAAGGGGGTGAACATAGTGGTTTTCCACTCATCTCCCTTTCTCATACGTATCAGGTTATACGCCCCCCTCAGGTCCAGCTTGGTAAAAATTTTCCCTTTTCTCACCCGGGTCAGAATGTCATCAATTCTGGGCATAGGGAAAGTCACGGGTTCGGACACTGCATTTAGGGCCCGGAAGTCCACAACCAATCTTGGTTTGTCTGAATTTTTTTTGTCCACAAAGAACACTGGGCTACCCCCCACCGCTCGTGACTCTCTGATGAACCCACGCTTGAGGTTTTTGTCAATAAACTCCCTTAACTCCTGCATCTCCCTGTCTGACATTGCATACACCTTGCCCACTGGCAATTGTGCTCCTGGGAGTAAGTTGATTTGGCAGTCAAAGGGTCTATGCGGGGGTAGTTTATTTGCTTCCCTTTCGCTGAAGACGTTGGCAAAATCTGCATATTGTCGTGGTACCCTACCTTGATCCGTTGCTTCTATCTTTGCTAACGTGGCCTGGGTACCTACTTGGCCCCCCTTTTCTGTGCAGTGTCCCATACAATGTGCTGACCCAAAGGAAACCACTCTCTGATGCCATCCCACAAGCGGATCATGCAGCGCTAGCCAGCTCATCCCCAAAATGATGGGCGCTCCTCCCAAAGTGGCTATATTAAACGCTATCAGTTCCGTGTGTCTTGCCACCCTCATTGTCATGGGGACAGTCTGCTGGTTGACTTCTCCTCCCAACAGCGCCCTCCCATCAATCGTGGTCACCTGCAGGGGATTTTTTAAAGGGATGGTTTGTATCTGGTGTGCAGCTGCAAACTCCTTACTCATAAAGTTGCAGGAGCTGCCTGAGTCTAATAGCGCCTTAACCTTTAGAGGGTGTCCGTTTGCCAGCTCTAACAACACCTCTATTACTAGCGCTGGTCTTGGCGGTTCCGGCGTGGGCACATTCACTGATCCTTGGCCTGGCTGCTGTGCCCTGATGGTTCCAGCCAGGCGTTGGCTTTTACTGACTCCTTAGGTCCCTCCTCCTCCTCCCCAACAGCTCCCGCCATTCCTTGCCATTCCTTTCTTTGCGGACAAACCCTGGCAAAGTGACCTGGCTGTTGGCAGAGAAAACATTTCTTGGCGCCTTTCCCCTCCTTCTTCCGCCCTTCGCTGGGGTTTGAAACTGCGCGCGCGCGCGCTGTTCCGATTTCCATCGGCTCGGCTGGCTGGGAAGGCTGCTCTGGAATCTCTGGAATGCGGAAATCCCTCCAACGCTCCTCTTTCCCTTCCCGCTTCTCCAGGGCTCTGGCCTCCTGGCGTGCTCCTATGGCCAGCGCGGATTTAGTCAAATGGTCCATAGACTCTGCCCTGGGCGCCCGGGAAAGTTCATCTTTTACTGCCGAAGATAATCCTTCTTCGAACAGCATTTGTATCGGTTCCGCAGACAAATCCCAACTTAATTTGTGGATCAACATGGTGAACTCAGTCCAGTACTCACGGACAGATCGGTTCCCTTGCTTACACGCCATTAACTGTCTGCGCGCCACTCCCTGCTCAATCTCACTGGAGAACATCAGATCCATGGCGCGAAAAAACTTCCTTGTGTCCTTTAGGACCTCGTTATTGGCTGCCATCAGGGGCCTCACCCAGTCTCTCGCCCCTTTTTCTAGATGGCCAATCACATACCCCACCCTCGATTCCTCATCAGGAAAATCATCAAACTGCAGATTAAGGGCATATTGCATTTCTGTCCTAAAGGCTTGATAGTTCCTGGGATCACCCCCAAATTTCTGCACCAGTCCCGGCACCTTCCTTGAGACTTGGGTGGCCTTTCCCTTCTCTGCATCGTGAGCCCTCCTCTCCTCAAGCCTAGCCGTTTGCAGGGCTAACTGCATCTCCAACATCCTGTACCTTTCTTCCAGGTTTGGAACGGCTGCAGCTGCTTCCCCTTCGCCGGCTCCGGTTGGGTTGCTCATGATGCCTCTCCTTGCACAAGCGCTTTCAGGGACTGTCGGATTGCTGTGATGGGACAATGAGCTACTTGTGCGTAAAAGGGTTAGTCCCTTGGAGTTTGCTTAACGTAGCAAAGCTCTGCCTTGAGCGGAGCCCTTGGACATGGCTCCGTCAGTCACTGGTAGAATCCGACAGTGGGCGCCTGCGGAAACGTTTCCAGCATAAAAGCTGCTTGACGGAAACACGTCTCCTAGATTCCCTGCGTGACAGCTTCCGGCGAGGGGTGGGGGTCGCTAAAGGGGTCCTTGATACCTCCTCACTGTTCTCACTGGAAGTGTCCCAGAGCCTCCCCTCCGACTTCCTGTCCCTGGAAGCTCCTGCTCCCCCCCTACTGGTTCCCTCTTCTGCTGCTGAATCTCTTCTATCCTCCTGGAGCCCTTCCCCCACCTGTTCTTCCGATGGCAGTTCCCTGACAGTCATGTACCATCTATATATCATTTTCATTACATTTTCCTTCAAAGCATTACATGCAGTGAAGTTCAACCCAGTGGTCCACAACCTTTCCCAGTCCTCAAACATGATGTTGTACCCAATATCCTGTGCCCACTTTATCATAGCCGATTTAACCATTTCATCTTGTGTGTTCCATTTTAACAGCAAGTTATACATTCTTGAAAGTACCTTAGTCTTAGGTTCTAACAATTCTGTTTCCAATTTCGATTTCTCCACCTGGAACCCTAGCTTTTTGTCATTTTTAAAAACTTCTTTAATCTGAGCGTAGTGTAACCAGTCTCGCACTTTATCCTTCATTTTCTCCAAACTCTGCAATTTCCAATTGTCTCCATCTTTTTCTAGTATTTCCCAATATTTTGGCCATTTGACCTCCATATTGGGTTTTTTTCGGGCCTTAGCTTCCAGCGGTGAAAGCCACCTTGGAGTTTTATTTTCCAATAAGTCTTTATATTTTGTCCAGACATTGAACACTGCTTTTCTGACAATATGATTCTTAAAGGCCTTATTGATCTTAACCTTGTCATACCATAAGTATGCATGCCATACAAAAGCATTGTTAAAACCTTCCAAGTCCAGAACGTCAGTGTCCTCGAGAAGTAGCCAATCTTTTAGCCAGCAGAAAGCTGCGGCCTCATAGTACAACTTTAGGTCTGGCAGGGCAAAGCCCCCTCTTTCTTTCGCGTCAGTTAATATCTTAAGCTTAATTCTGGGCTTTTTGCCCTGCCAGACAAACTTAGAGATATCTCTCTGCCACTTCCGGAAGCACTCCGTCTTGTCCACAATCTGTAGTGTTTGAAACAAAAACAACATTTTTGGCAATACATTCATCTTAATAGCGGCAATTCGGCCTAACAAGGAAAGTTTCAATTTTGTCCAACTGTCTAGGTCTCTTTTAATTTCAGACCAACATTTTTCATAATTATCCTTAAAAAGACTCAGATTTTTTGCTGTTATATTTACCCCTAGGTATTTTACTTTTTTAACCACAGTTAGTTCTGTCTCTCTCTGAAACCGTTCCGACTCTGTATCTGTCAATTTTTTTCCCAACACCTTAGTTTTCTGTTTGTTTAATTTAAATCCTGCCACCCGACCAAAATCATGAATCAATTGTAACACTCTTTTCGTACTAGATTCTGGCTCCTGCAAAGTCAAAACTAGGTCATCTGCAAAAGCTTTAAGTTTGTATTGTTTCACTCCGACCTGGATTCCTTCCACCAACCGGTCCCCTCTGATCATGTTCAAGAGCACCTCCAGAACCGAGATAAATAGCAGAGGGGAAATGGGGCAGCCTTGTCGTGTTCCTTTTTCAATTTTAAACTCTTCTGGAACCACATTGTTAACTATCAATTTAGCTTTTTGTTCTGAATATATTGCATCAATCCC
This sequence comes from Podarcis cretensis, assembly GCF_951804945.1. NCBI lineage: Eukaryota > Metazoa > Chordata > Lepidosauria > Squamata > Lacertidae > Podarcis > Podarcis cretensis. The sequence continues at coordinate 125,894,303 of NC_137172.1, read as the reverse complement.
ATTCTCAAAACCCCGTCCCACTCCCATTTCTTTTAAATTTCCCTTCATAAATTTCCAAGAGATATTGTCAAAGGCCTTCTCCGCGTCTATAAAAATTAACACTGCTTTTGTATTTATATCTGTTTGCAAAAGTTCTAAAATGTCAATAATGTTCCTTGTGTTAGCAAACAAGTGTCTACCTGGGAGAAAGCCTGACTGGTCTTTATGAATTACTTCATTTAATACTTTTTTGAGTCTACTTGCCAAAACGTCTGCGAATATTTTGTAATCCACATTTAAAAGGGAGATGGGACGATAGTTCTTAAGTTGTGTCTTTTCAGCTTCCGATTTTGGTATCAATGTGATAAAAGCTTCTTTCCACGATTCCGGCGCCTTCTTCCCCTCCATAATTTCATTGCTGACCTCCATCAGTGGTTTTATCAGGTAGTCTTTTAATGTCTTGTAGTACTTGGAGGTCAGCCCATCTGGCCCTGGGGATTTGCCCAATTGCATGTGCTGAATGGCTCGTTCAATCTCTTGTCGTGTTATTTTGCAATTCAGGATTGATCTATTTTCTTGTGACAATTTTGTTAGTCCATTTTTTTCCAGAAATTGTTTAATCTCAACCTCATCTTGCGGCCCTTGAGTATATAATCTTTTGAAATATCTTTGGAAGCACTTTCTGATCTCCACAGGGTTCTGAATGTTTCTTCCTTCAATTTCTAAATTTGTAATTGTATTTAGTTTTTGTCTCCTCTTCAACTGCCAAACTAGCAGTTTCCCACATTTATTTGCCGATTCAAAAGTTTTTTGTTTCATTAATTTAATCTTCCACTCTATTTCCTTGTTTATCAATTTAGAATATTGTGCTTGATGAAGTTTGATTTCTCTCAGGATCAGCTGTGACTTCGGATTTGATCTTAACTTCTTCTCCAATTCTTTAATTTTCTCCAATATCTTATCTTTCCTCTCATTTTGTCTCCTTTTCTTTACAGCATTCTGTTGTATCAAGAACCCCCTCATTACAGCCTTACTTGCATCCCAAATAGTTCTTTTTTCCACCATAGTGTTCATGTTTATCTCAAAATAGTCCTTCAAGGCTTTTTGGGCCTTCTCAACAGTCTCCTGATCTCTAAACAAATTGTCATTCATCTTCCATCTAAAGGAGCCGGTTGGTATTAGTGTCATGTCCATTTTTACTGCATTATGGTCGGAGCAGGTCTTTGGGCAGATTTCCACCTTTCTAACCTTAGGTGCCAGACCTCTAGATATCCATATTTGGTCGATTCTTGTCCAAGTCAGTTGGGCTTCAGAGAAGAATGTTCCCTCTCTTCCCAAGGGGTTCTTTATCCTCCAGATATCAATCAAATCCATATTGTCTGTCATTTCGAAGAAGGTCTTTGGTAGTCTGCCGTCTTTTGTAACATTTTGACTTTGTGACTTATCCATGTTGGTTGATACGACCCCGTTCATATCTCCCATCAAAATGATGTTGTTGTAGTCCAAATAGTCCAGCATGATCTCATGCAACTTCTTATAAAATTCCGATTTCCCCTCATTTGGCGCATAAATTCCTAATATCAAAAATTTTTCTCCTTGATGTTGTATCTCAATTGCCAAAATTCTTCCATGTTCATCTTTAAATAGGAATTTAGGTGACAGGCTCTCTTTTGCATAAATGACCACACCTCTCTTCTTTACTCTGTCCGAAGATATAAATTCCTGGCCCAGTCTTTTATTTGTTAGCACTTTTCTATGGAGCCTAGTCACATGTGTTTCTTGCAGGCAAATAATGTCCAATTGTTCCTTTTTCAATATATGGAATATTTTCCTACTTTTTTCCGGAATGTTACAGCCATTTATGTTCCAGCTCAGAAGTTGCAGAGACATCCTGAAAAATCTAGTTATTTTTCCAGGGGTGGTATCTTGTTCGCTGAGTCTTCAGATTCCAAGGGTGCCGGTGCCGCCGGTGCTCCAGGCCCAAAAGGTAGTTCAATTCCTTTTTGAAGGTCCTCTCCGTATGTGGTCAGAAATTTGTCTCTATCTTCCAGTGTTCTAATTTTAATTTTCTTCCCTCTGAAGGTGAAAGATAATCCTTGGGGAAATTCCCACCTAAAGATAATTGAATTGCTCCTAAGCAATTTAACCAGTTCAAGGTAGGCGGATCTAAGGTCCAACAGTTGTTTAGGAATATCTTTGTAGAACTCAATTCTTCTATCCAAGATGTCCAGTGACTTTCCGTAGTGTAGGCCCAAAATCTTATCCCTTTCCTCCTTTGATCTCAGTATTATCAAACAGTCTCTGGGCTTTTCTTTCTTTATAAGTCTTCCAAGCCTGAAAGCAGACACAATTTTAAAGTCCTTTTCCTCTAAATTCCAGAACTTGGAAAATTCTTTAGTCAGGAATTCAGCTAGATTGCCTTCTTCCACTTCTGGTATCGACCTTATCCTTAAATTACTCTCCCGGTTCCTCAGTTCAATCATAGATAGATAAGTCTGATGTTCACCTACTTGTTTGCAGATTGGTCTTACCTCTTTTTCAAAATTTTCTAATTTTTTACTAGTGTCCTCAGCCAATTTCCAATTTTCTGACGTGGCCTCCGTCAACTGCCCAATTGCCTGTGCGTTCTGTGATACTTGTCCAGTTAATCTATTTAGAGTTTCTGTATTTTGATCAATTTTAGCTGTTTGTTCATCAACTTTCTTGTCCAGAGATTCCCCTCTCTTATCCAAAGATTCCAATTTTTCCAAGATTTTCTCTAGAATAGAAGCATTTGCTCCTGAGGCCATATCTTCCAGTTGTAACTGTTCAGTTTCTCCCTCTCCTGTCCTTGACAGAGCAGCAGCTTCTTCCTCTGAAGGCAATGTGGGTACAGACGATCTACGTGCCTGCGAGACTGAGGTTATATTTGTCGAAGTTGCTTGTCTAGTTCTTCCCCTCCTTCTTGCGCCACTCATTCCAAAGTTATCTGAAAGTCAAGGTCAAGCTGAGTTGTTCCCACGAGAAAGCAGCGGCCCAGAGAGAAACAAAACAGGAGGTCGGGGAAAAGGAAAGTAAAATAATGTCACTGCTGTAAATCCCAAATCCTCTAGAGGGAGCTTGAAATGACTCAAGGGAAGAATCCAATTCTAATAAATTACTAGAATCAAATTTAATGTCCAGGGACCTTCAATTGCAAATTTTAGGCAGAGTTGGTGTTAACAATCACTTTGTATCAAACAGTGCATACTGGTGCTTCAAATGATACTTCAAAGTAGCAAGTCCAAACCCTCAGATTGTTGCAAGTTCTAATACACAGTAGCCAGATCTGTAAAACTGACAGCTCAGGTTGCCCAGGCAGCTCCAGCACCTGGGTTTCTCATCCAGATTGTAATTCCAATAGAAGAAAGGTATCACATTGCGAATAAAAATCAGGTAGTCCAATACTTAAAGTTCTTATTCTGTTTAAGAAAAGTTCACTGGGTGCTCAAATCAATTAAGCTGAAGATTCCTTTAAAGCCTCCACTCCTCCAGCACTTTGCGTTGAAGTTCAGTGACAGCGGAAGACGGACTTCCTGTTTTGCGTCGCTCCGCTTTCAGCCAAATTCGTTAATTTAGACTCAAATTATTTAAAGTCCTTCTTTACTCACGGATTGTTGCTTTCCCGAATCAAAATTCCCAGGAAGAAAGGTCAGCGCTCACCGGCAGCAGCAACGCGGCTTCACTCCGCAGATCGCGAAACGACTCACAGCGCCGCAACCCCCTCCACGTTCCAGAGCTCCTTACGGGGTTCCTTCTGCGTTTTGGGGGCCGCTTCAGGCTCAGGACCACAGGCTCTTGCTGCCTGTGGGTTTCCAATGTGGGTCTCCGCTTCGCCGTAGCGGACGACCCAGTTTCCGCGGAGCTTCCCCTTCACAGCAGTAAAGGGGCCGCCATTACCGTTCGCGCCGCCTCCGGAAGTCCCCAGAAGTGGTTTAGTCATGCTGGCCACATGTCCCAGAAAGTCATCTGTTGATAAATGCCAGCTCCCTCGGCCTGAACCGAGATGATTGCCACACCCTATAGTAACCTTTGACTGGACTTAACCATCCAGGGATCCTTTACCTTTATCTTTTACCTTATCTCTTGTGGGGTTTCATATGAGGTAATGTGTTTTCTTTTGACAGGGCTCCCTAGCCCCCTCACATTTAATGCTACTGCTTCTAAGCTAACTATTCCTGCTTCTCTGGTTTGTAAGGTGTTTCCTTGCCATCCCACCTTGGCCGCTCTGTGTCTCTTGCCTTAGTGTTCATTGGGTCTAGTGGGTTGCACTAACAGAGTATGGTGGGGAGGGGAGAGAGAGAGATCAGAGTTAGAAATGGAGGTGGAAGATAGATTACAGAGAGTAGCATATATCTGGTTATATAGCTACTTGTTGGGAGTAACGGGGACCATGTGGCTTCTAACTGGTTGGTCCTGGGTCTCCACGGATGGACTGGGTGCTTATGCATAGAGTTTTTAAACTTCTGCCTATATTTACACATTTTGTCATGTATACAGTTGTGTTCCTCACTATAATGGAAGACTATTCTGTCAGCAGGATGGAAATTTATGATGCCCTTTCCCTTCTCCATTGCCCCCCCCCCCCCCCGTTCCAGAGGGCACATCAATCATGGGTCGAACAATCCATCATTCCCTGCGGGAAGGCTTTTCCTTATGTAGCATTTGCTTGAACAGCGCAGACTAGGGTTGGGGATGTTCTTCCCCACAGAGGAGTCTCTGAAGGGAACAAAGAGGGACTCATTTTTTCCTTTATTTGAGATGTATGAGCTATGTATATTCAAAGATGTATTGATACATCCAATACATGGTTGTTTGGGTTTGGATAAATTGATATTAAGACAACAGTTTGAAACCAATGAAAGGCTTAGTCTTAGGAACAAGCTTTGGTTCAGGGCACAAGTCTTGTCCTGATGAAAAAAACATTTTTTGCTATTATTCTATTTCTTATACCCCACCCATCTGACTGGGCTGCCCCAGCCACTCTGAGCAAAGCAGCAACTGATAAAAGCAGAAGCTTCAGAGACACTGTATTCAGAAGGCACTATCAGAAGGAATACAGGGAATAACCAGATACACAGATGTAGACTCACAGAATTGTAGCATTGGAAGCTACCCCAAGGAAAAGCTTTTTGTCTGGAAAAGTGATGTAAACTGCTCTCCAACCATCAGAAATGCCATTTCACAGCTTGCCCATCTTTTCCTCTTACTTATTGACACGGATGCTGCAGGTAGGCTGCACCTTCAATTTAATTCAGCTCTACATTAACTTGCTACAATCAGGAGAAGACAGGCCCCCAAAGATGTTGCCTATGTGGTCTTTCAGTCCCAAGTTTTAATCTTTGTGTATATATTGTAGGCTACCCAGGACCACCAGGACCACCAGGAATAGCTGCTCCACCTGGAAGCAAAGGAGAAGTGGGGCAGATCGGCATAATTGGAGAAGATGGTTCAAAAGGACTTAGAGGAGACCATGGTGCAGATGGGAGACCTGGAATTCCAGGGTTCCCTGGGGCAAAAGGTATGATGGAAAAACCTAGTATAAAGAGCAGCTACCAAAACAGATTAAGCAGGCATGCAGTGACACCATACCATTGTTTTGCCTTGAAGGATATAAAGGGGAACAAGGAGTCATGGGTTTTGTTGGCATATTGGGAACGCCTGGTGACTTTGGCCCCACTGGACCCAAAGGAGACCGAGGATTTCCTGGTGAGTAACTATTTCTACTATGCCAGTTCATGCAGTGTTTATAAATCATAGAATCATAGAGTTGGAAGAGACCACAAGGGCCATCGAGTCCAACCCCCTGCCAAGCAGGAAACACCATCAGAGCACTCCTGACATATGGTTGTCAAGCCTCTGCTTAAAGACCTCCAAAGAAGGAGACTCCACCACACACCTTGGCAGCAAATTCCACTGTCAAACAGCTCTTACTGTCAGGAAGTTCTTCCTAATGTTTAGGTGGAATCTTTTTTCTTGTAGTTTGGAACCATTGCTCCGTGTCCGCTTCTCTGGAGCAGCAGAAAACAACCTTTCTCCCTCCTCTATGTGTAAATCTTCAAAAGCTATTGCATTTTATAGACCAAAACACACCGCAGACCACTGGGCTTTCACCCCACCCCACATTTCTCCAAATCTCAGCAGAAATTTGAAGGTGAAACGTGAGAGGGGCATTTGAAAGCCTTGAGCCAGATGACCCTTTCCACAATCAGTTGACCAGCGGGTGGGAGTGCACCTTCAAATGCTTCTTCTTCCAGCCTCCTCAGGTTTATTTTTTATATAGCTATTTGCGTGACAAGTCCCCCCCCCCCTGTGGAAATAAAGACACATGACACAATTATTAAGGTTAATGGGCTAAATAAGGCCACAACTTTGTTGGTTACAGGTGATGAGCGGTATTGGCTTAGGCATTGGTCCTAACCGACTATATCTGGCTTCAGCCCGTCCGCTTGAAGTCCGGGAAGGGTTACCACCAGTAGGGGGAGTCCTGCTGATGCACATCACCTAGGAACTCCCCCGGGGTCACCGCTCGGGGTTGTGCCTTAGGCCCTCACCTCCATAGGCTTCAGACAGAGCCACGCCCCCCGGAATCCTTTATCGGACTACCCTTCAATATGTGGGGCAGGTGATGGTGCTTCCTCCCCTCTTCCATCTACATAACAATACCAATACCAATGCCTAACTGCCAATACCAAGAAAGTTGTGACCATTTGCTACGACGTAGGCGAAAAACCAAGTGGCCGGTGCCAATTTGCCAAATGGAAAAAATTCCTACCAGGCCCCTCAATGGTGACCAACCAAGCAAGCAAGGTCAAGGAACGAAACCTTAAAGGGCGGGAGGGTGGGAAACAGGAGCAACTGGAGGCTGCAAAATCAAGGTACAAGGCAACTTACAGCATTCGAAACCAACATTATAAATACAAAGTAACAAAAATAAACAAGTTAGAAACAATAATAAAAATACATCAAAACACATTTGGAACCAGAAATTAAAACAGCTTGGCCTGACAGCAACAAAGTAATCAGCATTGTTTGAAGAAGAAATGCCTTTCCATCCAGCTCATGGAAGACAGGCTGGAGCATTGAAGGTGCACCTTGCTGCTTCAGAGGAACAACTGGGAGCTTTCGGTTGCACCTTTGAAGTCCCGCCCCTTTCTGTCCCCCACCTGATGCCTTCTATGATGTCAGCTAAGGGGCAGGTGGGTGGGGCTTCCTGAAAACTGTTTCACGGGCCAAATGGGGAGGCCTGGAGGGTCATGTTAGATCTGCTGGAGGTCTATGAAGAGTGAGTGAGGGAAAAGGAAAAGGAGGTTTTGAGGTGAGACAGCCAAGGCAGAAGACCAGAGTACAGCAAGGGGGGGGGGGAGAGAGAGAGATCAGGTCTTCCCAAGAAAGGGAGACATGGTCAAGCTTGGAAGGAAAGAATGAGGGAGGGAGGGAGCGAGCAAGCAAGGATAAAGACTGGCTAAATCCCCAGATGACAGGCTGGAATGACAGAGTTAGGGAACAAAAAAGAAGGGACAAATGAAGCAGCAGCTGTCAAGGTGTTAGGAGTGTCAGGATGATGCAGAAGGAGATAAGTGGGCTGCCCTGTGAGGGGGAGAAAAAGGATTGCCAGTAGATGGACTTGCCAGAGAGGAGCAGGGAGTCACTCTCTGCCCTTATTTCTGCGAGGCTCAGGTGTGATGTAGTGCAACAGCAAGTGATAGTGAAGAAAAGAAAGAGAAGAGGGGAGGAAGGTTCCTGTCTAGGGAATTGAGGTCTTTGGGGGATTTGAAAGATCCCTGGTTGCTAAGGTGAGAGGCAACTGTTTGAATGCCTGACATCAAGGGAGGGTGATGGTTGTTAATGATAAAAATGAAAACAAAGCAAACACTAAAAAAAAAACAATTTTGCAGTCTCAGGGTCAGGATGTCTATGTAACTGGTTTACAAAGTCCTTCCCTTCCTGGTCTAATAAAGGTAAAGGTAAAGGGACCCCTGACCATTAGGTCCAGTTGTGGCCGACTCCGGGGTTGCGGCGCTCATCTCGCTTTATTGGCTGAAGGAGCTGGCATACAGCTTCTGGGTCATGTGGCCGGCATGACTAAGCCGCTTCTGGCGAACCAGAGCAGCGCACGGATACGCCATTTACCTTCCTGCTGGAGTGGTACCTATTTATCTACTTGCACTCTGACGTGCTTTCAAACTGCTAGGTTGGCAGGAGCTCAGCCCGTCGCGGGGGTTCGAACCGCTGACCTTCTGATCGGCAGGTCCTAGGCTCTGTGGTTTAACCCACAGCGCCACCCGCATCCCTTTCCTGGTCTAATAGGAAGGTAATAAAAAAATAGTAACTGTGATGTCAGCCATGGATCAATTCTAATCTGGGGCCTTAATTTTACAATTTAACAAACAGTCAAAGAAGGGGTACAGGAAGCTAGGGATTGGGTTAGGAGATGGTAGGCTCACCAGAGAGGTTGCACATAGTCTACCAATGTCACCTTGTTCTGCTCTTCCCACCAGAGATTCACATTGGCACGAAGGAGCCACAGGGCCAGAGGAATCAGGCTCTCCATTGGCAGGAGGCAACAGAGGGTTTGGACACAGCATAATGACCAGTGCTCTCCTGAGAGGAGAGATCCCACTGCTCTGCCACTGTGTGCTTTTCCTCTGGGCCAGTTTTTAACATAGATCAGAATCTATGTCAGGCTTCCTCAAACTCGGCCCTCCAGATGTTTTTGGCCTACAACTCCCTTGATCCCTAGCTAGCAGGACCAGTGGTCAGGGGTGATGGGAACTGTAGTCTCAAAACATCTGGAGGGCCGAGTTTGAGGAAATCTGACATAGATTCTGGTTTAAAGGCCTCCTACTTACTCTGCTGAACTCCATGTCCAAGTCTGCCATGACACCACCACTGCTTCTAACCAGTGTTAGAAACTGAGATATGAAAGCTAGGAGCTAAATGGCACTTTAAACCTAAGGTATGGGCACAACTACAGAATGTCTAGGCACACTTATTATAACAAGAATACAAAGCTGAAAATGAATGAACTGCAGTTAAAGTATTATTTCATTTTTCACATGGTCTAGTGCTTCCCCTACCCACCCCCCTAATATTCTTCAGAGGGTCTCTCTCTTCTCCAATCTTCAGAGAGTAGCTGGAAGTGAGGAGGCAGAAAAAGTTCCTCCTTTCCTTCCACTCTGCAGTTTTAATCTGAAATCTTAGGCACAGTACTGCACCCAGAGCTCAGAAACGGCCCACGCTGAAGAAATTCCCTGTCGCAAAATGCGCCTAGAACAATGGGGGTTTAAAACACTGCTTTCGAACATGAGCAATGAGCTCCTGGGTCAACTAACGAGAAAGAGTGCCCAAGGCAAGTGGAATATTCTGTCTGTTACTTTATTGTGCATTTTTAACTTTCAGGATTTCAGGGACCTCCAGGTTCCCCTGGACTGCCTCCTGTCCTTCCTAAACTGGTTTCAGAACAAGGGAGCCCAGGTGCTCCTGGAAACAGAGGGCTTCCTGGCACGTTGGGTGAGATGGGTCCTCAAGGCCCACCAGGATCTCCAGGTAGGAACATGGATATGCAAAATGGCCTTAGTGAGTTAAGGCTGTTTTTCATGGCCCAATCCTGTTTTGCATATAACATTTTCTCCCAATAAATTGGAATTTTAATGAAGAAGGCTCATGCAGTAATTATCCAAATCAGGTCAGGGGCTCACAGAAATTTAGTTGGTGACTTTGGGGAACCTAACTGAAAACTCCCCATGAATGTACAACTCTGTACCAATACTTTTCATATTTCTGCCACTTTGGAGTCATTCCAGAAGTACCTCCCTGAGGGGGGGACGGACCATTATGTGATAACTGGCCGCTCATGACTCAAGCTTAGTGTTGATTTGCTGGCATGCCAAGCTTCGGAAATGATGCCCAGTACTTTCGGACCTGTCCTGCTGAGCTTTAGACAAATAAAACACATCCAATCTTTTCTTCTTTCTCCAGATCCCATTCTGGTACAGCTTGATCGCCTATCCCTGTCCCTGATAAGACTGAAATCTGTAGGCAATTCCACCCACATTCCAAACATGTATGCCACAATTGCAGTCAGAGGTATTTGCCATAGGTGCATTGCTCTTGTTGATGACCAAGAGGCCTGAATAGGATGGTTTCCTCTTCCTTCAAATAATATGTGCCTACTCCATCCTTATTCAACCATTTCTGCATGCAAGTCACTTTGCTCCTGACTTCTTCATAAAAACATGACTATCTGGGCTTCATATCTGCACATCTAGTATTCAGAGAGCTTGAATGGACTCTGTTCCTCATGAAAATCTTACAACATGGTATGGATTATGATTCTTTTTAAATTTACTTTCAAGGTTCTAGAGGCCCCATGGGTAAACAAGGACTGCAAGGAAGAGGGGGAATACCTGCAGCTCCAGGCTTCAGAGGTGATCAAGGGAGAACAGGACTGCAAGGCCCAGGGGGCTTTGAAGGTAAATACTGGTCCTGGGTCTCCCCCCCCCCTTTTCGCTCATTTGAAAATAAATTTACATCAACTAATTATATGAGTTTTTAGCACAATTTTATGCATGTTTACTCAGACGTTATTCCCAGGTAAGTGGCACTGGATCGCAGCCTTGATTGTTAACCAAATCTTCTAAAAAAAATTTGCATATGAGGGGGAAACAGTCATTCTAAAAATAAAAAGTTTACTTTGTTAGTAGTTGTGCAGCAGGGCATCATTTTGGAAGAGGCGTTCCACCTTCTCTCCTAAACAAAAGGGGCCCCATTTTCAGTTTATAGCTTTAGAAGTACCTGGATTTAAGAATAAACCCCAAACAAATGCATTTCAGTTTATCCTACAGTGCCTGGCTCACAGTTCCCATTCCTAACCATGGGGGCGCCCCTGTACCTCCCCGAAAAGGAAACACAAAGTGGTGAACCCCTTTGTTGTCAGCCTCATTTAGGGACAACTCCAGCATGGAAGACCACAATGCATGCAGTGAAGATCTTGTGCTTTGCAATAGAATTGGATAGGGTAACAGGGCAGAATGAAATCAAAATGTAATTTGTTGACATGGAGCTGTGGGAGATATAGCCCACCCCCCCGCCAAAACTGCCACACTTCAGTTCAAAGTTGTGGCAAGAGAGTAAGAGTCATTCTGTTACTGTTCCCCACTTAAACTCCCGGCATATGGAAAACTTGCAAGATGATAAGAGCTACTGGCATGAGAATATTCAGCCACATAGCACCCAGCCCTACAGGCCAAAAGGGTAGAAGAGGACTACATGATGTCAGGTGACACTGAGGAGGGTTTATATGCACATAAAGCAAACACTTTTATCATCGGATGTCAGAGCTGCTGTAAAAATGGCTTCAGCTTAGTAGCTGTGAACACCTAACCTCTTCTCCTGGATTATTCAGCACTGAGCAGATGGAGGTTCCTATGGAATTCTTTCCATAAGCAGTGAAACCTTTAAGTCAGTTTACTTCCTGCAACATTTAAGCTCCCTTTTCCTCTCCACAGGTGCAGCTGGTGACCCAGGTACTCCTGGGCTGCCAGGTATGCCCGGCCGCAGCATCAATATGGGATATCTTTTGGTGAAGCACAGCCAGGCGGATCAAGAGCCCATGTGTCCAGTGGGCATGAGCAAACTCTGGAGTGGATACAGCTTGCTCTACTTTGAAGGACAAGATAAGGCACACAATCAGGATCTAGGTATGCATTTATAAGCTGAGCATTCTTCACATGGTTTTGTAAAAACAAAAACAAACTGCATTTTAAACCTAACCAATAATTTTCAGGCAACTGATAGAAATTACATATGTGGATGAAGAAAAGCTATTTTGAGATGTTAGGTACAAGCATAAATTTATCATACATAATACAGAGAGAGGAGAAAACCACAGATCTATCAGAGAGACTTGGCTTTTCTGTCCTATTCAGTTTAATAATTCGAGAAAGCAACATTCTTAGCACAAAGCCCAGTAGCATGTGTAAGTGCTTTCAACATGCCAGTAGTTTCAATCCCTTCTTAAATGCAAGTGGTATTATACTGTTTATACTGGTATAATGCTTCATTCTGGTTTTCAGTATGTTTTTATGACTTGTCCACACAATTTTTCTTGGACTAAAATAAAAATTCTTTCTTCTTAAAACAGCGGCAGATGTAATGGTTCAAGAAAGATGGGAGAAAAGAGAAAGGGCAACTATGTGGAATTCTTTTTTAGTCTGTGGTTTGCTGTTAGCTCTTCAACAGTCTTATCCCCAAAGAGGATCATCACCCTGTTTTCAAATAGCTAATTCCCTCCCCCCTTTGGGGTTTTGCACCAAGATAAATGCAGTCAAGAGGGAGCATCATCATTAGCATTCTAGCAAAGCACACTCAACTGCTAATACAGCAGGATGGCACAATTGCATGGGTGTGTCATTACAGCACTGGCAGAAGTTGCTAACAGAAAGCCATTGCACCATTCAGAAAAGGGCAGAAAGGAGGGGCAAATGGAAATAGCTTGTCTGCATTTGTTGCTATTCTCATCCGCAGGTGCCATCTAATGGAGTGCAAATACGGATGTGCAACAGTCAGGCTGCAGAAACACTATGCATTCAAAGCACACCCTCTCCTTCAGGAATCCTGGGCATTGTAGTTCACAATGCAACAAATCCCATCACCTTTAACAAACTACAGTTCCTAGGATTATTTGGGAGGGGTGCTTTGAATGTGTGGGGTGTACCTAACCTAATGGAATTGCACCAACACCTGGCATAGCAGAAATGATCTTACCAGAATCACTCATAACACTCTTACTTCTTTAGAATCCAGAGACCAGAAAAGTATCATTAAAATCATGTGGCCAAGAACTTTGAAGTCTTTAGATATGGAATCAGAATAAAGTATCCGGAATTAGAGCACCAGAAACCAGTAGAATCCATTAGATCATAGTGATTTCAGAAGTGGTGAATTGAAAATGTACTCTTTGAAACTGGGGTTTTGCTTAGCAATTAAAAGTATTATGAAGGGCCTCCCCCAGCCTCTTAAGGTTTCTGTTGGCCTCTGTTCTAATTGTAATGAACCTACCTGGGAGTTAAACTTTCAGAACAAATTACAGAGAGACACTAATGAAGGTTTTGGCTCTTCTGGAGAGAATCCAAGAGGTCCTGCAACTAATTAGAAACAAGTATTTTCTTGTTAGTATCTGCTCCAGAGCACGGAACATTTCAGAGCTAGTTATCTGACCAAACTCTAATTTATTACTTATTACTTACTATATTTATATGCCACCCTTCATCAGAAGATCTCAGAGCAGTTCACAAGATAAAAATGCAAGATAAAAGCACAAAAAATAGTTAAAACTCTAGCCAGGGTCCTTAAAAAATGCCTTTATTGAGCCGCATTTCCAGCTGATGCCCACTGCAGTCTTGGTGACCACTATAACAAGATCCCACAGACAGACTTTGTATTTGTGGTCAACCTCAGGTGGAAGACATCACTCGTTATCTGTTAGTCTGCCTCTGTGTAGTACCTCTGGTGGGGACACATCATGCTCCTTCTGAGTTAGTTTGCCTACCTTTCATCCCCACCCTGCACTCAGTTCTCACCTGTGGCTCCTAGGAGTTGTCAGCATGGGACAGTGGCCACAATGCCAGGGAGATGCCTTTGCCTGGTCAGCTAAACCAGGTGAGGGGAGCTGATGCGTCTCAAACTCTCAGTGAGTTAGGGCTTCCCCTGCATTCAAAGACAGGCTCTGGTGGATTGAGCAGACAAGACCAATAGTTGGTCCAATAGTCAAGAAAGCAGTTTCTGCACATGCTGTAGAGGAAAGTGAGGGGCAGGTGGGGCTTGTCAATCTGGGAAGGGAGCCCATCTAGAAGGACTACTCTGATACTATCCCTCTGCTGCCTTGTGGAATATATTCGGGAGAAGAAAAGGCTAAAGAGTAAACCCTGCAAAAATCCAGAGTGGAGTCCCTAAGGCCATTGGATGGTGCCTTGTATGCCTCTTCCTGGCAACTCCTTTAGCCAACCAAACATCCTGCTCTGCTTTCCTTTGGACCCCATCAGTGAGGCCAAGGAGGGCGTCTTGTCGTCTGGGCAGCCCAGGACCTCGCCACACACGCTGCCCAGGCTTGTTCCCAAGGGAGGTCATTTTGGGGCTGCCAATGCAGTGGTTTGACTTTACTCCCAGAGGTGCACTCCATTTTCTCTTGAGAGAGACAGATGCCAAAAACTATTGCTACAAGTTTGTCATGGCCTTTGGCTAGAACCATAAATGTATTATCTAAAACCAGAACTAATGAAGGTTTGTGTTTTACTTTTTCAGGTCTAGCTGGTTCATGTTTGACTCGATTCAGCACTATGCCTTTTCTTTACTGCAATCCTGGGGACGTCTGCTATTATGCAAGTCGCAATGATAAGTCTTATTGGCTCTCAACAACAGCCCCTCTTCCAATGATGCCTGTGCAAGAAGAAGAAATCCGGCCTTATATCAGCCGTTGCTCCGTCTGTGAAGCGCCGGCTGTTGCCATAGCCATTCACAGCCAAGATGTCACTATTCCACACTGTCCTGAAGGATGGCGCAGCTTGTGGATCGGCTATTCCTTCCTCATGGTATTTGCTTCTTTTCTTGATTGTGAAACAAAGATTTTAAAATATACCTCTATATCCTGCCTTCATGCATGCCTTCCCTTCCCACTTGACAGCCAACTAACCTGTGCAGTAAGTGCACTTTGGAAGTTGGCACAGCAAGAAGCAGCTCTTCCAAGCAGGAACGAGAAGGGGCAGAAACATTCAATTTTTGAGTGGAAGAAAGAGATTCTCACTCAGCCAGATGGGCGGGGTAGAAATAATAATAATAATAATAATAATAATAATAATAATAATTAATAATAATAATAATAATATTATACCAATAGCAATGTTAAAACCAAATTGGAAACCAAAAGTTGCTGAAGTGACCCCTGAGGCATCTAAAGATAACAATTTGATTCCCCAAGTTCTCTGCTATGGTGATAAAAAATATTACTATAATTGAGAGTGCCTTTTGTGGAGTACATGGTAGAAAAGGGTTTGTACTGAGCTGCTTTTCATGGCGTGGATCACAACCCACATATACAGGAATGTGACAAATGAATCATTTGTCAAAGTACTATAACTTACCTAAAATGCTAAGTATAGCTTGCGTCCAAGAAGATATCACGTTTAAATCATGTACATATATTCCAAGGGCTACAGTGAACTTCAGCTATAGAGTTATGATTTATCTTAGCATTTCCCAGATTTTGCTGATGCGGATATGCTGAAATCTGAACATCTCAATTTCTCCCTCAGTAACTTTTATGTGCATCTAAAATATAGGAGTTCCCCAGCCCCCTTTGATTCTTACTTTACTTGTTTAATTATTTTTATAACTCACCTCTTATGAAAGTCAGTTCAGGAAGATATGTAAATATATAATAGCAGAAAGTAAACCATATAAAAATCAGAACAGCAGGATAAATCTGAATAAATTCCAATAAATACCAGAGAATAAAAACAGGAGCAGTACAATTCAATACCTTCACATGCCCAGAATTCTGCTATTGACGTATCCAAACACAGCTGGCTAGGGAGCAAAAACATCTGCAACTACATGCAAAGTTAAGGGGGCATTTACCGCTCCTGCCCCCCCCCCTTCAAATGGGGCGCAACCAGAGATGACCCATTTTTGGCAGTGTGAGAAATCAAGGAGAGGTTCCCACATTCTGCAGGCAGAATCCAGGTGAACAGCAAAGCCCACTTTTGTTCTATTAGCAGGAAGTTGGGTGCCAAGAAGGAGTTCCAAGCAATGGAGGTTCCTTTGAAGATCTTCTTAGTTCCTCACAATTTATTTTTATTTATTTTTATTTTAGACAATTCTAGGAGTATATTTTTCCACCAGGCAGCAGAGAATTGAACTTTCAGCCCCCTTTGTCCCCAGTAGAAAAAAAGTGCTGCCATCTTCAGTAAATGGAAAACACAGGAAAGGCATACCTGGCTTCTTCTAGCACTGGACCAGCAGCCTTTTCACCCATCCCTGGATTCTGGCATCAGATCTCAGGAACCTGAAGAAGGGCCTCACCAGATCTTCTGTATTTGTGTGGGATACTCTGAAAGCCCTCTTTGGCTTGAGATCACAGTTAACACTGTTAACATCATTTCCTTGAATTGCACTCAGAAATGCACAGGAAGACAGGGAAGACAGGGAAACTGCTTGAAGAGGGGCAATGGGGGACTAGTGTTCCCCATGAGCTATGCCAGTCACCAGGTGACGTGATACGTTTTAAACGCATTTTCATAGCGAGAGGAAGGGCCAGATCTTACAGCTTTCTCACACTGATTCTCACAGCGCTGTAGTATATTGGTATATTGGTTGCTGACTCATTCTTAATAATTCTGTATATTAAGGGAAATTTATCTCAATACTTAATGAAGAAAGGTCTTGCAACTACATCTCTTCCAGTTCCCACAAAGTAGTCTCAAGCAGATTTTTCAAGAAGCACTGGGGGGAATTTCCCTTGGTAAAGTGTATCTGCAAATGTGTTCAGATACAATTTGCTTGTGCAGATGTATCGCCGCCGCCCCCCCTTTGTTGGTGGCCTTTATCGTTGTTTTATTCATTCAGTTGCAAGAGAGAGGATTGGACCCTGACCAGATGGGCTACCTACTGAGAGAATCTCTTAATTTTTTTCTGGATTGGGTTTCATTTTATCAGCTTTTATCCAGTCCATTATTGATTCTAGATTCAACACTTCTACAATTTTACCTGACTCCAATTAAGAGGGTGGTGTCACCCCCCCCCCAATATCTGTTCTCACTCAGCAGTTTCTCACTCAGCAGTTAGAAGCGTAGGAGACAAAAAAAGAGTCCTGTAGAACCAGTCACTCAAGTCAATGATGGTGCTAGTACAGATTACAGTGGTACCTCTGGTTAAGTACTTAATTCATTCTGGAGGTCCGTTCTTAACCTGAAACTCTGCTTAACCTGAAGCACCACTTTAGCTAATTGGGCCTCCCGCTGCCACCATGCTGCTGAAGCACAATTTCTGTTCTTATCCTGAAGCAAAGTTCTTAACCCGAGGTACTATTGCTGGGTAAGTGGAGTCTGTAACCTGAAGCGTATGTAACCCGAGGTACCACTGTATATGCTTCTCTTATCTTGTATTTGAGCCTCCTACCTGGTCTCTCCTAGCACACTGCAGCTGGTGCCGAAGGCGGTGGACAGTCACTCGTGTCTCCAGGCAGCTGTTTGGAAGACTTCCGAGCAACACCATTCATCGAATGCAATGGTGCTCAGGGAACCTGCCACTACTTTGCAAACAAATACAGTTTCTGGCTTACCACCATTGACAATCAATTTCAACACTCCCCTTCAGCAGATACACTCAAGGCTGGACTCATCCGAACACACATCAGCCGATGCCAAGTGTGTATGAAAAATTTGTAAAAAAAAAAAAGTAAGTCATTTTGCAATGGCAAGGAACAAATCTTGTTGGTGCTTCTTTAACTTTGTTACCTCAAAAATTGAAATATCAGTTGATCACCATTTATCTGAAAGAACAAACCACTGCAATGGTTTACAACCAAGTTGGTTCTGGTTTCATTCCCATAATTTTCTAAGTAGTTTTTATTGTTGCAAAAAGGTTCTTTTCAGAGTTAAAAAAACTGGCAGGATATAATTTCCTAACACATTTGCTGCCCACTAGGTCTGATTTTGGATGCAGGTAGTGCTGTGGTCTAAACCACAGAGCCTAGGACTTGCCGATCAGAAAGTCGGCGGTTCGAATCTTCGTTACGGGGTGAGCTGCCGTTGCTCGGTCTCTGCTCCTGCCAACCTAGCAGTTTGAAAACATGTCAAAGTGCAAGTAGATAAGTAGAAGGTAAACGGCGTTTTCGTGCGCTGCTCTGGTTTCGGTGTTCCATTGAACCAGAAGCAGCTTAGTCATGCTGGCCACATGACCCTGAAAAACTGTCTGTAGACAAACGCCGGCTCCCTTGGCCTGTAAAGCCAGATGAGCGCCGCAACCCCAGAGTCGTTCGTGACTGCACTTAACGGTCAGGGGTCCCTTTACCTTTACCTAGGTCTGATTTACGGCACTAAATGGGTTTTTATGCATTTTTACTGTATACTTAACCACTGAAAACAGCTCATAGTCATTGAATAGTAACCATACATTAAGGTGGATGTGCAAACGTACATGGGAATCGGCTGAAAGAGCTGAAGTTTAAGTACCATTTTGGAACATAAAAATGATGAAAATAGAAGTTGCGCTCTGCCTCTGTAAGACTTTTATCTGTAAGACTTTGGCTTCAATTCAGCCAGACGTTAGGCATGTTTCAGAGCCACCAACATCAATAGAACTTTAAACCTGCACCTACTTGTTGTATTTATGTTGCAACTTCATTTCAGGGCCAAATTTTTCCACCTAAATGCTTTTATTAAACAATATATTGCTTCATATGCATAATTGTCTCTATAGCTTACAGAACCTGCATAAGTGTTGCTTTTGACAGGTAACACACCAAACTTTTTGACATCTTGGACCAAATGTGGGATTGTAGCCTGCCCTGAGCTCCTTTGGGAAGAATAACATATAAATTAAATAATTTAATTAAATAAAATATATGTTGTGCTCACTGAGCCCCAAAACGCAACCAACAGGTGCACTGCACCAAGTACAGAGTTTAGTTGTCTCTCAGTATTGCTGCAGGAAGTTAGATACCAGCAAGGCTTTCTTCAGCCATGCTACCGGACACATAAGAAAATGTTCCCTTTATCGCTGCTGCTCCCAGGTGCCTTTGAGCTCCTTCCCTGGAGTCGATCAGGCTTCAATTCAAAACAACATGCTCTCTCCCATTGTACCCAAGAGGGACTTCTGAATACTCATGCTTAAGTTTCTGCTGCCAGTCTTTTCCTCCACTGCTCCCAGGTGCGAGCAGATGGAAGGAGGAAGCAAATTGTGCAAATGGCACAATTTTCTCCACCCAAGGAGAGTTAGGGCCTCTACAGAGATCCTGTTTTTTACACATTCATGACTGAGGCAGTTGTACACCATTCTGCTTTCAGTACTCTCCTGCTTTCAGTGCCTACAGAAGTTCCAGGGTGGAACATTGCTTCATTCTCAACAGGTGCATGTCCCACAGCTTTCTTCAGAAATCCTGTAGCTTTCCTTATTACATAGGTTTGGGCGTCTTAGACAGCAAGACTAAGAAAGCAGACTGACGCATAAGCAGTTCAATACTAATTCGCTAAAAATATTGCATCAATATGTTGCAGAACACATATACAAAAAACATTCATCTGGAGAGAGCTTAGAACGCACCACTTTCCACATGACTGTGTGATTCTAACAATGCAGTTCTGGTTCTGGGCAATTATTTGGCAAGACCTACAGGACAAATAGTGATCAATGAGTTTTGATTTTGTATAATGAATAAAAGATTGTATTTTAACATTGTATTTATTGTGTTTGGACTTATTGCAGTGTTTAAGCCATAAATAATATCATATGATGAAACAAACAGACTAGGCTTGAGTTTAGCGAAAGAAAGGAAAGCATTTCAGCATGAAAGCCTAGCACTTCCAAACCCACCAAGCCATAGGGGTTTTACTACTGTTTTCACAATCTAGCCAATGAGCACATTTATAGAATCATAGAATAGAATCATAGAGTTGGAAGAGACCACAAGGGCCATCGAGTCCAACCCCCTGCCAAGCAGGAAACACCATCAGAGCACTCCTGACATATGGTTGTCAAGCCTCTGCTTAAAGACCTCCAGAGAAGGAGACTCCACCACACTCCTTGGCAGCAAATTCCACTGTCAAACAGCTCTTACTGTCAGGAAGTTCTTCCTAATGTTTAGGTGGAATTTTCTTTCTTGTAGTTTGGAGCCATTGCTCCGTGTCCGCTTCTCTGGAGCAGCAGAAAACAAGCTTTCTCCCTCCTCTATGTGACATCCTTTTATATATTTGAGCATGGCTATCATATCACCCCTTAACCTCCTCTTCTCCAGGCTAAACATGCCCAGCTCCCTTAGCCGTTCCTCATAAGGCATCGTTTCCAGGCCTTTGACCATTTTGGTTGCCCTCCTCTGGACACGTTCCAGTTTGTCAGTGTCCTTCTTGAACTGTGGTGCCCAGAACTGGACACAGTACTCCAGGTGAGGTCTGACCAGAGCAGAATACAGTGGCACTTCCCTTGATCTAGATGCTATACTCCTATGGATGCAGCCCAGAATTGCATTGGCTTTTTTAGCTGCCGCGTCACACTGTTGGCTCATGTCAAGTTTGTGGTCAACCAAGACTCCTAGATCCTTTTCACATGTACTGCTCTCAAGCCAGGTGTCACCCATCTTGTATTTGTGCCTCTCATTTTTTTTGCCCAAGTGCAATACTTTACATTTCTCCCTGTTAAAATTCATCTTGTTTGTTTGGGCCCAGTTCTCTAATCTGTCAAGGTCGTTTTGAAGTGTGATCCTGTCCTCTGGGGTGTTAGCCACCCCTCCCAGTTTGGTGTCATCTGCAAATTTGATCAGGATGCCCCTGAGTCCATCATCCAAGTCGTTGATAAAGATGTTGAATAAGACCGGGCCCAAGACAGAACCCTGTGGCACCCCACTAGTCACTCTTCTTTAGCTTGTGTGTGTAAATATTGTTGTACACCATGCCAAACTCCAAGTGGTGCAAGATTCCAGGGGTTCCAGGCACTTACTCCAGGTTTGATTTCCTTCGAATGAGGGATGTTGGAGACTGGTGTCTTTATGATATATATGATTCAAGTAGATAGTTGGTCTGACGCAGTCGGGAGAAAAAAATGTCCAGTAGCACCTTAGAGACCAACTAAGTTTGTTCTGGGTATAAGCCTTTGTGTGCATGCACACTTAGTTGGTCTCTAAGGTGCTACTGGACAATTTTTTTATGGTACATGGTTTATCTACACATATATTCAACCTGAGCTTAAGCTGGAGGGGCTCACAGCCTTAACACTCCAAAAGATCTTGTTTCTCTCATAGTCGCAGCCATGGCTCTCTCTCTCCAGCCTCTGCCTGCTTCTAGCTCTCAGTTCTCTCATACACTGGCTTTTAGCTTTCTCACTACCAGCCAGGGGAGAGAATGGAGGCCAATTTGCCCTCAGGCACGTAGCAACTTCTTCTGTTATATTAACAATGGTACTTAGGGCTGGTTCACACTGCATGCTGAACCAAACCTTGGTTTAGCAAGGCAGTGTGAAGGTGACGCTTGCAGCCACTTTGCTCCTTCAAGGCTCCTACTTCAGCGCTCCCTTCTCTCACTGGCCGTGAGTTGCAGCCAAGAGCAAGGTTTTGTGGAGTGACCTGTGACTTTGCCGGCGGAGGGTTATGTCCTCTTGCTCCATCTGGTGGACAAAGGCAGAAGTAGACTTTACAGGAATTGGCTGGCTCCCTTTCAGTCTCTGTTTTACTTCTGCCTCAAACAAACGTAGGTAGGTAGTAGGATCGATGTCCATTCCATGGTGCCAATCCAAGAAAATACCATGGTCAATATCAAAAGCTGCAGGTGCTCCTAGCTAGTCTTGAATTCACATAGTGTTTTATATAGGAAACCACAGCATATCTGAGCAGTTCCATCGGAATGCCATCCCCAGTAACTCTAAAAAATATAAAACTTGTCTTATGTAATTATAGGTGGGTAGAAATTCTCATGACCTGATAAAGATCCTAAACAAACTTGGGGGGGTTCTTGGGTTTGAAATGTGACACATGGCGATAAAGGTTTTGTTAACCTTCCAGACTAAGATTACAGCTAGCTTTCTAAATTCTCATCGCTCTTGTACATTATGCTGACAGAAGTGTGCGGGGAAAAGTCCTGCTTTGAAGAATGAAGAATGAATGAGAATGAAGTGTGTGGGGTTAACCAGTTTGAATCAGGATGGCTACATATCCAAAGCACCCAACTCTACAATTTATGGTTCTAAGAAACTATTTTTTTCTGTTCCTGCACTCTATATATGCACATCAGTCTTTTCTAGTTAGTACTTGTTTAGCACTTGTACTAACTTGTTTCTAGTTAGTACAATTTAGCAATTTTTGTATGCAAAAATATTGGCACTACTAAAATGGACAGGACAGATGAATGTGAAAAACAGTAGACAGATGAATATAACATATTTAATGTGGATAAATCACACTCAGCTGAATGTAGAAGTTTTAAATAATTGCTTTAAAGTCAAATTTTATGCCATTGTTTCAAACCTTCCCCAATTAAGTGTTTGCCTCTGTTAATCCATTCTATTAATCAAGTTCAGTTTCATAGATCTATTATGCCAAAAAAGTAGTTGATCTGGTTCACCTTTATATTTTTTATATATCCTTCATTTGTTGTTTATTTGCAACAGCTGGATTGTATGTTTTTAGTTGTCTTGATATTATTTAAATCTACAGTTTGCAGTGACCCTTCAGTTTTCTGCTGCAAAATTACTGGTACTACCATCTCAAATACAGTTTCAAATACGTGGTCCACTTTATACCCTGTTTTTGCACTAGTTTCAAAACACATTTTTTCTGCTGCTGGAGCATTCTTCTCATCCAACATTTTGTATTTTAGGATCTTCTTATAAAGTGCTATGGCATCACTCATATGGACTTGTTTTTTCAACTTGGTAGAAATGAGACTGTTGATGGGCTGCTCGGGGGGCTGACGTTCACCTTCTGTTTCTGGCAAAAAGGCAAAAGCATCTGTGAGATCCACTTTGTTCCCAACAATAGCAAAGATGCAGTCTGCACTGGCAGTGTCTGTCAAGGCCAGGAACCGATCCTCAAGTTCCAAGATGCTCTGCAAGTTGGTTACATCATAAGTGAGGATAACAGCTGCTGCTCCTCTGCAGTACATAGATCCAAGTCCATGAAATTGTTCTCGACCTAGAAGACAGAAAATAACATGGATGTATGAAGCACAACTTCATTCAGTATTCAATTGTATAACAAACAAGCAAACAGATTCTCCAGCAGCATCACAGAAGTATGTGGTATGAGAGACAGGTCTGCCTTGGCCACCCTCTCTCTCCTAGTGAGTCTTCCCCAATTCTTCTTGCTCTGCTGCTCAGTCACAGAGTTTCTGGGCTTCTTGTCCCCTTTAACCTCCTTCTTTCCAGTTAGGGAACAATATCTCTCTCACTTGCTCAGCAGAGGACCTTGGATGATTTTAAACTGAGTTGAACTTGCCACCCCAACATGACATCCATATCCTCTCCAGAGCTTTGGCATAAATAGACAGAAGACAGAAATGGAAGGTGTTATCTGACAATACTGAGCAGTCTCTTAGCTCACTATGCCATGATGACCCCCCTCCAAAACATCTTTGGGCCTTCAACAGCCTTTCACTCTTGAACAACATATTGTTACATGCCACCCCAATCCACACAGCAGGGTGAGATTCCAGGGGTTCGAGGTACTTTTGGAAATGAGGCACAGTGGAGACTGGTGTCTTTATGATCTATGGTCTATTTACACAGATATACCACCTGAGTCAAGGGACACAGGTGGCACTGTGGGTTAAACCACAGAGCCTAGGGCTTGCTGATTGCAAGGTCGGAGGTTTGAATCCCTGGGACAGGATGAACTCCCATTGTTCGGTTCCTGCTCCTGCCAACCTAGCAGTTCAAAAGCATGTCAAAGTGCAAGTAGATAAATAGGTACCACTCTGGTGGGAAGGTAAACGGCGTTTCCGTGCGCTGCTCTGGTTCGCCAGAAGCGGCTTAGACATGCTGGCCACATGACCCAGAAGCTGTATGCCGGCTCCCTTGGCCAATAAAGTGAATGAGCGCTGCAACCGCAGAGTCGGCCATGACTTGACCTAATGGTCAGGGGTCCCTTTACCTTTACCTTACCACCTGAGTCTACAATGGAGGGGCTCCCAGCATTCATCCCCCAGGAGATTCTGCCTTCTCCCATAGCTCCAGCACCTTTGAACTTTAAGCAGACCTCAAACATGGCTCTCAAACTTGGCTCCTGGCTCTCTCCAGTTTGCTGCTTCCTATCTCCGTTGCATAACAGCTACCTGAACTCTAACCTAAAACACTGGCATTGTCTTTTAAACTAACTCTCCGTTGAAGGAAGGACCCCTTGATCCTTTGTATTAATGCAGGACTATGCTATCCTCTCAAAAGAAAACGAGCTTGACTTAATTAACTTCTAGCACTATTAACAATTCCCTTGGTTTAAAGAGGTGTCTGACATACAGCTTAATAATGAATTAGATTCTGATATGTGGAAGTCCGACACACAGTTTTAACTCAATTTTAATTCAATTTTAATTCAATTCTAAGACTAGCTTGATCTGGATTTTAGAGTGTCTTGCACTTACAAACTCATAACAAACTCCTAGGCTAGAAGAGAGCAGGTTTGCTACCAGATTTTAATCTGGTAGCAATCTTGTTCTCCAGAAGATTGTCCCACAACCTTTGGAACTATTCCTGCCATTCACTACGGAGACAGGAGCACCTTGCAGGAATTTCTCTAATTCAGAGGGGCTCCCTCCTTCACTCCCCTGTGGGAGTGGGTAAAACATGTCCCCGACTGTGTCAAACCCCTCGGAGTCTTGGCAGGCTGCAATGGGGGTCTCAAACTCCACCTACCACTTTCTCCATGCCAAGGACTGCTAGATGCTGCTGCTCATCAGAATTTTCCCACAACTGAAAGGATCTTTGGAAAATATTTCACTGCCAAAGCTCAGCCCTAAACTGTTTATATAAAAGCTTCTCCACAGCATGATAATTTTATACATTTTATTCACTTCCTGCCCCTCAAACAAGACCCCTCCACTATTGTAACATTTCTTCATAGGAGAATTTCACTAGTCCTTTAATAATTTTGCCTGCCCAAAAACACTTAAACTGATCAATATAAGATACTAAAATAAAGGTGTTGACAATTCATAATTCAATGGACCTCAAAATCATTTCATGGAATGTTAACGGCTTAAACAATAAGACTAAAAGAAAAAAGGTAGAACAGTTATGTAAGGATTTCAGGGGGTTACTCAAGAGCAATCAGGCAAATGCCTCCCTGGTCGGCTGTAAAGCCTCGTTATTGGTGCCAAAAAACCTTCACCATGCAGAGCGCCACTGTTCCGTGGCTCGCTCATTCACTGGCAGAATCTGTGAGTGGGCGGTCCTTAAACCTTCCCCAGCAGAGTAGTTTCTTGACACCCAATCTGCGCCTCCCCTCTTGGCGCAGAAGCCTACTGCACAGGGAGGGCGTGGGCAATGGAGGACCTCTCTCCTCCCCGCTTTGCTCAGGCAAGGTGTCCTGGCACCGCCTTGCCTCCTCCAAGCCCTGAAGCTCCTCTCCACTGGAGGTGTGGTTACTCTCCACCGCTGAGGAGGTGCTGCTTCCAACGATCTTTGGGGGCTCTCTGTAATCCATCCGGCTTTTCCCCTCTCGCCCCTGAGCCGATGGCAGTTCCCTGACAAGTTACTTTAAAAAAACAGATGGGATATAATTTGTTTACAGGAAACACGTTGCAAGAAAACATAGGTGTTCGTTAATTAAAAAAATTGGGGGATGAGTTTATTTCCTTGGATGTGGTAAAAAAAGAACTAAATTCAGAGCAGGTTTTCAGAGAAGAAGAAGGGAGGATGATGTCGATAAAAGTCACAAACCAAAGAAAAAATAATTATAGTGGGAATATACGCACCAAATGATAAAAAAGTGGAATTTTATAAGAAGTTGGAAGATGAATTATTGGAATTTAGTGATCAAAAGATTATATTAATGGGAGACCTTTATGGAGTTACTTCATTGGAGATGGATAGGACAACATGAGAGACAGGTTGCCAATAAATTTCCTACAGCTAGTAGAAAACCTAGACTTACGAGACATTTGGAGGGCTAAACATCCAAATGAAAATTCATATATCATTCAAAGCAAAAAAAAATCAGTGGGAAGAATAGATGCTATATGGGTACCAAAAGAAATATTATTAAAATGTAAGAAGGCTGAAATTTATTCAAAGACAATATCTGATCATAATCCAATTCCTTTAGAAATGAAGGAAGGAATACAGTAAGAAGATTGAGAATTAATGAATTCATTCTTAATGATGAAAAATGATTAGAAAAAGCAAAATGAATTTTAAGAGAATATTTTGAATTTAATTTGAATAAGGGAACAGATATCAACACCGTCTGCTATTCATAACGGTACTGATTCTGGCAATAGCGGTAAGAAAAGATCAAGATATAAAGGGCATAACTTTGGGAAAGAATTCCTATAAGATGAAAGCTTTTGTGGGTGACCTGATCCTAACTACGGAAAACCCAGAAGAAAGCGTCCCTAAGATAATAGATAAAATCATGAAATTTGGAAAAGTAGCAGGATGCAGGCTGAATAGGAAAAAGACTAATACGTTAGCATAAAATATGTCTGCTCAAGAAAAAGAAAAACTACAGGAAATATCAGGATTGACTATAGTGAATAAAACTAAATATTTGGGAATCTGGTTGATGAATAGAAACAGTAATTTATTCAAAGATAATTATACAAAACTCTGGAAAGAGATCAAAAGGGATTTAGAAATCTGGAATAGGTTAAGAATATCATTATCCAGCAGAATTTCAGTGGTTAAGATGAATGTGATGCCTAAGTTTATTTTTCTGTACCAAATGATACCAACTATTGGAGGGGTGGGATGTTTTAAAGTATGGAAAAAAGACCTTTCAAGATTCATTTGGCAAAGTAAACCACCAAGAATTAAACACAAATTATTCATAGATAATAAAAATAGAGGGGGACTGGCACTCTCTGATTTAAAATTATATTATGATGCGGTTTGCCTAAATTGGCTAAAGGAATGGATGAGTTTACAAAACGGAGATTTATTAGATCTTGAAGGCTTTCTAAGGCCCAGAAAGATATGGATGGCTCGTACACCCCAGGTAGTGTGGTTGCTGACCTTGAGCCAGACATCCTGGAGAGTGAAGTCAAATGGGCCTTAGAAAGCACTGCAAATAACAAGGCAATTTTCTTAAAGAAATGGGAGTGCCTGATCACCTCATCTGTCTCCTGAGAAATCTCTGTGGGACAAGAAGCTACAGTTAGAACTGGATATGGAACAACTGATTGGTTCAAAATTGGGAAAGGAGTACGGCAAGGCTATATATTGTCTCCCTGCTTATTTAACTTATATGCAGAATTCATCATCGAAAGGCTGGGCTGGATGAATCCCAAGCCAGAATTAAGATTGCCGGAAGAAATATCAACAACCTCAGATATGCAGATGACACAACCTTGATGGCAGAAAGTGAGGAGGAATTAAAGAACCTTTTAATGAGGGTGAAAGAGGAGAGCGCAAAATATGGTCTGAAGCTCAGCATCAAAAAAACGAAGATCATGGCCACTGGTCCCATCACCTCCTGGCAAATAGAAGGGGAAGAAATGGAGGCAGTGAAAGATTTTACTTTCTTGGGCTCCATATCACTGCAGATGGTGACAGCAGCCACGAAATTAAAAGACGCCTGCTCCCTGGGAGAAAAGTGATGGCAAACCTAGACAGCATCTTAAAAAGCAGAGACATCACCTTGCCAACAAAGGTCCGTATAGTTAAAGCCATGGTTTTCCCAGTAGTGATGTATGGAAGTGAGAGCTGGACCATAAAGAAGGCTGATCACCGAAGAATTGATGCTTTTGAATTATGGTGCTGGAGGAGACTCTTGAGAGTCCCATGGACTGCAAGAAGATCAAACGCATCCATTCTTAAAGAAATTAGCCCTGAGTGCTCACTGGAAGGACAGATCATGAAGCTGAGGCTCCAATACTTTGGCTACCTCATGAGAAGAGAGGACTCCCTGGAAAAGACCCTGATGTTGGGAAAGATGGAGGGCACAAGGAGAAGGGGACGACAGAGGACAAGATGGTTGGACAGTGTTCTCGAAGCTACAAACATGAGCCTGACCAAACTGCGGGAGACAGTGGAAGACAGAAGTGCCTGGCGTGCTCACGAAGAGTCGGACACGACTAAACAACAACAACAGCATTAAACATTAAAAACTTCCCTAAACAGATGTCTTCAGGTGTCTTTTAAAAGTAAGATAGTTGCTTATTGCCTTGAAATCTGCTGGGAGGGCGTTCCACAGGGTGGGCACCACCACTGAGAAGCCCTCTGCCTGGTTTCCTGTAAGCTCACTTCTCACAGGTTGCCAGAAGGCCCTCAGAGCTGGACCTCAGTGTCCGGGCTGAATGATGAGGGTGGAGATTATCCTTCAGGTATACAGGCCGTTGGGGGTTTAAAGGTCAGCACCAACACTGAACTGTGCTTGGAAATGTACTGGGAGCCAATGCAGATCTTTCAGGACTGGTGTTATGTGGTCTCAGCGGCTGTCACCAGTCTAGCTGCCGCATTCTGGATTAATTGCAGTTTCCGAGTCACCTTCAAAGGTAGCCCCACGTAGAGCGCATTGCAGTAGTCCAAGCAGGAGATAACCAGAGCATGCACCACTCCGCTGAGACAGTCTGTGGGCAGGGAGGGTCTCATCCTGCATACCAGATGGAGCTGGTAGACAGCTGCCCTGGAAACAGAATTAAGCTGTGCCTCCATGGACATGTGAGTCCAAAATGACTCCCAGGCTGCGCAGCTGGTCCTCCCCCAAACCTGCCCGCCCCGTCCCCCCAAAACAGTACTTCTGTCTTGTCAGGATTCAACCTCAATCTGTTAGCCGCCATCCATCCTCCAACTGCCTCCAGGCACTCACACAGAACCTTCACCACCTTCACTGGTTCCTCCAGACACCCTGTCCAGGCTTCTTCCCCAGGGAGGTCACTTTGGGGCTGCTAATACAGTGGTGCCTCTGGATGCGAATGGGATCTGTTCCGGAGCCCCATTCGCATCCTGAAGTGAACACAACCCAGGTCAGCGCGTTGCGATTTGCCGCTTCTGCGCATGTGCATGACATCATTTTGAGCATGTGCGAGTGGCGAAACCCGGAAGTAACAGGTTCCGTTACTTCCGGGTCGCCGCGGAGTGTAACCTGAAAACGCTCAACCCGAAGCTACTTCAACCCAAGGCGCCCTCCGTTGTCTCACCAGACAGATGGCAACAACATGTCACACTGGAGATAAGGCCAGAGGCGTATTGCCTAAGACAATTTGTGCACCCGCAGAGGAAACATATATCCAAATATATGCCTAATGCTGCTATTAGGTAATAAAGGCATGCAGGCTGCAATCAAAACAACACATTGTTATGAGTTTTGGAGGCGGAGGAAGTAGGCTGAACCCACACTATGCCCAAGCTGGCATTGGCAAGGACTTGGGCCTCTTGTGTCTCTCCGTCTACATTCCGCCCTCTTCTGCCCCCGTGGATATTTGCGATCACCACGGAAGCTTCTGTCAGAGCGGACTCTCCTCCGCAAATGCTCCTGCCCTTCCTGCCACGTTATCCGGCGCAGGAAAACCTGCGGAGAGCCTCGTGCCCCCGACGGACTGGGACAAGAGGCCGCGAGGTCGGCGGCGTCCGTCTTTCAGACGTGACGAGACTCTGGAGGCCGGGGCGGGAAGAGGCCGGCTCGGCCTTGGCCGCTCCGCGGGGCCACGCCGGGCGCCGTCGAAGCGCTTCTTCCCCGACTCCGGCGGCCGCGGCCCCTCTTCGGGCAAGGGCGCTCCCGGCGGCCCGGGCGTCGCGTCCCGCCGCCGCCGCTCACCTGCCGTGTCCCAGACGGAGATGCTGTGCGGCCCCCACTGGCGGAGGCAGAAGGCGCCGCCGACGGTACTGGCGGTGTCGCGGAAGCGGCGCTCGGTGTAGCGTTGCAGCAGCGACGTCTTGCCCACGTTCACGTCGCCCAGGAGCACCACCTTTCCGTCGGGCTTCATGCTCGCTCCGCGCCCGGAGCCGCCCAGGGAATCTTGGCCGGGGCGGCGCGGAAGAGGAAGGGCGGCGCCGGGCCGGGACCTGGGCTGGACGGCGCGCGCCCTGCTCTGGGCCGGACGCGGCTTCAGGCTCTGCTCCGGCGGCGGAGTCGGGGGTTCAGGCGGCGCTGCGCTCGCTCAGGCGGGAGCCCCGACGGGAGGCCGGCCGGCCGGAGGGGAAGAGCTCCGTCCCTCTCAGCGCGGAAGGGAGGCTCTCGGGGCTCCCAGCTCGGAAGGCCCGGCTACCGGGCGAGGGATCGGCAGGGAAATCTCCCAAGCTGCGGCCAAGGAAACAGTCCGAGGAATAAGCCTGGTCTTGTTTGGACGCTGCGCGTCTGGCTGGGCGCCTTCCCTGGAGTCGAGGAGAGACCCCGGGACCCCCACAGGCCAGGCGCAAAAGGGGGTGGGCAAAGACCCTGGCCCTAGGCGAGTTTCTGCAGACACCCACTCGCTCCCCAGACAAAAGAGAGGCGGCATCAGAGTCCCCAGGACACAGTCCAGCCGGGCCAAAACACCTGGGGAGGGAAGGAGGAACCTAGGAAAAGGGAGCCGTCTAAGGGCCAGAGAAACCCAAAGAGCTGCATTCAGTCTGGACCTGAATAGCATTTTATAAACCAGAAAAAAAGAAAATGGGGAAAGAGAGACAAAGCACTTCCATTTCTCCATCTGCCTATTATGGATATTCTGATTATTCAAAGTATTCCAAACATTCACTCAAAAATAATGTCCAGCTGCAATGCCCAATTCAATCTGCTAAACGTTGTTTTCTCAATTTTCAATCCCAGTTGCTTCAAATTCATTCGTTTTCCTTTCCACACAAAAAGTCCAAAAACGGTTCTTCAGTGGTTATTGTCACTAGATATCCAGAATAGTCTTCCTCCACAACTTAATTTATAGAGATTATAATTAACATATAACAGTTTCACAATTTAAGAACAATATGAAACAACCCCTAACCCCCAAATAAAACAACACCCACCATGCATTTAAAATATCCAAGTTAAAGCCCCATCCCCAGTAAAACAATCATTTTATCACAAGGGGGCTGCCCCACACCCATGTCTTCCCAGAAGTGCTGCCCCCAAAGGGACACCCCCTTTTGGTGGTGGCCCCTCCATGGGCTTTATAGAGCTGTTCTCAAAGCAGGTTTTAACACATGTGGATTACAGAGGATTTAGTCACAGGGTCTACCTCATCTCTCACAGGAGATTAGCCTACTTTAGTTAGCTTTTGACATTCCAAGTCTTAATTAAATTCTAGTACCTCCTGGACCAGGAATTTAGGGGAATCTGGCACCCACAAACTCCTAACACTATACTTGCATGGGCAGGGCAATTTTAAAGGCTGAAAACTAAACCTACAAAAATCTCCCCCAAAGTAAGACCAGGTTAGAAGGATCTCCTTGTTGCTGCCATTTGTCAGCTCCCAATAAAATGGGAGAAGCAATGTGCTGATGCTTCTTCACAACAACTACTGCTGAATTTCTGCTACTTCTGGTTTGTGAGACTTTCTCAGGGCCAATTAAGAAACACCCTGGGCAGATGAGAGGCTTCTCTTCATTTTACACCCACCCACCCTTAATATAGGAAAAGTTGTTATATGACTCCTTTTCCTACAGTTCCCTTTCTTCCAAAAAGCTCCCTTCCTGCCCCATTTCCCCCTGCCAGTGGGGAGGCTGCTGGAGTGGTGCCATTTCAATGGGAAACTTGGCCTGTGAGAGGCAGAACGGGAAGGTGGCCTCCTGCTGCTTTACCCATCCTCTGAAGCCTTGCTTCCTGGGGCAATGAGATCTTGTGAGGGGCCTGCAAGATCTCTCCAGAGGCCACAGCCCCTTCTCACGTCTCTTATTTATACCCTACCCATCTGACTTGGTTGCCCCAGCCACTCTGGGCAGCTTCCAACGTATATAAAAAACATAAAGCATTAAAAAAACTTCTATACAGGGCTGCCTTCTGGTGTCTTCTAAAGGTTGCCTAGTTGACTCCGCAGTCGCATAGCCATGACCTCCAACATTTCTCCGATAAAAATAGGGATGCCATAACGAAAAGCCGGACATTCTGGAATCAATTCAGAAACTGGGACCATTCCTGGGAAAGAGGGGCCCTTGAAGGGCCTGCACTTCTCTGGCGTCTGCCTCCGTCTGCCTCGTGAGCTGGCTGCCCTGGCTTAGGAGAGAGGCCTGTGTAAAAAACCAAAATCTGCCCTTATTCCCTTATGGGGAACACAAGAGCACTTATAGAGTGCTTTGTAGGTTCTCCATCAGTCGGAGAAAATAACAAGAGGCCAACCAGAGAATATTGAGAAGCAAAGCAGCTCGTAAGCCTGAACTATGTTCAACAGGGTGCCCCCTTCACATGCAGGAGAAGGAGGACCCACAACCCAGGTGTGCCGGCCTTTATATAGACATTTTAAATGCTCGCCCAGGAGTCCAAGACCACCCCCAGAAACATCATACATACATCACAGAAGGGGTGTAGCCCAAGACCATCCCCTAGACACATCATACCTACATGACAGAAGGGGCGGTCTACAACAGAAATCTGAGTGTGTTGTTGATCTCCTGTCGTTTACCTCCTGTCTGGCAGGTTACCTGTTCATTGGATTGACTGGATACCCTGGGGCGCCTAGCCAGTCTTTTGTAGTGACAAATAGTTCCAGAGCCAGGTCATACACAGATATACCCTTAAGACAGGTTTTGTGAATGAAAAGACAACGGGGAGGTTTTTCCATTTTCCTTTGACCTTGCAGAGAAAACATTTGGTCAGTTTGGGAGACAAAATGGTTCCAGGGCTGCCCTCCTGTGCTGCCTCAGACATGTGGCCCATACATTTATGTATGTGTTTGCCTGGCACATCCATAAACATTATATATATATGACCTTAATTTTTTTATTTCACCTGACTTCAGTGGGCGACCTCAGCCAGTTCTCTAGATCAATAAAAATCAGTAAAAATACATAGCTGACCCAGGTTCTGCCCCACCCCCAACAAAAATCCTGGTTACACCCCCGGTTCCAGCACCTTTTTCTGGAAAGGGAGGTTGCCTCACCGGGTTGTTGTGGCCGAGACAGACAGACAGACAGGCGGCCCTGCAGCCTCCTCCCCCCGGGGTGGAAACCAGTCCTTTGGCTTGAATGGCCGGGGTCTTTTCTGAGGGGGGGGGATCATGTTTTCATCTAGGGTTTTGTTTTTGGTTATTTTTGCAAAAAAAAAGAACGGTTTCTTTTATTTTTTAAAATGCTGGCCTTGAAGCGCGTGTGGACGCGCGTGTGTTTGTTCCTTCCTTAAGGTCTGGCTTTTCGGTTGCCCTGGGAAAAAGCGACCAGTCCCCGGGATTCCTGGCGCCCCCGAGGTCGGCGCTTGCTTGGCAGGCGAGTCTCGCGGCTCCTGGCTCTTTCTTGCCAAGCGCAGATTCCCCCTGTTTTTTCTGCCGGTGAGCTCACTTGCTTACTGCGCATGTCACAGAGCGCGGCGGGGGCGGGGCTTGGGCTCCGGTGCGCGTGCGCAGAAAGCAGCGAGAGGCGGGGCCCAGCGAGGGCGGATTCCCGCGAGGGCCGCCGGGAAGAGGGAGGCAGGCGGGCGGGCGGCCATGGCGCTGGCAGGTACCGTGCGGGGCGCGGGGAGGGGCGGGCGCGTCAATCCCGCTTGGCCACCTCCGTTTCCGCGCCCTTCGCTCTCGCCCCTTGGCAGCTGCCTGGGCCGGAGGAGGGAGACCCGCGAGGCCGCCTGCTAAGCCCCTTCCCAGGACGCGCGTCGGCCGCTGCTCGTGTGGACTTGCGCTCGCAGGCAGCGCTTTCCCACAACCCGCGGGACCGGCGCCAGCGTTAGGACCGGGCGCACAGCCACCCCGTCCCGCTTCTCCTCCCCGAACCCGGCCACGTTTGCGAACAGGAAAAAGGGGCCTTTTTAGTTGCAGCTGGGTTTTTAAAAAAAGGGTTTGTTCGGTTTTGTAGGGAATGCAAAACACAGGTGGGAGTCTAAAACAAAGAAAAATAAGAGTCTTGACAGCCAGAGCTGTTTGACAGTAGAAGAGACTCTGGGAAGGTGGTGGCCTCGCCTTTCTTGGAGGTTTCTGAGCAGAGGTTGGCGGATCTAGTCGCGATTCCCGCATTGCGGGGGGTTGACCAGAGGACCCTCAGGGTCCCTTCCAACTCTACAATTAGTGAGAATAATAAAATCTTACCGAAACAGCATTGAAATGGCATGGCTCTTTCAGGCCTCAGTGCTTTTCCATTATGGAAACAGTTGTGTCCGTTGTTAAGCAACTGGGAGTGTCCATTCACTGCACTAATATTATAACAACGTCAGAAGAGCCCTTTTGGCCCATCCAGTCCAGCATCCATTTCTCACACTGGCCAGCCAGATACCTATTGGAAGCCAGCAAGCACGACCCATCCACTTATGAACCCCAATAACTGGCATTCAGAGGCCGGAGCATCGGACGAGGACCTGGGAGATCTGGGTTCAAATCCCCACTCAATCATGTAGCTCACTGGGTGACCTGGGGCGGGTCACAGCCTCTTAACCTGCCTCACAGGGTCATTAACTGCAGTGTGTGTGTGTGTGTGTGTGTGAGCCATGTCCTTGGAGAAAAAGGTGGGGTGTAATGCAAGAAAAAATCGCTCTTCTGCTTACCTGCTTTCTTAAAGCCAGCCGGATGGGGATGTTTGTCACCAGGCACCCAGAGATCTCCACATGCTCGCAATTGGACCTGTGCCAGTTGGAAAATGCGCATAACTAATTTCTAACACTGGAGGCAGAGATAACCTGGATACAGTGATTCATGCTCTGGTAACTCCAGATTAGATTAGTGTAACATGGACTGCAGCTAGTATAGAATGCAGCAGGCGTATTGCCTGACTTGTCAAGCTGAGCACCAGTTCTGAAAAGGCTGCACTGTCTGCCTGTAAGCTACTGAATTCACCTCAGGGTTAGGACTAATTTAGAAGGACTCAAATGACTTAGCACGCAGTTACCTGAAGGAATGCCTTTCCTGCTGTCATTGTGCCCATATGTTAAGATTTGCTGTGGATGGCTTTCTTGTCCATTGCTGAGTGAGGCATGTACCTTGAAACTCACAAAAGGACTTTGATGGTTTTGAAATTCCCTGTCTCTGGAAATCTACCTGGTGTCAATGCAGGCACTGTTGTATTTTTGTTGTTGGCATTCTCCTGTCTCAGGAGATAATGGAATAGTGTTCCTTGGGGAAAAGTCAAACTATTGGGGAGTTACAGAACTTGCTGTTAGTCCACTGACTTTAGTAGGAAAGAGAAGAACCTATAATTTATTTTTATGGTTTTTCCAGAATTGTTAATTTGAGTTTAGATGGGATGGGTACTGCGCTGGAATCACAGTTGATTGGAGGCGAGGTTTACAATGAAATAAAACTCTGGAGAGGTGGTATTTGGGTGTTTCTTCTAATGAAAAAACTGTTGAAACTTAGAACTCCCCCCTGCCCCACAGATGATGCAACAGAGTTTTGGAGGCAGATTGAAGATAGCCGAGTGGACTTGATATTTGAGCAAGTGCAGAAGGTACTTTGGTCTCTGAAGCAGAAGATCAAGGACAGAACTGCAACAGATGAAGGTTTGGAATCCTTTGTTATGATAATCAAACCTTGAATGGCTTAATTCATATTGCGTACAGAATAAACGGTGCAAGTTAAGATTTACCATGCATTTATTTATATGGTTATCATTTTTAGAGATTGTATTTTTAATACAGATTTTTAAAAGTCGGTATTACTTTTATTTAAACAGAGTACTGCCAAGCTTTGGCATTTGTGAATCAAGTGGATATGACTAACCTCCTACCTCTGACAAATGGTATGAAAAGAGTTTCCATATTTTCTGTGTGTTGGTTTTTACTAAGCTAGAAAACATGAAATATTAGCTATCTCTTCAAAAACTATGGAAAACCCATTCTAATATGGCACTTCATGGGTTTGGGATTAGGATTATGTCCATGCCTATCTTTTGGCCTGCATGTTGGAGCTTCACATTGCTATGGGAGCCTAATTGTGTAGCCTGATTTGTTCAATTCTCTTTCGAGTATTAGGATTATGGATGTTTGGGCTCTGTTCCATTCAAGCGTAATGTCCAATGTGCAGAAGTCAGGCATGTGTATATGTTCCTGATCCCCCACTGAACATGGTTACAGACATCTTTTAATCTGTCTGCGGTATATAACTTGGAGAATAATTTTAGAGTTTCTCGTGAGAAGGTTAGGAATGCTGAGAGTTGTGACATCCATGTCGGCCAATCTACAGCTGTAAGGCATCGGTGTTGGCACTGCCTTTCCTCTGGGCTTTGCATCCCAAAGGTTTAAAGCAGGAATGGGGAACCTATCCAGTCTGAGGGCCATGTTCTCTTCTAGGCAGCCTTCCAAGGGCCACATGCTACTGGTGGGGGGGGGGGGGTCAGGTGAAAAGGTGGGCAGAGCAACTACCATACTTTTCCGTGTATAAGACTACGGTTTTTTTTACTAAAAAAAAATGTTAAAGGGGGGTAGTCTTATACACGGGGGCAATCTGCCCCCATTTCCTTAATTTTGAGTCCCCCCAAATAGGGGGTGTCATACACTGAAAAATATGGTAATTTATATTTGACATTTTTGCAGTAGACTAGTTTACACATCCAGACAGCAAGAGGCATTATCAGAGCTCAAGGACACATTCCAGTCAGGCCAAAGTGCAGCATGTGAAGCTGGGCCAGGGAAGGGGCTGCCTGGGGAGAGTTTTGAGGGCCGCATTTGGCCCCTGGGCCTGAGGTTTCCCACCCCTGCTTTGAAGGTCACATGAATTCTGTTTAGGTGGGACATAATTGTTCCCCTTTTACTGGGTCAGACTCAGACTCCATCCAACTGAAGGCAGTTTGTGGTTTTCCAGAGTTTCTGGTGAAGGAGTTTCCAAGCCATCCTGCTTAATCTCCTCGTGCAATAACTAAACACTGCATTTATTCATTGTTCCTCACTTGGGCATAGTGTACAACAGGGTGGATAAAAACCAATGATTATTTTAATTAAAAAAAAGATTTTTTAAAAATTTAAATCGGATTTTTTAAAATTTAAATCAGATTTTTAAAATAAAAATGCTTTTGGAGGAAAAATATTTCTAAAGATAGTTTTCTATTTAAGTTACATTGTAGTCCAAAGGAAATAAGGATTTGTTTTAAGTTTTTCATGTGTGCTAAAACTCAGTCTAAGTTGTTGTTTTTTAAAAAAATGTTTAACCACATCAGTTAACAAACATGGATACATATGCTATAATGTTACTGTTTTAGTTAAATAAATTGTTTAAATTGTTATTAAGGAAATGATTATTTTTCTCCTTCCAATAAAGTACAGCAGAAAAGTTGTTCAAATATAAACAGTTAACTTATTAAAACTCACAATAAATTCATAACTAACTGTCTATGTATTTCTAATAGTATAACCAAATCAGTAATTTTTGATATAACTGTAAAAAATACTCTGAAAATTTATTATTCCAAAAATGAAACCTTCATCTGGTTGTAAATATTAAGATTATACCAGCAAGAATGAGTCTTTCTGTAAAAAAACGATTTAAATCAAGTCTTACTGACTAGTGATTAAAATCATGATTTAAATGGATTTGATTTAAATCAAATCCACCCTGGTGTACAATCACCAACACATCAGTCACCAACCTTGCCTCTAGTTTGGCCTTAACCTTGAGCTCTTGAAGTGTTGGAAGAAATCTATAACATTTGGGTGGTATTCAACTAAGATTTACTCAGAGCACAACCACTGGAATTAATTAACTTGGTCCTGTTCATTGATTTTAATGATTCTATTCTGAGCAAAATGTGGTTGAATGCCACTCACAGTGTTTGACATATTCCATCTTTCCAAAGGACAAAGCCACCCCACCCCACCCCTATTCTGTGCAAATACGTTGCAGTCCTGGGAGTGGCAAATTAATCCATTATGTTGATTTCTGTTTTGATTTCTGTTTTGACAATAGTCACAGAGTTATTTTGCCTTAAAATCACCAGCTTTCTTGGGAGTCTGGGATGAGGTAGGATAAAATATACCCCATATGTCCTCAGATCCCCAAAGTTTCACAGTGATTTGAAGCATGAGGGTGGAATTGGCATAATACAACTGAAGACACTCAGGCTGATGACAGCAGAAGATTCTTGTCATGTGCGAAATAATTCAATATTAAAACAATGCACTTAAAATGCTGTCTTAGGACCTTTGTTAATATATGCATAATTACAAATCATTATTGGTTTAAATAAAAGTCTGTACTGCATTTAATTGTGACTGTTCTTAATTGCAATCTAAAATATATATTGCTAGAGTTTATATTTTACTTTTCAAAGTAAGTAATGCTGTTACTGAAGAAGATATGCAGAAATTTGAGCCTGGTTTACATCCTTCTGCCTCAAGTGAAATTATAGAGAATCCTGGAGATGATTTTTCTTTGTGAGTAAACCATATTTT
This sequence comes from Podarcis cretensis, assembly GCF_951804945.1. Taxonomy (NCBI): domain Eukaryota; kingdom Metazoa; phylum Chordata; class Lepidosauria; order Squamata; family Lacertidae; genus Podarcis; species Podarcis cretensis. The sequence goes on along the minus strand of NC_137172.1, from coordinate 125,855,962 downwards.
TGTTGCTTTTATTTCTTAGGAGTTTGTACTGTTACTCTAAAAATTAGGAACAACAAAACCATCTAGAACCCTACAGATAGGGATGCTTGAGGATTTTGTTCATTCCACGTTTTGAGGTGGACAAAACCGTTGAAGCCACCTGAACCACTGTGCAGTCAGTAGGATAACAACACTTCATAGAGTACAGACCAAAGTGCATGGAATATGGCCCAAAATTTCCATTTTAGGTCACATGCTTGTTTTTAAAATGCCATTGATTGTGGTAATGGGGAGGAAGGAATGGATCACTGATAGGGAAATGTAGTGAAGTAGTGATTCACCCATCCCTAGTCCAAGAGTGACTGGTTATGTAAGACCTGCATATAGACTTCCGTCGTCTCTACCGCAGTGCCTGTCCCTTTCTGCTCTGCCCATTCATTTCCCCAGGTGGCCTTCCCCTTCTGGGCTCCTTCCTCTGCTTTCTCCCTAATTCTGCCCCGTTTTCTAAACCAGTCTTCCTGTCTAACCTCCCTTCAGGATCTGAGCAGCTCTGCTCAGGAGGAAAGGACCCAATCCTCATTCTGTAGGCTGAAGGTGACACAGAGGCCTCTAGGGATCCCTTTCGCCTCTCCTCTCCTCCCCACACCCCTGACCAGAAAGTGAATTTGGCTCAGGTGGACAAAGTCAGAATCCAGTGCTTGGGGCATGCCCTTCTTCCTCCACCCTGGAGCTCCTTTAGACAGAGGTTTCTGGATACCAAATGAAAAACATTCATAACTGATGTCAGCAATTTGCCACACATGTTCTCCTCTGACCATTATTATTAAGATAGATGCAGAATGCAAAGGTGATCAAAATGCTCACTTTTGTGGCTTGAAACGAGTGAATTAAATCAACAATTGTATCTGAACAAACCTTAACTAACTTACTGATTGCCTGACATATTTTTCTTCCAATACTTGCATGTGTGCTTGTAAACAGAAGAATGAAGATAAAGGAGGCGATACATTCAAGGAGTAAAGGCGAACCTGCAGAAGTGTATTCAAAATTCCCCTATGAGGATCATGTCTGCTCTAAAGAATGTCTTGCCAAAAGGCCATGGAATTCATACAAGGATGAAAACCCTCTTCATCTGCCAATGCTGTGTCGCTTCCAAAGATGGCATGCCAAACCAGATTATGTGTCAAAGTCACACAATGTTATATACAAAGCTCCCTGTGGAAGGGGTCTGAGAAATTTTCAAGATGTTCAGAATTATTTGTTTCAGACAGAGTGCACTTACTTATATTTAGATCACTTTTCTTTCAATACCTATGTACAGGTGTTTAGAAACAATCCTAGTTGCCAGCCCTTTGTGTTTGATTTTGATATCAGCAACGGGGCAGAGACAATACCAGTTTCTTTCTGTAATGACATAGACCACGACCGACTACCTTACTTTAAATATCGGAAGGTCTCTTGGCCCCATGGATACTTCTTGAACAATTTCTCCAGCATGTTTATTGACTCATGCAGTTGCACAGATGGCTGCACAGACAGGTATGTATTCTAAACTTACTGTTCAGCACTGCAAATACCCTTGGACATATTTACATGTATATTGAGGCAGAGTGGTGTGCAGCATTTAATCTACAGATTTGCAAAGAGTTAGCAGCTTTAAATTGCATTGCCAAAGGTGAGGACTTACCTGATTTCTACAAATAATCAGAGTTCAAGCATGGACACTGTATTCTATTCTTACGCTTTTCATAAAAAGGGCCTAGACCAGTGCAGTCCTGGGTTTAATTTAAAGAGTGGGTGTCGGGGGCTGGACTGAGGAGGAATGGTGGGAGCCCCCCCCCCCCTTCTCCTGAACCTTCCCAAGAGCAGGAGGACAGTATAGATTTAGAACAGTGGTTTGCAGAAGGCTGCAGAGGAGAAAATCTGGGGAATATTGGGAGAGGAACAGCAGGAAGAAGCACTGGGGGAGAGACAGCTGACAGACTCAGTGTCCTTGGAAAGCATTCCTGATCCCCGCTCTCCCAAGACCAGGCGGGCATTGAGAGTAGTAGAACAGAAACCTCAGAGGCAGAAAGCTCAGATCAGCCGGTGCAGCGATGACATAGAATAGAAGAGACGGGGGGGGGGATTGGACTTTACTTGGAGCAATGCCATTATTTAATAGAGACTGCATTCCTTCGTGTCTCTCTCTCTGAATACTGAATAAATTATGTGGTAAGAACTCCTCTCGTTTATCTGCTTTTTGGTTGCCACTGGGGGAGGAATTGGATACCTTAAAGCCTGACAGTGGGGTACACTAATGTTCTTTTCAAAACTGTTTACTAATAAGTCTTATTAAACATGCAGAGAACATAAAAAGCTTTAAATAAGCAGCTCTGTTAAATGGAAAGGATTGTAATACAGTGGTGCCTCGCAAGACGAAAAGAATCCGTTCCGCGATTCTCTTCGTCTAGCGGTTTTTTCGTCTTGCGAAGCAAGCCCATTGACGGCTTAGCGGATTAGCGCTATTAGCGGCTTTTAGCGGCTTAGCCTCTTATCAGATCAGCTGATAAGCAGCTTAGCGGCTTAGAAAAAGGGGGGGAGGAAAAAACCCCGCAGGAACTCGCAAGACATTTTTGTCTTGCGAAGCAAGCCCATAGGGAAATTCGTTTTGCGAAGCGCCTCCAAAACGGAAAACCCTTTCGTCTAGCGGGTTTTCCGTCTTGCGAGGCGTTCGTCTTGCGGGGCACCACTATATTTAACTTGCTGGCTAAGCTGTCTTTCTTGAGACAGCTATTGGCTTGCTGTGCTACCTATCAGCTCCTTTGAAAATTTAATGATTAAACACATGTCCAGAGAGTAAATGGGCTATATTGCTTTATTTCATATCCTTATTTGCACTAGATCTCTGTGTGCTTTCTAGGAAAAAATGTGCATGTCTGCTTCTAACTGAAAGAAACTGCCATGAAGCTTCTGTGTCTTCAGGAAAAGAAGCATCTAATGGATATAATTATAAAAGACTCGATGGACCTGTGCCCAGCGGGTATGCAACCCCAACTTTATTTTTACCTGAAGGCCAGACATGGTGGTTCCATTGTGTCCTTAATTCAAGCTGTCTTGTTTTGGTCATGTAGAGAATGGGAACCCCATTGCTTTGCTGTTCTATTTTAAGTGGCAGCTTTCAGCTTAACAGAAGAAAAGTGTAGCATTGAACTTGCCCCAGAAAAAAAACCCACTAAAAAAAAGGTATCCTGGATCCTAGTAGACAAGATTGGGCAACAAATATGATGGAAATTGTGGTTCTCATGTACTAGCAGTTCCTTTATTTATATTATAAATTTATCGCAAGATACATTGGCCTGGCACCATCAGTATCAATGTTTAGATGCCAAGCAAGTACTTACTGCATTTGACTCTTAATTGGGGTCAGATAGTATGATACTCTAACCTATATTGATGTTCAGTTTTTAGTAAGCTGAGATAAAAGTTTTTATGCTATTGCAAGATGATTACTTTAAGTTAATAATATTGCTTTATCTTTTTGACGTACTTGAAATGTGTTATGTATGCTTTAATAATAACTAGTGTATACATATAATAATAATAATGATGATGATGATGATGATGGAGTGATAGCACAGTCAGTGGAGCATGAGAATCTTAATCTCATCTCCACATTGGGTGAAAGATTCTACTTTGCAGGGGTTTGGACTGGATGACCCTTGTAGTCCCTTCTAACTCTACAATTCAGAGAATGTTAAGTGGCCGAGGTTTTGAGATCTCCAGGGGAGTCCCTATTGGCACATTTGCTTACCTGTAAGGTTCATAAGACAGTGTTGCATGAGATGGCCTTTTCTTTAATGGCCCTCAGGTTGTGGAGTGCTCTCCTGTCTAAGGTGTGTCTGGCCACATGATTATGGACATTTTGACATCTGGTCAATACAAGCGTTTCTGCACAAGCTGTTTTTATGAAGTTTACAGTTTGTTTGTGTTGAGCTGTATGGGATGACATGCTAAAAGGTGAGCTAAATAAATAGAAACATACTCTAACAACCAAAAATATGGGCGTTATGCCCTGATAAAAATGGTTCCTCCCACCTGACCCAACACTCTGAAGCAGATTTCGAGGGTGCCCAGCAGGCTGCAGGGTTAAGGAGGGAAAAATTCCTTCGTGCAGGTGGACATTTGCTGTGCAAGTTGGAACTGCAGTGTTTGATACAAGCCCCTAACTATAAATACTGAATGTGTGGGCTATACATTTTCAGAATGCATCATCACACTGTACTGTTGGTACTTCCATGTTAGGATCCTTTTATTGTATATTGCTATTCCTCTTGCTTTCTCATTTCCTTGTGCTAATTAAGTCTAATTCAGCCTCATAGTATTCATACATTTGCTGTTTCCTATAGCAATGTGGATCTCTTGCAGTGAGGCTTGCATTTTCTTCTGTAGGTATTCCAAATATTGTAGGTGCTAGCAGTTATGCTAGCGGTGCATATTGCTGCTTCAGTTTCCTCATCAAAACATGTAACAGCTCCTGAGAAAGTGCTGGAGCTCCAAGAGGATCCTCTTGTCCTGAATGTTGTTCACTCAGCTGCTCTCCCCACCCTCTGAAATATTGAACCTGTAATGCTGCTGTTTTCTTTTTGTGGCAGAATTTATGAATGCAGTGTGTTATGCAGCTGTGACAAGATTATGTGCCAGAACAGATTAGTGCAGCATGGTCTTCAGGTTCGGCTGCAGGTCTTCAAAACTGAAAAGAAGGGCTGGGGAGTCCGTTGCCTTGATGACATTGACAAAGGAACTTTCGTTTGTACATACTCAGGTAATTTAATGTAGTCCAGGAAGGGATGGAAATTCATATTTTTTATATTTTTTTATTGCTTTTTCACAAATAGATCATAGAATCATAGAGTTGGAAGAGACCACAAGGGCCATCGAGTCCAACCCCCTGCCAAGCAGGAAACACTATCAGAGCACTCCTGACATATGGTTGTCAAGCCTCTGCTTAAAGACCTCCAAAGAAGGAGACTCCACCACACTCCTTGGCAGATATACATATGCAAATATCTTCTTCCATTTCCTTTAGTTATATAAACTATATTCTTACTTACATTCATTGCATTTTCCTTTTCAACATACTAAAACAGTCACCAAAATACAAATCCCACCCAAAAGTCAACTTGGGGAGGGGGGGAACCATCCTTCAAATAGTTCCAAAGTAAAACCTGAACATCTTGGTAGAAAATTCACGGTTAACATTAGACACTTGTGAGGCAGTAACTGGAATATTGAGTGTTCAAACAGGAATGGATGGTAAAAATAGGTTCCAAGTGTTATGAGCTTATACATATGTACAGTAAACATGGCAGAACCCATCCCTCTCTCCTCTTGGGGGAGCCATCCAAACTGGTGGGCATCCCTACCTCTTGTGGGAACTATATAGTTTTAACTATGTGCTGGCTGTCTTCCAAATACCAGGTCCAAAGAGAGGACTGGAGATGCACAAAGTCTTCTCAGTCTGCATAATGGCCCAGCACCCCTGGCATTCACAGGAAGAGAGAAGACAGATGGGTGTCTTGCCCACACTTGAATAGATCATGCCCCAGCTCCTGCTTAGTTTTTTTAAAAAAGAAGTCCAAATCCAAAATACCCATTGTAAGAAGCATGTAAGCCTGGTGTTGCCTGCAGCCAGCATGGATCCCTCCATATATGGAGAAATCAATTTGATTCATTTAAATAACCCCAATCATCATTACCATAGAATGTAAACCACACTGAAATTATTTAAAGCTGCTTATAGAGAGCTTGTTTGGGGCTTATTGCTATTCTGGAACCTGAGCATTTTATACTTGCATAACAGGAATGGGATGAGAATTATGGAGAGAAGGGGGAGAAGTGTTTCTTCTTCCTGAAGCATTGCTAGATAATGCAGGGAGGGATGTCTTGGCCCCTCCAGCCCTAATCTTCCCCCAGGGTGCTTAGGATAAGCTGTTAGGGACTTTGGCAGGCCACTCCCTCCCCACCCCCATTTCCTCTCCATTCCCCCCACCCTCACTTATCAACTGACACTGTAGTGTTTTGTACATTGTGGAAGCTCATGATTCAAAGTTCAATGTGCCTAACAAGTTCCCAGGCTATGCAGAAAACACCGTATTGTTTTTGGATGGCCCAGTTTCACTTCCAAACCCATGAGAACTCAAGTACTCAAGGGCAGCCATGCTGACCTCTAGAATACTCTACTCCACCGGCAGCCTGGTTTCCTCCGCCCATTTTTCACATTCTGTGACTACTGAGCATCCTCAGTCTTCATTGAAGTTTCGCCTTAAACACTGTGTTGTGCTGACCTTGAGGTTCCCCTGAACATACTGATATTTTTCTCTTGTTTCTCAGTGGCCCCATTTGGACTCAGTTATGTTGGAACTAATCACCTTAGTTCACTTTTAGAGTCAGTAATGTTAGGATTAAAACTTACATTTGGATAATTTTGAATGCATTCATTGCTTCTGCAAACACCCATCTGTTTCACTGCAAATACTAGAATATAGAATATATCCTTTTTTTTCTTTAGGCAAACTGATGAGCAAAGATGAATCCAGGCAACCTAAAGATAAAGGTCGTGAGGTTAACGAGGAAGATACAGAGAATGGTGACAGAAGCCACACTTTATTTAAAAAAAGGATAAAACTGGATATGTTCTGTTCTGATTCAGAGACTGAAGTTATCCAAACCACTAGGAAGCAAAAATCTTTGCCCGTAAAAGGTGAAGATCAGCTAAGTGTGTAAGTACAAGTAACAGTTTTGGGAGTCACTGTGAGTGCTATCCAAGATGTCCATGGCCAGTAAACTCCATCAAAGAAAAGCAGCACAGGCCATTCTTTATGTTTGGAGCAAGTGAATATCTCAGGCATTCTTTCCCCCAGGCTTCCCTCCCTTTTTTCTGATCATCCTTCTCCCTCACTTGGGAAAGAAGGACTGGCCTTATCAGTTGCTGACATTGACCCTGGCCTTGTCCAGCTAGTGCAGTGGTCAGCAATTTATATTTTGTGTTTTTCCTTCCCAATACCACTGGCACAAAAAATGTTAATAACGATCGTAGTGGCAGCATGGTAATGTCTTTTGTTGGACCAGTTCTGGAAACCTTTCAAGCTAGAAATAACATTTCACATATCTAATGAAATAGTAGAGAACAGCTTGTCAACTTTAGTTCAGCATTTCTTCCAGTATGATTGCATCTTCAGAACTAAAAGCCACGAAGGATTTTGAACACTTGGTCCTAATTCCCTGACTCCCTCATTTATCTGAGGTTCAAGAAGTTAAATTTATGTACACTTAAAAAAAACAAAAACCCTTAATATTGACAAGTGGGTTAACCTTTAGCCTGCTTTAAAACTCTGTGATAGGAAATTGTCTTCAGAGTATAAATGTTCTAATATGCTACTAAATGCTAATGTTTCTGCCTTGCAAAACTTCCATATAATGTTTGGTAAGCAATTTGCTTTGTCCTTTTGAAATTGTAAAATTTATAGGAAGAATATTTTATAATTCATTGTGCAAGTTGCATAAAGTCCTTTATCTATTTCTCTTTAGAATTCAGAGTTGTCAAAGCTACAGCTGTAACAGTACTCAGACTTACGAAGCTGTCACAAGACCGAAAACTCGAACATCTGTTCTTCAGAAACATCAGCGGCAACTAGTAAAAATTCTACCTTTTTTTTTTTTGTCTTCAAGGAGTTCCACCTGCTTTCTCTGTCTATTCTTTTTTCAGCTATCAAAATGATTTGTGGTACAACAAAATCTGTTACTAGCTTGCTACTTCCTTCTCTTTTCCACCGTGTAAAATGTGTATTTCTACACCTCAGTGAGATTGTACCCTTGTTTTGTGAGAAGTGAGGGGATGACCTGCCTACTCCTATTATAGGGTGCAAGTAGCCAAGTCTGTGTCGTCCTACAGCTGCTGCTTCTACTCCTCAAGTCACCATAGGCGAAGTGATAAAGAGTGTGGATAAAAGCTTTCTTGTTCAGTCTACCCATTGAAAAGGGGAGTGCAGTGGGCAGAAAATACTATTCTAAAATTTCTATGGACCATGGGAAAGTTGCTACAGTAGACAGTGAATTGTATCCAGCTATGTCAAAGACCCTTTGAAATTTACAGTCTAACTCTGAGGATGTCTTAGCAAATCTTAGTTGATTACATCACGGTGGCAAAAGAATATTCACAGAATGTTTACGTCTTGCAAGGGGGAGTGGGGAAAGTGATTTCTGTCACATACTTTCCGCACATTGGAGCGTAAATAAAATACCTTTTATTTCCAGACCCTATTTTCAGGTAATCCTGCACTACAATGTGCAAGGCATTGGGCTCTGGAAAGTGGCCATTTTATTCCTCACCATGTCAAGGTAACCTGTTAAAAAAAGAAGTGTAGGCTTTGAGCAAAGAGCAAACGATTGATTATGAACTTTTCTTCTGAGGGAATTGCTGATGCCAGTTCAGATGATGATGGAAGTTCTGTGTGCCAGAAATCAAGAAGTAAACTAACTGCTGCAGCCAAGAAAGGAGATGAAAGTAAGTTACTCTAGGTGGGGTCTGACCAAGGCAGAATGCAGTGGCACTTTGACTTCCCTTGATCTGGACCCTGTACTTCTGTTGATGCAGCCTGGAATAGCATTAGCTTTTATTGCTACTGCATCATACTATTGACTCATGTTAAGCATGTGGTCTACTTGTAATGGGGGTTGGGGTTGCTTGTGCGTAACCCGCAAACTGCTGCAAGCTGAGTTGTTTGGTTAAAACTTTCCCCCCGGCTGGACAGCCTGTACTCTGTGGCTGTCTCAATCACTGGCAGAATCCGTCAGTGGGCGTTTCCTGAACTTTTTCCAACATAAAAGTTCTTTGACACCAAGTCTCCGCCTAGCCTCCCTGCGCAGAAGCTTTCTGCGCAGAGTGGGCGTCCCAAGCGGAGGTTCTGTGCTCTCCCCGCTGGTCTTGCTGGAACAGTCTCGGAGCCCTCCCTCCGAAGCTCCCTCAGCCTCCCCTTTCTTCCTAGCGTCACGCCTATCTCCTTCCCCAGCGGAAGCTCCCCCTCTCTCCTTGCTGGTTCCCTCTCCAGCGTCATTGGGGAGCCTTACCTCCACCCTTGGCTCTGATGGCAGTTCCCTGACATCCACCTCCCCCCCCCCCCCGGGCCCTCCTCACCCCCGGCCGGTTCCCTGAGCGGTGATGCGGGGAATCCCTGGAATGAGCTATCCCTTTCCTCAGACGATTCAAACATCGTTCACCTGCCGCTGTCTCTTTCCCCTGCCCAATCTCCCCAATCTGAGCCTTCTTTCTCTGATACCTCCCCTCCCTCCTCCTCGGAGGTTGGATACCCCATAAACTCTTCTTCATCATCCGTGGTGCCAAATTGCTCCTCCCAGAATCTCTCTAATGGTTTCGGCTTCCTTGGGAACCTGCGGTGAAACTCCTCCAGCAGATACTCATCCCTGATCCCTCCTTCAGGAACCCACGTGTTTTCCGACTCAGGCTCCCCCTCCCAAGCTACCAAATATTCCACCTGCCTCCCCCTTCACCTTGAATCGAGAATTTCCGCTGCTTGACCGCTGAGTTCCCTCTCCTCCACCTGTGGGTGAGTGGGGATTTCTCTCTCTCGCCCCGGAAACTCCCTCCCTTCCCGGTATGGTGAGAGTAAAGACTTGTGAAACACCGGATGCAGTTTCATGTTGGTCGGCAAGTTGAGCCTAAAGGCCACAGGATTCACCTGCTGTGTTACCTCGAAAGGTCCCAGGCGCCTTGGCCGTAGTTTTTTACAACCTCCCTTGAACGGTAGTCCTTTGGTTGACAACCACACCCAGTCCCCAACCCTTATGGTCTCCCCTTTTCTGCGGTGCTTGTCTGCCTGCCTCTTGTACGCTTCCTTGGCCCTCTCCAGGTTCATCTTAAGTTGTTGGTGTAAGGCCTCCATTTCTCCCACAAATTCCTCTGCCGCAGGCACACTCCACCTCTCCTCCCCCTCCCCTGGGAAGGCCCTGGGGTGACACCCGTAATTGGCCATGAACGGACTCATCCCCGTGGACACATGTTCAGCGTTATTGTAAGCAAATTCGGCCAGCGCTAGTTTTTCCACCCAGTCGTTCTCCCTCTCCCCGACGTAGCAGCGTAGGTACTGCTGGAGAATGCTATTGGCCCTTTCTGCTTGTCCATTGGTTTCCGGGTGTCGGGCCGTCGAGAAACTCACCCCTACTTGGAGCAAGCTCATGAGCTTCCTCCAGAATCTGGAAGTGAATTGCCTTCCTCTGTTGGACAAAACCCTCAAGGGGGCGCCATGCATCCCAAAGACGTGATCTACAAACAGCCTAGCTGTTTCCTCTGCCGTGACTGCATGCGAGCAAGCAATGAAATGGCACATCTTGGTTAACAAGTCAGCTACCACCATGACGGCTGTTTTTCCCCTGGACTTAGGCAAATCGGTCATAAAATCTATGGATACCACCTCCCATGGTCTTCCTGGAATGGGCAAGGGTTCTAGTAACACCGCGGGCGCTGCTTTCTCCCCGTTAGCCCGCTGGCAGCGGTCGCAAGCCCGTACGTACTCCCGCACGTCTTCCCTCACTCTTGGCCACCAGAACTGCCTGGTGACAAACAACATGGTTTTGTGTTGACCAAAATGCCCCGCCGTGGGGTTGTCATATAGTTGTTTGAGTACTCTCCTCCTCAAATCCCCCTCTGGTATGTAAAATGCTCCCCTGTAATACAATGCCCCTTCTCTTTCCTCAAAACCCCCCTGATCTTCTCCTGCGTCCCGGAGCTCCCTGATCTTTGTTTGGGCGTACTCGTCGTCCCTCGTCAACCCTGCTAGTTCTCGTTTCCCGACCAATACTCCCCCACACACCCACCAGTCCTCGGGTATGACATGTCGTACTTCCGGCGCTCCCTCTCCTTCCAAGTACTCTGGTTTCCGGGAGAGGGCGTCTGCTCGTCTGTACGTACCGAATCTCAAAAGAGAACTTGGAGAACTCCTGAGCCCACCGCATCTGTCTCTGGTTGAGAACCCGTGCAGTCCTCCAGTATTCCAGGTTCTTATGGTCCGTGCACACCTGGATCTTGTGCTGTGACCCTATCAACAAATGTCTCCAGCGTCGGAACGCTTCGTAAATTGCAAGCAGTTCCCAGTCATACACCGTGTAGTTCTGTTCTGACTTGCTCAGCTTCCTCGAGAAAAAGGCGCACGGTCTCCAGTCTGACTGGTTTCCCGGCTGGAGCAGTATGGCCCCCACCACTCTGTCTGACGCGTCTGTCTCCAGCCTCATTGGCTTCTGCAGATCCACGTGCAAGAGCTGCTCTTCCGAAGCGAACACTCTTTTTAGTCTTTCAAAGGATTGCTGTGCCTCTTCCGTCCACACGAACTTCTTCTTGCTACTGAGACAACCGGTGATGGGTGCAGTTAAGTGCGCGAAGTTCTTGATGAACTTCCTATAGAAATTCGCAAACCCCAGGAACCTCTGCACGTCCTTCCGGTTCTTGGGGGTCTTCCATTCTAGCACCACCTGCACCTTGCTTGGGTCCATGGCTAAGCCCTTGTCCGACAACCTGTAACCCAGGAACTCGACCTCTCGGGCATGGAATTGGCACTTCTCCAGTTTCACCCACAACTGGTACTCCTGCAGCCTCTTTAGCACTTCTCTGATGTCTTTAACATGCTGTTCCTCGTTCTCCGAGTAGATTAGCACATCATCTAGAAAGGCCACGCAATTCTTGTACAGTAGGGACCCCAACACGTGGTGCATGAATGATTGAAAACAGGCGGAGCCCGATTGTAATCCGAAGGGCATAACTAGGTACTCAAAAGCTCCCAGGGGGGTGAACATGGTGGTCTTCCATTCATCCCCTTCCCTTATCCTAATCAAATTGTACGCCCCTCGAAGGTCCAACTTGGTAAAAATCTTTCCCTTCCTTACCCTGGTCAAAATGTCATCAATTCTGGGCATTGGGAAGGTCACCGGCTCCGATACCAAGTTTAACCCCCTATAATCCACAATTAATCTGGGCTCTTTGGAGTCTCTTTTGTCTACAAAGAACACTGGACTGCCCCCCACCGCCCTCGATTCACTTATGAAACCCCTCTTCAGGTTCTTGTCAATAAACTTCCGCAACTCCTACATTTCTCTGTCCGACATGGCATACAGCTTACCCACTGGCAGCTGAGCCCCTTGGAGTAGGTTGATTTGACAGTCAAAGGACCTATGGGGGGGTAGTCTATCCGCCTCCTTTTCACTGAAGACTTCTTCCAAATCAGCGTATTGCGGCGGCACCCTCGTCTTTTCCTCTGCCCCCATCCCTGCCACCCTGGCTACGGCCATCCTCGGGGTCTCCCCCCCGTGGCAGTGTTCCAAGCAGTGAGCTGACCCAAAGGCTACTGTCCGCTGGTGCCATGCCACTACTGGGTCATGCAGTGCCAGCCAGCTCATCCCCAGTATGATTGGCGGCCCGGCTAGTGTGGCTACATGAAAGGCAATTGTCTCAGTGTGTCTGGAGACCCTCATCTTCATGGGAGGAGTCTGGTGGGTCACTTCTCCCCCCAGGAGTTCTCTCCCATCAATGGTCGTTACTTGCAAGGGGTGCTCTAAAGGCACCAGGTGGAGCTGGTGCCCTAGTGCAAAGTCCTTGCTAAAGAAGTTGCAAGAGCTGCCTGAATCCAGCAGTGCCTTCACCTTAATTGGGTGTCCGTTGGGGAGCTCTAGCACCACCTCTATGGCTATGGCTGCCCGGGGGGGGGGGTCTGGCCTGGGCACTCTTACTGGTTGCTCGCCTGGCTGCTGTGCCCGCTGATCGGCAGCCAAGCGCTGGCTTTTCCCTGCTCTTTATTCCCCTCCTCCTCACTGCCAGCTGCCCCCACCATTGCTTGCCATGCCTTTCTCTGAGGGCAGACCCTGGCAAAATGTCCAGGCATTTGGCAGAGAAAACACTTCCTGGTTGTTTTCCCCTCCTTTTTGCGCACCTCACCGGAGTTTGAAACCCCGCGTGCGTGCGCGCCTCCGATCTCCATTGGCTCCGCTGGCTGGGAAGGTTGCTCCGGCATTTCAGGAATGCGGTCGCCATGCCAACGCTCGGCTCTCCCTTCCCACTTCTCCAGCGCGCGCGCCTCTTGGCGTACTCCAACAGCAAGCGCCATTTTAGTCAGCTGATCCATCGATTGTGGGCGGGACGAGCGGGAAAGTTCGTCCTTTACCGAAGGGGCTAAGCCTTCCTCAAATAGCATCTGCACTGGTTGCGAACCCAGTTCCCACCCAAGTTTGTGGATAAGCATCACAAACTGCAACCAGTACTCTCTAACTGATTGGCTCCCTTGTTTGCACGCCATCAGTTCCCTGCGCGTCATGCTCTGCTCCACTTCACTGGAAAACGTGGTCCATCGCGCTAAAAAATTTCCTCAGGTCCTTTAAGGCAGCATTGTCCGAGGCCATTAAGGGTCTGACCCATTCCCTGGCACCGTCTTGAAGATGCCCTGTTACATAGGCCCCATCGTCCATGAAGTCATCATACTGCAGGTCCAGCGCATACTGTACCTCCGTCTTAAATGCATTATAATCCCTGGGATTGCCCCCAAACTTATGCACCAGTCCCGGTACCTTCCTTGCGATGGGGTTGGGTTTCCCCTGGGCATCCTGAGACCGCCTTTCATCTAGCCGCGCCGCTAGTAGAGCCAGCTGCTGTTCCAAATCTCTGTTTCTCTCCTCCAGAGTTGGTCCTCCCCTGACTCCCTCTCCGGCGCCTGCTCCTCCGGTCTGACTCATGATGCTGCCTCTCCTGCTCTGTGCACAAGCAACGTCAAGGACTGACGGATTGCTGTAATGGGGGTTGGGGTTGCTTGTGCGTAACCCGCAAACTGCTGCAAGCTGAGTTGTTTGGTTAAAACTTTCCTCCCGGCTGGACAGCCTGTACTCCGTGGCTGTCTCAATCACTGGCAGAATCCGTCAGTGGGCGTTTCCCGAACTTTTTCCAACATAAAAGTTCTTTGACACCAAGTCTCCGCCTAGCCTCCCTGCGCAGAAGCTTTCTGCGCAGAGTGGGCGTCCCAAGCGGAGGTTCTGTGCTCTCCCCGCTGGTCTTGCTGGAACAGTCTCGGAGCCCTCCCTCCGAAGCTCCCTCAGCCTCCCCTTTCTTCCTAGCATCACGCCTATCTCCTTCCCCAGCGGAAGCTCCCCCTCTCTCCTTGCTGGTTCCCTCTCCAGCGTCATTGGGGAGCCTTACCTCCACCCTTGGCTCTGATGGCAGTTCCCTGACACTACTATAAAACCTCTAGATTTTTTCGCATATTTCCTATATTTGTGCAGCTGGTTATTCCTGCGTAAGTGTAGAACTTTATATTTGTCCCTATGCCTTCTACATTTGTCCCTATTGAAATTCATTTTGTTCATTTTGGCCTAGTTCTCTAATCTGTTGAGGTAATTTTGAATCCTAATTCTATCTTCTGAGGTATTTGCTACCGCTCCTAATTTTGTGTCATCTGCAAATTTGATGAGTATCCCCTCAATTCTTTCATCAAAGTTATCTAAAAAGATGTTGAACACCACCAGGCCTAGGACAGAACCCTGAGGTACCCCAATTGTCAGTTTTTTCCCAGGATGGTGAGGAATCATTGGGTTAGGCCAGTCAACATCCAAACAGCAACTTGTCATTGTACACTGGAGACTTTTAATAACAGCATGAATGTTTGATATTGAAACTGTTGGACAAGTTTAACTTGATGTTCGCTAATTATACGCTATCCTGAAATGTGTGTTGACAGAATCAAGTCTACAAGAAGAGCTTGGTGAAATGGTGAGCATCGTACAGTCCGAAGGTAGTGTAGACTGCGTTAAAGAGAATCCTCTTTTCAACACCACTTTGAACAGTAAGCCAGCTGTGCAAGATGACAGAGAGATTAAAAAAAAAAGCAAGGACCTATTCTGGACTCAAAATATACACAAGAAAAGTTTCAAGAGAGGGAGAAGAGAATCTGCTCATAAAAAGCAAGCAACGGAAGATAGCAAAGCATTCCTAAAGAATAAGGAGAGCCCATGTTTGCTGGATGCAACCAAGGAAGGCAATGTGGGCAGATTTCTTAATGTAAGTAACTGTAAGTAACAGTGGTATGTGTGTCTGGTTTCAAAGCCGGCTATTGTGTTGCAGAAATCTATTCTGAATATGAACCACCTCCCTCCCTTGTAAACAGTGCACATCTGGTCCCCAGGCCCCATTTTTGCTTTTGGCATTACTGGCTGCACCATGCCAGTATCTTTTATGGCCTTGGCTTACTGTTTCCCTACAAGGGAGGGAAATTTGTGGCCCTCCAGATGTTGTTGGACTGCAGCTCTCATCAGCCCCCGCCAGCAAGACCAGTGGTCAGTGATGATGGGAACTATAGTCTAGCAAAATGTGGAAGGACAAAAGTTCCCCACCCTTCCCTACATTAACAGCTGAGATCCTCGGTCAGCACCATTGTCAGCTTTCCAGTTTGCCTGTGCATCAACAGGCACATGTCCAATCTCATGCCTGGCATTCTGCCTGCAGTTCACGGAGGTCCTCCTTCATACTGTGTGTGGCTGGATGTTTCACCCTCAAGGCTTAGCTTGCAAGATAGTATGAAATGCTTGTTTCGCTCAGACATAGGAGGCTTGCTGCATTCAAGTCAACTGGGATTCTTTGCTGTGCATGTCTGCAGCTGCTATTCCAACCCTGTCCTGTGCTGGCAGCCCCCTCCATGGAGGCAGAGGTTTGGTCCCTGAGCAATGTTCTTCCCTTTTACTGCCTAGCATCCCAGAGAGAGTGATCCTTTTGCTTTAGCAGTTTGGCATTGAGAAGGGTGCCAGTGTGTCTCCCCTATTTTCAAGCACACACACTGCTGTTCTAGCAGGATTGCCCTTGGCTGTCAGATCAAGATTCTTCTGGAACACGGGCAATAAAGCAATGCATAGTCATCTCAATATTATTGTCACAAAAAAGTAGATCCCTACTCTGCCTCCTGTACTGTTGATGTTAAGTATCTGTTTTGGGATCAAAGGGAAGATCTTGCTGTAAAACAAGAGCACTTTAGAGATTTTTTTTCTAAACTAACATTTGCACAAGAAAGTATATTAATAGCAGAACCTGTCATTTTAATTTTCATTGGTTTGTTCTGTTTACAGCACAGCTGCTCCCCTAATCTCTTTGTACAGAGTGTATTTGTAGAGACCCACAACAGAAATTTCCAGTGGGTGGCATTCTTCACAAACAGGTTTGATGTATTTTATTGCTTTCATCTTCATCCCGCTGAAAGAGCAAAAAAATGTTTCCAACTTGGGGGGGGGGGGAAGAGTACAAAACCTAGAACCTGTGCTTTGACGTTGATCTTTACAGCCTACGTTTCAGCACACACTTTGCTGCCATCCAACCAATACTTTATTTTGCTAGAAAAATACTGTGGCAGGAGTTCTTTTTATAAAGACAAAATGTGTGTCTGTGTGAGATTGTCAGTTGCTGCTTAAGCTATAATGGCACATCTCTGCATGCACCACTATGACAGAAGTGGGTGCTTAACTTACACGACTTCAAGGGGCAAGGAACAGCTCAGTACACTAAACTGATTAATGATTTGTTTCCTTTATCCTGGTTAAGGAAACAAGCCATAATTAAGCCGTAATTGGATTTGCACAAGCCTTGTGTACCTGTAGAAATGGAAAAAGAAACCAAGAAACTGCAATTAATTATAGTTTTCCACTGCATGCAAATCAGGAACTATGGTTTAGCTCACAAAGAAGCCAGAATTCAGATATGAACAAACGATCGTAATGGGAAGCTATGGTTAATTGCAACTTCTTAAAAAAATTCCTTCCAGTAGCACCTTAAAGACCAACTAAGTTAGTTCTTGGTATGAGCTTTCGTGTGCATGCACACTTCTTCAGATACTTCTTCAGATGCACACGAAAGCTCATACCAAGAACTAACTTAGTTGGTCTTTAAGGTGCTACTGGAAGGAATTTTTTTATTTTGTTTTGACTATGGCAGACCAACACGGCTACCTATCTGTAACTGCAACTTCTTGGTTTGTTTCCCTGCTTAAAGGGGCTGCAAGTACATAACTAAAAAATTTTCCTCCTCAATTACCTGCTGTCTCTTCAGTTGCATGTTGGGAATGTTGGCTTGCTGATAACTATAATTGTTTTGCGTAGCCAGTGTTAAAATTATAATCTCCAGTTGCCCAACCCTGCAAAATGAATTGTAGTTTTCACTTGACAGATCTGCAAACTGAGGCTAAAAGATAATGTCCGTACAATTCATGATTTGGCTTTCAGCTCAGGACACAAGAATTTACTGACTTTGTTTTTTAGTTGAAAGACACTTCACTAGACAGTTTCGTGACCATCTTCTTTAGTTTATTATTCACTGTCTTCTGTTTTGTGTTGCTGAAAGTTCCCAATTTGAAATTAGGTAGGGTTTGCTCAGCCCCCAAATCTGGAAGATCCCACATGATAAGTTTGCCATCTCTTGGTCATGCTGAGCCAAGACTCAGTTGGAAGGTACTTCAAAAGAAAAAGCCCCAATTCCTTTAGGTGTCACTATTCCTTGTTTGGTAATCCAGACCTTTCTTTCCCCCTGCTGTTGCTGTGAGGTGAGCGGCGGGGGGGGGGTGAGAACTCGTCTCCATCACCTCACTCGACTTACGGCAGGCTCACAGCAACAGAGGAAGAGGGCACATAGATTTAATCGTCTCCCATTTTGGTCAGGCTGTTTTATGCATAGAAAAGATTGTCCCAGTGGGCTGGTTTTAGGAAAGGAGAGGAGGCATCATGCCACCACGTCCCCATTTGTATGGGACCCTCATGGCAAAATACCTCTGCATGATATCAACTTCTTACCTCCCCAAATGGCATGCATTTTGCTCACGAGGTAAAAGTGACTGATCTTATGTAGAGTGCCTTTCCCTCATCACAAAATAATCCCATTGCAATAGGTGAGTGTGAAGTTGTGCTTGTGGGTAGTTTTACACCCTGTTTTAGCTGTTGAGCATAAAAAATCCAGCTGCCTTTGGTTGCTGTTCTACTCACTGTGTGATATGTTTTCATCCTAGGCATGTAAAGGCTGGAACAGAACTCACATGGGATTATGGCTATGAAGCTGGAAGCATGCCTGAAACAGAGACTACTTGTCAGTGTGGTGCTCATAAGTGCAGGAAAAAAATATTATAGAGTTTTTTAGTCTTGTTAGTTGAGGTATTTTCAACGTTTTCCAGACCCAATACCCACTTTGAACCCAAACATATTTTGGGACATACACTGGTACCTCGGGTTACATACGCTTCAGGTTACAGACTCTGCTAACCCAGAAATATTACCTCGGGTTAAGAACTTTGCTTCAGGATGAGAACAGAAATCATGCTCTGGCGGCGCGGTGACAGCAGGAGGCCCCATTAGCTAAAGTGGTGCTTCAGGTTAAGAACAGTTTCAGGTTAAGAACGGACCTCCAGAACGAATTAAGTACTTAACCCGAGGTACCACTGTAATTTCTTTTACCATATATTTGCACAGTGGTAGTGCTTCTGTTGCAATCCACCTTGGATCAGGCTGTGACTCACTAGAGGGTCCCGACCCACTAGTTGAAGGCTAATGCATTAGCATAACAATTAGCATTTAAGGTACAGAAGGTATTGTGTTACTGTAGGCCAGTTCACATGAACATGTTTATCAGGTGATAATTGCAGTTGTCTCTTGATAGCTGTTTGACAGTTGAACAAGCTTCACTTTTTAAGCAGAGGTTGGGTGGCTGTCACGGATGCTTTAGTTGAGATTCCTCCATTGCAGGGGGCTGGGCCCTTCCAACTGCACTTATATGATTCTGTGGAGCTTTAGCATGCTAGCACAAAGAGAGGCATAATAAGCATGCTGCTTGACAACCACTGACACAACGGTTCATGGGAACTGGCCCGAAACCTCTCTCAGAAAAGGAAATCTGCCTTAATAAAAACAGATTTTGAAGGAGTTGGTCTAATGGGACTTTCATAGAATGAGATAGTTGTATATAAATACCTTTCTCTTCACTGTCAAACTTAGCTTCAAGTACCTGGTTATTTGTGAGATATTTCATAACAAGGTTGGGACTCTTTTCGGCTCAATGGATCAGATCAGCTTTGGCCTCACAGGTAGGCAGGATCTAGATACCTATGCACTTAAGATGTACCTGCTTCTATGATCAAGCCACTATTCTGTTAAAAACTCATTTTTGCTATTTGCTCTCTGGAGGTATCATTTGAATCAGATTTTACTACCACACTTAAGACTTCTAAGGATGTATCTGCTTTGTTTTCATCTAAAGACAACAACATACATACATACATACATACAGGTGAACACCAGGTCTAAGGCATGTCTGCAATTGAGTTGGGCCAGGCTTATTCAAGGACAGCCCCATGGAGGATATGCTTTCCACGAAGTCCTGAGCAGCCCCTTGTAAGATTGTGTCAGCATGGATGTTGAAATCCCCTAGGACAACCAAACTAGGTGTCTCCAGGAGAACATCCGCCACGACCTGAAGCAGCTCAGGCAGGGAATCCTTGGTGCAGTGGGGAGGAATCCTGTACTGCCCCTATTGTCCAACTTCCAGAACACGCACTCAGAAAACTGGATCTTCCCAATAGGACGTCTGGTGCAAACTAATGACTTCCTAAAAACCACTGCAACACTTCCCTCCCCACCCATAAGACCTAGGTTGCTGTGCGTAAGAGAAACCTGGTGGACAAGCAGCGGCAAGAACCGGCCCATCTGCTTCATCCAACCAAGTCTCTCTTACACATGCCAGGTCAAGTCCTCCATCCACGATCAAGTCATGGATGACAGCCGTCATGTGAGTCATTCACCTGGCATTGCACAACAGCTCCTTAAGGTCGTGTGGGTCTCCCTTGTTGATTCCAGTATCCTTCTAGTCAGGATCAGACCCGGAGGTAGAGATAGCCTTCAAACAACGACTCAACCTGCCTCCTCGGGAATGACGTGGTCTGGTCTTAGCGTAACTCCTCCTCCTACCTCTGATCACTGAGATTGGGTGTCCCAGTGCATTTGCCCCTGTTGGCTGGGGCCCACTCCCAGGCAGCATTGACCATCTCCCCTTAAGAACAATTTATAAACAATACAATAACCAAAAAAACCAGGGGGGGGGGAATAAAATTATACCTAAACTAAACCGGAGCTGGATCCTCTTCAAAAGAAAGATTCTGGTTTTTCCAATTGCAAACATCTGCGCTTGTAAACGGCGCATGTTGCATAGTAAAAGTGTGTGGAGGCTGGTTGCCCTTGGCGTTAAGCAGCTCCAAGGGGTCATACACCCGGTGGAGCGGGGCCGCCAGATTGGACCAGGCAGGGGTATGGGGCCTTTGGGTTTTTTACCCCCCAAAAAATACCCTTTTGTACTGCCTTTTTGTCCACTTCACCTCCTTTTCTAAGTCCTTCTAAATTCTTCAATCCCAGCAACATTTTCCTCCTCGCTTTCCTCCTCATCCTCATCCTCTCTCTCTTCTTTGAAGTACGTTAACAAGGTAACACAGGTGATAATTGCAGAAGATTGCAGGTGATACTCTGGCATCTAAAATCATTCACACAAACAGAAAGCTTAAAAGCACAAAAAACATGTACCAGATGCTGGCTTTGCTCAAGGTTAAATGTGATTATAGCATGTTGTTGTTGTTTAGTCGTGTCTGAGTCTTCGTGACCCCATGGACAAAAGCACACCAGTCTTCCACTGCCTCCCGCAGTTTGGTCAAAGATTATAGCATATACACACACAAATTGCAGGCAGAGATTAAATCACAAAAGAATGAGATCCTCTCGGAAGGTAGTATACTACTGTGATTATCCTACCTTTGCCTCTAAGATATGCATGTTTTAAATTCTTTCTGCAGAATATTCACTGCGAAAGGGAGTTTTGTTGGGCTGCACTTGAAAGTTGATTGACTTTTTTCTGACAGTTTCCCCCTATTATTTATCTGCAAGTAATTTTAATCTTGATATACATATTCACGTACTTAATTGACTTAGGACAGTGGTTCAGCTAAAATTAGGGCACTACAGTAGGTTAAGTGCTACCTGCTGTGCGGCTGAATTTTCTTATAAGAAAACATCTGATAACAGTTTGAAAGGGTATTCCTACTAAACAGAATAAGCAACTAATGCTAACTTTCAGATAAGTGACATCAGAACTCAAACAGCAAAGAAAGAGCACACACTGTATTCAGAATGTTTAAGAACCCACAGTAGACACTGACTTGATGACCATGCTGAGTAAGTATAAACTCATTTCTGCATCTGAATGGCATACAGAAGGAGACAGAGTGCAACTCAACTTCTAACACCAACTTTTTGCATATCTATTTAATTAGATTAATTAATCTTAATTAAGATTCCCGGCCAACGCACCAAGAAATGTAGCCTTATTAGACTTTACCGAGTGTTGCTCCCAGAACAGGGAGGAAGGAGTCAAATGACACTGAGGTTTGGTTCAGAGAAAGAGTTTATTCTGCTCTCCAGATAGAAGAAGGCATATATATATATCTTGAAGTGTCTCAGTTGGAGTTGGAGAAAAGGACTCATAGCTGCTCACCTGGGAACAAAGGCTGCACCCAGAAGTATCCCCAAAGCATAATCCTGCTCCTTAAAGGATCCTGTCAAGAGAAGAAAATAGGCATTTTTGCAGATAATGTGTCCTTAGACATTTGTTCATTGTCATTCACTTTCCCTACTTGGGAACCAGACATTGGTTGGCTCACCCAGCTCTGATGAAAAAGCTAGAGCTGAATGGTTTGAACTTTGAAAGACAACTTCTATGGAGTGAGGCAACAATCCCGTCTTCTGAAACCTGACAGAAGAATTCCAGGGCTTGCAGAATGAAAGGCCACCAAGAAACCAAAGAAATGAAGGTGGCTTTGCTCCTGTCCCTCCTCAAAATCGACCACCTAGTGTATATATAGGAACCCTTATTTGTTCAAACAAATCCAAGAGAATATGTGACAGGGAATTTGTTAGGGGTCTGTTGGCCAGGGCCCTCCAAGGAATGCCAAGCAGGCAGTGAAGTCAGGCCTTAATACTAGTGTATGCTGGAAAGTCAGCAGAGAACTGATGTCAACAGTACTCTTGCACATTTCTGTGCTCCATGTGTGTCTGCTATTAGCCAATTGTATGGTTACTCTGTAGGAGTTGCAACCCACTGGCAAATCTAAGCCAATTGGGAATTTACGCAAAGCGCATGTGCTGGGGGGGTTTCCAACTCCATTCTTCCCAACTTCTGCCTAAGTGTAGCCGCCTGCAATGTTGACTCCTTGACCCTCCTACTAACTTGGGAATCGCCCTTCTCGGCTGCTGCTGCTGCTGCCATTCTTCTAGGCGCCCCCGCCGGTACTCGTGGCTCGAGGGCCCGCCTGCGGGCGGCTGAAACGGCGACGCAGCGACCTCTGGCGGGCGCGGCGGAAAGACCCTCCAGCCAAGCCTCCAGGTTGCGGCGGAGTGTTTGCCTCTGGAGAGGGAGGCGGGCTCTGGGCTCGGTGCGCGCGCAGCGGAAACGTCCTCCGCCGGTGACGTCACCCGGGCCTTGCGGAAAAGGCGCTGCGGGAGTCGCCGCCGCCGCCGCCGGGGCCGCTGCAGAAGGGTGAGTGGCGAGGGCGGGACGGGGCCGCGCGCTCCTTTCCTCGGCTGCCCTCGTCGCGCGCCTTGGCTCCCGGGCGGGAAGGCTGCGGGTGGAGGGCGGCCCCCGGGGGCTGGGAGAGCCGGGCTGCCGTGGCCGAGAGGGCCGCCCGCCCGCCCGCGCGAAGGGCTGCTCTGCCGGGCGCCGCTGAGGAAGAAAGGCGCGGAGCGGGGGGCCCAGGCAAGCCCGGCTGGGGGCGCGGCGCTCAGGGAGCCGCTGCCTGTGGGAAAGAGCCCTCGAGGCGACGAGCGCCTCGCCCTGGGGGCCCTTCTCCCAAGGCGCCCTTCTGGGCCAGTGCGGGGCCCCCAGGCTGTGCCCGCCTCACGGAGGATTGGGGTGGTGCTCCCTGCCTTACGTGGCCACGGGCTGCCTGCTTCTTAAGAAGCCGACATGGGAGCCATCGGTTTCCAATAAGCACCAAGGGGGGGGGGTGGAGAAGGTTGTAGCAAAACTAGTTCAAGTGTTCCTGGGTGACCTGGTTATCTGGCTCCCTTTCAGTCTGGATTCAGGCCTGGTTTTGAAACTGAATCATTCCTAGTCACTCTGATGGATTTGGCGGGGGGGGGGGTAGAGAGAATAACCTTTTCCTCTTGATCTCTCAGTGACTTTTGATACCAGTGATCTTGCTGGATCAGCTGTGTGGGATTTGTATTGGAGGCAGGGTATTCCAGTGACCATTTCTACCTGCACAGTTGAGTTCCCAAGATTGGCATTGAAGGGTTGCTCCTTGACCCCATAGTAAATGTGTTACGGTGTTTTGCAGAGCACCACATTGTCCCCAAAGCTGTTAAAACATGTACAGTATATGCAGCTGTTAAGAGCAGTCATTGGAAATTGTGGAGCATCTTGTGGGGGCTTGTAGAAAGATAGTTAAAAATGGCCAACTATCCCTCAAACATCTAGCCTAGAATGCTTTGTATCTTATGTCTTCATTATATATATATATATTAAGAGGGTGAAATTATATTTATTGAGTCCAACTTCAACAGCTTCTCTAACTTTCTTCTGTGGTCATAAAAAAATGGACTTGTACAATCATGGGTGGTACAAAAAAACTAAATAAAATTATCTTTAAAAGCATTAAGCGAACCAAGCGAGCACATACCACAGCCCCAAGACTAAATGCCTTTCCATTCAATTGTTGTATTTCCACTTTATAGAATCTTCATGGTCTTTGCCTTACAAAAAAAAAGTTGAGTTGACATTTTTGTAGCTTACTGAACTGAAGCTTATTTTAACTTTCAGCTAATCTCAATACAGCAGTCTTTTTATCACCTGCAATCAAACTCAAACTCCTATGTGAAAGTGTAACAAATACTTTACTTTGTATTGTTACGTTATCAATTGCCACAACTGTAAACTAATACCATATAGTCCTGCACAAGGATGAGAATTTGGAGACATATAATTCAAGTGTTCAGCTGTTGACAGAGCTGCAAACCATGGTTTTTCATGTTAATTTTTAACCAGGCTTTTTAGAATCTGTATTAACACAAGATGGAACAATGCTTTTCAAAAAAGCAGGAAAACATAGTTCAATTAATGTTTTTACCACATGATTTACAGTCCCCATCCTTACAAATGTGCAGCGTTCTCCTTTCCATTTCTCAAAGTCGAAGACTTCTGTATTCATCCCATTTACAAAGAGCACCATCATTTTCTGCTTCCATTGCAAAGAAAAACAAGGTTCTGGACAGCTGCAACTGTAGAATTTTCATTCTGTCCGGTGACAAGGTGTCTGTCCAATACAACATGCACTGCATCTGCTTTGCTGGCGCTATAGATAGCTCCAGAATCTTTTGCAAAGTCCTCAAAGATAATAGGCCAACTGGCAAAACTAGGCAGTCTTATTAGTTCATACACACAGGGACCTGTTAAGCTGTATTCCTGAAATACCCAGGATTTGTCCTCATTTGTGGCATAGCATAAGGCGGCAGCTCCATGTCCAACAGCACATATGGGTTTGTTTTCAGAGCTGAAATGCTGCAATATTCTAGGTAAGTAACCACTGTTTGCCAGATCCACCATGGCACCAGGACAGTCTGGAATCAACAAAGCATGGTATCTGGCACCATCAGTTGATTCCAGCTTGGCAGGATTTGCGTAAGATTTCATTCGGAAGTCCTGGATCCAACGCATGTTTGCCTCATTAACACCAGTGAAATCAATTGACTTTCCCCCTGGATTAGCAACCTGTAGATTAAAAGCAGAGCTTGCCAGGGTAAAAGAGTGAAGGAAGGAATCAGCAGATACCCCTGCTGCGGCCGTGCTGGCCGCTATGAGGCACGTCGGCTTGCTGAACCTCTCTGGAGCCTCCCCCGGGAAAGAGGAAGCAGGCGGCGGACGCCTTCTCATGCGCTCCCGGGCCGGCAGAGGGGGAAAGCCTAGCAGCGCCTGGCATGTCTTCATTATATTAATTAATATCTGAGTGCTTTGATTTTTTTTTGTTGCAGTTTATTTTGCATCTTGTTTATAAATGAAAAATCAGAAACAAAACACAGTGAGTCTTCCTTCAACATTCCTGAAGGTCTTCATCTGTGGAATGTTCCTTTCTTGCCTACCTTTCCCCCTAAGTCAGATGTATATATTTAAGATCTATTAGTGTATTTATAACTATTTTGAACTGTATTCAGATGCTCAGTGGTTGCAGTTATGATTTTTATTTGTAGTTCTGTTTTTTCTTCTAAAAACTTTAGCATTGCTTTTTAAAATATTAAGTAAATGCCTTTAAAAAAAATGTAAAATACATCATGTAGACTGTCTCCTTCATTGGCTAGAATCCATAGTAGCACCTATAAGTAGACTTCTGCTCAGGGAATAATTTCACCAGCAGAAGGGAGAGAGAGATGACGACTGCTGATTTCCTTCCCCCTGCAGTGTCTTGTACCCAGAATCAGCTCTGGAGAGTTGGGAGACATTAGTGAAATCTCTTCCCTTTTGCCAGTGGATCCCTCCACTGGATTAAAGGCCTCTAGTTTCATTACATTTGGGGAGCAAAGTAAGACTTTTAAAGAAGTTCACTGATAACATTGAGGATATTCCAGTTACATGCATCTAGAGTTCAGGGATGGTGTCTGTGTTGTGCTAATCTTTAAAATCCTTTTCTAAGGTGACTTTGCTAAGCTAACTTGGATAATGGCAAAGATGGTAAGAAGACAGTGTGCATTTTGCCCAGATGATGAAGAATGTGCCATTATGTATGTTGCTGAAGGACAGAACCTTGCAGTTCATCAGGATTGTTTGGTGAGGATTAATTCATTTTTCTTTTTACACAAAACCCAAAAAGGGTTCTCTAATTATTGTTACTAATAAATTTCAGCAATAGTTTTTCTCTAATAAACACATCAACTACAATAAGTTCCACAACCATTCCTCCCTATTAAACAATAATTATTTCCATCTTTTTCCACACAAGAGAGTGCCCCTATGATCATATATTAAAATAACAGTTCATACTGTTTTTTTATTATGTATTTGTAAATTCACACCCCGTTCCATATCCTCCCATCCCATTTCCTGTTGTATTTGCCATGGTTTTCCATCCTGATTTTTAAATAAATATCTTCTTAAAGCCAGAAAGTAGCTCACATACCAGATATAAATTTCCATCGGCAGACAGAGAAACCTCTCTAAGACATAAATTATAACCATCTCAGAGAGATTGGAGAACAGGAGGCTTTTGCCGACCCTATGCCCATTAGGGCTCTCTTGTGGCTTTGGGGCAAGATGTTGATTCCTCTGCTCTTAAGTTGCTCACCCCCATTCAGGTTCCAAGGAGCTTCTCGGTCTCCCAACTTTTAGTAAACAACTTTTTCAGAGCATCAGAGGTTAATTCCCTGTCAGAGTGAATTCAATAGCCAAAATGTATGTCTGGCTATCAATCACCATGCAGCCATCTCTGTTGGCAACCTGCCAGCAGAAGACATTGAGTCCGCCTTGTTCCCTCCCTGGAAGTCTCCCTTCCCAGCTGCATCTGCTGTTCTTAAAGCCATGGATGGCCTGGGTGAGGCTGTTGCTCAGCTGGACTTGATTATTATTATTAATTAAATTTACATACCACTCTTCATCCATAGATCTCGGGGTCTAGGATACATCTGGTATAGGATGTGGAAGGCTCGTCTCTTTTTATAGTGTTAGTAAGGCAGTTTCTATGCCACATTCAATCCTGAATCCCAGCTGAAATGGATCCAGGAAACCAGTTTCATACAAGAGTGCCTGCCTCTAGTCAGATCTGTTGTTGGACTACAACTCCTTGACCACTGCCACTGGTCATGTTGGCTGGAATTGATGGAAGTTGGTACTCCAAAACATTTTGAGGGCATAAGGCTGGGGAAGGCTGTTGCATACCAATGCATTCTCTTTCTATGGTTCTCTTTCTATAGAATACTACCTGTGGGACAAATGACAAAATAGCAGAGGAGCTTAGTTGTAATATAAAGATTGGTCTCATACTTAAACTAGATGGCATAACTAAATTACCAGCTCTGTTGCCACTTCAATAGTAATTTTAACTGCTTTAAAATTCTGTAGATATTTAGTGACAATTTCTGTCACAATTGCACCTATTATTATTATTATTGTTGTTGTTATTATTATTAATAATATCCTGCCCATCTGGCTGGGCTTCCCCTAGTCACTTTGGGCGGCTTCTAACACTTATAAAAGCCAAGTATAATGGGGGATGACCACCTCCCATGTCTTTGCTCCTTTGCTTACTACTGGTTCCTGCATTGTCAGTGATTGGACTAGCTGACCTTTGGGTCCCTTCCAACTTTGGAATTCTATGATTCCACCATTGCTCTTGAACTGAGGAGGCTCTTGAAAAATGTCACTCTTGTTCTGTGGCATGCGTGCCTGTTTGTGTGTGCATGCAGAGTTCACCTTTTGTTCTATTTATGACCTAGTAACACAAAGAGGGCCCTTGGGGTCACCAGATGTTGCCAGTGGAGACTGGCAAGTGTTGGGAAATAAGGTGTGCAGATGGGGAACCAAATAATGCAATTGCAACTTGGTACTGCTTTCTAATATTTGGCTACTTCATTGTAGCAATGACTGTCTTCAAGCGTACTATATATACTATGGTTCTTTCCTACCTACATTGCATGGTAGAGGGAGGTGAGATGAAGAGAAAGCTTCTTTTGTGAGCTGGGTTGACTATCTTATCCTATTTCAGTGCATCCCTTATTCAGTTTAGATACAGGGTTCTTGAACAGTGCCCTGTCTTCTAGGAGACTGGAACAGCAAGGGGTGGTATGCTCAACCTGGAAAAGTGGTAGTTAAAATAAAATCCAAGTATATACATTATTTTGAATGGTTCTTAATTGCAGATAAGTTGCAGATAACCATGCAAAAGAAACTAACATTGTGCAAATCTATGAGAGAACACTTAAATCAAATCTCTTCCCAACTGTTGCTGCTGTTCCTTATTGCTTCATTGTAGTATCTCCTGGTTTGATTTTTACTTCCTTTTAATTTATGTTTTTATTTTTAGCTATATTCCTCTGGATTTGTGGAATCTGAAGAACATAACCCTGAGAATCTCGATATAAGGTTTGATGTGGCTTCAGTAACGAGTGAAATAAAAAGAGGAAAGAGGCTGGTGAGACACCAACCTTTTACATTTTTATGTGTATAAAAGCAGACTATGCAGAATTAGTTCAGAATTATTTCTTTTGATGCTAAGGTCAGAGTTATTTAGTTAAGAGGCATATACTGGCAAGTATTCTGAAAAAAGAACACTTTAACACAGGGGTCAGCAAACCTTTTCAGCAGAGGGCCAGTCCACTATCCCTCAGACCTTGTGGGCGGCCAGATTATATTTTTTTTGGGGGGGGGGGGAATGAACAAACTCCTATGCCCCACAAATAACCCAGAGATGCATTTTAAATAAAAGGACACATTCTACCCATGTAAATGCATGCTGATTCCCAGATTGTTCTTGGGCTGGATTTAGAATGTGATTTGGCCAGATCCAGCCCCCGGGCCTTAGTTTGCCTACCCATACTTTAACATAATGCTCCTCAAAAAAACCAACCCTGCCATTGTAATAGCAATGATTTCTCCAAAATGAAGGGAGAAGCAATAGTCTTGGCTAAATGTCTGGCTTTTCCCCTCAAAGCATCCCTTGTGCACTCTTAAGAACTGTACATAAAATGCCATCAAAGGGATAAAAAATGTTAGCGCCAATTTGAAGTCTGAATTCTTACCATCATCAGATATCCATCCTATTGTATATAAGGTAATTGTAGTCTTGATTGCAAATTACATTACCCAGTGTTTTTCTGCTAGAAATGTAAAAGCTGCTGGCACCTGTCTGTCTCGAAGTGACCTTCCTGGAGCACATGCCTGGGCAGTGTATCTGAAGGTCCTGGGCTGCTCAGACAACAAATCCCCTGTGCCTCTCAACCTCGTTGATGGGGTCCAAAGGAAAGCAGAGGCAAACAAGGCAC